>NC_135643.1:37846368-38515991 GCF_053574225.1 Canis aureus
TTAATTGCTGCTCCCTCAAAGAATGTACAGAGGGAGGCAAGAGCCAGGCGCCCGCTTTCAAGTCAAGGGAGCCCAGCTGCGACCAGGGGCGCGGCGGGTCAGCCTGCGACACGGGAGATGAGGAGGGGGCATCCCGGTGGCCCAGCGGCTCAGCGCCCGCCTTCAGCCCATCCGGCTCCTGCATGGGGCCTGCTTCTACCTCCGCCTCTCTCTGTGTCTTTTGTGAATGAGCGAATGAATGAATGAATGAATGGATGGATGAAATCTTTAAAAAGAAAAAAGAAATGCGGAGGGGCACACGGCAATGGGTTTCCCATACGTTCTTCAGGCTAATGTCCTTTCCTTTTATAAACTTGTGTTTCGGTGAGGCTTTCAGTAATGAGTGTAAAGACTCCTAAGAGATTCAACCAGAAAAAAAAAAAAAAAAAAAAAGAACAAAAACGAAAAATGAAAAACCAATAAAAACACAACTGACTCCACGTCAGGGATACCCGCGCTTCAGGACCGACGATCCCAGCGCAACACGGAAGACCACGGCAGTTCATTAATAGACCAAAAAAATCAGCGGGTTCCATATGTATTAACCTACCTAAAGTTTTAGAGGCGGAGAACTACGTAACTGGGTGTTTCGGTAACTATAGCAACGTCAAAAGCAACTACCCTAAACAGGAAACCAAAGCTTTTCACCTTCCCGCCCCGTCAGCGGGACAGCTCCAACGGCGGGACTGCCTGGTCTCGCGAGAGCCTTCTCACTCCTCCCGCTTGCGCGTGCGTCAGGCTGGCGAGCGGGCCAGTCCCCAGGATGGACGGGGGGAGGCGGTGCAAGCTCCGAGAGGTGGGAGGGGCCATGCGGAAGGGGTGGAACCGCGGACGGGCTGGGAGGGGCAGAGCAGAGGGGCGAATCGCGTGGGCCCCGCCCCTCGCGGCGCTTCCCGGAATAGCGTCATCCGCTCTATAAGAGAGCGTGCGCCCGCGGCCTCGGCCTTTCTACGTCCGGGAAGCGTCGGGCTCCGCGCGGGTGGTTCCACTGTGCCCCCGTGTGTTGTGCGCTGAGGTGATCACGGAGGCCGAACTTTGGCTTCGTTAAAATGCAGGAGTTTCAAGAGTCCTGTAATGGTAGGGCCGCGTCGCCTTTGGAAACCTCTAAGGTTAGAAAACCTGAGGGGACGCAGGGGTTTCTTAGGTCGCGAGGCGGCCACGTGCAGCCCTGGGTGCCGAGGCCTGGGCCCTCGGGCGAAGGTTGGTGGCACGTACCAACTCCCGCGAAGGCCGTGAATTCCGCCGTCGGGGTCCGGCGGCCATCTTGAATCTCGCCGCCGCCGGCCTGGTAACCCTGCGGCCCGGTACTACCCCCGTTCGGATAGAGAAGGTGAGTAGTGGCCGAAGTTGTGCTTGCTCGTCCGGTGTGGGATTGTGAACCTCCATGTGTCTTTGGGACCTGTCAGCTGTGGCAGTCTCCCTTCCTAGCCATGGAAGAGCATATTCTTGTTTATTGGCAAAGCTGTCACCATCTAATTGGTATCAGATTCTGACTTGCACAAGTAACATTCTTCATTTGGAAAACGTAGAGGCTGCTGGGTTACGGGGCACGCATCTAACTATTGTTCAAATGTTCCTAGGAGGCTGAGCTGATCCGATGGATGGTAGAAAACGTGACAAGGTACGTGCGCCCTTTTTATTTCTATTTATTTTAAAGATTTTATTCATTTGCTTACGACGCAGACCGGTAGAAGCAGGCTCCACGCAGGGAGCCCGACATGGGACTCGATCCCGGGTCCCCAGGATCAGGCCCTGGGCCGAAGGCGGCGCTAAATCGCTGAGCCACCTGCGCTGCCCCGTGAGTCCTTTTTAAATTAATGTTTCGTTGTTAGCCTGAAACCCTTAGTGCTAAGGAATTGGAAGGCCAGGTTGGCCCATTTCGCTGTGACTTTAATTTGAAAGCGTAAATTGCCAACAAAAGAAAGTAACCAGTGGTTGCTAACACTCAACCCTGTGATGTAAGTGCACGGAGTATCTTAAAGCTGGTTTTGTCTTGCAGATAATCCAGTTCAAGGTGAGGTCGGTAAAGTCCTGTTGACTTCAGAGTTCCTGTGGTGTACTGTGAATCGTGAATTTAAATCTCAACAGCTTGGATATCCAGTGGCGAATAATGTTTTGGAAACCATCAGGGTGGTGTTTTCACCCTGAATATTACAGTGTAAGTATGGCATTTAAGTAGAGGATACGTGGCCGCTTCTCTGCTTGCTACAATTAAATAAAATGCTGGATTCATCTGGAGAATCCTGTTCTCCGACTAAATGATATGGAAGTGGAAAGGTAGCTACAAATAGCAACAGACTACCTTTTCTGCCAAAAGCTGGTTTGGAAGTAGTAGGAGTATTGTAAGGTAGTACAGTATTTGGAGGGAAACAAACCCAGGTACCCCTGAGAGACAGCACAATCACTTTATACCACACACAAGATTCAGGCTACTATACAAGGTGAACAGCTATGCACTTTTATTTGTACAAATGTGCACTGAACACTTGTGTTTTTTAAAAGTCACATTTAACAAGAAAAAGCTATTATTAACAAAGGCATATATTCTGAACCAAGCATTCAAGTTTTAGTGATCTGTCTTTAAAGTGTCCTGACCTGGTCTATTAAAATTTCAATATAAATTTGCTTGCATCAACACTATAGTTTAATTAGAAGTATGGCCTGTGCGAAGTTTCATTAACAATAAAATGTCTCCTGCACATTGTCTCAAGCCTTTGTGCAGGTGTGCACTGTGTACCTCTTCTCTAGATGTAAATACTTGAAAAGTTTTTACTTTATCAAACTTAAATAAAAGTTTTTTTTTTTTTTTTTTTTTTAAAGATTTTATTTATTTATTCATGATAGTCACAGAGAGAGAGAGAGAGAGGCAGAGACACAGGCAGAGGGAGAAGCAGGCTCCATGCACCGGGAGCCCGATGTGGGATTCGATCCCGGGTCTCCAGGATCGCGCCCTGGGCCAAAGGCAGGCGCCAAACCGCTGCGCCACCCAGGGATCCCTAAATAAAAGTTTTTAATGTTACTCTGCCTGATAGCATTGCAGTTCTGCAAAGTAGTAAACTATAAAGCACCTTTCTGTTAGCACCAGTTTTTTACAGAGCTGAAGATTTACAAAAAGGATAGAAATAGACACAGGGAAACTAGTAAAAGTTCACACTGATCTCTTCACCTGTTTTTATGCATCTGCTTCTTGAATATACACAAACTATCTAAGGGCTCTAGGTATTAGCAATCATTGTCTTGTCTGTTGGTGATTACTTACGTAGCCTGAAGGGCATGCCTTTTATATTTGGGCAAAGATTTTGCATTGTTAGGAAGAATGTCTTGTAAGGGTACATAGAAGAAGGCAGCTGTCCAGTACTGAGTTGGGAAATAGCTAGAGAGAAAACTTGATTTTCAAACTGCAGTAGAGGGGGAAAACTGTCAACACTGGGGCTCCCATTCTGAAGTTTGGATCCCACTGTCTCACCAGTCCTCTTGAGTCAATTTGAAAGCTAAGGATACTATAAAATCTTACCAGCCTCTCAAGTTTGTCAGTGAGGTGCATAGCCACTTACACAGTGCCTAGCACACAGCTGGCTATGAATTAAGTACATTGAAACAAATGAGTTTAGAACTTAACTGCTATACAAGCAGAGAGCATTTTTTTAACTCCATTTTTATTAGCTGGCACTATCAGGATAATGGAAATCTACAGGTCTGAGTCATTACAGGAAAGTTGCAATAGGTGGCACTATATTCATGGTCCAGCAAATGGCATGATGCCGAGGAAAAATTTTATCAAGATGTAAATTAGAAGTAGCTGAAAGTAACTGCTAGAGGATGTTAAAACAAATAAAGTGGATAAATTAGGTTGTATATCCCAAAACTTGGAAGGCATTCTTTGCTATCTGGTATTTTTCCAAATTTTGTTAGGTAACTAGAATGTGTTGCCATAGTGCATGGTAGAGGGTTCATTCAGGAATGTATTGTGACTGATCCTATTCCAGTCTAGGTTTATAATGGATTCCTTCACCTTTTTGGCTCTTGATTTCCTCACTTGTCAAAGGTTAACAAAGATTCGATGTATAAAGATCTCTTAGCCTTTTGAAGAAAATCTAAGTCTAATAATTCCACAATATCACTCTTAAGTATAATAGAGTATTGATTCAATTACAAGCTCTTAATCTTAAAAACAGCCATATTGCACAATTGATACACAGTAATCCCTGGAGAGTGCTGAGAATGAAGACCTTTGTCTTCAGAGTAGTTTTTGGGTAGACAACAATGCTAATTTAAGGATAATTAGTACTACACTGAGGTATCTAATAATGTTCACAATCACAAATTCTCAAGCAGCAAATGATGCGCATGATTTAATCACAACACGAAAGAAGAAACATGGCTCTCATCCCCAAAAGTTGGCATCTCTGACTGAGTGCTAATGTGGAGGTTGAAAATTTTCTGCCATATTTTCAGGTTTCCATGAAGAGTTACAATTTGGTGACACTTTTTATCCAGGGTACAAAGGCTGAGACTTTGGTATAGACACCAGGTGAATCCTTGACTCCACAGCCATACCCCCACGAGGTAACCCCATATACAACCCAACTTTCTCCTGACCGAGCACACATGAGTGGTCCTCCGCTGTCTCCTTGGCAGCTGTCAACACGTTTGTGTTCATGTAGGTTTCCAGCACAAAGCATCCTTCTTGTAAACCGACTCTTATAACGTTCTTCACAAAACCTCTTTGGAAGTAAAGGAATGGCTGCTTGTTGTAGAGTTCTTGAATAGGCTTGTCCTGGTCAAGACCAAATAATCTGAATTAGATGCCACTAAAGATAAAGACCTTACAGAAAACATTTAAACAGTTAAGTGAACACTTAATAGTCTTGAAAATAAAACCCTTATGATAGAATGTAGTTTGATGACTAAATGGTATAGGAGGACAGTGGCAAGAACTATTCTAAATAGAAATATAGTATTTCATAAGGGTTGAGAAACAAAAACCTTCCTATGTACCTAACAAGCCTGTTAGGCCATTAGAGGTGAGTGTACTCAGGCAAGCCACCCAGTGGCTAAAATGTATAATTGATAATGTTATCTTATATTTTCTCAGTTGGAATAATTCATAATAAAATGTTCTCTGTAAAGATAGTGGTCTTTGTCATCTCTTTTATCTCCTTGTCTGAATCTTTCCTCTTGAATTGTAATGACAGAGTTAAGCCTTCTCAAAGATGATTTGCCTCATTAGATCCACATAGTGTACAGAGAAGGCACTTACACTAATCTGATTATTGTGTCATCCAGGAAATGTTTTCTTTATGGATTATCTCAGAATTGGTCGTTACATGCTTTTTAAGTATTCTATATTTGCAACAGATGCTGCCTTTTGCAGCTATGAAATGACTAGCATAAGCCAATATTTAATGCAGTTTATGGTAAAATGCATACTGAAATGTTTACTAAATAAAACACTGAAATTACCACCTGTAGAAATACTTGAGGCTCTTTTTAAGAGCACAGTGATTAGTGTTGATCGTTTTTAATGCAAAGTGGTCAACAGCCATATGTGAATTAAGCACCCAATCCAGGTGAGCCTTAGATCTGTTCCAAGGCCATCCTGAACAACACTAGCTGACAGACACTGGCTTAATCCTGTAGCAAGACTGACCATACAGAAAACTGCCTGAGAAAAGTAGAAGATAAACACTTTGCTCTAGCTTGGGGATTGGGAAGGTGGCATGAAGGACAAAAAGTGGGTTTGGCCCTCTGCTTCAAACAAAGCTTTGCTTTTTGTGTTCTGTATTTAGGGATTCTCCATAAGATGGAGTTAGATAATGGCCTTCATTACAGAAAAAGTAAGGCCAACACCAAAGCCCTTGCTGGTGTAGCTGTATTAGAGTCCTCTGGGAAAACTAAAATGCAGCCAGCCAGGCCCAATTTGAAGAAGAAAATCCAGACCCTGTTGGAATAAGGTCTTAAAAATCACTTCCTCTTTTAGTAAAGTACAGGATTCCCTACCCCTTAAGGCAATTGAGTTCTGTGAAATTGTGCTAAACAATGGTAACCAACAGTATCCCTCAAGATATGAATCCAAAATACACGCATGTGTTACACGGACAGTTTCCAATTAACTAAGCCTGAACCCATTTAAGATTTTACTACCCATTTTACACTCTAAAAGTATTGATTCCAGACATAGGTGCCCATATTTCATTTGTTCTCTGTTTACTATCTACATTACCTGTGTCTCCCCATCCTGTTATGTAACAATTGGAGGTGGTTTTCTGTGGCCTCTCCCTTCGGAATGGCAAACAGGCTGGCAAGACGTGGCTGCTAAATCGGACACATTGCTCATCTGGTCCTTCTAATCTAACCAGGGCAATGTCGTAGTCACTGCTGTCAGGTCGATACTCCCGATGAATCACAATCTGCTGGACTCCAATTTCTTCTTCAAATTCATCTGGCACCAGAGTATGATAATCACCAACCCGAACAGCATAGCTCCTTGTGCTGTTACCATACCTAAGAGTCAGAGAGCTAGTAAGAGGCTGCAAATGGACATGTTGGGAGGGAAGGTTAATAGAGACGCTCAAGCCTTTCTTCCTAATCATCCCTTTCTGTAAGTTTACCCTTTCATAGTTCTCTGACCTCACCACCCTCAGTCCTATACTTGAAACCCATTTCATCATTTCACGGTTTAATTCAGGTTCCTGTGTAATTGTTTTCTGAGAAGGAGCAAATGTGAAGGACGAATGGAAAATACAGCTAATCATTAACCTGTTATTTCCCCACCATGATAAAGAATCAAAACAGGAACAAATATAGAGCAAATTTACTGTCTGTATTTGCTGTCTTCATTTTTCTATCATTTCCAAGATGTTAGTTCATCACGAAGCTCTTTGAGGGCAATAACCATGGCTGGTCTAACTTTGTATCCCTCAAAGCACTTAGCACAATCCACTTTACTCCTCTTTGTTGTGAACTGAATGGAAATCAAAATTCTATTTTCAGAGCAACATATATTCATTATATTCTCTCATTTCTTGAATCTGTCCAGACATCATCCCACTGAGACCTGGTTTAAATTGCAATGAAAAAACTAGTGGGGCCAAAGACTGATGTCTAATGGCTTTGAAGAAGTGTAGAGCCATAAAACTAAGGACAGGAGGTGGAGAGCCTCTCACAACAAGGATTTATCTGGTTCTAAATGTCCATAGTGCTGAGGTTGAGAAACTGCTTTAGGCAGTGCACCAGAATAAACGTATATCAGTTGAAAAAACGAGCTGAGGACTATTAATTTTGTAAATACTGTTTCTACTTTAATTGAATAGTTTAAGGAAAAAAGACATACACATTAAAAATATCCATTCATTCATTCACTAAATCAATAAACATGCTGCATTCCTATCTAATGGGGCATTACTATTTTAGGTGTTTAAGATGCATTAGTGAACATAAAGAATCCCTGTCCTTGAATGCATCTTGTTTAAGCGAGGGAGACAGAACTATAAACTTATTAACAAATTGGATAGTCTGTTAGAAAGTGGTGTTAACAGAGGTTAAGGATATTGGGAATGCTGGGGGACAGGAGGACAGAGTTGAGTTTGAAATTTGCTGTTTCAAATCAGAAACTTCGTGATAAACTAATATCTTGGAAATGATAGAACAATGAAGACGGCAAATAGAAGTAAAATTGCATGATTTACTATTGCCCATGATTGCCTATTTAAATACAACCTCCCATTTCCTCTTGTAAAATTACTGGATGTTCTAAGTTTCTCAAACACTCTACTAACTCTATATGGGGCTTGCAGTGTATAAAGTAATTTTCTTAACTATGTCAGCTCAAAAAACTGAACAATGCAACAAAGATGATATAGCTTATTCAGCCACCTATCATTGATCTATATTACTAGTAATTTCCCTTAATTTCCTGATTCTCCACTTCCAACCTTAGGTCATCACAGATCTTTAAAATTCAGGGTTTTTTTATATATTGTTCCCAGAGAATATCCCTTGTGGATTTCACTTCAATATTTAAGTAAAGTGGGGCATTATTTCACATCCTGAAACAGTAAAAAGTAATACTCATAGAGAAAAATCAGATCTAAATATTTCTTCCACATTTTATGTACTGATACTATATTATAAAAATTCAGTATGCCCAATTAATATATTCAGGCTTTAAAGTAAAACCTCGGGATCCCTGGGTGGTGCAGCGGTTTGGCGCCTGCCTTTGGCCCAGGGCGCGATCCTGGAGACCCGGGATCGAATCCCACGTCAGGCTCCCGGTGCATGGAGCCTGCTACTCCCTCTGCCTGTGTCTCTGCCTCTCTCTCTCTCTCTCTCTGTGTGACTATCATAAATTAAAAAAAAAAAAAAAAAAAAATTTAAAGTAAAACCTCAATAAATCACCTCAAGTGATTTAATACCTTTGTGAAAAAAGAATCAATGCCAAGGGATGCCTGGGTGGCCCAGTCAATTAAGCATCTGACTCTTGGTTTCAGCTTAGGTCATGATCTTAGAGCTATGATACTGAGCCCTTGAGTGGGGCTCTGCACTCAAGGTGGAGTATGCTTGAGATTCTCTCTCCCTCCTCATACCTCTCCCACTTTGTGCTCTCTTCTCTCTCGCTCTTTAAAGAAATCTTTTAAAAAAAAGATGAATTGCCAGTGCTCCTTGAACGTCCTGCTGAAATGTTTCATGTATCTTTAGCATGGAGTTGAAGAAATTATCTCTAGCTCCACTGTCTAATACGGTAGCCAGTACCCACATATGGATGTTGGAGTACTTGAAATGTAGTTAGTCTGAACTGAAATGTGCTAAAAGTATAAAATATGCAATGGATTTTGAATACTTACCATGAAAAAGAATACTAAACATACTGTCTTTATAAAGAATTAAGTATTAAATATCCCAATTTTTATATTATATTTTGCAATGATATTTTGGATATGCCAAGTTAAATAAAATATAATTAAAATTAATTCGACCTGTTGGGTTTTTTTTTTTTTTTTTATTTAAATATTTGAGAGAAAGAATGCACAAGCAAGGGGAGGGTCAAAGGGAGAGAGAGAATCTCAACCAGATTCCCCACTGAGAGTGGAGGGAGCCCAATGTGGGGCTCAGTCTCACAACCCTAAGATCATAACCTGAGCCATAACATAAGCCATAACCTGAGTCAGATGCTCAACCGACTGAGCTACCCAGGTAACCCTTACCTATTTATTTTTTAATGTGCCTACTAGAAAATTTAGTCATATTTGTGGTTCACATTGTATTTCTGCTAGATAGCACTGGTCTAGAGACATAGTTTGGCATAAACTAGGCATCCTATTTTATCATATTTCTTTAATGCAGTCTCTTACATTGCTTATATTTTTTAAGACTGAATTATGAGACATTCCCTTCATATGTGAACTTTCTGTATCCTTTCAGATAATTACATTACTGTTCACTGAAAAAAAAAGTCACTGCACAATATTTTCCACACTTTGAAAGAGAGCTGTGATACTCTGTTAAAATAATCCTTGTATCTAAACTAGCCATATAAATATATTCTACATTATCTGAAAACTGGTCTTCAGCCAGTAAACAAAGAAACAAGACATTACTGCAACAAGGAAATTTTGTTCTAAAATATCCCAGTGTTAAAGTCTTGGGCAATACTGCCTCAGTGTGTCACCTCATACCTGGATTTCTGCAAGTCTGTCCAATAGCCTTGCTGCTTCAAGTTTTAACTTTCAGTTCCTTCATCACACAGCAGCCAGAATGAGGTTTCTATCTGACAATATATAACTAACTCTTTTGTATACCCTTCAAGGGGTCTCCATTATCTACACAATAAAGTTCAAATTCCTTAAATGAAATGCAAATTCATCCAAGAAAGGGCCTTGTTCACCTGATACCAGCCTGATCTCCATGTCCCTATCATTTTAGCTACTCGAAGAGGTGTCTCATACACCTGTCTCTATTAAAACTATTCGCAGTATTATCCCCCTTCCTATCCTAGTATGGTAAAAACTGATTTTTCACTCAAGTTTCAAGTCAAAAACCTCCTAGGAAGCTCTTCCTGCCCTGCCTGAAAACTGGCCAATCCTGTCTTTGTTTTTTTTTTTTTTTTTTTTTTTTGCTTTTTGTTTTTAAAGATTTTTATTTATCCATGAGAGACCCACACAGAGAGAGAGAGAGAGAAAGAGAGAGAAGCAGAGACACAAGCAGGCTCCATGCAGGGAGTCTGATGTGGGACTCGATCCAGGGTCTCCAGGATCACACCCTGGGCCAAAGGCGGCACTAAACCGCCGAGCCACCTGGGTTGCCCCTAATCCTGTCTTTGAACAATCCCAATAGCACTGTCATAGCATTTATAACAGTTTCTAAGACTAAGTTAAAAGATCCCAGTCAAAGGCTCCTTAAGTGTAAGGACCATGCCATGCTCACTTTTGTATCCTAGCAGTAGGCAAAGTGCTTGGCACAGAGCAGTCTTAATCAATGTGTGTTAAACAACTTCTTTTCAAAGACATCCACATCTACATACATACATTGTCATCCCTAACTTGTTGAAATCAGCGTCAGCTTCTCACCAGCTCTTATAACACCATCACTAAAGTTTCTAATACTTTTTTTTTTTTTTTTTTTTTTTTTTTGAGAGCAAGAGAAAGCATACACGCACACTCAGGGAAGAAGGGCAGAGGGAGAGAGAGAGAATCTTAAGCAGATGATGTGCTGAAAGCAGAGCCCATCGCAGGGCTCAATATCACGACTCCGAGTTCATGACCTAAGCTGAAATCAAGAGTAGGACACTCAACAAACAGAGCCACCTAGGCACCCCTCTATTACATTTTAAATTACCCAAATATCTAGTGTTCTTGTTAATGCTGGCTACTTACCAGAGTCACTTATACCACTTTTAAAAATATAAATGTCCAGGTCACACAATCTCTAAGAGTATTAAATTAATAGGGCTGATGATGTAGGACAGCAGTAGGTGATTAAAATTCACAGTCAAGCTTGAGAACCACTACACCAAAGACTGAAAGGCACAGTGATTAACACCTGCCCCTGCATGCCTGGAATCTCACCAGGTGAAGTGAGCATCATAAGAGATAACATGAAGGTATCAGAACGCAAAACCCATACACATTTAATACATATACTGTGTTCTCAAATCAAGTAGATTTCAGCCAACAGTTTTGAATATACTGCAAAAGTAGTATGCTCACCAGTCAGGAGTTGATATTAAACTGAAAACAAAAATAAAATATTTACCTGAGAAGAAGAGAAAAAGCATCATTCTTGTCAAAATGAATCTATCAGTATCTATACCTTTAAAGTTGTCCCTTTTTAAAGAAATGGATCAGCTAAACCTAAGTGTGATTCCCACACTCCTGTCACTTCAATTATTCTTAGAAATAATCACACGCTCAGAATTTGAAAAGCATCCAACACAAGACCAGATTAGTTTGTTAACCAAATATTTGTCTTCTGTCACCTCTCATAGTGGGTGTGATTATATACTTCAAAGATAACACTTTGGCTGAGGTTCCCAATGTAATTATGGACCTTGAAAATATTTAATACAGTTCTAGACTTCTCAAGAAAACATATCAAGGAACCCTTTTTATTTTTCAACATAAAAACTCTAGTTGAGCTTCTGTTCTTTTGACAGGCTTTATTATATCCAAAAATGCTTCTAAAACAAACATTTTAGGTTTTGGCTGACACACCATCATCCAGTTGTTTGTTTTGCTGAAATGCCTTCAACTCCTCCTCAAATAAAAACTGGATGAAATTGCCAGGCAAGCTTGAGCAAGAAAGTATCTGAAAGTAAAATCCAATGTCCCCATTTTTCTGAGATTCTAGAGTTAAAGAACAAAAAATCATTGGGATTAAAAATAGAAGAGTTAATTCGCGTTGCAGGGTCATATTCTTTATGGGTGTTTTCTATATAGATTCATCTCCTCAAAAACTATTTTACATTAACCTGTACACATCTACTACTACTAGAGTCTTTTTTGTGTTCTCTGGATGAAATTCAAAAAGGGATTGAAGTTTCTTCTGTAAATGGTTACAATTGCTTAGACAGAAGTGACCTTCTCTGTAGAACCTTGCATGCTCATGTATATGTGTTCAGAAAATGGTTTTAGCATGATTGATGGCATAATATCACTAAGACCATGTTCCTAATGAACTCAGATACCAGGTTATGATGAAGCATATGCTAAGTACCTGACAGTTATGTTTTTAAAAAGTGACCCCATTACCTTGTAATTACAAAGATTTAGACATTTCTGATTTTCAGAACAACAATCTCTAGCAATTTCCAACTGCTATAGTGTTTCTAAGCAAAAAATAAAAAAAAGATAAATCAGGTAAAGCTATATTCTTGATCAAATCAAATTTGCAGTAGAATTACAGAGAGAAGAGCATCCTTGTTTTGGATACATTCTTTCCTCCAAAATGATGCTTGTTACCAGAATAAGCAACTAAAAGGAATTAGTATGATATTCAGGAATTTTTCTCTCAATTATATTGCTGTACCACCATAGAGAGAGGTCATTTCATGATACTCAAAATTTAGAGTAGAAATACCAAAAGCAAGTAATTTATATTACAGAAGATTCATAGGGACTAAAAAAAAAAAAAAAAAAAAAACCTTGAATTTATCCCAAGTTTCCACTTCAAAATGCCAACAAGATATTGCATTCCAAAGTCTGCCTTGCATTAACACTAGGAAAAATGTGGAAAATGAGATAGAAGGCCTATAAACAGTGATTCACCAATTACTTCAGTTACTCTAATTATGTTGGCATAACAAAGTGAGACATAGCACACCATGTGAAAGTTGCAAACAAATTAGAAGTTGATTAGTGGGACTCTGTCAGCCTTATAATAAAGCAACCTTATCATGTAAAGAGACTACTGCACATAAAATGAATATGACAGGATAGTGGATCTGAAGTAACTACATTCTAATCTCAACCTCTCAGCCATCATTCTTAGTCTGACATGAGGATTATATAAAAGAATGACTCTAATGGCAAAACAAACATAAAAAGTTGTCGTCCCACAGTATAAAGTAGCACAGATGGCAATAGCAATCTATGCCTTATTCAGAAATAGCTGTTCAAGAGATGCCTGGATGGTTCACTCAGTTAAGCGTCTTCCTTCAGCTCAGGTCGTGATCCTGGACTCCTGGGATCTGAGCCCCACATTGGGCTTCCCACTCAGTGGGGAATCTCCTTCTCCCTATGTCTCTCCCCCTGTTCATGTGTGCACGCTCTCTCTCTCTCTCTCTCAAACAAATATCTAAAATCTTAAAAAAAAAGAAAAAGAAAAAGAAATAGCTATTCAAGAGCACCGCCCTATATCATCACTGCAAGAATTAGGCACCAAGGAAGGCCTGAAGAACAAGAAATCATTTTATAGCATATACAGAAGTCCAGTAGTGAAAGCAGTAGAGAAAGGAAATGAGAACTAATTTCAAAATATGAAATTTAGGTCCCTGACCACTAGGCCTTAAATGAGATTCCCAAGGGATGCGTGGATGGCTCAATTGGTTAAGCATCCAACTCTTGGTTTCAGCTCAGGTCACGATCTTGCAGTCCTGGGATCAAGCCCCTGCATCAGGCTCCATACTCAGAATGGAGTCTGCTTCAGATTCTCTCTCTCTCTCCCTCCTGCTCTCTCTTTCATTCCCTCTCTCTCTCTCTTTCATAAATAAATAAAATCTTTAAATAAATAAATAAGTTGGAATCCCAAGAAATCTAAAAGGAAGGTAACCTCTCAGAACCTGACAATCCTACTTCTTCTTTTTTTTTTTTTTTTTAAGATTTTATTTAGGGGCACCTGGGTGGCTCAGGGGTTGAGCATCTGCCTTTGGCTCAGATCACGATTCCAGGGTCATGGGATGGAGTCCCACATTGGCTCCCCACTGGGAGCCTGTTTTTCCCTCTGCCTATGGCTCTGCCTCACTCTGTGTCTCTCATGAATAAATAAATGAGATGGAAGAAAGGAAGAAAGGAAGGAAGGAAGGAAGGAAGGAAGGAAGGAAGGAAGGAAGAAAGAAAGAAAGAAAGAAAGAAAGAAAGAAAGAAAGAAAGAAAGAGAAAGAAAGAAAGAAAGAAAGAAAGAAAGAAAGAAAGAAAGAAAGAAAGAAAGAAAGAAAGAAAGAAAGAAAGAAAGAAAGAAAGAAAGAAAGAAAGAAAGAAAGAAAGAAAGAAAGAAAGAAAGAAGAAAGAAAGAAAGAAAAGAAAGAAAGAAAGAAAGAAAGAAAGAAAGAAAGAAAGAAAGAAAGAAAGAAAGAAAGAAAGATTTTATTTATTCATGAGAGACACAAAGAGAAAGGCAGAGCCATAGGCAGAGGGAGAAGCAGGATCCTGCTTCTATAGGGCAGTCTCTGAATTCCAGAGGGAATCGATTTTTGCAAAGTTCAGTGTTTCTGATGATTAAAGGAGGGTAGTTTTAATCCAAAGTCCCTGAACCTAGAAAAAAAAACAAAATTTGGAGCTTATTCTGAATCACTAGTAACTGTCCTTATGCCTTTTAATAAGCTTACTGCAATAAAAATGTGAGTTGTAGCCTCCTTAGGCACTTCAAAACAGGAAGTCTATAAAATCTGGTAAAGGTTACAGCCTAAGTCAGATGGATATAAAACACATTTGCAAAACAATTCTCTCCCTACACACATTAAAAGAATTTTACATTATATCTATAGCACATCAAAATGCTGCATATCATAATCTGCTCCTCTGCTTTTTAACCAACTGTCTTTATCTTATACTGAGCAAATAAAGGGAAGAAATTCAGAAATGACATATGGAAGGAATTATCTGTTGATCTAGGTTTAAGATATCACCATCCTCTAAAGAGTCCAACATTCTTAAATAGATCCACTATCTGGCAACTGAGCCCCCACTTTCATCATGCAACAACCATTTAGGAATATTTCCTATGTGCCAAGTAATATACTAGACACTCGGTTTATAAACAGAAGTGAGATGATTACTGACTTTAAGCAAGACTCTAGGAGGAGACAGGACAGAGGAGGAATAATGACATGTAAACAAACAAACCCAAACTTGTACCAAAAAGAAAAGAAAAAGACCTTCCAGGGAACCCATAAGTCAGATCAAAGTTTTCAACCTCAAGTAGAATTTTTGAATAATTTCTCTACTTTAAAACTTTAAGCCTTGAACTCTGATGTCTACAACTTTTAACAGAGACTTGAAAGACAAAGTATCTTAATCAAGAGGAGGATAATCTAAACTAACATCCTGAGTTATTTTACCCAAACACTAAACCTTAAGACAGGTTTCTCCAGGTTCTCTGCAATTTCCTACCTTCTCTTCTCCAAGAATCAGTGGAATAGAATCATCCTGAATTTCCTACTTTTGATAATAATCATCTTTGATTCCCCTTTTTGAACCTGAACATAATAGCAGCCAACATTTGTTTTGAATTTTGCAATTTTTAAAATACTTTCACATGCTTAGCGGATCATTTGCTCCTCATGGTGGAATGTTACTGCCTTCATCTTATGGGTCGGAAAATGGAGGCTCCAACAAGCTAAATAATTTCCACAAAATTAAACAGTCAAAATCAGAGGAGACTGTGACCTTGCTCTCAATGGCCAGATCCAAGTTTCTTGTCACACAGTACCAAGTTCTAGTGATATCTGTCACAGCAGCTCTACCTTCTCTCCCTCCTTTTCTTTTCCATTTTCTGTCTCTATTATAATAGCCTTGTAATCAGTATCCCCCTAGCTCCTACCATTGTGAGTCTTAAATCACTGGGTAACACGGACCAACTGAGTCACTCCAAAGCATGCACGCAAAGATTTTTCATGTAATTCAAAGCTCATTCACAGACCCCTAGATTAGTAACTTGGCTTTACCTCCTCAGATTTATCCTGTTATATCTGCAAATGACTCATCTCCTAAAACTCTTCCTCGATCACATTTCAAGGCTCAGAAATCTTCAGTGGTTTCACACTACCTAGTAACTGAAACAGAAATTCACTACCCTGACATTCCAAGCCTTTCCAGATTCTCTACTGAAAGTCCACTACCAAAACTCCAAATCACTACCTTAACTAGTAACTGCCACCGTTCAAATACATCTCCTGTGTTTGCACATGATGCTTTCAACAATAGACATTAATCCACCTTCAGCCTCTACCAATACATGAGTCCAACCTCTGTGCTTGAACACACTTTGTAACAGAACTTACTTTTCCTCCCACATACAGCCCATTCCATCTCTGATTTGTCCTAATTTTAAAGAAATAAAAAATAACTTGCTATGTTCAAATAAAAATGATCTCTCCTCCCATTAACAACATCCATGGTGTCTGAAGCCACAGGTAACAAATCTAATCCAATTCTACACAACCTCCTCTGTCTGTTTGCCTTCCCTGGTGTCCCATGTCACTTTTTCATGATGTGGCACTCAGAACTGAGCACAGTTCTCTCTGCCTGATGGTAACAATGCTTTGTCTCTGAGGACAGTAAGAACAGCAAGGCTTATCACGGCTGTCTTGCTGCCCACGACTCATGGCCTTTTGGACAACTGCATTACATCACTGACTGGTATGAAGACTGCAGGACTCTAAAACTCATGAGGTCTTTTTCACTTGTGCTACACTTAAGCTAAGTTTCCTGGAACTAAAGTCAGCATTTTACTTCCTCCTTATTCCACATTGCTTCTTAGAATCAGTCTATCAAGATTTTTTGCCATCATGGATCCTATCTTCTAACATGTGTCCCTCTCAATCTTCTGGCACCCCAAAATAGAATTAATTTACCATCAGTGTCTTTTTTCAGTTTAGTGATTAATAGATTGAATAGGACATGGATAAGTATCCAGTCAACTCCAATATAGTCTTCCTCATCATCATTCTTCAAACATCCCCAGATCATATTCTATTTCACTCACTTAGGCAAGTGGGTCTTAACCATTAGGGTTCATAAGAATCATCAGAGGTGCCTGATAAAAATACCAACTCCTGAGGCTCGGCTCCAAAGATTCAGTAGATCTGGAGTAGAGGCCCAGGAATCTGGATTTTTAACAAGCTGAATGTATCTAATATTGTGGTAGAAAGACCACACTTAAAAAATGATGCCCTAGGGCGCCTGGGTGGCTCAGTAAGTTAAGTGGTTAAGCGTCTGACTCGATTTTGGCTCAGGTTATGATCTCAGTGTCATGGGATCAAGCCCCACCTCAGACTCTGCACTCAGTTTAGAGTCTTCTTGTCCCCCTTTCTTCCTTTTCCCCCTCCCAGCCCTCTCATGCACTTAAATAAATAAATAAAATCTTTCACTTGTTTAAGATCTTTTTCTAATAAAGATATTTTAATTTTAATATGTTTAGATGTGTCAATTTAAGTTCTCACTCAAAAAATAAAATCTTTAAAAAAAATGGTGCCCTAAACTTTTTTTTGATACTCACATATCAGCAATATCAATGTCTCCCTCCTCTGGGTTCCTACAGCTACTTTAAAAACTCATAGAGACAACTGGGTGGCTCAGGGTGTGATCCCCCAGGGTCCTGGGATTGAGTCCTGTATCAGCTCACCACAGAGAGCCTGCTTCTCCCTCTGCCTTTGTCTCTCCTCTCTCTCTCTGTCATGAATAAACAAATAAAATCTTAAAAAAAAAAAAAAAAACTCTTACAGCAACTATCCTTATCTATCTTACTCTCCACTCTATCTCTAGTACATAGCATATTCCTGGGAATATTAATTTTTTTGTTAAGCTAATGAATGAATTAATATGATCTTTATTGTCTGTGCTGTTCACATAACACATGAATGTATTAAATCCACGGATACAGGTGAACACTCACACTCAATTATTATCCCAGAAATGACAAAGGCTATGCAAAATATAGATCTGTGTCTCCTGCACATTTTACAAATGGAAAATTATTTCATAAATATTTATCAAAATAGATAAGAGGATCTGAATAGAGATCCTAGAGAAAAAAAAAAATATGAGAACTTGGCATACAACTTAGTTAAGATAAATCATTGGGTAAAGAATGTAATGTTCAATAAAAAGTGCTGGTAAACTATCTATGAAAGTATTAAGTTAGACTCCTTTCTCATACCATATATACAACAATAAACTGTAAACAAATTAAAAACCTACACATGAGGGGCACCTGGGTGGCTCACTGGTTTAGCGTGTCTGCCTTTGGCTCAGGTCGTGATCTTGAGGTCCTGGGATCGAGTCCCACATCAGGGTCCCTGAGAGGAGCCTGCTTCTCCCTCTGCCTATGTCTCTGTCTCTCTCTCTGCATGTCTCATGAATAAATAAATAAAATCTTAAAAAAGAAAAAAAAACCTACACATGAAAAGCAAAATTGTAAATTTTCTTAGTGAAAAACTAGTATCTTAATCATGTGGAGCTAGGAAAGGATTCTTTTAAATAAAATATAAAAACTTTTATCAAACTTAAAAAATCAACACACTGTTTAAGTGTTTATATTAAAATTAAAATATCTTTGTTAGAAAAAGATCTTAAGTGATGGGATATGTCCCAGATTGAGAAAAGGTATTCGTAACACACAACAAAGACTATGTACACAGAACAAATTTTTTAAATCAATTACAAATGACCGTCCAACAGAAAAATAATCAAAGGATATAAACAGGGCAGCCCAGGTGGCTCAGTGGTTTAGCACCACCGTCAGCCCAGGGCATGATCCTGGAGACCCCGGATCGAGCCCACATCAGGCTCCCTGCATGGAGCCTGCTTCTCCCTCTGCCTGTGTCTCTGCCTCTCTCTCTCTTTATGTCTCTCATGCATAAATAAATAAAATCTTTAAAAATATATATATAAACAAAGAATTCATGAAAGAGATAGACACTAACCAGGGAAATGGAATTAAAAAAAATCCAAAAAGTCTAAGACTGGCAAAAATTTAAAGTGTTAATACCAAGTTGAGGTGGAGCTTACACATTGCCATGAGATATACAGATACAATTACTTTAGAAAGTAAATTAATAGTGTTAAGCAAAATTGAATTACACCCATATTCTAGCAAAATGCTCCCACATATATCTACCCAATGAGACATAGAATGGATATCTACTTCAGCACTGTTTTCTCATAGTGAAAGAATGGAAACTACCTAACCATTAGTAGGAGAATAAATAAACTGTGATGTGGTCTTCTAATAGGAGTTGCAATTCACAGGCGGTTAATGTGAACAAAATCTATATGGATAAATTATAAATATACAGTGAAGCCTTATGATATCACATATGGGAAAATATAAAACAACTTTTTCAATGACATGTTACACATTTTATATGAGACTTTTAATTATGACCATTTTCAAATACATAAAATTATAACAGTGAGCCTTCTGTACTTATCACCTTGCTTCACTAATTATCAATATTTTGCTGAGGATTGTATACATTTTAAAATACCAAAATTCATGCTGAGGAAATGGCAATGAGCCAGGCCCACAAAAGAGCACAGGACAAAAAGGAGAGTCAGGTTCTACTGCAGGAACTGCTACCATGAGCAGTGTGACTCCTGCATGCTGATTTTCCCTGCATGGGCTCCCCTCTGAACTGGGAAGATTTTAGACTCGATTGATAAAATGTTTGGGACATGAGGAAATAGCCAGGATGCAACCTGACTTTCTAGATGGTACAAATAGAGAAATCTCAAAGACACATAATACCATGAAGACCCAAAGGATCAAGAACAATAAAAATTGCACTCTCTATTCTTGGCATTTATAACTAGATAATCTGAGGTCTCTTCTAGCTCTACTGGGCTATGATTTCACCTTCACATTTGTTCTTGAAGGAAGCACTAACATACCTGCCTCTCCTCCCAAAACCTATGGTCTCTGCTCCCGAAATAGAAGGTTTGCTTTAACACTGCAGTAGCAAGTAGCTTCCTGAGGGTTCTCCTCACTCCTTCTGTTACCGCCCGGAGTTCCACAGTGCTGTAGGCATCAGTTAGGAAGACTGGTAGCCGGGCTCTGTCATCTCAAGTTTCTAGTATGCTACAGAGTAGGAATTGGATTGGAAGAACTGGCGATAAGAGCACAGCTGAGTTGTCTGGAAAGGACATACCTCTTGAAGCAGTGTGCCGCTGTAAGGACCCAGCAGCTACTCAGGAGCGTGGCCCCACAAAGGAGCCTCCCATCTCCATAGGAGGACTTAAGCCGGAGGGACACTTGCCAAGGCCAACCACCCCTAAGAAAAAAGTAAGCCACTTAAGTCCATATAAGGTAGAAAAAGCAAAAAAAAGTACCCATTAAAACAATGACTCAGGAGGCAGTATAAAAGGGATCCTAGGATATCAAATCCCTTCCTACATTGAAAATGGTGCCCTTACAACTCTGAGCAGGCCAAGCTGAAGATTTGCATACAGGTATCTGTAGGCATCCCACCTATCTCTGACATTCATGGAATCGAGTTGAATCTTCTTCACACTTCTTTCTTTGAAGCATACTTTCCCCACTACCTCACCTAGACAGCCTAAAGAAGTATTTAATAAGTAAAGTACTGGCTTTCTGTTAGTAAATACAACAAAATTTTTAAAAACTATATCAAAAAGAGTCAAGTCCAAAACAAATATATTCTAAATTAAATGAATTTCGTTGTTATATATATTTTTGACAGACTTCCTGTCAAATTAGTTTCTGCCACACAACTTTTCAGCAACATATCTATTTTATAAATCAGAAGGTAGTTACCTAAGAACATGCTCTATATAAAGTAAATGTAGGTCCAAAAAATGTGAAATTACCAGTGTAATCTGTATTTAATTTAGAAAATTAAATAAGTAAAATAAATCCCTTACCTAATAGTAGAAAAACCCCAATTTGTAATTCTGTGTATATAAATAATTCTAGAATATGGAAAATCTCCTCTGTAGAACCTTTTACCTTAAAGAATTTTTCCCACCAATGATCCGCTTCTGCCGACGGTGCAGTAATCTCAAGCCACAAACAGATGAGAGGGATTCTGAAACAGACAGAGGTTAGTAATCAGGCTATCATATTGCTGATAGTGGGGTAAAGACACCAGGGACACATTCTCCTGCTGCTTCCTTCTCCATTTTAAAATGTCTTTTCTCCTCAAATTATAGGATACTTTTTCTTATAATAAAAAATAAAAGCCTTTTCATTTAACCAAGAATTCACAAGTAGACCAGGAACTTGATGAAGATTTCCATGTTCAGCTGTGACCCTGCCCAGTACATCATCCTATCGGTGCCACATCTCCTCCTCCGCTGATTTCAGAGACGTATTGGAGTGCAGGAACACTAAAGTAAGAGAACTGTAAAAGTGATACTTGTCTAAATTACTTGCTTTACATATATAACACTTCCAAGCCATGTATACAAAATGTACCTTAAAGGAGTAAAGCACATTCCCAGAATGGGATTCTGATCTAAATTCACATCTACATTTAATCATATAGCATATTAATATATGGAAAAGGTTTATGAAGCAATCTAAGCAGCATTTAAGGGAATACATTCACACTTCCCAAGATGACAGACTCTATCAAGAGCATAAAAAGAAGAATAATTAAGAATCAAAATATATGAAAAGATGGTTACAAAAGAAAGTAAATAAAGTATGGCTATTTAAAAAATAATTTTAGAAAAGATGAGAGTTTCTATAGGGGTATTTTGGATTTTTGGTCAGGTACATATGTATAAAGTATAAGTAGATGTGTTTTTTTTTTTTTTTAAGATTTTTATTTATTCCTGAGAGAGACAGAGAGAGAGAGAGAGAGAGAGAGAGAGAGAGGCAGAGACACAGGCAGAGGGAGAAGCAGGCTCCATGCAGGGAGCTTGACGAGGGACTCAATCCCAGGTCTCCAGGATCACGCCCTGGGCCGAAGGCAGTGCTAAACTGTTGAGCCACCCAGGCTACCCTACTATTTTTTTCTTTTTTTTTTTTTTAAGATTTTATTTATTTATTCATGAGAGACACAGAGAGAGAGAGAGAGAGACATAGGCAGAGGGAGAAGCAGGCTCCATGCAGGAAGTCTGATGTGGGACTCAATGCCAGGACTCCAGGATCATGCCCTGAGCCAAAGGCAGATGCTCAACCACTGAACCACCCAGGAGTCCCTAGATACTCTTTTTCTAAGTGTGTAAGAAGAAAAGGCTAGGAATTGTGCCAAGACCATGAAAATCTAGTCAGCACTAATATTCTCCCATAATAATCAGGTAAAATGGAACTCAACAGGGAATCAGCACTAGCTATTTCTTCAGAGAAAAAAAAAGTTCAACAATGTATACCAAGATCATTAATCTGCCAAATGATTTCAGAGGCAAGCTGTCAAACTTTAATTCTCATCTCTTAAGGTATGAGTCCTCTAGATGACAGAGCAAATTATAAGATATTAGAAAAACATCAGTTTCAAATTATGCTCCAAGTCAGGTCAAAGTATATAACACCAAAATAAAGAATGATGTAATTAATACTGAGCAAGCAAAACTGAAAGTTTACATCATTCTGGGGCAAAGCACAAGATTGCAAAAATGTAAAATCTATTTAAAGCTGTAAACAAAAAAAATAAAAATAAAAAAAAATAAAGCTGTAAACAAATTTTTACTGTTATCCAAAAAAGAAAAAAAAAAGTGAAATGAAGTTCATTTACTAAAGGATCCCATCAGATGACCAATAACCAATGGCTTGAGTTTGAGTCCCCTTAGAGGAATCACTAGGGAGATGCCTGGGTGGCTCAGTTTTTTAAGCAGCCAACTCTTGATCTTGGCTCAGATCATCATCTCAGAGTTATGAGATAAAGCCCTGCATCAAGCTCTGCATTCAGTACCACGTCTGCTCTCCACCCCCCTGCTTGCACACTCTCTCTCTCTCTCTCTCTCAAATAAATAAATAAAGACTTAAAAAAAAAAAAAAAGAAGTCACTAGGTCTTGAGCCTCAACACAAAATCAATAGTTTAATAAGCCAGATTCAGTAATCCAGCTGGTCTAAGACGAAATCTTATTTGAGGTATGGTAGCATTGGAACCATTGAAAGGTATAAAAATAAGTGTTGCTACCACTCTAGGAATTTATAAAAACAAATGTATAAATAATGAAGAAATAAATATGGTATTTCATAGTTTAAAGTAGGTTTACATAGGAATATAGTAAAAACATTTTACAATTATTGAATTTTTATGTTTTTCTGCTGCTTAAGAAATGACATAATCCAAAGAATTAGTTATATTCAATTTGTAACTATAGTTTAAATTACTGAAGGGAATTTAATAAGTTAAGTTAGTAATCAATACTTTTATATTATATAAGTATGCTATTTAATAATATTAATTATGTAATATGATTTGGTGAGCCAATTATATATGTGTGTGTATACATATATAAAACAAAGCAAAAAATGTTGTACTCTTCACACTCAGAAGGTCCTCAGACAATGAAGAATCATATTAACAACATTGTCTTTAAGCAATTAAGAGATGTCAGAAAATGAGAATGCTCAAATATAGAAATGCCTAAATTTTAGAAAATCCAGTGCTTCAAAACTGTGAACTTTCAACACACATAAAGAGATGATTTTTTCATAAAATGTACCCATAGTTTTCTACAAAATAGCTACTTTTTTATTTAAAGCATTATTTGTTTCATAAAAGTTACACTCAGCTTTCAAAGATTTTTCTATTTAAGGATAAAATGTCTGTTTACTGTATTATACTAAAAGATTATTTCTCTTTTTTTATAAGATTTTAATTAATTATTCATGAGACGGTAGCTCAGAGAGAGCGAGAGAGAGAGAGAGTCAGAGACACAGGCAGAGGGAGAAGCAGGCTCCATGCAGGGAGCCCAACGTGGGACTCAATCCCGGGTCTCCAGGATCAGGCCCTGGGCTGAAGGTGGCACTAAACCGCTGAGCCACCTGGGCTGCCCTGAAAGATTATTTCTCATTTTCCTTAATGTCTTTAAATTTCAGAGAATAAAATCTACAGAAGATAATTTTTTTTTTAAGATTTTATTTATTTATTCATGAGAGACATAGAGAGAGGCAGAGATATAGGAAGAAGGAAGAGAAGCAGGCTCCATGCAAAGAGCCTGATGCAGGACTCGATCCAGGGACTCCGGGATCACACCCTGAGCCAAAGGCAGATGCTCAACTCCTGAGCCACCCAGGCATCCCAAGATAATTTTCTTTTTGCAATTACTTTTAAAATCATCCTGGTTGTTTAAAATATTAGTAAGAGTGGAAGAAGTTCCTTTCTATGATTCATCTTTAAATTTTCATTTCTTGGTGGATGTGTTTGGGTGGCCCTTCAGATAAGCATCCTACTCTTGATTTCTGTTCAGGTCATAATCTCAGGATGGTAGGATCAAGCCTCACATTGAGCTCCACACTGAGCATGTAGCCTCCTTGAGATTCTCTCTCTCTCTCTACCTCTGCCTCTCCCGACCCTCCTCCCACTCTCCCTCTCTAAAAAAAAAAAAAAAAAAAAAAGAAAGAAAGAAAGAAAGAAAGAAAGAAAGAAAGAAATTCTTTCCTTCTTATTATGAAGTAAATATCAATTCTAAACCTTCAAGGATACCAATAAGTTTGACAGGTTTATTACATCCAGAGAAAGAATGGTACAGAAACTGCTGAGAATGTCAAAAGGGCGTAATGCCAAATCCTGTAAATCCACTCCTGCCCCTGAATTCTGCTCCCCATGTAAACTTCATCCAGTCAAGTTTGTCAAAAACCACTGCCTCTAAATACAAACTCAGATTACATATAGTCATAGAAAGGGAGATTTTTGTTATCAAAGTACTGCTTATATTAATGATGTGAAAAATACTCTGACTAGTATAGGCCCCCCAAAAATGACTTACCTTTATTACTGTTGCCTGTTGCCTTCTTGCTAAAATAATCACAAATGACTCCTGCATCTTCGCTGTGGCGGCAGTTATGTCTTCCAATATCTTGTTTAATACAGTCATCCAGGGACCTCTCATTTCCTGTGCACTTCACATTATCCACATGGATGGGTCCTTTTCCTTCCCCAAAATAAGCCATGGTTCTTGCTCTGGCAGGGCCCCTGGGAACACAGCATTCTTGAGGATATGGAGAACCAGACAATCGTACATTTGAATACATCACAAGATAGAGTCTCATTCAATTAACTCTTAAATATTAAAATTAGCATCTATGTGTGCTAAAAAATACTTATTTCATGACTCTGTCAAAAAAAAGCTTAAAAATTATACCTTCTCTATTTTCCTACCCTAGAGTTTACTTATTGCATCCGTTGCTTCCTATTTAGCTTTTGCTGAGAAAGTCACATTTAATGGCACGTGAGAAATTCATGATAGTCTTAAATTCTAGTTTATGCAGGACAAAAAAAAAATCTCAAAATTTTCTTAAGGAGCATAACATTCTTTTAAAGTTGGTTAAAACTGTCAAGAAGATTATGAGGTTCAATAATAACCTATGGAGCTAAAAATTTTAAAGCCTACTTTAGAAATTGAGAAGTCTAAAAAAAGGAAATCAAAAAGTCTAATTTTTAAGACAGAAGGACAAAACTGGGAATCACAGATAGAAGGAAGACTTATTTTGGTATGTTATTTTGTTGCCGTTGTTGTTTGTTTTTAATCACACAGTATTTCTTTTTAAATATCCAAACAAAAGCTTTTTTAATGAAATATTTCAAACTAATGCCATATTCAAAATTCAATTCCTGATAATTAATGGCAAAATTATGAAAGGTGAAGTTTTAAATTCTGAATCATAGGGAAATTATCCTTACAACTTCAAGTTAGGGAAAGAATTATTCAACAAGACACAGATGGTATACTTTAAATTAAAGGACTAATCAATTCAATAAAAATTAAGAATGCTACATTACTAAAAATCACCCAGAAAAAGGTAAAAGATAAATTAAAAGGTTGATGCATATATTTGTAATACGTACTTATATACATATTTGTTGGTGAATACATCCAGTAGAGGCAACTATCATACAAAATAGAAAGAATTCTCAAAATTTATTAATTAAAAGAAAAATCCTAACAGTCCAAGAGAAAAACAGGTAGAAGACAAGTTTTAAATCAAAAGAAACTGGGACGCCTGGCTGGTTCAGCGGTTGAGCATCTGCCTTTGGCTCAGGGGGTGATCCCTAGGTCTAGGATTGATTTCCCCATCAGGCTCCTTGCAGGGAGTCTGCTTCTCCCTCTGCCTGTGTCTCTGCCTCTATCTGTGTCTCCATGAATAAATAAATAAAATCTTTACAAAAAAAAAAAATCAGAAGAAACTGACTCATTAAAAATGACAATTTGGACCAGATTTCTCACATCAAAATATATTCTACTTAACTAAGACAAAGCTATTATACTTTCCGTATAGTTATGCGGGAACTCTAGCAAAGTCATTTTGATATGGATTCTCTGAGAAATTCATTTGAATGGCTCCCTTCAGTGATGAGACCCAGCCTCACATGCTTGTGGTTGGCAGCACATTTACCTCAAAACTGGTACAGCTTAACTAGTAACTGCTACTCTGACATAAAGTGTAAATAAAAATAAGATTTAACCCATGATAAATTTTTACAGTCATGAAAGACCCCTGTACCCGAACAGATGACTCTAACGGTACTCTTAAAGTAAAATCTTTTTAATATAAAAAATATTTATTAATTATATAAGTAATAAATGCTCACCGTATCAAATTTACAAAATAAAAGTATTTTAAAAATCCCAACAACACACTGCTAGCATTTGGGCATCTTCCCTTCCTGTATATCTTTATGGGGGAAGTACTAACTATAATTTTTACTAGTTATAAAAATTCATTGTAGGCATCAGAAGATCTCAAACTTCAGAGTACTTAAAAGGCCACTTGGGTTGATTCTGAGTGTATTACTAGCGGGACTTAGCAATCTGTATTTTCCATAAGCCCTACATGATTCCTGTTCAAGAAGTTCTGCATCAAACTTTAACATGGGGCAGCTGACTCTTGATTTCGGCTCAGGTCATGATCTCCGAGTCCAAATATAAGTCTTTGTGGACAGCTTAGATTTCTTCCCAGAAGTAGAATTTTTTTTTTAAGATTTTATTTATTTGTTCATGACAGACACAGAGGAGGGAAAAAGCGAGGCAGAGACACAGGCAGAGGGAGAAGCAGGCTCCATGCAGGGAGCCTGACATGGGACTCAATCCTGGGTCTCCAGGATCACACCTTGGGTTGAAGGCAGCACTATACCGCTGGGCCACCACTATACCGCGGGGCTCCCCCAGAAGTAGAATTTTTGTTCAACAGGTATAACCATTTTTTTTAAGGTTCTGAATATATATTGCTGAATACAGGGCAAGTCTTTGGAAAGCAAGTTATTCATTTGAAATACATGTAATTAAAATGCAATTATTTAACGAAAATAGTTTTTTCTGTTTTATTTTTTGTATCATACATCTGATCTGTCTGGAATTTATTTCTGTTTAGTGTTAATAAGGGATCTAGCTTGATTTCTGTCCCTAATGTCATTGTCCTAATAACTTTTCCTACTGATTACGAGTACATAAGGCATTTCTTGGTCTTTATAGTTCAGTAACCCCAACCTTGGCAACACATTAAAATTACCTTTAGAAGCTTTTAAAATATAGCAAAACCTGAACCCATTTGATGTCAATTAAAGTAGAATTCTCAAGAATGGGGCTGGGCATGGGTAATATTATTTTAACTTTCAGTGTTATTTTAATCGTATAACCAAGGATGCTAACCACTTCTCTAGTGAGTATCATTGACTGCTCACCTGTTCTTGTGTACCATATGGATTTTCAGGTGAACTTCGAAATCAAGTCTCACTCTCCACCACCGCCATCCCCAAATACACCAAGAAGAATGAAAGATTTTTATGAAGACATCATTTAATAGATAAATTTCTATTTTGTCTATTTATCATGCTTTTTTCTCTGTTCTTTGTGTAAACTTCTGTTTCATGATTTGCAAGCAACCCAATTTTCTATTTTCATTCTTTTTCTAGTGGTTGGACATTCAGCATTCTTAATGTTTTACTATAATTTGTCTTTAAATTTTTAGCAAACATGCTGGCATATTTTCCTACCAATTTCAAAAATTATTATCTGTAAGCTTCCCTTGCTGTCACTTATTAGCTCTTCTACCTTTGGTAAAGATTTGCCCTTTTTCACATAGGTCTCTATTCTTGTAATTATTCCTAGTCATTTCTTTGTTTGTTTGTTTTTGTACCATCTAAGTAAGATTTTTTCTTTTTATTTTCCACGTAGCTTATAGGAGCTATTGCCTTTTTAAAATATTTATATTTCACATGATCACATTAATAAACACTAGTTCTAGTGTCTTTCCCCTTGGTTCTCTTGGGTTATTTAGGTGAAATATCATATTATTCTTGTAACAATTCTGACTTCCTTTTCAATACTGATACCTCAATGCTTAATGGTCGCAAGAACTTCAGACACAACTGAGTCACTGCAGTAAAAGCAGGCACCCTTGTTTTGTTCCTGATTGATGACTGTGAAATAAAGTTAAGGTAGGGGGTGCCTGGGTGGCTCGGTCAGTTAAGCGTCTGCCTTCAGCTCAGGTCCCTGGGTCCTGGGATCAAATCCTGTGTCAGGCTCCCTGCTCACCGGGGAGCCTGCTTCTCCCTCTGCCTTTCCCCACTGTTCATGTTATCTTTCTCTCTCAAGTAAGTAAATAAAATATTTTTTAAAAAATAAAGTTAAGGTAGCTTTATTTTATTCTAAGATTCCTAGTAGATATAAGGAAGGAATGATGATTTTTAAAATATAACTTTTCACCATTACTGACTGATCTATTTGTTTTCATTTATAGATGACACACTGGAATACATTAATTGAATGCCTCACTTTGAACCATTCTTATATTCTTGCTATAGACTCTCATTTGTTTAAATTTGTTTAAATACACCACTGGATTAAATTTGCTAATATTTTGTTTAAATTTTTGTACATAGATTAATGAGATAGAGTATAGTTTTCTGTGTGTGTGTGTGCATGTGTGTGTGTGTGTACTTAGACTGGCTAGTCTTGAAATCAATTTATTTTAGCCTCATTAAATGAATGAAAAGATTTTCATTTTTTTCTCGCTCTGCAACAACTTACGTAACTTGGGAGTAACATGAATTGAAGACTGGTCAAAACTCTTGAACAAAGAAATCAGTCATCTCTTCTGTGATCATTAATGGGTTTTCTATCTACTTAGGTTTTCTATCAATTTTCATAATTATTTTTTTGTTGAAAATGTGGTTTCCCACATAATTGTCCATTTCATCTAGATTTCCAAATTTATTAGCTAAAAGTAGTTCACAGTACTCTTTTATAATTATGTATCTGTGTTCATATTCCTTTCCTTTCCTCCGATGTTTACTTGTATTCTCTCTCCTTTTTCTGAGTCAGAATTGTCACAGATCACTTATTTTAGTAATCATTTTTAAGATGATAATGTGGGTGTGTAACGTAAAGCAATTTGAAATTCAAAAAGGCATATTTCAAAGAAAAAAATATTGTGCTCTGAAGTTAAAATCCCAGGTGATTCCCATCAGTTTGGGAAGTGAGGATGAGTGGAAGTAGAAAGTAAGTAATAGATTATGCTAAATGTCTTGATATTTTTCAGCAAGGAAAACTTACAGATAATAATTTTTGAAATTGGTAAGAGAATATACCAGCATGTTTGCTAAAAATTTAAAGACAACTTCTAGTAAAACAGTAAGAATGCTGAATGTCCAACCACTAGAAAAAGAATGAAAATAGAAAATTCAGTTGCTTACAAATCAAAAAACAAAAGGTTACAACAAAGAACAGAAAAAATAGCATGATAAATACTATAGAAGTAGATGACAGGTAGATGTAAACATATAGAAAGCAAAATTAGGCTCATTAAATAAAACAAAGGATGATTTCTTAGAAATTTATCAATTTACGGACTAAAAGAATGCACCATTTTTGATACATCAGCAAATAGAGAACATATAGCTAATAAAAGTACATGATTAAATAAAGACACTCTCAACAATATAGTGGAATCTAAAAAATTTTCTGTGACTATTTTTTTTTAACAATTAAGGACGGTGTCATCTTAAGAAAAAAGGGAAGAGACTTCCCACTGAGCCATAGGCATGCAGTAATTCACAGCAATTCAAAGAGATAGTAGATTCCAAAACATTAGTCTTTAAACTGGGTGTTAAGTGCTCCTGGGAGGAGAAGATGACTTTCCAAGGGATATATGGGGTTTAAGGGAATCAATATTCAGATCCTCAAATTACATGTGTATTCTCGCCTGAAGCTGGTCTTGCTGAAATCAAAATCAACTTCTCTTTCAAAATTTTCCTTCTACTACACAAAAGAAAGACATATTTTTCACTCATCCAAAATCCTACCACAATGCATTGCTCCAAGATTTAAAAGCCTCTCAAGTGGACAATAGAACAACTCAAAATACATGAGAGCAGTGAAGCCTCTTCTAAACAAGCACCATAAATCAATCCATCAAAGTTAAAAACGGGAGCTTTAATCAGCTTTTACTTACTATGTTTAGTAATTATTTATCACAGTTTTGTTTTTGTTGTCTTTAATCAGCTGTATACTAGAAATCATAAAAGCCAAGAGGAACCTTTCAGAAGGATTTAATTTCTCTTTCACTCTCTCCATGCACACGCACACACACACACACTTGCATAAGTATATATATACAAATATACTCAAATGCACACATTTTTAAAGCAAAATAACATTAGGATTCTGTGAAGAAGGAAAATTCTATATTTTATTTTTTTTTATTTTTTATTTATTTATGATAGTCACACACAGAGAGAGAGGCAGAGACATAGGCAGAGGGAGAAGCAGGCTCCATGCACCGGGAGCCCAACGTGGGACTCGTTCCTGGGTCTCCAGGATCACGCCCTGGGCCAAAGGCAGGCGCTAAACCGCTGCGCCACCCAGGGATCCCAAGAAGGAAAATTTTAAACACAACTTCAAGGAAAAAAAAGGAACTATGTAAAATTTCTGAAGGTCAAAGAAGAGCATATTCATGTATTTTTTAAATAGATGACAGAAAGCATCAAGTCACTATGATACTGATACTCTACTGCATTATAATTAAGAGTGATAAACTGTTCTATTTTTAAATGTCATAGGGGATCCCTGGGTGGCTCAGCGGTTTAGCGCCTGCCTTTGGCCCACGGCACGATCCCGGATCGAGTCCCATGTCAGGCTCCCAGCATGGAGCCTGCTTCTCCCTCTGCTTTTGTCTCTGCCTCTCTGTCTCTCTCTCTGTCTATCATGAATAAATAAATAAATCTTAAAAAAAAAAAAAAGACGAATAGGCCAGAAATAAAGTCCTTTGCAGCTATTTAAATATTAGATTAAAAGTAGAGATACTTAATTTTAGGTCTCTACTAACTCAGTAGGGACACGCTCTTGTAAATTCTTTTAAGAGATGCTACAGTAAATATGTGGTTCAAGAACAATGTCATCTTGAAAACATATGCTAATGAATTCACACAAAGTTCCAATAGAATGGAATCTCCATCACAGTTATTTAGTCTATCTTAATGAGTATAACTAATAGCAACACATTGTCTCTCAACTCTCTAAAAATAATATGCGTCTATGCTAGACTATGTCAGACACTATGTAACATGTCACACATAATTAAATAATGTCTTTTACTTTCTGTTCTCTCCAAGCATATCTATATTAGTTACCATTAATGTTTCCTGGTTTTTATTACTTCATTTTTGTTTCTCCCATTCTGGAAATGCTTTCTAATGCTATTTTGATTCTCAGTATTTCCACAGATGAAGCCTCACATATATGATAGTTGGCTAAGAGACAGATCTCTGTAACTCCTATTAGTAAAACCCAAGCCTTTTGACAGCTTAAAAGTTTGCTGGATTGATTTCAACAAACAAATGCCTTATTAAAGATTTTTAAGAATTCAGAAGAGGCCTGGGAGAAAAAAATCTACCCTAGTCACATACTTGTTTACAATTATATATATATATATAATGACATATATATATATGTGTGTGTTCTTACAATAAATCCATTTCCCCTCAATTGGGATATTATAAAAACATTCAAGTATGTTTAGATTGATCAAATATCCAAATGATTCTCATGTAAATATTATTAGATGGTAAATTGTTCACTAGAAGATGATTTTCCAATTTGTTACAAAAACATTAAATTAAAAAAAAACATTAAATTACTGATTTACTTATTAAGAGACTTGAGACTTTATTTTTAAAAAGCAAGTACAAAGTAAGATCTTCTGATGCTTTTCTTGATAATTCTTACAGAAATATTATTGAAAATTGCTCCAAATTTTGTTTGTATTAATCTATATTATTTCTTACCTAAATTCTATAATCTATATTAATCTATATTATTTTCTTACCTAAATTCTCCATTTCAGTTAAATGTAAAATGGACTAGCTAATGATAAGTAAAAAGCAATGAAAAGTGTAGAAAAAAACCTAAGTGAAAATGCATTGATGCATATGCTTATGAACTTTTTCTCTCTTTAAACTTGTCTTACGGACACCTGGGTGGCTCAGCGGTTAAGTGCCTGCCTTCAGTTCAGGGCATGGTCCTGGAGTCCTGGGATCGAGTCCCACATTAGGCTCCCTGCATGGAGCCTGCTTCTCCCTCCGCTTATGTCTCTGTCTCTCTCTCTCTGCGTCTCTCATGAATAAATAAATAAAATCTTTGAAAAAATAAAAATAAACTTGACTTAGACACACAATTCGAGGATCAAATTTCACCCTTCCTTTCATATTTCCAAAGATAATACTAGATTTCCTGTTATTCTAATAAAAATATGAAAGTATGGCAAAGTAACCAGTCTCAAACAGCAATATACTTTAATGGCTGATTTTGGATAAATTCACTGTGAGTGAAATATAAGAAAAATAATGTTTTTTTTCTTTTCAAAAAATGGAGTGTTTAAAATGTAGTGAACAAAGGAAGCAAATCATTCACGAAATTCACCTAGGCATCTAATGTGGACTCTTCCTATCTTCCTTCTACTCCCTCATATTTTGAAAGCTGAAATCTATTTCATATACCAATTTATTTTATTTTATTTATTTATTCATGAGAGATGCAGAGAGAGAGAAGCAGGCTGCATGCAAAGAGCTCGACGTGGGACTCGATCCTGGGACTCCAGGATCATGCCCTGAGCCGAAGGCAGACGCTCAACTGCTGATCCACCCAGGTGTCCCCATATACCAATTTGAATACTGAATATCTGTATCACCAATAATGGACCTATTTACCATAAGACAATTGGAAGTGCAACTAGGTCCAAAACTGAGCAGTAAATTGAAGCAATATCTGCGTAACCCAAAACAAACTTTGAATTAAAAAATTACAAAAAGCATTTGAATTTTTATTAAATTAGAAATACTTTTTTAAAGATTTTACTTGAGAGAGAGAGAGAGAGCATGCACGTGGGGAGCCAAGAAGGAGGGCAGAAGGGGAGGGAGAAAGACGAGCAGACTAAACTAGAGCATGGAGCCCAAGGAGGTCCCAATCTTACAATCCTGAAATCATGACCCAAGCCAAAATCAAGAGTGGGACACTTAACCGACTGAGCCACTCAGACACTCCAAATTAGAAATACTTTTTTTTTAAGATTTTATTTATTTATTCATGAGAGACACAGAGAGAGAGAGAGGCAGAGACACAGGCAGAGGGAGAAGCAGGGTCCATGCAGGGAGCCCGACATGGGACTCTATCCCGGGGCCTCCAGGATCAGGCCCTGGGCTGAAGGCGGCACTAAACCACTGCACCACGGGGGCTGCCCCAAATTAGAAATACTTTTATTTTTATTTTTATTTCTTTTTTTTAAATTCCTTTTTAAAGATTTTATTTATTCATGAGATACGCAGAGACAGAGAGAGAGGCAGAGACACAGGCAGAGGGAGAAGCAGGCTCCATGCAGGGAGCCTGATGTGGGACTCGATCCCGGGTCTCCAGGATCACGCCTTGGGCTGAAGGTAGCACCAAACCACTGAGCCACCCCGGCTGCCCAGAAATATATATACATATATATTTTTTTTAATATTTTATTCTTAAGTTATCTCTACATCCAATGTGAGGCTTGAATTCATGACCCCAAGATCAAGAGTCACATGCTCTACAGCTGAGCCAGCCAAGCTAGGTTACTTTAAAAATAAAAATGTATTCTGCATAGGAATAACCAGCTAAATTTATCAATATTTAAGATACACATAGATGTATAAATAAAAATGTATTTTAAAATCCAAACCAGGGGATCCCTGGGTGGCTCAGAGGTTTGGCACCTGCCTTCGGCCCAGGGCATGATCCTGGAGTCCCAGGATCGAGTTCCACATCGGGCTCCCTACATAGGGCCTGCTTCTCCCTCTGCCTGTGTCTCTGCCTCTCTATCTGTGTCTCTCCTGAATAAATAAATAAAATCTTTTAAAAAAATCCAAACCAATATTAGTAATCTATCGGCTCATCAATTTATGCATATTTGTTTAAATTTCACAACCTCTGAACTGTAACACGTTCCATATATTTGCAGCTGCCAAATCAATTATCACAGTGCTTTCATAGTCATTTACAGACATGCTCAAAGCCTCAAAAAATGTGTACTGCCCAGTTCAGATCTCACAAGAAGATAATCTGCTTATTTATTTCAGCTCTCAACTGAAACAAGTGTTCTTTTCCCAGTCTATTTGGTGCCATGTTTTTCACACTGTAACTCATGCGTCAGTGGAGACTATCTAACACCTGTATTTTCTCCAGAAGGTGCATCACAACCTTCTTGCACTCGGGAATGCTGAACAGCACTTCAGCACTGTGCGTAGGTGGCATTTCAAACAGTGAAGTCAAGAACAAAAAAGCAGGGGAAAAAAGGTACTAACAGACCACAAAATGTTCAACTGCTTGCATGTTTGAGAGGTAAAACAAGAAGGCAGAGCATCTCCTTATTCAACCTTAACTCTCAAAGCAATGGCTCCAATATTTGCTAATACAGTGTTCATTGTGACTTTAGAGCGTGTAACTACTATGAATAAGGAGAACCAATCACAATTTCAATTAAGTCCAGAATCTCTCAAGAGGCTACAGGGTTGAGGGACCACTGGGTCGCTCAGTGGTTAAGCATCTGCCCTTGGTTCGGGGCATGATCCTGGAGTCCCAGGATCGAGTCCCACATTAGGCTCCCTGCATGGAGCCTCCTTCTCCCTCTGCCTATGTCTCTGCCTCTCTCTTTGTGTCTCCCATGAATAAATAAATAAAATATTTTTTTAAAAAGGCTACAGGGTTGAAACCCCTAAATCATAGAGAAAAGGTTACGAACTTTGCCTGACATAAGCAGTATTATGAATAGTCAAGAATTATTAGACTAGGGGCACCTTGGTGGCTCAGTTGGTTAAGCATCTGACTTTAGCTCAGGTTACAATGTCAGAGTCCTAGGATCCAGGCCCACCATCTGTCTCCACGGACTCAGCGCAGAACCTGTTTGCCCCTTTTCTCTTTCTCCTCCCCTTACTCATGCTCGCTCTCTCTCTCTAATAAATAAATAAAATCTTTAAAAAATTATTAGATGATTTGTTTTAGATAAAAATCTCCTTTTTTTTTTTTTTTTTTTTTTTTTTTTTTTTTTTTTTTTTTTTGAGTAAGCTGTAGGCCCAACATGGGAGCTTAAACTGGGGACCCTGAGATCAGGAATTGCATGCTTGTTCTACCAACTGAGCCAGCCACGTGTCCCCAAAGCTGTATTTCTTATGTAACAAAGTATATTGCTTCTGGGAAAACAAAAATTTAAGTATACTCTCCTTAGTGTTTCTTAAAAATTCAGAATCAAGTCAGTATGCTGCCAGTATTTCCAACTGATAGATAGAAATAAATTTAGGTAAGAAATAACTCAGAACAAACCTAAAAAGTCAGAAATGTTCATCAAGTAATCATTTCAAATACTTAGGTTTTTCTTACTTGTACCCAAGCTGGCGACAGATCACAGCTGCATCCTTATCAGTCCACCCATCATCACAAATTGTTCCCCACTGGCCATTGATGAAAACCTCCACTCGTCCTTCTTTCTTATTTTCTCCATCCACCAGTCTGATAGGAAAACCTAAATCATAATTTGAAAGTATTAGAAAAGACAAAACAACAAAGTGATGTTAAAGTATGAGAGACTTTATACAATACAGTTCATTTTTCACATCAACTATAAAATCAGCTGGGTAATACGAGACAGTGAGTGGGAGAGAAGAGGTATTAATAAAAAACTGTATCCACTTTTGCAATATGTTTTGAAGCCTTGGGGTCAGAGTACTCAACTTGCTCAACTATAAATTCCCAGCACGTGGAATAGTGCCTCACATACAAAGGACATGCAGTAGCTGTTTGCTGAATGAATGAATGAATGAATGAATGAATGAATGATTAGCTTGGCAAAATTATGAATAGTCTTATATTCTGACCACTAACTTCTAAACATTAAGAGATTTCCTTAGAGTTGTTTTTGTTTCATGTCTATTCATTTATTCTTGAACCTAGTTAGAAATTTATACTCTAAAGCTGAGATCTTTTAGGAAAGCATAAATATACACATCCTTGGCATGCATGGCTATCTTGAATGTGTAGAGGGGGGAAAAAAAGGAAAGCAGCTAACAAGGACAATTTCCATTTCAGCCTTCCTATTTACTAATGTTTCCAAAAGAAGGGCTTAAGGCATAAGAATTACTAAGATTTCAAAGTTGAATGGAGATGTTATGTACAGTACGGTGAGTATAGTTAATACTATACTTCATAATTGAAAGTTGCTGAGAGTAGACCTTGAAAGTTCTCAACACATGAAAAAAAGTTTCTTGTAACTATGTAAGGTGATGGATGTTAATTAGATTTATTGTGGTGATCATTTCACAGTGTATACAAATATTGAATCATGTTGTACACTTGAAACTGATATAATGTTATATGTCCATTATACCTCAATTTACCTTAGTTTTTAGTTTTTTTAAAAAAGATTTTTATTTATTTATGAGAGACACAGAGAGAGAAGCGGAGACACACGCAGAGGGAGAAGCAGGCTCCCTGTGAGGAGCCCAAAGCAGGACTCGATCCCAGGACCCCGGGATCAAGTCCTGAACCAAAGGTAGATGCTCAATCACTCAGCCACCCAGATGCCTCTACCTCAATTTTTTTTTTTAATGCTGAAGCTAAAAAGGAGTACAAATTAAATTTTTAAAAAGTCATTCTATTTTTTTAAAAAGTTGAGAAACTGATCTCTAGCAAACTGAGGTTTATCTCAGTTATGTAACTGAAGTCATTTGTAGAATTTCACATAACTCTATGGACACCAATAAATACAGGGCTATTTAACTGAAAGCCCTCACTGCACCCTGCATACTGCCATGGGTTGAATTGTGAGGTGAGGTCATAGTGTGGACCCTAGTCCACTATGACTGATGTCCATATACAAAGGGAAGATTTGGACACCAAGATACCCAGAGGGAAAAGACACAGGGAGGAGATGATTATCTATAAGACAAGGAGAGAGGTCTGGAACACAGCCTTCCCTTTTAGCCCTGTGAAGGAACCAATCCTGATGGCTCCTTGATTTTAGACTCCAGAAATGTGTGACAACATATATGTATCGTTTAAGCCATCCACTCTATAGTACTTTGTTACAGCAGCCCAAGCAAACTACTACACTTTAGATTACCTAGTTACTAGAAGGGTCTCTAGCTTCAGGACCCCTAAGAGGTGAACTCAGGAAGTTAAGTAAGCAGCTAAAGAATAAAGTAGCATTTCTGTTTAAACTAACATGAGGGATCCCTGGGTGGCACAGTGGTTTGGCGCCTGCCTTTGGCCCAGGGCGCGATCCTGGAGACCCGGGATCAAATCCCACGTCGGGCTCCTGGTGCATGGAGCCTGCTTCTCTCTCTGCCTCTCTCTCTCTGTGTGACTATCATAAATAAATAAAAATTTAAAAAAAAAAAATAAATAAACTAACATGAAATCACTAGATTGGCATTTGTTTACTGTTGGCAAGATGGACATGTCCTATTTGAATCTTCTGATTCATTTTTACTTCTACATCCTTGTTCCCCCGACCCCTTTGTTGGCTCTTTAGTTTTTGGCCCTGTCATATGCACTTTGTGGGACAGGCATCATAGTAAAATCCATAGAGCAAATTCAAAATCAACAAATATTTATGGAGTGCCTACTTTATGCACTGCTTACATTAGTTAAAAAGAACTCGGGGTTTTAGCCATGGCACAAAACACAGTATATTTGAAACTTTACATTTCTTATCAATGTATCTGAAAGTTTGGAGATTTTTATTTTTGTTTTTGTTTTGTGTGTGTGTGTGTGTGTGTGTGTGTGTGTAAAACGAATAAGGTAGAAAGGTGATCCTCAAATAAAAATAAATCCAAAAAGGTGAAATTCTATTCTTAAAGTTCTCAATTTTTACATTTTTGGATATTTGGTCCAAAATTAAGAAAACATATGCACATGGAATTGAATCTCCACTTTCCATTCTGGGCATTTTATGGGCAGTTTTTCATACCATAAAAATAAAAATGATAAAGTGTTTTTAGGGGATTCCTGGGTGGCTCAGTGGTTTAGTGCCTGCCTTCAGCCCAGGGTGTGATCCTGGAGACAAGGGATCGAGTCCCACATCGGGCTCCCTGCATGGAGCCTGCTTCTCCCTCTGCCTCTGTCTCTGCCTCTCTCTCTATCTGTGTCTTTCATGAATAAATAAAATCTTTAAAAATAAAACAAAGTCTCAGTTGCATGCTTTGCATAAATAATGCATGCAGTATTTCTGAACCTAATTTTAGCCGTTCATTTGACAAAATCATTGAATTTTCAATGCTTGAAGGGAAAACTGGATGACAAAAGCCATTCTATCAACAACACCTACTGTTTAAGTTCTTTTTGTTACAGAAAAAAAAGTTCTTTTTGTTACAGTAGTAATAATATACATGTTTTATATCCAAAACCTTAAATATAAAATGCTTGGGAAAATAAATAGTGCTATTGGGTATACAGTATCTTTAAAATTTTAATTATATATCTCAAACCTCGACCTCCAGTAGAGTTTTATTTTAATTTTCTTGTAACATTGATTTAATACATTATTTTTAGAAAATAATATTTTTACTAGAAGACACAATTTAGCTTAAGTTAAAAGTCAAAATTTTATACTGTGAAGTTAGGTAAGAGACCATCTGACTGTGAACAAAATATCTCTAGGATTTAATACTCTGAAATTTAGAATTGGTACCATAATGGGGCGCCTGGATGGCTCAGTTGGAAGAGAATCCGACTCTTGATCTCGGGGTTGTGAGTCTGAGCCCCACATTGGCTGTAGGGATCACTTAAATAAGTAAAACTTAAAAAAAAAATTGGTGCAATATTAAAATGAGAAATCCACATACTTGCCATCCCATAAATATCCCCCAATTCACATAGGTGTTAACTGCATTCTTACTAGAATTGCTCTTATTGAATGAGAATATTGCTTTTGAGCATTCCATCTCCCACTCACTCAAATATAAAAAGTGTCTATTGAACAATTGTTAATTTTGAGGACTTTGATTCACATGTAAGTTCAGGTCCACAAGTTACCCTTCAAATACTTGAAAACAGTAATAATCCAACAGCTCATTATTACAGTGTCAAACAAGCAAAAAAAAAATCTCAATTGTTTTTAAAATGCTATTTTTTTATATCACAAATCTGTCACCCCATTGATCGCCAGGGTTGATTCGGCTGATCTGGCTGGCTAGGCGGGTGTCCCCTTCCTCCCTCACCGCTCCATATGCGTCCCTCCCGAAGCTGCGCGCTCGGTCGAAGAGGACGACCATCCCCGATAGAGGAGGACCGTTCTTCGGTCAAGGGTATACGAGTAGCTGCGCTCCCCTGCTAGAACCTCCAAACAAGCTCTCAAGGTCCACAATTCCATGATTTCATTCTCTAAGTTTCTGTTTTAAATATGCAGTCCTTTTCTATAAATAGGGAAATAATGATCTTTTTTGGATGAATAAGTGGTAATGTGATTCTATTCCAAAAGTATATCTGCCTCAACATAATGTTCTTCAGACAAATGAATAGTTAATAGACATATTACGGAAATTAGGACCAAAGACATTTATAATAATGATCACATATTTTATTAATAATTATCATTCTCAGCTTTTTAAATTTCTAAATATATCTAGAATCCTAGAATTAAAGATTTTTCAGGGGAACTGGAAAGATTAGTTGCCTGACCATATGCATATAGTTAACCATAGAGGCCTTCAGAGAACTCTGCTGATAATATTTTGTATAGTATTTGGAGTATTTCATCACCCGGAATACTGAGTAGATCATGCCTGAGTAGATCACGCCTGAGTAGATCATGCCTGAGTAGATCATGCCTGAGTAGATCAATGCCTGAGTAGATCACTTCATGATCCAAATACCTGCTATCTCGGGCCAGAGTATCCATTTCTAGCAAACAAGTTCTATCTCCCCCAACCACATACAATCACTTATCACATAAACCTGGGAGGATCAGAAATCTCCCCAAAAAACAAAGGAGCAAGAAAGGAGGACAAATGAAAAGCAAATCTGGAAGTGTAGGGGATGGAGTAAAAGGTTATATTTCTACTTGTTATAACGCTAGATTAGTGCAGTGCATCGCCATGATCTCACAGTTTATAGAGTATAATGAGGAATAAACTACATACTTTGATAAGCTTAAGTATAAAATACAGTTAATACTGTGATTCAATACATTTCGTTGTTTTATAATGTGAAGATTAAAGCTTTGCCGTCTCAAAACAGGAGGATACAAAAGGGGTTGATACAACCCTGAGGTGAAAAGTAGAAATGGTTGTGATTATTTTAACACCTATTCACTAAAAAATATGCTAAAGACATAATTTTAGCTATATAATAGAGCCGTGGTAGTGTCATGGCAAGTGCTTTTAATATCTTCCTCTGTATTTTTCATTCATATTTTATCTGCCATCCTCAAGATGTTAAGATGTTAAGAACAGTCAGATGTTAAGTCTATCAAGGACATGTAGTCGCCCTCTGCTCACAAAGGGATCTTTATCCACAAATATTTCCAGACTGTTAGATGAGCTAGTTATCTTTTTTATCTGACTACAGGTCTAACGAAATTTGGAATTGGGGGACAGTAAAAGACACATATGGGTTATGCTTCATATTCTGGACCAATGGACAGAGGTGCAGTGGCTATTGAATTAGTGATACTCCAAAGCTGTGGCCAATCCTCACCCAGAGGTCTGTGTCCATTGCCACTTGGGTAGCAGGTGATACCAACATCTTCCCGATGGCTGCAGTCATGCCTTCCCCACTGCCTCCGGGAACACTGAACCAAACTGGATTCCTTTCCTGTGCAGCTGACGTCATCCAACCATATGGGCCCTGTGCTTTCTTCAAAGTGGTTTGCAGAGGCTTGTTTGCCATATCTGTAGCAGTAAAATAAACATTGTGCATAGGAACTGCTGTCTCTCATTTCAAGAAACCACAAAAATAAATAACCTAATTAAGCATAATGACTCCAGAGGTTAAGCGTTTGTTCTTTCTCCTATCTGAAGGACACAGTTCTAAGAGCAGTGTTCACTTCACATATTTTGATCATCTTAACAATTTTTTATTGACTGAACAGGTACCTACCTAATGGATAACTAATCCTTTTCCCCCATTCATTCTTGTATTCTAGCTAGAATATAACTCACCAACCAGAGAGAATGAGAGCAAGAGATGGACCCAAATTCCTGACAATGGATTTATAACACCACAAGACATAAAATTAGAACAATTGTCTTGTATCTACAAGAGCCACCAGAGCTCATCTGATTTCATCAGCTTTTCTAGACCTCTTGGGTATCATCCCTTTCAAAATAAAAACTATGTATTAGTTCAGTGATTCCTCAAACTCTACACCCAATCCATGATGTGACTTGGACTTCAGCCCACCAAAATCAGAATAATGGCAATGTTCTTCACTTTTCATAAGGTTACATAAATCTAATTTTTATTATTTTTATAAACCATATTTGTGTTCCAATTGACTATATTTGTAACAATGCTCTACAAAATGTATAATATATACATTGTGGAAATAGGAAAGATCTGCCAAATAAAAAATTGGTAACTAAGTCACAGTCTGTACTTTGATTCATCCTTCCCCCAATTTTGCTTTCTTTGTCCTATATAACCCAAACCTCCAGAAATCACTGGGCTATTAACTATTTAAGGTGTCTTTCAGTTCTAAGAGTCTATGTAATTAAACTCTTACTCATAAAATTTTATGTCACTCGCTTCCTTCACTGAATGTTTTTATTATTTCTATATAAAGAATATGAAGAAATCCTTCTTTCTGGCATGAATTTTCCCAATTACTTCCTATGCACTTATTTATTACATTTATTTAAAAAGATGAACTTTTTAACAAATTAAAACAGTGCAACTTTTAATTATTCTAAGATTTCTACTTTGCTGACTAATCAAATCTTAGTGGAAAAAAAAAATCCTAAATCTCATATTGCTACTTTGAACTTATACCATTTTTCCACAAAATGCATCCATCTGATTACTATCTGTCCATATCAACTGTATAACAGATGACAAGAGGTCATTTTACTTTGGGATTTCATTTGTTCAAAGAAACCAGAGTTCACCTCTTCCTCATTCCAAAATAGTACTCTGTTTTAGAAATTCCCCTGTAAACCAAAAAATAAATGTGGCACATGCCTACTCTACCTCCTAACACAATCATTTAGAACTTTTAACAAATATTAGTGAGAATATTTTTAGAACCAGTAAGCCCTGATATTCTGTATATATAAGAAAAATTGAATATATTTGTGAAACAAAATTAACAAAATATGGAGAAAAATTGTCACTCCATTGTTGTCATTAATAAGGAAAAATATGAATATAGTAACTAATAGTACTGATGAATCTTTCTAAATATGTGAAAACAGAATACCATTCTCAGGCCTAAGAGATTCACTTAAAAATGAAATGACATTTATTGAATAATTCTTATTAAACATTAGTATTTATTTGACTAGTATGTCATACCCCTTGACAAGTAATTATAACTGTACTGCCCATGAAAATTCAAAATATTGGGCAATAACACGTATTTATATCTTCAGGATATCATTGTTTATAACAGGAAAATTTAAACTAGCCTAAATTAGGTGGGCACTTGACGGGATGAGCACTGGGTGTTATTCTGTATGTTGACAAATTGAACACCAATAAAAAATAAATTTATTTTAAAATAATAATAATAAAATAAAATAAAAAATAAACTAGCCTAAATTATGGTATGAACATTCAATAGACATCATGTTGTCATTAAAAATTATGACTGTCATAATATAAAGGTAAGAAACATGGATAGAAAAAGTTCATATTTACTATTAGAGCTGTTACAAAGTTATACCCACAAATTATAATAATGATATAAGATGGAAAAATTATGGGTAGTTTTTAATTTTTTCCCAAACTCTAATATTTTATATTACTTTTACAAATTTAAAAATATGTTTAAACAAGATCATACCTAACTTGGATGAAAGTATATTTTTAAGATCTAACGAATATTTGCAATTAGCTCTATCTCAAGTATGAAATAATTTTGCCAATTTTTTCAAGCTTGAGACAATTAATTCAAGCATGACCCAGAAATATGAAAAACAAGAAAGAATGGGCATTCATGGGCTTCATTCAAATCGCTAAAAGGCATCATTTACAGTTACTTCAACCAACTGAAGTCTTTACCCTGGAATGCAGTCTTGTGTGACATGAAATATACTGCCCAAAGTGTGATACTAGCTTTTACGAGGCAGGTCAAGGGTGAGTTCAAAAGGTCATCTCATGACAAGAAGGCTGTTTTTCTCAAATAAAAGTGACAATTATCATCACATTTGAGAAAGGGAATAATGTAATACCAAAGCATTTGACGTTGGACTTCCCTGCAATTTTAGACACAATGATGTCAGAACTAACAACATCTAATAGCAGTGATGTGTCAGAAGAAAACTGAGCATTCAAAGCATAGTCTTATTTGAATAGACACAAAGTAACCTAAAAATCATCCACAGCTCTAACTAATTACTTAAGAAGAAGGATGGTGATAGGAAAGGTAATGAAATAAATAACAAGACATGGTTATTCATCATCATAGAAAATGTTATTGTTTTTTAACTGGGTTGTAGTTTTGTTTTGTTTTGTTTTTTGTCTTTCTATATATAGAGAGGTGAATTGGTAGGTAGATAGGAAGGCAGGTAGACAGACAGAGGTAGTCAGGTGAAAGAGAACATGTATTGTTAGTATGACAGAAATTAAAAGTAAGGATTACAAAATGAGAATTTCAAAAATTTAATTTGGCATTTAGCTGCCTTGTATCAACGGGCCTTACTTAAATCCCAGCTCTCGGCAAACCACATACGTATTCAGCTCAGTCCAGCCGTCGTCACAGACGGTCCCCCACAGCCCCCTGTAATACACCTCCAGGCGACCCTCATGGTTGCCTTTACCACCTCCAAGTCTGATGACCCCATCTGTGGTAAGAAGGAGACACAGAGACTCAGCAAATCAATTATCAAAAAAAGGCAGAACAAGATTTTAATTTCACTAGAATCATCACCTATTCAGGTCTCTCTTGAGGCCTTTCTTAAACTTATTTTAGGACTGGGCTCAATGATCTGAGGTCATAGGGTTGTTTCTGAAGTATGACATAACCCATATCTGTCCTAACAAAATATTCTTTTCCTCTTATTTGTACTCTTATTTCCTGAAAAGAAAAATATATTCTGATACAATTCCAAAGTAGTTATTTAGATTTCTCCAGATTAATTAATACTTGGGAAATGTCCTGCAGCTTCAATCTCAGTAAGTATGAGAAATATTAGTTATTTTCATATAAAAAATAAGAAAACAGTAACTTGGAAATAGTTCAAAATTTTAACTGCAATTAAAAAAATACTGAAATATGAAGACAAAAAAAGCTATTCTAGTTAAAGTGTGATCTATCACACCAATGCATTTATTATCCCTTAGGCATTCATAAATTATAAAAACTAGAGTACATTTCTCGCTTTTGTTCTTTTATTGATAATACAGATCTGAATTTGAAGCTTATGAATTCAATGAGTAATTAATTCCCAGAGAACCCTGTTAAGAGCTTCTAGGCAGATATACAATAAATTTATCCCCCAACAAGTAGATTTAAAAGCCATTTCCATGCAAAATAATCCAAACATAGCCAAATGAAACATAAATAAATAATCCGGGGTAAAGGTCAGCTTTCCATGAATCTCTGGGATCTTTAAAGTAAATGGTCTCTTAGCAACACGATCACTTCTTAATGTAATACTTTATAGTCTGCAAACCACTGCTACACATTTTACCTCATTTGACCATCATAGTAAGAGTACAAGGCTATACTCATTTGAAAGAGGAGGAAATGGAGACCCAAGAAGACGATGTGCTCTGGCTTAAAAATCTGACATATATTTTATATTTCTATTTTATATAAACATGTTATTCTTCTAATAAAAACATCATCATGTTTAAAACTATGGAAATAAAAAGATATAACTTGAGCATTTCATGGGTCTTCCAACGTTTTTATGTTTTTTTAAAGAAAAATTAAAACTCCCAATTTTTTCAAGTTCTTTTTACCATAGAAACAATGGATTTGTGATGACCCACCTTCTCATCTGTCCTTTTCCCTCTTCTTCCCACAAAATGTAGAAGTACATGCATAGACTCATTTATACTAAGACATTCCCTTCTTATAGCACATGAGACATAGCTTGACAAATATCTTGCAATTTGGAATAGTCAGAGAACTGAGCATAGCCAGAGTTAACTTGTTTCCTTTACTAGGGTGCTTTAACCAACAATCTGATCAATACCAGCTAGAAACACATTCTGAGAGTCAAGACAGGCCAATAGATAAATGAACTAAATATATACCTAATAATGTGAAATTTGTCATTGCACTGGTTTTGATTATTCAGTATTATATATTGCAATAAAATTATATTTTCTATCTTTATAGGACTATATAAAGTGAAAAACTCAGAAATATTTATGAACAAGGATCATACCATATTGATACACAATTGTGTCAGTTGTTTGGTTTTTGTGTTTTGTGGGTTGTTTTGCTTTGTTTTTAGTTTTATTTGCATGCTCATTTAGTTATATTATGTAGATTGAGGAAGAGACAAGGTAAGCCCAGATGGTGCTGGGGACAAGGGTTGGGAGATTAATGGGGTGAAACTCTTACCTGATAGAGGGGTACAGGACACCCCAGCATCTTCTTTATGGTCACAGTTATGCTCTCCCCAGGCACTCTTTGGACATTGCTCAATAGAAAGCTCATTCCCAGTGCAGCGTACCTCATCCAACATTACTGGACCAGAGCCTTCCCCAAAATATGCCTGATTCCAAGCTTTGGCAATGCCACTGAACAAAAATAAGAACTCTGGATTAGACATGAAAAATTTGTCTGACATAATTTCTTCTGCCCCATTAAAGGTATAAGTATGATTAATTCATACTTCCCTTGACCAATTCACTCCATAGGTCATACATGACTTGCTGTATTTCTTTCTTCTTCATTTGCTGCTTCTTATAGTTTTGGCCATCACAAATGTTTTAGAGCACTAGTTATCCCCCAATACTCAATCTCCTTTTCTTCATTAGTAATGGAGCTCCAGATTTTAGGGAGGGCAATGGCTATCCTGAGTAAAGACCACATTTTCCAGGCTCTTCTCCTTCCAGATGACTAAGTTTGTTTGCTTTAAGATATATGTAACATAAAATTTATCATTTTAACCATTTTTAAGTGTACAGTTCAGTGGCACTAAGTACATTCTCATTATCATGCAACCATCACCACCACTCATCTCCATAACTCTTTAGTCACCCCATACTGAAACTCTGTACCCATTTGAGATGACTAAGTTCTGACCAAAGATATTCAGGTAGAAGTGCTGTCATGTATCGCTTCCAGGAAATATCTTTGCTCCACTTTCTCCTATGGCCAGAGCGTGAGAAGCTACATTGGCCTATGTGGTACTATACTAAGAATGACAGAACTACAAACAATCAGAAGCCCCAGCCTAGATGACTATGCAACCATACTAGCCTTGAGCTGGCTACCTCTGGTCTCTTGAGAGAGAAATACACTCTTACCTTATTTAAGCCACTGTTATTTTCAGTTCTCTGTCACTCAAAAACACTCATATTTCTAACTAAAACATCTCTTCACTCAAATTTATTTGTACTAAATTTACTTCTCCCACAATTCAGTGATCCCACATGCTAGAACCCCAGATTTCAGGGAAGAGGATCACAACTGACTGTCAAAATTATTAGTAATTTCAGAAATTGCCATTTTGACCCCTTTTAGCTTATTAATTTTTAGAGTAGAGCATTTATATTTGTTTGTTTTTCATTGATGCTCCTCATTCAATATTCAATAATATTCCCCATTATTTTAGTTGCCCTTTTCTCATAACATTATAACTACCTTGAGAATTTACAACCAAAATATATCAAAGGGGGAAAAAAAAAGCTTGCTAAATGACTATAATACTCCAGCAATGGCAAAGTCTTAGATAATCAACTTCATGGTTAAAAAACACCTTGTCTGACTAATTTTACTAGATAGAATGGAAGTTTCTTTTAAGAGAACACATGTTTAAAACAAACCACAAAACATTTGAAAGTTAAATCCTTTACCCATTAAAGCAAACACTTGTTCCATTATCACGTGACCTACTTTCAGTTTAAAATTCAAAAAGTTTGGGGATGTCTGGGTGGCTCAGCAGTTGAGCATCTGCTTTTGGCTTAAAGCATGATCCTGGAGTCCCAGGATTGAGTCCCGCATCGGGCTTCCTGCATGGAACCTTCTTCTCCCTCTGCCTATGTCTCTGCCTCTCTTTCTCTGTGTCTCTCATGAATAAATAAAATCTTTAAAAAAATTTTTCAAAAAGTTTGCAAGAGGAAAGATAAAGGAATGTTTATAGGAGGAGGTGTGAAGCAGGAAGGAAGGAAAAATAGGGTAGCTTATGCAGAATATTTTGTTGAAGTTAAAATTTTTTTAATTTAGAATCCTAACACTTGAGTCACTATCTGAGATACGTCATACAGAGGACTCTGAGAAGTATGCCCCAACATATACTAAAGATTACTATCTAGAGCTAATCAGACAAAAGTGAAAGAAAAAATATATATTCTAACACAAATGATATTATTAAATAATTTTGTGAGTAAATTTGTTTTGCTAGGGGAAACATGACAGAACAAAAAGCCATTTCTACTCTTGAAGAAAGAAGAAAAATTACTCAATTAATAGGATTTTTTAATGAAGTTCTCAGTTGTTTCAATGCGTATCTGTGTGCCCACAAAAGAGTGTAACGGACATATATAAGTGTTCATATATTCCTAATCACATCAAAAAGCTTATTCTTTCCACGCAGAATCTTTGAGAAGAATGTGGAAACAGGCCCTCTGGCTCAAATCCAGGCTCTACCTTTAACCAGCTAAATTGCCCTAGGGAAGTTACAAAACCCTTCCAGGCATAAAATGCGTCTTTTGAACATAGGAACAAATATCGCTCCCTTGCAGGGTTTTAAGAATTAAACTGATGCAAAGTAAGAACTCAAAAAATGTTGGTTCTCTTTCCCTCCTGGCAATATCAAGAGCTTCCCTCTCGCATTTGAAGAATAACATATTTTCACTGCTAAGCAATTTATCTAAAAACCATTTGGTATTCAGTTTAAACAAACATCCTAGTTTTTGTTCTCCCTGTTACCCAAAGGTAGAGTCAGGGGAATGGTGGGAAAGGGGAATGGTGGGAAAGGAAAATCAAAAGAAATCCCAACAATTTCTGGTTTTAAGGTTGTAAATATGTTTTATTCACTTATTTATTCTAAAATCGTTTTTAAAAGAATATGTTTATGGAAATAATTTGTAGCCTATAGACACTGGACAAATCTGTGTTCTTTTCTTATTAAGAATTACTAGATGATGGCCCAAAAGATCATTAAGCTATGACTTACATCATACAACTTGAGATTCTTGTGGCAGAGACATAGATAATCAGAGGCTAACAATTTCAAGAGTTTTGGAGCACACTGGCATTTTACCAAAACAACCGTAGTGGCCAAAACAAATTTTCTTTCTAAAGACAGCATTTATGCTCCCAGAACAATATTTTCTATACCAAAATCATCTTGCAATAGTAGTCTGTAAGGCTGTGAATAAATTAGAATGTTTTAAGTTGCCCCTAGTAAAATAAATATCCCCTGCCAAAAGATAATATTTTCATACAACATTCAGACTAAACTGAACAAGGGAACAGTGTAATACCCACTGAAAATAAAATTCTAAAGTCATGTACTGATTGTGAGTTAGTCCCAGAATTTGGAAGTCTGAATAACTGAAATGTATTGTGTATTACTAAGTTTGGTTCAAAGAAGCAGAGGAGTGTTTGGAGCTGTGTTCCTGAGACCTGTTGCACCTTTGTGAAAAGGGCCACTCCAGGATGGGAGCAAAGAAGCCCTGGCTGGTGGCTCCTGGGCACAGATCAGCAAACTACAACCCAAGAGATAAATTCAGCATACCACCTGTTTTTATATGGCCCCATGAGCAAAGAGTGGCTTTTACATTTTATAAACGGCAGGGAAAAAATCAAATCAAGAATATAATTTCTGACATGGGAAAATCATATGAAATTCAAATTTCGCCATCCAGAAATACGGTTCTAGCAGAACAAAGCCCCACTCATTCCCAACTTACTGTCTGTGGCAGCTCTTGCACCACAAAGGCACAGCTGAGTAGTTGCAAAATCTAAAGTATTTTCTATCAGGCCCTTCACAGAGAAAGTTTGTTGACCCTTGCTCTAGAGGAAAGAGATTAATGAAAGCAAATATGGAAGCTGATTTAGAGAACACTGAAAGTTGCAGAAAACAGAGGAGGAGGAGACACATGACTGATGCAGGTCATGGGGAAGCCAGATAGGAAAGCTTTGGAGAAAGGCAGATTAACAGCCTTCTTGGATCTTTGCCCTGAGATAAATGCCAGGACAGAAAGACATCTATGGAAGAAAATTTCAATGGGTACCGATTCACTGAGCCAGGGTTAGGTCGTATAAGGAATATGGAAAAATATAAAATTTTATCCCAAACTTGTAACAGAAACAAAAAATAAATTCCAGATGGTCTAAAGACCTAAATACTGGAAGGAAGGAAGGAAGGAAGGAAGGAAGGAAGGAAGGAAGGAAGGAAGGAAGGAGGGAGAAAAAAAAGAAAGAAAAGAAATGAAAAGAAAAGAGAAAAAGCAGGAAGGAAGAGGGGAGGGAGGAAGGGTGGGAGAGTGAGAATGGGAAGAAGGGAATGCTAAGAAGTTACTGGAATAAAATAGAGAACATAATATAAGAATAATATCATCTTGGAACAAAGAGGATTTCCTGAGCAAGAGAAGAAACCCAGAAGTCAGAAAAACTAAAAAAAGTTTAATTTAACCACATACAAATTTAAACTACTATATAGCAAAACACACCATAATCAGAGTCAAAAGACAAACCAACAGGCAGGAAAAAATATTTGTAATATGTAATAGTAATCAAAGAAAAAAAAACTCCTAGAAATTAATAATAATAACATTATAATGAAAGACAAAACAACAAATATTTTTTTAAAAATAGGGGCATGGAGAAGATGAGGCTATTCACAGAAATATCAATGACCACTAAACATGTGATAAGATGCTCAATGTTACATGGTCAAATTAAAACAATTAAGAATGGATTCTTAGCTAACATATTTTTAGAGATTCCAAAGATCAGTACCATTTTTGGTACAATATTTAGGTTAAAAGGTTAAAAACTAGACTTTTTATTACCCACCATCTCCCCGTTGCCCCCCCCCCAAAAAAAAAGCCTAAAATAATGATTAGCTGGGAGTGACTCAGGATTATCTAGGCAGAGTAACTGAAATATATTATATTCCAAATATGTTAAAGATCATGTTGATAGAGGTCCAAGGAAAAAGCAAAAGGCCTGATTAATTGCCTCTGAACTGTGTCCCTTCCTTAAGGGAGAACACAAGATGGGAAAGTAATAGCCCCATAATCATGACTCCAAGGAAAGTCATCTATGTTAAAATACACTCTTAAAAGACCACTTGGGCATTTTATGATCTTCCTGATGTTTCCGTATTTTCCATTGTTTATAAACATTATTTTAATGATCACAAAAATGTGTTATTGAAATAAACTCATCAGAAAAAAAAGAAACAAAACAGAACAAATCAGAACAACAAGAACAGAAATGCTGGGATGCCTGGGTGGCTCAGCGGTTGAGCGTCTGCCTTTGGCTCAGGGTGTGATCCCGGGATCCGGAATCGGGTCCCACATCGGGCTCCCTGCAGGGATCCTGCTTCCCCCTCTGCCTGTCTCTGCCTCTGTGTGTGTGTGTCTCTCATGAATAAATAAATAAAAATTTTTTAAAAAGTTAACTAGGAAACTATGATGCAACACAAACTAGGTTTTCAGGCTCATTTTCAAGTGTATTAAAATTAAAAATATAATCTTACGTATACATACATTCCTTCAGCTACTAGTATTTCCTGGTGCCCTGGATTGCACTGTGCTGGCTTTTCGGGGATACCAAAGAAAGTGATGATTCTACCTCTAAAGAGGTTCTGCAATATTGGGGAAAGCAACATAAAACTCATGGATTGTTGGGGTGCCTGGGTGGCTCAGTCAGTTGAGCTTCCAACTCTTGTTTTCAGCTCAGGTCATGATCTCAGGGTTGTGAGATTGAGCCCCAAGTAGGGCTCTGCACTCAGCAGGGAATGTGCCATAGATTCTCTCTCTTCCTCTATCCCTCTCCCCCACTCTCTCTCTCAAATAAATAAATAAATCTAAATAAATAAATTAATAAAATAAAATTCTATTAGGGGATCTTTTCAAAGTTGATATTTTACTTTAAATCTGTAGATTTCTTCATTTAGCACTTTGGCAGGGGGTGGGGGGTGGGATGGGGAGGCTTCTTGAGATCAAAGCTTCTCTGTTTATATAACAGTTTTTTTCAATTAAGCATAATCCTTGACACTGAAGCATAATTTTTGAAACTCAACCATTTATTACTCATGTGTTTTGCAACTGATCTCCCTCTTTCTTAAAACTCTATATTTACATTGCAACTTAAAGTAAAACATTGACATTTTAACATTTTACCTCGAAATACTTCAATATGTATCTCTTAAAAATAAGAACGTGGTGCTACATGGCCAAATTAACATTATCACAATTAGTATAATTGGTAATCATTTTTTTTTTCTTAGAGAGAAAGTGCAGGGGTGGGGGGAGGACAGAGGGAAAGAGAGAGAATCGTAAACAGGCTTCACACCCAGTGCAAAGCTCAACACACAGGTTCATCTCAAGACCCTGAGATCATGAACAGAGCCAAAATTAGATGCTTAACTGACTGAGTCACCCAGGCGCCCCATTGTTAATCATTCCTAACATTTTCTAATACCCCATCACATGCCACATGCCATTGCTCAGAGTTGCCTCCACAATGTCATCGATAGATGTTTGTCTTAAGCAGAATTTGGTCCCAGATCATGCAGTACCTCCGGATGTCCTGTACCTGATGTCTAGAATCTAGAACAGCCTCTTGTTATTCATGACACTAACTTGTGGAAGAGACAGAACCGGCCGTTCTGGAGAATGTCCTACCACCTGGATTTGTCTCATATCTTCCTACTGGTGTCATTTAGTTTACTCCTCCAGCTCTTATAATTCCTGAAACTGGAGACTAGATCCAAACGTTGGGTTAGATCAAAGCAAGTATTTTGGCCAGGATTCATCACAAATGATTTGCTCTCATCTTGAACCACAGAGCAACTCAACGTGTTCCCCACTGCTGAGGCTAAGCTTGAACACTGGGTTCAGGTGGCATTGGCTTGATCCTTCATTGTGCAATTGCATTTGTGCCACCCACCCCCCTGATTCTGGGACCTAACCCCTCTTTCATGGTTCATGTGTAGGAAGAGAATGGCATGGCAAATCCTATATCTCTAAGGCTTATAATTAACAGTGGTGTTAAGTTTACTGGTATGATCATTTTCTTTGAGTGGATTAGAAATAAGCCAACCAGTTCTTTTTGAGAAAACTGTTATTAATCATTGAGACTAGATTTTCGAAATGTTCTGAGGGGGCATCAATTTCAATATCAGTTTTCCTCAAATTTTCAGGTGTTGCTGTTGGAATCAACACAGCATAAAATGATCATGTGCCCTGTACTCAAACCAACCTATTTTGGAGAAAGTTACAAAGTATCTCTTAGATTGTCTCATCTACAACATATTTCTAACATAGGGATATGTCTAACAGAGGTACTAGAGCAGTTAACACACGTAATAAGTATATATGTTTGCTATCAAGGTCAGTCAAATTAGGGACTGTTAGAAAGATGTCATTAACATTCAAAGTAAACCAAGTATTTGGTGGTGAGATCATCCAACACTATTTCTCTGTCCAGAATTTCTATTTAGTTAACTGGATCTATGAATTTCCTATCTATATAAAACATTGTAGCGTGTGTATATGTATATTTACTGGGTTATCAATCATGAGGTCAGCAGCATGCTAATTGATTTTCATGTTAGTTAGTTAAGGGTAGAGTAATAGCATATTTAACATTACTAGGTGCAGGATGGATTCCTGTAAATTTAAGATATAGGAAATTTTTAAATTATTAATATATTTCTATGGGGAAAAGATAGGTTTTATTGTTTAGATAAATGCATAGAAAATTTATAGTATCAGGCAGCCCGGATGGCTCAGCAGTTTAGCGCCGCCTTCAGCCAACATATTTAGCGCCGCCTTCAGCTAAACCGCTGAGCCATCCGGGCTGCCCAGACACTTGTTTTTAATGTAAGTACTCTGATGCTCTGAGCTGATGTTATTTGCCTTTCTTTCACCTGATTTTATAGTTATCTCCTAAGGTCACATTAAAGTAATATTCTGCAACTTCTCCTATTGTATAACTTGTTTGCTTACTTAATGGCACAGCACTTTCAGATGAGATCATTTTTAACGGCACATGGTTGATAACAGCGTAATTGTTGCTTGCCTCAATTCATGATTTTTTTTTTCTTGAGCAAACTTCATCTCCCTCTTATTTGTTTGTTGAACTCCCAAAGGGAAACTACATCATGCTTCCCTGGAGTGGTGGTTACAATTTCTTTGTGAGAGGCTGTTTTTGTGGACTTTCATCTTTTAATGGTATCTGTAGATTTTAGTAGCTGGCAAACTTCCTAAACACAAAAGAAATTACTGTACTTTTGATACTTAAATTTGATGAACCCAAGACTTGGGGAAAGATAAAGAGCAGGAAAGGAGGCAGCCAGATGTTAGAAAATTGTCTTGCGAGCGTGTGTGTACACAGTGAAGTTTCAGAATGAGACATTTTAATCAGAGTTCTTCTTGTGCAATTAAAGTGAAAACATTTCCTGAGTCTTTCAAAACTCTTAAGAGCATAACTCAGAACTACAGCATCATATTTTATTATGTGGATATGCCATAATTTACATAGGAATTTTAAAACTGTGAACACATCTTCTTAGGGGTTTGTTTTTTTTAGGCTATAAAATTAACATACAAAACCATTTTATTGAGGGGTCAGAATAAAAATCTTCTGGTACAAATTGCTTTTAAAAATACTTTTTTGCTTTTTTATTTTACTGTTCATTAATTTTTTTGTATTTTAGAGATTTTACCATAAAGATAAAGGGGACCTTGTGTAACAAAAGAGGAAATTAGGCCCTCTGAGATTACAAAGTCCTAAAGTTGTACTGTTAAGTGAAAACCAAAATCTCTTTTTTTTTTCTTTTTAAAAGTCCATGCCTAGCATGGAGCCACCGCAGGACTTGAACTCATGACCCTGAGATCAAGACCTGATCTGAGATCAAGAGGCAGATACTTAACTGACTGTTCCACCCAGGCACCCCAAGAACCAGAATCTGAGATTTATGGTTCCCAATGTAGAATGTTTTTTCTCTCAGGTTATACTGTTTGCAAAATAACTAGTTGTTAAAAAGAAAAAATACATATACAGTGCTGAAAGAAACAGAGAAATCAAGAGATGAAAGTTAATTATAGGGAAAGATGATGATGCTACATTTTAGATAGATTCTATTTGAGGTGCCACAGGTACCTCACTGAAAATGTCCCCCAGGAGACTGTAAGATAGCAAAGTGTTTCAGAATCAGCTCTGTAGCCAGACAAGCTTTACCATCTAGTGGTGATGTAACGATAAGCAAATTATTTAACTTCTGGGCCTTAGTTTCCTCATCTGTAAATCGGAGGTAATATGGGGTTGTAGGGAGAATTAAATGAGCTAATCAATACCTATAAAGCTATTAGACCAGTGCCTGGCATACAGTAAGCATTCAGTGAACATCCAATATCACTACTGAAAATGGAGGAGATGGTTCTCCAGAGAGAAATCTAGGATATTGATCACTAAAAATGAGTTTTTTCATTCGTAGGTTGTGTCACAAATGATATTCGCAATGAAAGGACCAATCTTTTATAATCTAACAAACAATTCCCTTGACAACAGAATTGTATAACTATTCTGTGTCTATTCGAAGTAGGAACTAAGCCTGGGGATTGAACTAGTCAGATGATGCTATTTATTTGGTCTTTTACTATGGAAAAAAACAAACTTTATACAGATTAGCCAAATAGGTTTAAGAATGTTTTGGAACAGGATCAGATATAGAATCAATTTCAGTGTTTATTGGGCATTGCTGTTATATATGTAGGTCAAATAGCTTTGCAGAAAATAACTTAATAAATCAATGTATTATATCAGAGCACCCCTATTCCACAAATTTATTTTGTGGTCAAAGGATAAGAAAGTGGGCAACACTAGGACTTTTACAAGTGAACTGCCAAGGTTGGTGTGGGAATAATTTCCATAAAGGAAGGACAAAGAATACATAGCTTTATCAAAATCATATGGCAATTATTTGACTTCAACAATCCTGAAATTTGTTGTTGTTTTAGAGGAGGGGAAGGGCAGAGAGGATGAGAGAGAATCTTTAGCTAGGCATGGAGCCTGACGTGGGGCTCCATCTCATGACCCTGAGATCATGACCTGGGCCAAAACCAAGAGTCAGACACTTGACCAACTGAGCCACCCAGGCGCCCCTATCCCCTAATATAATTTTAGAGAAACTTTTGGGCTTGTTATACCACTATTTAGAATCACTAAAGAAAGGGATTAAAAATCCAAAATTACAACATATTATTCCAGAATAATCACAACTCAGGCAACACAGAATGTTAATTTTCATACTGCTCTTTTATTGCATAATGTTTCATTTCCACATCCTACATGGGAATTATTTCCTTTGCACATTAATAAAAATCCTCTGTTCTAAGCACATACCTAACAAATAAACCAAAGTCAAAAGTTGAGATAATATTTGGGGAGAGGATCTGAACTTCAGTGAAAACCTAACAACGAGTTTCAGCAGACAACTTCAGTAAGTCATCTAACACTGTGACTGACAGTTTCTGGTCATTCATTCATTACCTGGGAATAACGTGAAGGGGACCAATGAAAAGTAGTAGGCTGAGATTCTCAGGGATATAAAATTAGTCAACTTCAGACACAAACAGGCTAGACCTTTACTAAGGACATATAAATTCTCTTCGGAGAGCCTACAGCCTAGTACAAAGATCACAAGGTGGCTTTTTCCATTTGTTTGAGGAAATGTGCAATTTAAACACACAGGCACCTGTCTCTGGGTGTGGAAATAATAGGTTCCAAAAATTAAACAAAATAAGAATAAAAACAAACCTCAGGCCCAGCTGCCTGCAGATCACTTCAGCATCTGCTTCATCCCACTGGTCATCACAGACGGTCCCCCACTGACCAGCGTGGTAGAGCTCTACTCGGCCTTCCCATGCGCTGCTCCCACCCACAAGGCGGACGGCTGGGAACACTGGGCCTGTGCCGTGTGAAATTAGAATCAAATTATACCTAGACATGTACATTGACTGGTAAGATTATATACATATATTAAATTGATATGCCATTCTCAGTAAAATTAAATCATATTTATTAAGCCATTTCAGGGATTTGGACATACCCTCACACATCTAATACATATTATGGTATCCCTGACCAATTAAAATACTCCAAACTGGGGACAACCAGCTGGCTCAGCCAGGAGAGCAGGCAACTCTTGATCTCAGGGTTGTGAGTAGTTAGGTTCCCACACTGGGGGTAGAGTTTACTTGGTAATAAAAAACATTTTTAATAAAAATTAAATACTCCAAAGTCAATTACATTCATAAAACTAGCTCTTAAGAGGAAGTAGTCTAAGTTCACTTTTCCTCCAACTACCTCAGAAAACCAGAAAAGACATCAAAATTGTAGTTTACTGAAAACACATTTGATTTTTATGGTACTGTAGCGGTGACACCGATTTTTTTATTTACAGGAACTTGAGCATTACCAACATGTAATTCTTAAGAATGGCATTAATATCCCTGTAACATACTTGTTTTCAGGACAGAAATATTTTTATATTTGTAGAAATCAAGTTCAAGTCAACATCTAACTCATTATAATGAGGTAGTGACCAACATGGTCAATATCTACAAAAAACAAGATTGAGAATTCATTTGGATATGAAACGGTTGTATACATTTTCTACAAATGACCAAATGCTTCCCACTGCAAATTCCTTACTAGGGTACACAATCCAGACCAGACCTTGTCAGCCCCCTGAACATCTTTCTCTACCCCTGGCCTCCTTCACCAGGCTGCACCTACAATGGATGTCAAGAACCATTTTGGTTGTGAAAGCTCTGTAGCTTACCACAACATGTAGTGTTTTCCCTCCACTGGTCACATTCAGCTAGTGTTAAGGCTGGCAGTACTGGTCCTAAAGAATTCTGGGAAGCCTGGGTGTGGATATTATGGACTATTCTGGAAAGTATTCAGAATACTTTCAGTCAGATGACACAACTTGAAGCTACAGTGGCAGCAAACGTCACATAGTTGGAAGTCACTGGGGATGTAGGGTGGGGATTTTAGGAAGTACATAAAGTAACAACACTGACCACTCCCACTGTGCCCTCTTCTTTCTGTCCCCAAAACACTCAAGGCTGATTCCCATCTCAGGGTTTGTACGCTTCCTGTTCCTTCTGCTTGAAAAATGTTCCTGCAGCCTTTCCCCTTGTTGCATCCTCTCATCATTCAGTTCTCAACACTCAACTGTCCTTTGTTTAGGAGGCCTGCCCCGGCTACCCTAGCTAATGCAGCACCCGATGGTACTTTCTACTACATTGCTTTCTGAATATCTACTTTATTTAAAATTGTCATTGATTTCTTGGTTTTTGCATCCATTGTCTGTGTCCTAACAGCTAGAACTCAGGACAGAGACAGTACCAAATTCTTTCACTTGTGTATCTCAAGTAGCCGGCATAGAGAAGGCACATAATAGATATTTGTTGACTGACTGGACTGACAACTATAGCTAAAAAGCTAGAAAGACTGTCCCAAAGAAGAAAAAACAATTAGCAATATTCATTCACTTGATTCTGTTTAACAGATACTAGGCCCCCGCAGGGGCATTCAAAGGAGCACTGGGCAGACCTCAAGAGTTTTATCACCTAAGAACAAGATGAGGGAAGAGAAGAGATCATGGAGACTCTACAGGGGTTCAGAAACAAGGGAGCTTGCTTACTACTGGGGGTAGTCTGGGAATCTCTTCTGAAGAAGACAGTTGTGAAGAGGGCCAAGGTGGATGGATAGGATTCCAGAAGTCAGAGAGAGGGTAAGTGCTGTTCAGGCTAAATGAACAGTATGAGCAAAAGGACAGAAGTACAAAGTTGAATGTGTTTGGGAAATAGTGAGACAGTGTAATTTTTCTGGAATAAAGGATGCAATATGGTAAGAAGTTCAGAACACGCTGCGCCTCTATTCAGAAATTTAATTGCGGCTTTTACCGAATGCTAATCATTCATCGACGTGAAATATGCTTTTAATTCCCCACAGTGTAAGCAGCTATTGGTAAATGGTATTGGAATATGAATATTTATATTCAAATAGCATACTCAAATTTTGCAGCAGATTCAGATTAGTGAATATTTACATATACTCATATTCTGATCTTCACAATTTAGCCTATTTACATAAATCAACTAATACTTACAATTTATAAAGGGACATAGTTTTAATAAACACAAGTGTTCTCAGTATTGTATATTAGCTTCTTACAATTAACTGATGGCTGAATGGTGCTAAGAAATTTAAATTTGCATGTTTTTATTTTTATTTTTCCCTTACAAAGCTTGGAAAATATAGAAAAAAATGATGGGAAAATGTATACGTTTCTTAAGTTATTATATTCTCCAGTGCCTCTCTTCCCTCGGCCACTGTGGTAAGCTTGGGGAAAACAGAAAAACAAAAATTTTAAAGAGGAAATTTTAAATCACCTACAACCCAGAACACCATATGGCATATTACCTTATATTTTTTCATGTCATGCTTTATTCTAAAACATGTGGGCTTGGGGCACCTGGATGGCTCAGTGGTTGAGCATCTGCCTTTGGCTCAGGTCATGATCCCGGGGTCCTGGGATCGAGTGCCACATCGGGTTCCCCTCAGGGAGCCTGCTTCTCCCTCTGCCTATGTCTCTGCCTCTCTCTCTGTGTCTCTCATGAATAAATAAATTAAAGACAAACAAACATATGGGCTTTTTCTGGCTACATAAGTAACTGTGAATATACAGAAAAGCTCAAAGATAAAATTTCATCAACATCCCACATCCTCCCAACAAGCATGCAAAAAATTATCTGAAAGAGAATTCAGTGAGGTAGTTGACTCCTGTTTAACTTATGGATGATTAAAACTCCCAGACATGTTCATTTACTTATTTTTTTTAAAGATTAATTTTTTTAATTTTTATTTATTTATGATAGTCACAAAGAGAGAGAGAGAGAGAGGCAGAGACACAGGCAGAGACAGAAGCAGGCTCCATGCACCGGGAGCCCGACATGGGATTCGATCCCGGGTCTCCAGGATCGCACCCTGGGCCAAAGGCAGGCGCTAAACCGCTGCGCCACCCAGGGATCCCCGGCATGTTCATTTAAATTACTACTTCTTGGGACGTCTCAGTGGCTCAATGGTTGAGTGTCTGCCTTCGGCTGACGGCATAATCCTGGAGTCTGGGGATCGAGTCCCACATCAGGCTCCTTGCATGGAGTCTGCTTCTCCTGTCATTACCTCTCTCTCTGCCTCTCTCTGTGTCTCTCATGAATAAATAAATAAATTTTTTAAAAAATTACTACTTCCTATATCCAATACTGCTACACAATCTCCTACTTTGTAAGTGTTGGAAATGCAACAAGTAAGAGATGACAAGACACTGAATGTAATTTCCAAGTCAAAAAATAAACGTATTAAAGAGCTATCACTGGGCCTTGAAGTAGATGTAGTGTTTGATCTATCTCTTTTCACATTGTCACTTGATCTTTTTTCATTCTCACTTCTAACTTATCTCAACCATATTTTTATATATACTTATAAATGACCTTAAACTTGTCTTTGCAAGCAGAGTATAAATAGGTGGATAGATGATAGAGAATAGAAGGAATTTTTTTTAAGTAGATATATACCCTGAAAGAAAAATAATTATTGTTTCCAAGATTTTATTTACTTCAGTACTTGAAAAATGTTAAACATTATATATCAATCAGATAGAACATAAAGTACAAGCAATAATCTACAAAAAGCAATGCATTATTGAGCCCAATTCACATCATCCATGAAGCAGCGACACATAAACATATACTGCCCAAAGGAGCACACTACCCGAAAGTGGAGAATCAAAGGAAGAAAAGGAAAAATTTACGAAACATCAAGATTTAACATGCACTTGGCCCACACAAAAAGGAACTGTGGTTCTCAGAGCACATACCTGTACCCTATCTTCCGATTAGTTCTTCCAGCCAATTCACAGGAATTACTCTAAATTGAGTCTTTGTGTGTTTTGTGGTGAGAGAGTTTCCAATCCTCCCCTGATACTTGCACTCCAACAGAAACCAATGCCTTGGGCTAGCTGTTAGCTTTTTAAGACCTGGGAAATCCAATCATGCTGCATCTCCAAGGAGAATGTAAAAAGGGCTGATATGACAGTGTGCTAGTCTCAGGTTGTGGTCACCCGTTAAAATACACCATGGTTCCCAGAAAACCCATCCGTCATCATGAAAAGCAGCTGCTCCCTTCTCCTCACATGTTTATATGAACATACGCTTATTTGTGTACTGAAATCATACTGTTCATCATCTCATAGCTAATACATGGTGCTTGGAAGGAGCTTTATCAAGGAGTTATCCATATTATGGAACGTACTATTGAAATTCAAAGAAGAACACTGCTACCATGATTATATTCTATCCTATCAAGTGAAAATATTTTGTTGTAGTTGCGGTGTTTTCTATTTGGTTCCAAGATGCTTTTCTATCTTGATTCTATCATGACCTTCCATTAGCAAAATAAATGCTTCATGTACAATATACAATATTTCTGTATGCAAATTAGATAAAATAGAAAACATGTTACGAGTGAGATTCCACTTGAAAGTTGAAGAGAAAAAAAAAAAAAAAGAAAGTTGAAGAGAATTCAGAATGTTAGATACACTCCTACTGAAGACTATTTGACTACATAATATGATGATTCAGATTTACGTATGTATTTAAATTCTTTGAAGAAATGATTTAACAAAGACAATTTTATCATCTGGAGTCTTGTTGAAAACACAATGAAAGTAAAAAAAGAGACTCTTTTTACCCTGGGAAAAGCTACACGTGACAGCAGCTGCCATCTTCTGAGGACACACCCCACCCTGCCAGATGTCTTTTTCACAAAGCAGTATATTTTCTTCATCTCCTCGGCAACGGACATTGCTCCAATAAATGGGAATAAGGCCCAGTCCAGAAAACGGGGTTTGTTTTGCTACTCCTTTTCCTCTGGAAACACAATGATCAAAGTTAGGTTCATTGAATTTGGTGAGTTTTTGGTCAAAATATTTAGATTTTCTAATATGGAAGAAATCAGTAAAGATAGATGTGGGAGGAAAAGAAAAACATAATGGATTACATAAGTTTCAAGGAAATCAAAACATCAGATCAGAACTTGCATTGATTACCCATGGCAATTTTTTTAGTCAATCTTAAATAACTAATGGTATGCATGTACCTTTCCTACTGATAGCTGCTTTTAGAAAAAAAAATATATAGATGGGCAAATACTACAGATTTTAAAAAGAAGCCTGGTGGTTTCATGGAAGAAATGTGTTCTGTGGCTCAGTGAAAAATGGATTCCAGTCTGGACTCAGCTGCAAATTACTCTTAGCTACAAGTTTCTGTAAGCTCTGCCTTCTGATGTATAAAAGGAGGGGTGGCCTGGATGCTTGAAGATTTTCCTACTCCAGCATTTTAGGCTATCATTTTCAAAATGATTATTACTACATAGAAGTAAGATAATATCAAGAGAGGCAATCCATTCACAATTTTTAAAACCTTATATAAAGGGTTTGCTAGCAAGACTTTGAAACCAATTAATAAAACAATGACATAGATGAGCTCTGCTTTTAACACCTCTAATCTACATATTTTTAAGTAACCTCTGATTTGTACAAATCGATATTAGATTTTAAAAAGATTAAAGGCTTATCTGATTAACATGGTAATGTCTAGAATTGTCTCCATGCAATAGCTTCCACCAACCAAAGAGTAAACATTTGGAATATATATAAAATATGAATGTGTCTTAACAGCAATAATTCTGAGCTGCCCTAATTATATAATACTTTTTTTAAATGGACTACTAAAAAATAAAAATAAATAAAAATGGACTACTAAGTGGTGCCTGGCTGGCTCAGTTAGAGAGCGTGGGACTCTTGATCTCTGGGTTGGGAGTCTGACATTGGTTTAGAGATTACTAAAAACAAAAACAAAACACAAAACACAAAAAAAGTAACTAAGAGATGATATAAGTAATCAGATCAGTTTACCTGATGTTTCCATTTGCAGAATGATACTTTATATTCTTTCATCAACCTAAAGACTAGTTACCACACTGAGGTTCACATGTCCCCTATAGTGTTTTGTTTTTTTTAATGTCAGAGTCCCATAGGAAATCATATTCTTCCCTGATTTTCAGGAGTTTTAAAAGCACATATAAATGTGTACTTTAAGGAAAACACTGACATCAATCTACAAATCTGTCACATATTGAGGCCCTCAAAAGAGAAAGCATCAAGTCAACTCTTTGTGCCCTGTCCACCTGTCAATGACTAATTGCCAGACAAAATATTCATTGATCAAATCAATAATTAACATTCCCAAACACCATAACACTTCATAAGCTTTATAAGCCTTACTCCTTCTTTCATCTTGACTTATGCTAACACTCATTTTTAAAAATGAGTTAATTAATTAAGTACATTAAGCCTATCTGCAGCTCTGAAAGTTTCAAGTCTAACCAAAACTTAAGCCTTCAAGGTCTGTCTTTACCAAATACCCACTGCCCACCTTCCTAACCAGAAGACAGGAGGAAGCAAGCAAATTAGAGTTCTTAGCTATCTGACTGCAGTTAACCAACCTTTTTGTTTCTACCATTGTATTAGATATCACCACTGATTGGTTATTAATTCAAAATATTTGTAAACTGCAAAACTGTTTTCAGTCTTTTGGACTTGCCTGCTCGTAACAAGATAGTTTCCATGCTTTCTAAAGATCCCTAGTGAGAAAGGCCAAGAAAAACATCTGGCAAGTGTACTTAGAAAAAAATAAATGAGACACAAAAACAGAATAATAAGAGCCACCACAAAAGCAAAGCCTTTTACTCCAAAGTGGAGCCTTCTGCTCCCAGTGAAACCCCCTCACGCCTGGTGTACAGGTGCCCGGGCTGGAGGAAGGTAGAGAGCACTGACATTTCACAGAGAGCTCTAAGAGCTGCGGCAGTGCCGGGGCTGATGGAGGCGGCCACCTCTAGCAGGACCTCCTCGGACAGGACCCCGGCCCGGACACCAGGCCTTTCCCACCTCGCCATGAGAGCACAGGGGAATGTCACCTCCCTTCTGCACGAAAAAATGGAAGTTGTTGGATCGCTAAAAGTAGATGGGGAAATGCAAATGACAATGACAGCAGCCCGGGGCTAGGTGCACTACTGAGAAGTGACCACCCTCGGAATCACATTCCCAGCTTCCTAGGTCTAAACGATGATTTTTAAAGACGAAGACCAGGGATCCCTGGGTGGCGCAGCGGTTTGGCGCCTGCCTTTGGCCCAGGGCGCGATCCTGGAGACCCGGGATCGAATCCCACATCGGGCTCCCGGTGCATGGAGCCTGCTTCTCCCTCTGCCTGTGTCTCTGCCTCTCTCTCTCTCTCTCTCTGTGACTATCATAAAAAAAAAAATTTAAAGACGAAGACCAAAGGATGCTTTTAACGTTTGACCACGCAGCATTTGCTTAGGCTGGTCAGCATTCCTCCCCCTTGGGGCCTTTTCTTTATAACTCTGGTGAGAAGTGAGAATGAGGGAAGTGAGAGGGAAGGAAGGAAGGCGTGCATCATCCCTCCATAGTAGTGATGGGAGCCGGCGTCATTCTCAGATCGCAGCCCGACTGCGATCCTTTGCTCAAGGATGGGCGAACTCACCCTAGCTGCAGCTGGTGACAAATGACTGATGCGTCCAGATCGTCCCAGTGGCTGCCACAGATTGTGCCCCAAGCTCCATTTGCATATATTTCCACCGTGCCTTCAAACTCGTGTTTGCCGCCTCGAAGTCGTACTGACCCTGAAGTGGGAAAGAATCCCAAAACCCTTTAACAGCAAATAATCATTTGAACCAGTCTAAGTTAACATGATGTTTCCACATAAGTGGTGAGAGATCAGCCAGAACAATTTGGCCTCCGTGTTCATAGCACATGCTTCCTTCTTTAAATGAGGATTTAGGGCAGGCCCGGTGACTCAGCGGTTTAGCGCCCGCCTTGGGCCCAGGGCATGATCCCGGAGACCAAGGATCGAGTCCCACGTCGGGCTCCCTGCATGGAGCCTGCTTCTCCCTCTGCCTGTGTCTCTACCTCTCTCTCTCTCTCCGTCTCTCACAAATAAATAAATAAAATCTTTAAAAATGTATATTAAAAAATTAAAAAATGAGGATTTAGCAGATTCTTGATTTGATTATTTTATTTTTATTTTTTTAGTAGTTAACATCGTGATGTCAATACTATTTATGCTTTCTTTTTTAGTTAAGCAAAGTCCAATTATATTTTAAAAGGGGAAAAGTGGAAGAGTATGACTAATGTCTGATATTACATCCCAAATATTAGATGACATCATATACCAAATTCTTATCATGTACATATCACCTTCCACTTCACATGAGGTCAGAGATAAGAAGCACAGAAACAAAATTCAGTGCTCCACTTATAAATTAGCTGCTATGGACTGTGTTATTTATTCCTTCCATCTGTTGTATTCATCACTAAAGAGCAAAATGCCTTTTCCCCTTTTAACCTCAAGCAGGGGTCATGAGAATTCTAAAGATTATGTCTTAATTTCAAAATGGCATTGTTGTTAAAAAAAAACATTGCTTAACGTCAATCTCACTAAGTGGAACCGTTTGGTTTAACTGAGTACCCCTGAAAATTCACCTCCCCTTTCATACCATCCTCATTTAGTTGCTCCAGGGTCCATGATTTGAGTCATTATTTGAGTCTTGAAAAGAGTCAAAATTAAATGCAAGCACCCCAGGGAAAATAACATCCCTTAAGTGCAGATGGATGAAGGTCCTGCCTTTCCCTTCTCATTAGCACTGGTTTGCATAGTGGCTACTGGGAGGCCACAAGTGGGACACATAAACAGAGACAGAATTAAACTCAGACAGCTGAAGAATTTCACAAAATTCTATTAAAAGTCACTTATGAAAAAATAAAAATAAAAAAAATAAAATAAAATAAAAGTCACTTATGATATGGCCTTTGTTTCATAGGCAAAGAAATAAAGAAATTCGGTTCTACCAGAAAATTCTGTCAAATTTTTCATATTCCAAAATTATTTCATTTCTGGCTTTAAAATAATTTTCCAAAATATTAGATTCACAAATTACCCATTCATTTCATTTACACTGGCCTCGGCATCTACCACTATTATTTTCCAAGTCATTGTCATTTAAAAATGTAACTATATAAGAAACACATGTTGTATGTCTCATGACGAATACAAAGTGTCATTTAATTCAAACAAAAGAATGATAAATGGAGGCAAAACATTACACTGCCAAATCCTGATTATTCTGGAGAGAGCATGGGCATGGATCATTCACCTGGCAGATAAATCTCAAAATCATACATACATTCCAAACCTCTTTAATTCAGACTAAAGCAAGAGGAAGCCCTGTTAAGCTCAATGAACTGCAAAACAGTTTTGTTTTTCTTTAAGATTTTATTTATTTATTCATGAGAGACACAGAGAGAGAGAGAGAGAGGCAGAGACACAGGCAGAGGGGGAAGCAGGCTCCATGCAGGGAGCCCGACTCAGGACTCGATCCTGGGTCTCCAGAATCAGGCCCTGGGCTGAAGGTCGCGCTAAACCGCTGAGCCAAAAGATAAACTAATTAATTAATTAATTAATTAATTAAACTGCTGAGCCACCCAGGCTGCCCGCAAAACAGTTTTAAAGAAATAGGTCTGAAGAGTTTAACTGAACTTTAATGATTTTTTAATCACAAAATCTCTTTACAGAGACCTACACAAGATCATGTATACTGCAAATGCCAGCATTTTATTTCAACCCAAAAATGCATTTGCTAGCCCCAAACAAACATTACTTGAAATGATATTTAAGTTAATCTATTACCTCTTTATTAATCCCCTTCCTCCAAATTACTCATGTCAAAGGGTTGGAAGAAAATTCTAGTAATGAAAACCAACTGGAGCACTACTCAATGCACATTAAAATATCATAATAAAATGTAAAACACTGCCTAAATCACCAAAAGCTAACAAGAAGAAATACGGCATGCATAACACCTAAATGACTAAGGCATTTACTGATAAGACGCAGAAAACTCTGCATAAAGCATAATTATTAGCCTCGCATCATTATAATGGCAACAACAGAGCTGGAAATAGTTTCCAGGTGAACTATCAGTTCCACCACCATTTCTCAGATTCGTCAAACTTGCTGTGAATGCCTGGATTCATTTAGCTGTCTCTGCTATATGGCAAGAAAGGTGGAGAGCTCATCCAATTTTCCTTTGACAAATGACTCCAAATATTTGCAATGCTGGAAAGTCAATTTGCATGTCAATGACTAATGAATTCTCTGTCAGAATCCATTCCCATCCCGGACTTCCCCAACTCACACACTTTCCTAGTAGGGCTTCCCACTTCCCACCCCCACCTCGTTTAGCCTTTCCTTCTGGTCACAAAAATTCCTAAAATATTTTGAGAAATTATCTACTTTGGACCCAGAATGAGTAGTTCTTAATGGTATATAATTCTATGAAATGCATAATTCTTCAAATAGTTATTTGAAAGAGCACTTTAAAAAAATCAGCATAATAACATACTTCAAAATAATAACAGTTGGAGCATACAATTTACATTACATACATTTAAGATCAGTAGCAGTTTTGTTTTGGTTTCACTTTGTTCTTGCTTCATTTATTTTCTCAGAATGGTTGAGATGGTCAAAATCTCAAAAACTGTAACTCATTTCCCTCAGTTTATGGATGAGGAAGATCGGGACCAAAGCAATTGCCATGACCAACTATTCCCTAGACTTCAGTCTTTCCTACTGATCTTCTGTCTCCAACACCTCCTAGATTCCTGTCCTTGCTACCTTTGCATCTCTGAACCCAAACAAAGACCCTGTGAGGTCTTTGCATTTTATGTCTTTTTCATGTCTGTGCATTTATGTTCTTCACATAATGCACTTAATGCATTATGTCATGTGGCTTTCACCATTTTATCTGAAATACTGCAACTAACCTACCAACATTTTATGGGAATAAATAGCCAGGCAGAATTTTAAGACAGTCTGAAGAGGTTTTATGCACCACAAACAGGAGAAAATTATCTTTCCAATGATCTACATTTGAGGCTGACCCTCCAGTGGAGGAGTCCCATAGGCTGTATAAATTTATAGGACTATACATTTGCACAAATTTTCAGGTACACAATTACAAAGTGAAGGAAAGAAAATATCCTTAGCTCAGTTAAAAAACAAAAAACAAGACAAAACAATGAAGCACAAAGGACAAAGCCTAATAAACTCATTTATATTGCTATCCTAATAAAACTCTTCTTTTTTAAAGATTTATTTATTTATTTATGATAGACATAGAGAGAGAGAGTGAGAGGCAGAGGCACAGGAGGAGGGAGAAGCAGGCTCCATGCTGGGAGCCGGATGTGGGACTCGATCCCCGGACTCCAGGATCGCGCCCTGGGCCAAAGGCAGGCGCTAAACCATTGAACCACCCCGGGATCCCAATAAAGCTCTTTTATCATCAAAAATTGATCCCTCTTTGTTCCCTCACATTTTCCTACTCTCGCCAAGCACTTTTCAATGTTCCTCCCAAGGCTCAGCTAATGTCTCTGGAACTCATGGGCTCATGCAGTGTTTTAAAGTCTCTCAAGTGCCAATTTGATGCAAACTGTTCTATTCTAAATATTCCTATTTTTTTAAATGTGTTAATAATAATAATTTACAATTTGAAGTCTCAAACAGAGGTTACAGGTCAACAATAAGAGGCATTACAAAATCATAAAACAAAACTTCCTGAAAGAAAGTTTGGAACTGGGGATCCCTGGATGGCTCAGTGGTTGAGCGCCTGCCTACGGCCCAGGGCGTGATCCTGGAGACGGGGGATCCAGTCCCATGTCAGGCTCCCTGCATGGAGCCTGCTTCTCCCTGTGTCTCTGCCTGCCTCTCTCTCTCTCTCTCTCTGTCTCTCATGAATAAAGAAATAAAATCTTTAAAAAAAATAACAATTCTTTAAAAAAAAAAAGTTTGGAACTGTAAAGCTATGTGTGATACTGATAAAGTTTTGGAATATAGGTGAGGTTTGGTGGGGTGAGGTCTGGAGCTGAAAACCAGGAAAAAAATTCTTGAGACGTCTTTGGTGCAAAATGGTGGTTTTATTAAAGCAGGGAGATAGGACCCATGGGCAGAAAAGCTGATGCTCCAGGCCTCTAAAGGGTGGCTGATTATATACCAGGGAGTTGGGAGTGGTTTGAGGATAGCATACTCTCTAAGGAATTTTGGAAGCAAGGTTTCCAGGACTTTGAGGGGCTAGCTATTGTTGGGAAAAGGCCACTTATTACTTACTGTCTAACAAAACCCTAGTTATGAGACCTTTCAAATGTATGTCGGTGGGCCATATGCTTGGGGGATGACTGCGAACATGTATCTTGGGGGTTTAGAGATAAAGGGAAATTTCTAAAGGAATTTTTATATGTTAAAGTAGATTTATAGGATCCTCGGGGTTGGGCTAAGATTGCTTTTTGCCCTTAGCAAAGCATTAACATTGAGGCAGTTGAGTCCATAGAGGAATGTCCCTCGGCCCGTTTCAAGGGCTTGTCAATGTGCTGCCCCAGGCTCGCGCCTTGTCCTCAGCTGTGTTCCCCCATCAATACCATGCCATGTAGAGGAATCCCCAGAGTTCATGAAAAGATTGTCATCCCACCTATCACCACCAAAAAAAGTCGACTCTCTGTTGGTATTACAATTATCTAAAGGCAAAATGTATCAGAGTGCAACAATGCTCAGAATTCTACTATCTCGGGATGCCTGGTTGGCTCAGTGGTTTAGCATCTGCCTTTGGGTGTGATACCGGGTCGAGGATGGAGTTTGCATTGGGGTCCCCGCAGGGAGCTTGCTTCTCCCTCTGCCTATGTCTCTGCCTCTCTCTCTGTGTCTCTTGTGAATAAATAAATAAAATCTTAAAAAAAAAAAAGAATTCTAGTATCTTAATTTCCTGCCAAAACTGATGAATTTATAGTCATTTTAGTTTATTACTAGTTTTCGTCTCTGTAGTTATACCTCTAGTCTTTATAAAAGAAAGAGAACATAGAAGATGCATGTTACTCAATTTGCTTTATGAGCAACTTGGTTAAAAACCAGGAATTTCCCGGTGAGTGGTTGGCTCCGTCAACACAGCATGTGACTCTTGATCTCAGGGTCCTGAGTTTGAACCCCACATGGGTGGACAGTTTCCTTAAAATTGAAAAAAAATAAAGAAAAAATAAACAGGAATTCCAAAAATGGAAAGATATTTACAAAGGATACTCTTTAACCATTGTATCAGTCTCAGTGGAGACAAGGAGATCTTCTAGAGAACTGACTAGATTAAAATTCCTTTCATAAATCTCATTGGTGTGTTGGTTTTTAAGGCTACTGTGATGTGATGAATTCTATTCCCCCACTCATGTTGAAGTGCTAATCCCCACTACCTATAGATATGACCTCATTTGGAAGTAAGGTCTTTGCAGATGACCAAGTTAACATGAGGTCATTAGGGGGGGCTCTATTCCAGTATGACTATGTTCTTATAAAAAGGAGAAATGTGGACTCACAGACCAACACAGAGAGAGAACACAAGCTGAAGATTCGGGTTCCATCCCAGAAGCCACCAAACTATCAAAAGCGAAGACAGCCCTGGATCCTTCCCTCATTGACTTCAGAGGAAGGGCTGCCCTACTGCCCTACTGACACCCTGATCTTGGACTCCAGAATTGTGAACCAATACGTTTCTGTTGTTGAAGCTGCTCGGTTGCGGTACTGGTTAGAGCAAACTGATAAAGCCATGACAGTATTACCTGTCCTTGCACAGGTAGTGAAACCATGCTTTTCATACTCCACACTTCAAGGAGACCTAAAGGAAATACTAGGAAAGGAATCAGGCTAGTCAGCTGTCTTTGCTCTGCAAATCCAGCTCATTCCAAAATAAACCAAATAAATAGATATGTCTATTTTGTTAACAGACATGTACTTTTGGAATAGCAGTTTGAAGAGAAAGAATAAGCAGAAAAAAGGAAGAAGTAGTGTTCTCTGAATAGAATTAATAATAAATATTTTTAAAACATTTAAAATCACAATTTGATAAATGAGTAAAAGTACTATGATCACACAAATCCTTTCTCATCTATTACTAATCTTCACAGAAGCAGAAAATAATTAATTCTAGTTATCATTATATTGTTCTGGTGGAACTAGAAAGAAAGCATGCTGGTGATATCAAGCTATTGTTCAGACCTCTGACAAAAAGTATACTTAAAGCTAAAAGTGATAGGGAAATTTCAATTTATAAACTATTCTGAAGAAAAAAGCCTATTACATGTTGGACAACTTAGTACACATATTTCACAAAGGAATTAAACATAATCCTATGTCTTATACCAAAGGCAACACTGGGAAAATACACTGAATGATCATGTCCTATCTGAATTATGAAATACACAAAAAACTCACATCCCTGAAAATAACTCAATTGGGAGGTTAGTTGAATTTTTCGAGTACAGTACAGGAAACTAGTTTAATCTTAATGTTTTTCTTCCTATAATCTATTTGATAGTACTGAGGTACAGTATTTTTGTCTATGATTATATTTTCCCATAACCAAAACTAGCTTTACCATTGTGAAATGGATTTTATTCAAATTGTGCCATGTCAAAATGAAATCAAATCAGCTCTTAACATATGAAACATTCCCTTGGACTGAGATCCAACTGAACTATATCTGCCTCCATTAGTTCACATCTATAATTCATATTAGTTGTTCATTTATTATTCATGTAGATACCTTCAGTGCTAAGAAAAAAAAATTTCAACTGATCTAATTCAAAATGAGAAAATATCAAAACATGGCGAGGAGGATGTGAAAGTACCTAATACTGCTGAAGAAGGCAGATGCTCAATCGATGAGCCACCCAGGAGCCCCATACATACTTAATTTTTTTTAAAGTGGAACTAGAGGGTATTATGCTGAATGAAGTAAGTCAGTCAAAGAAGGACAAACATTATATGGTCTCATTCAGGGAATATAAAAAATAATGAAAGGGATTAAAGGGGAAAGGAGAGAAAATGAGTGGGAAATATCAGTGAGGGTGACAGAAATGAGAGACTCCTAACTCTGGGAACAAACAAGGGGTAGTGGAAGGGGAGGTGGGCCGGGGACTGAGTGGGGCACTTGAAGCGATTGGGTGGTATACTATATGTTGGCAAATCAAACTCCAATAAAAAATATACAAAAAAAAAAGAAAATATTAAAACAGTGAGAGACTTTCCTTTTAGTAAGTAATTCTACCCATTTACATTGAGATTATTAGGAATTTATAGATTTTTATCAATGATTCCTCCCTTTTTTTTTTTTAAAGATTTTACTTATTTTTTCATGAGAGACAGAGAGAGAGAGAGGCAGAGACAGAGGCAGAGGGAGAAGCAGGCTCCATGCAGGGAGCCCAATGTGGGACTCAATCCTGGGACCCCCCGGGATCAGGACCGGAGCTGAAGGCAGATCTCAACTGCTGAGCCACCCAGGTGTCCCAATGATTCCTTCATTTAAAACATTATACATTACTATGCAAAAAAGACTCTATCCATGGTTTAATTATGGTAAACTAATACACACATATAACCCTAGCGGATAATTTCAACAATTGTGTGTCTCTGAACTATTCACACATCAGCAAATGGTATGGGTATTAACATTTTATTGTTCAGCTCTGAGTGATGAAACTAAACTACTCCTGATAGTAATCCTCTTATCTGTCTCCTAGAGTAGGTATCATAGGAAAGGTAAGGAGAATGTTTAGTATTCTCGTGACATCTCAATCAAAGAGCGGGTGTCCTCAACCAGAGCACACAGGTGACTTCTTATTCATCTTTGTAACTGCTGCTTCTGGTGTGAACTCAGAAAATGTTTAATGAAATCTATCCTTGCCTTGTTATAAGAATCAGCATTTTCTACCCTTTATGTCCCTCTAGTGATCCTAATAAAAAGTATTGAGGTTGTATCTTGTAATAGGGGGAAAAATCTCATTACTTTAGTGCTTTGCATACAATAATTTTTTTATTAATGTTGTTGGGCTGACTTGCAGATGAAAGGGGAGGAGTGTGGGGGGATTGCCCTAGAAAAGTAAGATGCAGAAGAGGCAAAAATCAACATTTTTCTGAACAGGGTATCAACCATGTAGAAGGCGGTCTAAATCAATTGTACACATAGTACACACCTGAGTGCCAGGTCATGATGCAGACTAAAGGAAGAGATTTCAGAGTACTGTTTTCTTTACAAGTTAATTCAGGGCTGGAGGAAACTTCATTAAAAGTGTCTACATCACATCTGAACCAACCTGCATTTTCTTACAATTGTGGAATTATTCACTTCAGACATAAATTTGCTAGACCTGCAAATAGTATCTTAAAACAAGAAAACATGCTTTTTCAATCAAATCAGGGTCTTGATGTCATTCTTCTAGATTCAGTCGAAAAATAAATATAGCATTTCACAGAAAAATTTTTATTTATTTATTTATTTATTTTTATTGTAGAGATTATATACAAAAAATGGAAAAATGCTTATGATAATGTTACGGGGAAAAGATGGATACCAAGTTTAAATACGTTAACTTTGTGAAAATAAAGATGTCTTTGGAAGAAGAAAAAAATTATAATTACAAATTTGGGTATGAGTGTGGCTTGGATCAGTTAGGGTACTTTTCATGACAAAGAATAGAAAACCCAATTCACAATGGCTGAAGCAACAAGGAGATTTGTACCAATTTTTAAATTAGTTAATTTTTTAAATTAATTACTGCTATTTTTTTTAATCGCATTGTTTTCCCAAATGTCGGGACAAACTCCAACCATACTTCTAGCAGACCCTGTTGGTTCTCCTCAACAACTACCTTACTTCTTTCCACCAGGGGAGTCCCTAGGTGTTCTGAGATTAATCCTGATTAAACTATCCAATTGTATTAATTGAATTTTCCTTTCCCCAGAGTGCCAGAGGAACATGTGAAGTTCATCACCATGTCCTGGCCAATGAAATGCAGGAAGAAGTAGAGAGGTGGGGGGTGGAATTCTGGAAAGGTTTCTTTGCTCTTTTTGGCAAAGGTGGGAGCCTTTTCTTTCTTCTGCAGGCTATCCTATCTCCTATATATATATATATATATATATATATATATATATATTTATAGGCTATCCTATCTCCGTGGGAAGCCTGGAATAACCACTATAACTACTAGCCTAAGAATAAAAGTCACACTTAGAAAACAGAGGAGCCAAGAGAATAGCAGAGAAACAGTTGTACCATGTCGGAGCGCAACAAATCTCCTTGTTGCTTCAGCCATTGTGAATTGGGTTTTCTATTCTTTGTCATGAAAAGTACCCTAACTGATCCAAGCCACACTCATACCCAAATTTGTAATTATATTTTTTTTTCTTCTTCCAAAGACATCTTTATTTTCACAATGTTAACGTATTTAAACTTGGTATCCATCTTTTCCCCGTAACATTATCATAAGCATTTTTCCATTTTTTGTATATAATCTCTACAATAAAAAAAAATAATAATCTCTACAATTATCACATCGTATCCACCAAATGAAGGGACCTCTGTGTAGTATCTTATAGCTGGATATTTAGGTTTGCCTCCACAATTATGAACCAAATCACTTTTTTTTCCTTTTTAAATATTTTATTTATTTATATGAGAGAGACAGAGAGAGAAAGCACAAGCACAGGGAGGGACAGAGGGAAAGGGAGCGCTTCACAGGGCTAGATCCCAGGACCTTGAGATCATGACCTGAGCAGAAGACAGCCACTTAACTGAATGAGCCACCCAGGCACCCCTGAACCAAATCACTTTACAAAGATGATGTCAGGGTCGTGAGATCAAGCCTTGTATCCAGCTCCAAGCTCGGCTTGGAGTATGCATGAGATTCTCTCTCCCCTCTCCCTCTGACCCTCCCATTCATTCTCCCTCTCTAAAATAAATAAATAAACCTTTTTTTTTAAAGGCAATAGTAGGGATACCTGGGTGGCTCAGCAGTTTAGTGCCTGCCTTCGGCCCAGGGCGTGATCCCGGGATCCAGGATCGAGTCCCACATTGGGATCCCTGCATGGAGCCTGCTTCTCCCTCTGCTTGTGTCTCTGCCTCTGTCTCTCTCTCTCTCTCTCCCTCTCTCTCGTGTGTCTCTCATGAATAAATAAATAAAATCTTTTAAAATAATAATAATAAAAAGGCAATAGAAACTAGATATCATTCTTTCTTCTTAAAAAAAAAATCTTCAGACTAGTAAAGAGATAATCCCTCAAAGTATTTTATATCTGCTTTATCCTAAAGAGCAGATTGAGCTCAAAATTCATAATCCAGCCAGGAAATATATCAGATCTGGTATTGCTAATGTCTCTCAGAACCTGCTACACAGAATCAAGATGCAGCAGTTTTTTTAAAAGGGACAGTTTTCAGCCAACTTTTTAATTAATATTCACTTCAAATACCAGATAGAATTCAAAGAGTACAGCCTGTAAACAACTGTCCCATAAGTCTCCCATCTCTGTTTGAATCAGGAGACTGGGGTGGGTACACGCATATGAGTCATCAGTCACCTACAGCTGAGTTCCACTCGGCTGCTTATCACGCAGAGTAGTTAGTTAGCACAGCGTCAGGTTGTCCCATCTGCCATGCCAACTAGTGACCGGAAAGTGATCTTCCCTTCCTAGTCAGGAAGCTCTAAATTACTGCAGGGTATGGGGGTGGGGGGGGGGGGCGGAATCAGTTGCGTGTTAATTCTTTCTGTAGCAATACAAAAAATAACCTAGCTCACGTGCAGTTAATAATCATATTCTGGTGAACTGGATTGTTATTATCCCACACCAATCAAATGAAAAACAGTGGTACCCTTTCCTAGAATGACACAAAAAGTTCCCATAATGGGCATGCCTTCTGTTTGATCTGACACCTAGCAGAATTAAGTCACAGATGGTGGACTCCATCTACATAATCATCCACCACTATATATTCTAGATGGGTTCTGATGCCCACCTTTGGTTTTCCCAAGTGTGACAAAGGGTCTTCAGCATCCAAATCACATTGACTGCTCTTCAGAAATGCACATTCTCAGGACGCCTGGATGGCTCAGTGGGTTAAGTATCTGCCTTCGGCTCAGGTCATGATCTCAGGGTCCTGGGACGGAGGTGGAGGGAGGCTCATTCTCAGGAATCTAAGATCTAAGGATTACTTAATCAGAGCTTCTGAAGGCTAGAGCCTAGGCATCCACATTTAATAAGTTCCTAGGTGCTTATTATGAGGACAAACTCCCAGGACTCATTTAGGGTATTCCAATCCTCCAAATGATTCTTCATTACTAATTCACAGTTTCATACAATTAGGGCCCAGGCATCACCTTTCAGACATTTGAGCCACTGGAGTGTCCACGCCCTGCCCTAAGCTCACCTCAGATCTCCCCCTGCGCCCCTTCAACTAGGCTTAGACCAACTCTCTACCTCAAAGGCACCAACTCCCTCATTTCTCTCAATGCAACTAGATCTGGGAATCTGAACTCCAGTTTCTTTTTTGAAGGAGGGATCTTACTACTATAAATGTTCTTTCCTTTTGTTCTAGCTGTTTTTGTTTTGTTTTGTTTTTTTTTTTTTTGGTTTTTTTTTTTTTTTTTTTTTTTTGGTTTTTGTTTGTAAAGAAAAAGGAAACAAAAAAAAAAGACCTCTGGATATTTCTAAATCCTAAGATGCAGGAAATCATGTGCATTGGACCAAACATAATTCCCTTCCTTTTTCCTTTCAGACTAGTCCTTAAGCTACAAAATCAGACAGCACATATATTCCTACAGGTTTATATAATTAAAGAACCAGAGCAAAATGAGTTGTGACATGAAAATGTACACTACCTTCTAATGTTGTTGTGAGAATTAAATGAGAAAACTAATATATAAAACGCTTACCTCAGCATTCAGCACAGAGCGAATGCTCAATAAACCCTCGCTGCTACCCCAGGCCAGGTCATTTTGGTAACATGCTCAGAGCCAGAAAAGTTCTTTGAATTAATCTCATCAAAAACTGCTTTTCTGCAGATAAGGAAACCAAAGCTCTGGGAGTTAAGAGTCTTCCCCAAACTACATAGCTACTGCCAGAGCCAAAATGGACACCAGTGTTTTCTAAAGCATAATTCCTTATTTTCGCTACTCCATGATAGCTTTGTTTACTCTCCAAAGTGAAATATAGACCCAAGGCCAGAAAGTCATAAGATTCAGAACATACCAGTCATTTCAAAGGTATAGATCATGCCTCATCAGAAAGTGAGAAGTAAATGAAAGGATAGGAAGCTCGGGTTATCAAGATGGGGTTTGTGAAAGTAATTAATTATTATATAGCCAGCTAAATTGTTTTCCTGTTGGGGGGGGTGCATGCATTTATCTCCCATCTTGGGTGGTTTCTTTTGTTTCTCTTGTGTACAATCACTTTGCCCCAGGAAGTACTGCACGAAGGACGATTATGCAGTGTTTGGGATTCTGGTCTGGTGAGAATTAGCTAAGAACATAAAAACATCACAAAGAGTCTATGGTGCTGTTGGATTTAAATTTCTATTCAACACAAGGGGGGAAACATAGAATAACCAGTCTCCTCATTTGGAATATAAAGTTAAAGGAATTCTGTGTGAAAAAGAGAGCAATTTATCACTATTGTGTTTTAACTTTGAATTCCATTCTTCTTTCAGTATATACACACACACACAGATATCTCCAAAATATACATTTAAAAATATGAAATACCAGGCAGCGCCTGGCTCAGCGGTTTAGCGCCGCCTTGAGCCGGGCGTGATCCTGGAGACCCCGGATTGAGTCCCACGTTGGGCTCCCTGCATGGAGCCTGCTTCTCCCTCTGCCTGTCTCTGCCTCTCTCTCTCCTTCTGTGTCTCTCATGAATAAATAAATAAAATCTTTTAAAAAATAAATAAAAATATGAAATATATTACAATAACAGGAAAGTGAAAAAATTCCCAGTGTTTGCTAAACATGATATTTTACTATAAGTAATCTCTTACAGTAAATAATGAGACAAGGCTAGGGTTCTTTGCCTGATATCACCTCAGTTTTTTTTATAACCACATTGGCATTCTGTCCATGAAACACGAACATAGCAATGACTTCATACTCCAGGATGAAGGATAATTGATCTTAACCTTCCTATCACTTTTCTTTAACTCAAGGCTAATGCAATAAATGTCTTAGATAAATAAAAATGTCTGTAGAAAAAAAATGGCACTATGAAAGCCAACCTCCAAATTACCTCCAAAAGGTACAAAGTATAACATATCTCAGAACCCCAGTTCATGAAACCTTTGCCCTGTAGCTTAGACATAAAGCTCCCAAGAAGATGTTTGAAGGAAAATTCAAACTTTGAAGGACATAAAGTCCCCCCCACCCCCCAGCTATTAAAGAAGGGGGTTGTGGGGCCTGGGCGAAGCCCTAATGTTAAACAAAACCCCAACAACTCAAAATGAAGCCCCGTTCAAAGGCAGATCATTTACACACATTAAACCTATTACTATGTTTTCATTGTACCATAAAACCAAGACATCTTAGGGAACTTTTTCTCTTGATGTTACCAACTAATCCCAATTGCCCATAAATAACGTATACAGGTTAAAAAAAAAAAAATGGCATTCTTGAAAACTGCATTTGAGGATATCAAGTTGCTTCTTCCCTAAGATAGTTACTATCTCTTTTTCCTTTCTTCTCTCTTCACTCACTGACTATATTCGCCAAATTGTGCCCCAGAATGGGAACATCATTTTGACAAGCTGGATTCTGGCTGGGAAATTTTGCCACATTTTTTCAGAGGTCAATGATGAGAGAGTGAAGGCAAAAATGTACCACCTTCCTCCAGAGAGACCCCAAACAGGGGTCTACCAGGAGGGGGAAAGGTTACTGGTCGTCATATCAGGTCTAATATTTCCCTTTCCCAAACAAGTAATTAGACCGCATCCGCCTTTTACTTTGCCTCTTTCTTGTAAATACGGTAACACCCCGAAGGCGAGGCGAGGCGAGGCGACCTGGAGAGCGCGCGTCCACCCCCGCACACACCTCCCTCCCCCTACTAGTGCGCGTGCACACACACACACACACACACACACACAGCGGCCAGAGCCCACCTCCAGGGACGCGGGGCGCAGCCCCTTGCACAAAACTATCCCCGCGCAGCCTCACGCACAAACTCGGAGTCCCGGTGCCGAGGTGCGGGCGGGTACCCGGGCGGGGGCAGGGACGTCTGGGGGCCGCGGCGGGGCCACTCACCGCGCCTGCAGTCGCAGTAGCCCCAGTCCGCCCGGCCGCGGCCGCCGCCGTACAAGCACCGGGGAGCGCCCGCGCCGTCCGGGCTCCTGCACAAGCTGTGGCGCTGCCCTCGCGGCCGAGCCCAGCCCGCCGGGGGCGAGCGCTCCGGGAAGGGCGGCACCTCCGCCCGGCGCAGGCAAGGGGCGCCGGAGTCCGTCACGTTGACCCGGGGCTCGCCGGCCGGGCAGTCCCCGCGGAGGGGCCGCGGCGGGGCGGCGAGGTGGGAAGGGCGCCGGGGCCCCGGAGCGGGCGCGGGGCGGGAGCGGCGGGGCGGGGGGTGACTGCGGGCGAGATCCAAGCCCATCACTTCGGGGAGCGCCCCCAACACCAGAGCCACCGCGAGGCGGGCGAGCGTCATGGTGCCAGAGCCGCAGGCTTCGGTCCATGCTCCCCGGCTCCTCCGCTCCTGCGGGGGGGGGAGGGGGCGGGGCCGCGGCGTCCCTCGAGGCCCCCCTCGAGTCTCCTCCCGCCCCCCGCACCTCGCCTCCCGCCGCGGCTCCGGCGCCGAGCCTCCGCCGCTGCCCCTCGGAAGCCGAGAGGACCCGGGCGAGGAGGCGCGGGCCGGCGGGGCTGGTGGGGCCTGAGCCCCGGGTCGGGGCGGAGCACGAGCCCGGGAACTCTGCCCCCTGCCTGCGGGCGCCGGCCCCCCCACCCCCTCCCCCGCTCGGACCCCCCCACGCTCGGCCCTCCGCCCGGGCCCCCCGCGGAACACCCCCCGGACCCCCGCCCGGGCCCCCTCCCCTCCGCCCGGACTCCCGTTCAGACCCCCGCCCGGACCCCTGCTCGGACCCCCGGCCCCCTCGCTCGGCCCTCCGCCCGGGCCCCCCCGCGGAACCCCCCCCGGACCCCCGCCCGGGCCCCCTCCCCTCCGCCCGGACCCCCCTCCAGGAACGCCCCCGGACCCCCGTTCAGACCCCCGCCCGGACCCCTGCTCGGACCCCCGCCCCCCCCCCGCTCGGCCCTCCGCCCGGGCCCCCCCCCCGTCGGAACACCCCCCCCCCCCCCCGCTCGGACCTCCCGGGGCCGCCCCCGCCCCCGCCCCCAGCCGGCTCCGGGCCTCGGCGTCGCGGTCCCCGGCCACAAGCCCAGGGAGCGGGGGCGGGGGAAGGTCTTGGCCGCGCCTTGCCCGAGGGCAGCACCGCCGCGCCGGCTGGGGCTCTGGGGCTCGCAGGCAGGCACCAGCCCCTGCAGCATCTCCCCTCCGCTGCCCGCGCCGGGTCTCGTTTTCCGGGTCTTGGAATCTTCGGAGGGACGTGTGGACGGACCCGGTCGCAGCTGTGCCCTGACAAGTCCCAGGATAAAAGTTAAAAAAGCGCACGAGGAACGATGAAGCCCTTTCTACTGGAGTGAGCGCGCCTCAAGGCCACGACGCTTCACTGAGCTTCAGATCCCGGTGCTTAACGCTGTACCCAACGCTTCTTAGGCTCCAATAAACATTGGCTGAAATTAAATTCCTGAACTGACCCAGGGAGAGGAGTTTGAGCCTTTCTACTTCCTGCCTCCCACTTTCCACCGGGTGCCCTGGCCGACACCAGTTGTTTGGTTATTACTGGGATTCACTGAGGCCCTCTTAATACCAAATTTCCTTTCTAACCAGAGAAGACTTCATCCGTCCGGGTCTCCGTCCCGTCCAAAAATCCATCCCTCTAACACCTGTCTCGCTTTTGCAGGGCAACGAACTGGAGTTAAGCCCACACATTTGCCTCTCCAAAGCAGGCTCGCTGCTGGCAGTTTTGAAGCCACCCTGTTGGCCTGACCATATTTTAGTAGAGCCTTTAAACGGCTCCACTCATCATCCTAAAACAAGTTAGCTTCGAATTTTTTATAAATCACTGGAGTTGGGTATCTTAGGATTTCTCCTTTCAGTGGTTCCTGGCCATGCTACTGAAGCTAAACAAGGAAAAAGAAGGCCAAAGAGACGATAATATTTTCTTTCTGGTAATCATTTTTTAAGTGCAAGGGAGGACTACTATCCCGTAATTTAATGTACCCTGAAGAAAATCTGAGTATAACTTAAACATTCATTGTTAAAACCTAGGTTTCTTTCTTTCTTTCTTTCAAGATTTTGTTTATTCATGAAAGACATAGAGAGAAAGAGAGGCAGAGACACAGGCAGAGGGACAAGCAGGCTCCATGTGGGGACCTCAGGATCACGCAGCCCTAGGCTGAAGGCAGACACTAACCCGCTGAGCCACCCAGGGATCCCCAAAACCTAGGTTTCAATTAGAAACTGATTTTCTGGGAATCCCTGGGTGGCTCAGCGGTTTAGCGCCTGCCTTTGGCCCAGGGCGTGATCCTGGAGTCCTGGGATCAAGTCCCACATTGGGCTCCCTGCACGGAGCCTGCTTCTCCCTCTGCCTGTGTCTCTGCCTCTCTCTCTCTGTGTGTCTTTCATGAATAAATAAATAAATAAAATCTTAAAAAAAACCCACTGATTTTCTTCTCTAACCTAGCTCAAATAATCCATTTTAGTTTAACTTTTGTGAATTATTTTCTTGATTTTCCCCACTCCTATTTAACTAAATATTTAATTTTATTTCAGTATGAATTGGGTAAAAAGAGTATTAGGAATCCCAAGATGTATTTGTCAAATCAAGATGCTCGTATGCACTATTTTAGGGTTTTCTTTAACTAAACTAATTTTTCTGGCTCCAAAAGCATAATTAAAAGGGTACTTGTAGAAGAGAGGTTGATTAACCTACTTTAGAATTCACCAATCACAGATTCTTGATATAATAGGCGGCAATTCTAATAGGAGTTGTCCACCTGTTTCTCTACCTTCTGCCTTGGGATTCTGGCTGCCTTGCTTAGATCTTGTTGCCCTCCCTCCCCTGCGTGGCTCCTCCACCAATTATTTTCACACTCGGTGGGGGTCTGCTGGCAGACCTAGTTCCTATACATCTGTGTACCTTGAAGAGGGTGAAATCATGAGAGAGAAGGGAGTAAAAGAGAAGATTGTTGGAACTCAGCTCCAGAGGGGAGAGAGGAGAGATGCCTGGGCAGGCTGGCCTCTCCTCCAGCCCCCTGTACTACTTAAGAGCTAAAGATTTTCCAAGGTCGACTTATATTTAACAGATTATAAAGCTGACACAGACAAAGTGGAGTTACCCACAGAAGATTCTACATCTGGATTTAATAATGTAGGTTTTAAAACATCTTTCCTAGACAATAAAATTGCATTTATGTAATTGGACTATGAATTTAGGGGCCTCGATTTGGGTTTTATCCTCTATTTGACAGGCAAAATATGACCTAAACAAACTTATCCTTTACATATCACTTCCCTCCTCTGCTAATATTTTCCTTCCCTCTCTTCTTTCATTCCTCCTTGCTGCTACCAACATGCAGACATTTAGGATATCCAGGCTCAGTCAAATCCGTGAAATGCATTTCTTTCTCCCACCCCACCACATTGCAGCATGTGTGCGAGGGGAGGAGGGGGGTTTGCAAGGAGAAATTCCCTCCTGTCTGGATTAGTCAGGACCTAGCCACAGATCCCTCCTCAGATTCTCATCACCTCATATCACAGATATCAAAGCCAAAGGAAAGGGGTTGTCACCTCCATCTTGTTACAGCTGCAAAACCCCTTTGCTGATTTTTTTTTTTTTTTTTTTTTTTTTTTTTTGCCTTGCAATCCCTTCGGCAGCAAAAAGGAGCAAGGAAAAGGAACTGAAAGAAATTAGTATTTGACACCTTGCAGGCATTCCCCTACCACAACACTTAGAAGGCCCCAGGAGGTCCCCTATAATACCCCTTGTCAGTTCTGTGACCTCCCGGATTCCATCATGCAACCTCATTGATTCGAGTCCCAAGAGCTCAACTACCCACAGCCTCTCGGCTTAAAACCTAAAAAAGTGAACAGGGGCATCTGCTTGCTCGTATCACAGCAGGGAGTCTTGGGGATAGGCGTGGGGTACATATATAACTATGTTTTATGTATATAAACATTTGGTTTTATGGTTGTTTAGGAAATGATTTTACTTCACATGTGTGATGGGTTGAATAGCTCTTGTATTTGGAAATACAACCAATATACATATTATTTTTACAGAGTTCCAAAAATCAGTATACAAAATAACTTTTGGAAAAGTTCCATTTGCAATTTGGGTACTGCCTGTATTTGGAAAAGCTAAGTTTTTGAACATATGGCATAAAATCAGCATTTACTTGTACAATTCCAAGCGCAAAAAAATTTGTTAAAAGAACACTGAGCACTGCTCTTTCACATAAAAGGAAAAAAATATCAAATTATATGAAAGCCTGTGTGGGGGCCATGGGAGATTTGAAATTATAAGACATTATCAGGCTGTTAGAGCAGAGGAATACAATAAGAGAATAATATATTTAGCTAAACGTTTAAGAAAATAAAAGGTCCAGAAACAGATGATGAATTGCTAAATGAATGGTACAGTGATTCAGAGGCAGATGTCTACAGCTAGCAGGAGGTCTCTGGCAGCGGAGGGCCCACATTCTTCTCTGCCAGCCTTCAGTCATAAAGATGTCTGAGGACCCACAACTGCAACAGCAGCCCTAAATATAACAGTATATAAATACATATATGGACTGTATATAGTGTTGAAGAGCAAAAGATAAGTTCTGCTTAAGTCATTTGATCTCTATTTTTCTCATTATTTAAAATTGAATTTTCAAAAGAAAAGAACAAAGTACCTTTTTAAAATTTTGATTTTATTTTTTTTATTTTATTTTATTTTTTTTTAATATTTTATTTTATTTATTCATGAGAGACACAGAGAGGCAGAGACACAGGCAGAGGGAGGAGCAGGCTCCATGCAAGGAGCCCGATGTGGGACTCGATCCCAGGAATCCAGGATCATGCCCTGAGCCAAAGGCAGATGCTCAACCGCTGAGCCACCCAGGCGTCCCTAAAATTTTGATTTTAAAAAAAAGATTTTATTTTGAGTAATCTCTAACACCCAACATGGAGCTTGAACTCAGAACCCTGAGATTAAGCGTCACGTGCTTTTCTACAATGATTAATAAATGGAACTTACCCAGAGAAACAAACAAACAAAAAAAAGAGTTCCATGCTCCACCAACTGATCCAGTCAGGCACCCTAAAATTTTTATATTTTTAAAATTTTATATAATATAAATATAAAATATAAATATTTTTAAAATATAAATATTTTAAAATATAAATATAAAATATAAATATTTATTTTATAAATTATAAAATATAATTTTATTGGTATAATCTCTATATGGAAACTAATCCTACAGATTCATTTTCAGTATTAGTCGAATAATACATACTAAGAGATGAGGAGTATATATAACATATATTTTATATATATCTCAAAAATATATAGTTACTTCAGCTTTGGAATCAAACCAATGCTCAGTCTGGCCTAGTTCTTCCTATGGGATCTGTGGTGAGTTCCCTTACTTCCCTAAGCCACCGGCTTGACAAGAGGGACAATAATAGTACTTGCATGATAAATCTCTGCGTGGAGTAATGATATAATGCATATAAACTGTTGAACATAGTACTTAAAAAATGCCAACTATGGTACAGTAGAATATTCTCAGTAACTGCTTTTGAACTCTTAACCACTCAAATTAAGTCACCCCAGTGAGAACCTGCCTAAACAAAGCACGAAGTGTGTACAGAGCTCCCTTCCCACCCAGCTTGTACCTCTTAGTTACTGCGCCTCAGTAATTCCCCTCTTGGATGAATGACAAACACAAGGCTGCTCTAGCTCCACTCACTGGAGCATTTGTCTTCTCTGATGTGTTGGCTTTCTCTACCCCTCAACAAGTTTGGTCCCCGAAAGCCAATGAAACACTAAGTATTTTGAGTTAAAACACTTTTCCTGAGGAGTTTGCCGAAGCATAATGAGTGGTTTTCAAACCCCTCAGTTGCAGGTGGGCTGTGGCCGCAGATGAAAAGAATAAAGATTGGAAGAAAAACAACACTAGAACTTCTTGCCAGTGATCTGAGAATCACAGAACCTAGTGCTGAAAAGGAGTTAGAGCTCCAATTTTCTGTCAAATGCAGCAATCCTTCTCCAAGTGAACTTCTAGCTTTTTCTTGAAAAAAAAAAATTTTTTTTAAAGATTTTATTTATTTATGGGATCCGTGGGTGGCTCAGTGGTTTGGCGCCTGCCTTTGGCCCAGGGCACGATCCTGGAGTCCCGAGATCAAGTCCCACATCGGGCTCCCTGCATGGAGCCTGCTTCTCCCTCTGCCTGTGTCTCTCGTGAATAAATAAATAAAATCTTTTTTTTAAAGATTTATTTATTCATGATAGATATATACATATAGAGAGAGGCAGAGACACAGGCAGAGGGAGAAGCAGGCTCCATGCAGGGAGCCCGATGTGGGACTCGATCCCGGGACTCCAGGATCGTGCCCTGAGCCTATGGCAGGCACTAAACCACTGAGCCACCCAGGGATCCTTCTTTCTTGAAAACTATTGATGGAGCAAATTCTTACTTGGGAGCCAGCATACTCCATCTCTAAAAAGACCAAATTGGCTCCCGAGCTTCTCCCAGGGTGGCCGTGCGGGAGGAGGCTGTGATGGCTGATGAGATCGCCAAGGCTCAGGCTGCCCAGCCTGGAGGTGACACAATTTTCGGAAAGATCATCCGCAAGGAAATCCCAGCCAAAATTATTTTTGAGGATGACCAATGTCTTGCTTTCCATGACAGTTCTCCTCAAGCACCAACTCATTTTCTGGTGATACCCAAGAAACATATATCCCAGATTTCTGTAGCAGAAGATGATGATGAAAGTCTTCTTGGACATTTAATGATTGTTGGCAAGAAATGTGCTGCTGATCTGGGCCTGAAGAAAGGTTATCGAATGGTGGTGAGTGTGGGTTCAGATGGGGGACAGTCTGTCCATCATGTTCATCTCCATGTTCTTGGAGGCCAGCAGATGAATTGACCTCCTGGTTAAACACGTTTTAGGGATAGTTTTCCTTTCTCTAGGCAATGGTCAATATTTCTAAGTTCCAGTATGTTAAACAGTATACTTACTTTTGCCTGTGTATGGATAGATTGAAGAAATAATTTTTAAAACCCATACATAATAAAAGACAATGTTGCATGGTTAAAAAAAGAAAGACCAATTGTTGGAAAAATCTCTCCTTTGACTGAGCTAGAAACCTAACTGACCTCGCTGTGATTCAGGTAAATTGATTCAGTATCCATTTAGAATCCAGCAGACCTAGGTTCAAATCCCTGTTTTTTGTTTCTTGGCCTCCAAGGGGTACTTAAAGACTCTCCCCCATTTCTTATAGATATATATTTTTAAGATTTTATTTATTTATTCATGAGAGACACACAGAAAGAGGCAGAGACATAGGCAGAGGGAGAAGCAGGGTCCTCACAGGGAGCTAATTGTAAAAAGCCTGCCTTTGTCTAGGCTTGTCTTCCATGCGTAAATGTCCTCTGGAGAACTCATTGCCTGAGAATGGGGGTGAAATATGGCATGTGGGTAGAGGTGGAGGTAGGATATAGGGATCCTGGCTCCCTACTTATCAATCACTGCTAACCTCTCTAAATACAGTTTGCTTATCTGTAATACAGAGAGAACAATTCTACTTAACAGAGTTGTAAGAATTAGAAACAGTATGTTAAGTGCTAGACACTGAACAAATGACAATTATCAGGACTTTTCGGCTTCTTCTAGGAGCCAAATGGCAGCCAATAAACAGTCACTGAACAAATGTAAATGAGCTTTAAAAATGTTTTTGGGCAGTATAGTAGTATAGTGACTACAAAAGGATCACAAACTAGCAGCTAGTAGGATGAACATGCCATCCAGATATATTTTATTTGATATAGGACTATTTTAAAGTTGATTTTCATGCATTTTAAAAATCAGTTGTTTGTTTGCAAAATTATGGACTACCAGCTTCCCTTATGTATCTGTTAGAATGTTTTTTCTGCTCCAAGTAAAAGACACCTCAACTCCAACAGCCTTAAAATAAGGCATTTTAACAGACTTTATGACCTTATACAATCAGAAATGCAGATTTCTCCGGGGTTGATTGCATCAGTGCCTAGCTATGTCATTAAACTTCCAGGCTCTTTCTCTCTCTCCTTGGTCATCTTAGTGCTAGCTTGCTTCCTCTTAGACTCTCAGCAAATAACAATGCATTACAACGAGACAGAAGAAGACAAGACTGTTCTTTCTGTGCCTCTTTTTGAGGAGCAAAGACCCTCTCCCAGAAACTTCCTCAGAGATTTCTCCTCACATTTAGTTTGTCATTATTGGGTCACTTGCCCATTCCTGAACCATTCAATGGCAGAAAGTATAGACTTACTATGATTAGCTTGGATTGATTATCTGGAGTGTAATGTGTGCTTAGGAAGAGACTGACCCATGTACATAGTACCCTTGAAAAATGAAAAGATCTGGCAATACGGCAACCCAAATACCCACATGGCAACACATGTCTGTTTCCATCCATAGACCTAGGGAACAGTCTTCAGTTCATCATGGCCACCACCTGCCTGGACTTTGTATCTTTCTTTTTTTTTTTTTTTAAGATTTTATTTGTTTATTCATAGAGTCAGAGACAGAGAGAGAGGCAGAGACACAGACAGAGGGAGAGGCAGGCATCATACAGAGATGCCCAATGTGGGACTCGATCCAGGGTCTCCAGGATCATGCCCTGGGCCGCAGGCGGCGCCAAACCGCTGCGCCACCGGGGCTGCCCCCTGCCTGGACTTTGTAAGCATGTAAGTTTATTACATTTTGTTTATATTTTTTTACCTGGCAGGAATTTCATGCCAAATTATGATGCTTCATGGGCATTTCAGCTTACAGATTCTGGTGACTAATGAATGGGTTATTTTTCAGTTTCTCTAGCAAGGTAACAAATATTTTGTCCTACAATTTAGCAGCTTAAAAACAACAAGCATTTATTATCTCACAGAGTTCCTGAAAATCAGGAATCTGAGGCTGGGTAAACTGGGTGTTTCCGAGACACCTTCACAAGGTCTCTTGTGAAGCTGCAGTCAAGTTTCTTTGCGGTTGGGACAGGACGATGGTTGTCTGAGTGGCTGACTGTGCTAGAGGATCTGCTTCCTAGCTCACTCGTGGAGCTGCTGGCTGAAGGCCTCAAGTTCCTCACCATAGGAACTTCTCCACAGAGCCACGCACAAGATGACCTTGGCTTCCCCGTGCCAGTGATCCAAAAGAGCAAGAAAATGACCAAGACAGAAGCTGTAAAGATTTTTATAATCTAGTCTCAGAAGTGACACATATTCTATCACTCACATAGTAAACTGCCCCTGGTGCAGTGGAGGAGGGGACTACACAAGAGTGTGGATTCCAGGAATTGGGGGGTCATTGGGGGACCAATGGCTAACTACCATAGTTCTGCAAATTTGCTATATAACAGAAAATTTAAACAGATACTGTTGGGAATCCCTAGGTGGCTCAGTGGTTTGATGCCTGCCTTTGGCCCAGGGTGTGATCCTGGAGTCCCCGAATCGAGTCCCACATCGGGCTCCCTGCATGGAGCTTGCTTCTCTCTCTGCCTGTGTCTCTGCCTCTCTCTCTGTGTCTCTCATGAATAAATAAATAAAAATATTTAAAATACAAATAAACATACTGTATCTGTAGTGTGCCTCTATGAATTGCCTAAATACTAAATATCTTATGGAGTGGGTTGCCAATTAAACAATCGTTTTACATAAACCACAGAGTCATCTCTAAACATATGTCTGAATTTCCCAACAATTGCATCTCCCACTCTACTTTCTGAACAGACTCATCCTTATGCTTCATCTGGCTGAAAGAAAATAAAAGGTTTTATCAATGATTTCAGATATCCAGACTCCTAGGAAAAGACTCCCAAGTGTATCAGCTACCTGGTAAGACTCAATGTGTCAACCAGTCTGGCATTATTAACATTTTAATAGGACAAAAGAATGTGTGGAATGGACAAAGGAATTACGAGATTTCTGACATTCCCTTAACTGAGTCTAGGGGAGCAGTGATTTAGATAAGGAAGGTGCCTCTTAAAATCGTGTCACTTGTAAGGTTGTCCATATTAGAATACTGCTAATTAGAATACATACAAAGAAGCATAAAGTAAAACAAAAATAGCCGTGGTTTAATTTGATGAAAAGACTACAATCGTTTTCAGTTAAATTGTATTCATTATCTAAAACAAAAAAATCCCAACATTTTATAATGCAACAATGTTTTTTCTTCTTCAAGAAATTAAGTTACACATATTTCTGTTGCTTTCTACACAACATTCATCTGAACAAAACCCCCAAAGCACCAAAAGGCCTACATTTATTCATAATACTGCTATAACAACTAGAAACAAAATTTGTTGGTAGAGCTGAAATCAGAAAGAATTTCTTTTTTTCTCTCCTTTCATAAAATAGTTATATTGTGAAGGACATATGCCCTCATTTTGGTACTGAAAGTTAGATACAGTTTTGAAACAGAGACTCATTGGCAGTATTTATAGCTAAGTTATGTAATAAAACAAACTCAGGGCATTAAAAATATGACGTTACTGGTTACTCTCGAATTGCCTTTATTTTTAGAAAGCTTAGAAACCTTTACCCAGTGTAAAAAGGCTCTATGTATGACTCAATATTCTTTGCTTATCAAATGGTCATGAGAAAGATGAACTTGGCCCATCGGTCAACAAGGAAAACAAGATTTGGCATATTGCATCACTTATATTGGTGCTCACAGCTGAGTCTAAAGCAAACACAACTTTATGGAAGATGTTGGGTTTCTAATCTAAGAATTTAAAATAAGAAATATTAACTAGGAAGGTTTTGTTCTGTTAAAGAATGGCTGTTAATGCAGTGCATATGTCTTGTGGAAAGACTGTCTTCAGAAATATTTTAAGTAAATTATTTCAAAGAATCAAAAATAACTTTGAATGACATTAACCTTTGGAACTTACCTAGCTCAACAGGGCATATAATGATTACAGCAGAAGGAAGAAACCTGTAAGAAATGGACCTTTTGAAGTGAAGAGTTTAAACTGTTTAAACACTGAAAAACAACAACGAAAAAAACCCTTAACAATAACATTATTCAAATTCATCTCATCAGTTTGCTATCAATTTGACCATTTGGGCAAGATATATGACCTTTTTTTTATTTTTTATTTATTATTTATTTTTTATTATTTTTTAAGATTTTATTTATTTATTCATGAGAGACACAGAGAGAGAGGCAGAGACACAGGCAGAGGGAGAAGCAGGCTCCATGCGGAGGGGGGGCCCGATATGGAACTTGATCCCAGGACTCCAGGATCACACCCTGAGCCAAAGGCAGGCGCTAAACCCCTGAGCCACCCAGGGATCCCCAATATATAACCTCTCTAAGCATCCTTAAATTGTTATGAGAATTAAGTGGGATAATTTTTGTAAAACACTTACTTGGGACCTTGGCTTTGTTTGTTTGTATGAGGGAAAAATCAAAAGAATATTAATTAAAGAGAAACTGAACAGGGTTTAATTCATTAATTGCTATTACTGAAAATAATAAATGGCTTTGAAAACTGCTGGTCATTAACAGAAACATTTTCGAAGAAATTATGTATTTATAATATCATATTATGCAATGTAATTATTAAGGGTAGAGCTGTTCAAACTCCAACTCTGCTTCTTGCTACTCAAGTGACATCAAGCAAATTGCTTACTTGTAACTTTTAGCTCAGCTTACTCATCTATAAAATGAGGATAGTTCTAATACCTATCTCAGAGATGATTGATGATTAAATAAAAACATGATAACAGCATGGTACCTGGCATATAGTCAGTTCTAGATAGATGATGTCTACTAATACTATTATTAAAAAACACACACACTCTCTCTCTCTGTCTCTCTCTGTGTCTCTCATGAATAAATAAATAAAATCTTAAAAAAAAAAAAAAAAGGGACGCCTGGGTGGCTCAGCGTTTTAGCACCTGCCTTCAGCCCAGGTCGTGATCCTGGAGTCCTGGGATCGAGTCCCACATCGGGCTCCCTGCATGGAGCCTGCTTCTCCCTCTGCCTGGGTCTCTGCCTCTTTCTCTCTCTCTCTCGCTCTCTGTCTCTCTCATGAATAAATAAATAAAATCTTAAAAAAAAAAACAAGTATAGAATAAGACATCTAAAGTTCTGGTGAGAGAAGATGAAAAGAATATTGGCTTTTCTTTACTGCTTTTAATTGAATATGGCACACACTGGGTCACAAGGCTGTCTTTTGAGAAAAGGAGAAGAGATGTAAGTTCTTGATGTGGTTTATGAAACTACAGGTTCAGTAACAAGCTTGGCCTGCCTAGGAGCTAAGTTCACTGCTCCCAACTCATTGATGCTTAAAAGTGAGCATACGATCCTCTGCCAACAGAACATACTGATCCGTTAACATAAATGTTACCTGAAAGAGCTTCTATATACCTGTGCTTTCTTTTAAAGAAAGGGAAAGCAAAGACTCCTTGTTTCTAAACATTTTAAGGTGCTCACCCTAGGCTTTTGCATGAATTCCTGAGTATTAAAAGGCCAAAGGAATGAGAAGAAATTCCATTTGCTCAGCCCTGGATGGATAATGCTTCCAAAGCTTCCTTGCAGGCTATTGTCAGCTGTAAACGATTTTATTCCCCCTCCTTTCCCCAGGCCCCCTCCATCACACTCTCTGAAAAGTCATCTATATCTTTGGCAGATTTCTAATAGTTAACTTTTCCATTAGAAAAAGGGAGTATTACAAGTAATGTGACTATTGATAAGCAGAATTTACTAAATTTTTCTTAACATTAGTAATTAAAATTATTCTTTGTATTGTCACTGTTCCATCTAAATAAGGGATACTATATTGTCTGATGGACAGCACACAGATTGATGACCAATGGCCATTATGTTAAATTCTACTTAGCCATCTGACAGCTCAGATCTTTGCTACCTTCTCTGAGTTGCATCCATGAGTGACAAAGCCACCTCAGAGTGATACAGTGCAGAGAAGTGAAAACTGCTATGTTGACTACTTCATTAGCACTCTACAAATGAGATGTTTTATGCCCCATTTTCCCCCTTTGTATTAGCTCAATGTTTGTTCAATATTTTTAGAGGGGGCAGCCCAGGTGGCTCAGTGGTTTAGTGCCACCTTCAGCCCAGGGCATGATTCAGGAGACCCGGGATCGAGTCCCACGTCGGGCTCCCTGTGTGGAGCCTGCTTCTCCCTCTGCCTGTGTTTCTGCCTCCCTCTCTCTGTGTGTGTGTCTCTCATGAGTAAATAAATAAAATCTTTATATATATATATATATATATATATATATTTTATAGAGGGCTAATGGTTTTTTTCACTACTAAAGCACGTGTTGAGAAAGTTTCATAATCCAGACTGAGGTAGAACTGTTAAGGAAAAGTTGTAGCCCCTTGAGAAACATGCTAGCCTTAAAAAAAAAAAAAAAACTCACCCAATGTTTTTGGAGTCCTGATGTCTAGGAAATAATGTGTACTTAATTAAAATCTTAGCTTCTTTGGGAAAGAAGTGAACTTTGTCTTTTAAATTGGTAGACAAAGGAATTCAGACCAAATTAAAATGTTGCAAAGCCTTTGAAACACAAAACAAACAAAATATTACCACTATTATGCATTGGTGCTTTTTTGGTTTCCAACACAGGAATTTGACATTTTTTTAGCTTTATTAAAAATATATTAGGGATGCCTACATGACTCAGTTGATTAAGTGTCTGCCTTCAGCTCAGATCGTGATCCTAGGCTTCTGTCCTGGGATGGAGCACATCACTGTTGGGCTCCCCGCTCAGCGGGGAATCTGCTTCTCCCTCTCTCTCTGCCCCAACCCTGCTCAAGTGCCAGCATGCACACTCAAGCTCTCTTGCTTTCTCTCAAATAAATAAATAAAATCTTTTTTAAAAATGAATAAAAATAGGGCAGCCCGGGTGGCTCAGCGGCTTGGCGCTGCCTTCAGACCAGGGTGTGGTCCTGGAGACCCAGGATTGAGTCCCACGTTGGGCTCTCTGCATGGAGCCTGCTTCTCCCTCTGCCTGTGTCTCTGCCTCTCTCTCTCTCTCTCTCTCTCTCTCTCTCGTGAGTAGATTGATAAAATCTTTTAAAAATTAAAAATAAAAATGAATAAAAATATAAAACACTTAGGCCATTGAATTTCATGTTAGGTAGCATTTTTGTTTTTTCTTTTAATGGAGAAATCAGTGGTCATCATCTCCATTTTCCTCTGGATTTCAAGTACCAATTGTGGTAACTACAACACTATACTTTGGGTTGACCCCTGGGCTGCCTTACCTACTGGCAACGGTAGCAGTGAGAGTTTTGCCTTAGTTCTGGGCACAAATTTCTAAACCAAAGCTTGAGGACATTGGGTATTACCTGGGCTTTAGCTCTATTTTCTGTTTTCCCTATTATAAGGGCTTTATATGAGACGCCTGGGTGGCTCAGTGGTTGAGCGTCTGCCTTCAGCTCAGGGCATGATCCTGGAGTCTCAGGTTTGAGTCCCACATCAGGCTTCTTGCAGGGAGCCTGCTTCTCCCTCTGGCTGTGTCTCTGCCTCTCTCTCTCTCTCTCTCTCTCTCTCTCTGTCATGAATAGATAAAATCTTTTAAAAAATAAAATAACAGCTTTATACCCTAGTCACCCTCTTTTCTCCATATCAACATAGAACAATGCTAGTGTAAGGGACTCAGGCCTTTTCTGAATCTTCTCCAGGTCACAGGTGTTCTCTACTTTAAACCTTCCCTTTAAATTCTCTTTGCAATTAAGGGGCACCCAAGTAGCTCACTCAGTTAAGTGCCAACTCTTGATTTCAGCTCAGGTCATATTCTCAGGGTCCTGGGATTGAGCTCTGTGGGGGTCAGGGTGTCTGTGCTCAGCAGAGAGTCTGCTTCAAGATTCTCTCCTTCTCCCTCTGCCCCTCTCCCTGAGCACATGCATGTGCATCCATGCTCTCTTTCTCTCAATACATAACACTTTAAATAAATTCTCTTTGCAATTAAAAGAAATTGTTTCTATGTGGCCTACTGTGATGACTTTGTCTTAGACACTTTGTCATTTGTTTATTTTCTTTGGCTATACTCTGTTTCTATTATTGTTGCTGTTTTTTTTATTGTGTCCCTCAAATGCATCCAGTTCACTGCCATTTCAGGCCTCTTATACTTGCTGCTCCCTCTTCTAAGAATGCCCCTTCACAGAGCCAGTTCTTCATCTCCTAGAACTTAATCAGCTATCACCTCCCCAGATAGGTCTCTCCATTCTTTCTTTTTTAAAAGATTTTATTTATTTATTCATGAGAGAGACAAGGAGAGAGGCAGAAACATAGAAGGAGAAGCAGGCTCCCTGCGGGTAGCCCTATGTGGGACTCCATTCCATGACCCCGGGATCACAACCTGAGCCAAAGTCAGAGATGTTCAACCACTGAGCTACCCAGCTTGCCCCTGGTCTCTCCATTCTTTATCTAAAACATTCATCATCAAACCTCCTCCCAAGTCACTCTCTATCCCATTACACTTTTCTTTTTCCTTCATAGCACTTACCATTTTCTGAAATAATCTTTGTCTTTACTATGTATAATGTCTGACTCCACATTCCATCAGGGCAGGGATCTTGTCTACTTTTGTTCTTTACAGAATCCCTGGTGTTTAGCACAAGGCCTATAGATATTTTACAAATATCTATACATTTGTACAAATACAAATGAATGAAAGAATAACTGTCTTCCCCTTCTTCTCTAAAACTTACCATTTTAATCAAAATCCATTTTTTCCCTTACAAAGATCCTTTGAGATCTTTGACTCTAATCCACATTGACTGAAATAATGGTTCTCATTTTTAAAAATATTAGACTACCTGTTAGAACTCCTTACCACTCTACTCTAAGTTTTAGTTGCTAGTCAACACTAACCCAAATAATCCCCTTGATTTTAGGTTGGAACCAATAAATTAAGATCCCGATCCGTTCTCAGCGACTATTCAGTGAGTATGAAATCCCTTAAGGGATTTACCCCAAAACTTGGCTCAGGACTCTCAAGAGTACCACCAGCCTATCCCCAGAAGACTGTAAGGAAGAAGAGAGGTATAATCTCCAGCATTTAAAAAACAATTTGTTTATTAGTAATCTATATACTTAATGTGGGGTTTAAGCTCACTCTGGAGATCAAGAGTTCATGCTTTATTGACTGAGCCAGGCAGGAGCCTCTAGTCTCTAACTTTTATTTTATTTCTTCTCTCTCTCTCTCTCTCTTTTAATATTTATTGTGTATTTGAGAGAGAGACAGAAAGAGAGAGAACAAGTAGGGAAGGGATAGAGGGGGAGAATTTCAAGCAGACTCCCTACTGACTGAGGAGACCAATGTAGGGCTGGATCCCACAACCCATGAAATCATGACCTGAGCCAAAATCAAGAGTCAGACACTCAAGCCACTGAGCCAGCCAGGAGCTCCTAATCTCTAACTTTTCATACCAGTTTGCTCAAGACAGGAAGACCCATCCAGGCCCATTCTAGTCTTGGCTATCAACAGGTATCAAACCAAAGTAAGCCCTATATAAAATAGGTAAGTATTTTTAAAGCTTTGTACTTCTTGCTTTTCCCTATTTTTCACTTTGGGTGCCCTCTGGATCCCTGCTTTCCTAGGTCTAGTGCTTTCTTGTTACATAGGAGGTAGCCTCAGGGGTCCAACTGTTGGGCTATATGCTTTCCTCTTCCTACAATTTCCTAATCACAAACACTTTTCGATGGACAGTATTGAGCTCTTAGTGTTTACAAGTGGTTAATTTGACAAATTCCTTTGTGCTAGAATCAAAGAATCCTCAGGGCCTCTTCTCCATCTCCAACACTCTTAATTGTAGTTTTTTAAATAACCATCCACTTTGGTGTGTCACCCAGAGAAATGAGAAAAGAGGTTACAATTCTAGACCAGGTAAGAAGTGAAGGCAAATAACAGGTTGAGACAGGTGCTTTTGATGAGTAGCTCAAATTCTTCTGGGTATGTGGCCAACAACTTTCACAGATTTCCAGGACTTGATAAAGAATCGACTTAAAACATGTCCTATGAGGAAAAAATAAAATTCTCCACTGGATGACTTTGATTTTTAGGGTGATTTCTAGACATCTATATTCCCAAATTGTTCTCTCCTCATTTCTTCAGCCATCTTTCCCCCTGAATGCTCTCTTTGTCTCTTCCCACGCCCATTTCAGTGATATTTTTTCTACACAGCTTAGTCAGCCAGAAACTGTTCTCCCTCTGCACTGTTTGTATTTTCTACTTTCACATATATGCCCTTCATTTATAAAAATCCCTCTTTTGAAATCTGTTACTTGTATATTGGACATACCAGCTCTGAAATTTTCCCCTCAGGAATGAAATAAGGAGAAAAACAGGAGAAATAAAGATGAAAGAAGCAGTGGATCTGTTTCTCATTTTCCTCTGTGGGGCTAAGGGAAAGACAGGAACCAGGCTTTCCCTTGCTACAGAAAACCTATTAACCTTCTCTCATCCCTCTTTGTTTTTTTTTGTTTGTTTGTTTGTTTGTTTTTTTAATGATAGTCACAGAGAGAGAGAGAGAGAGAGAGAGAGGCAGAGACACAGGCAGAGGGAGAAGCAGGCTCCATGCACCGGGAGCCCGAGGTGGGATTCGATCCCGGGTCTCCAGGATCGCGCCCTGGGCCAAAGGCAGGCGCCAAACCGCTGCGCCACCCAGGGATCCCCTCTCTCATCCCTCTTGATGGATTAAAACCCCAATTATCTGTCTCAAGTCACTAGGCTGTTAGAGAAATTGTTTGCCTTTTATTTATGTTCTACTCTATTAATATTAACATTACTAATAGTGATCATAACAAAAAACAATGAAATTACCTATATTCTTTTCATTTACCTAATCTGGTCTTCATTTTTTGCTATCATTAAAACAGGGCAGTATAAAATATCAACAGTATATTAAAATAATAACACTATTCCCTTTTAGTTAGGCACGCCATGAAAATTTTAACATAGTAGAAAGATATATAAGAGTATCTTTGAAAATTACTTATATATCTATATATATCTCTATATATGAGTATCTAGGAAAATTACTTACATATGATATATAATTATTCATAGGCACACCATGAATGTTTTAACATAGTATAAAGAAATATGAATATCTATGAAAATTACATATATATTACATATAAATGTATAACATATATTATACATATATTACTTATACAATATATAACTTCACATAAACTTTAAATTTACAATTTCAGCTTTTTAAAGTGAAGCAAAACCACTTGGAGATATAAGTTATAAAGTATGTGTGGTAAAAAAAAATAATAAAATAAAATAAAGTATGTGTGGTGTAACTGTAAGATTATATCTCAACTTTTCTAGAAAGCATGAAAAATGCAAAAAAAAAATGAAACATGAAAAACGCAACTCCATTTTGACTACAGTGACACTGTGTCTGCTGAAATTACAATTAAGAACAGCTGGGATTCTTGAGTGGCTCAGCAATTGGGCATCTGCCTTCAGCTCAGGGTGTTATCCCAGAGACCCGGGATCGAGTCCCGCATTGGGCTCCCTGCATGGAGCCTGCTTCTCCCTCTGCCTGTGTCTCTGCCTCTCTCTCTTTCTGTGTCTCTCATGAATAAATAAATAAAATCTTAAAAACAACAACAACGAAAAAAAAAAAAAAACAACAACAACGATCAAGAAGAGGCTTTTGTCTCTGTCTATAAATGAGCTCTGTGTTTACAGAGCAGTATATTTCTCCAAGCTATTGAGGATGGGCTTGTTACTAAAGAGATTTAGGTTACTATCTGGTATGGTGGAAATGAGGGCATGAGGGAAATTTCAAAAAACAGTTGGTCTTAAATAGACAATGTGAATTTAGCTGGAAAGAGGCATAGATTACAAACATCAAAAGACAAGAACTAGTATTGTGTTCTAACAGCACAGTGGTCAAGGTAGCAGGAAATGAATAATGAACACAAATGTGAATTAACTCAACCCAGAGTGCTCAAATAATACTCATGTTTCTCCATTTAATTAAGAATGGTGTCAAACAAATAGATAGGAAATTTCTTGGTGTTTAGAAAAATACTGACTATAAAATACATTAATAAATAAATTCTAGTGGAGAAATTACACAAGCACTATTCTAACAGCACTATTTTTAAAAAATATTTTATTTTTAAGTAATCTCCATACCCAACATGGGGCTTGAACTTACAACCTACTAGAGTCACATGCTCTACCAACTGAGCCAGCCAGGATCCCCTAACACCACTATTTTGACTAATTAACTTAAAAGTCTGCTTTATGTTTTGTGCCATTTCAATAATAACAGTGTTCATCACTTGATAAGTCCTGGCAATGATGAATAAATTGAAGATATATTATCTCCTTTAATCAACCCAGCAACCCTGTCAAGACAGACATTTTACATGAGGATAGTGAGGTTTGGTGGAGTTAAATAATGTGCTAGACCTTAAAAGATGAAACTAGGACTCAAAGCCAGGCCTTATCAGATGCCAAAGCACTTGCACTTCTCTGCTGCTCTGTGCTGCCTCACCCTGGATGCAAGCAGCTTACAAGCAGCAAGAAGGGCACAGGCTTTCTTCTTTTTCTTTTTCTTTTTCTTTTTATTTTATTTATTTATTTATTCATGAGAGAGAGAGAGAGAAGCAGAGACACAGGCAGAGGGAGAAGCAGTTTCCATGCAGGAAGCCTGATGCTGGACTCGATCCCGGGACTCCAGGATCATGCCCTGGGCAGAAGGCAGGTGCCGAACCGCTGAGCCATCCAGGGATCTCCAGCTTTCTTCTTTCAAACAGATGTGTGCAGGACTTTGTGAGCTCACCAGTAAAAAACTAAACCAAAGCAAAGATATAAAGCACTAAAGGTTTAAAAAAAACTAAACAAAGCCAATGGATTTCAGTGTCTGAGCTTTGTCTGGTTTCTTTGGTGATGAAATAGAGTTGAACTTGTGAGCCTCTCTGTAAAATGGAGATATTCGTGGGAGAAGATATGCAAAACATGATAATCCTAGGACTATTGTTCTTATAAAATACATCCATCTCTTTCAGACAGCAACATTAGTCATGACTTACACATTCTTTTAAAAATACATCACTGAGTCCATTTAAAGTTCCGAAATGTGTTAGCACAGAAATAGAGTAACAGTTGTTGTAACCAAATTCAGGGCTCCCCTCAGATATCTTTTATTGACATTATGTTGATACACAGGAACATTAAAGCCTTTGAATAAAGTGCTACATTATCAACATAAAGGATTTGGTGGGAAATAATAGATGTTTCAGTTTCAATTATTCAATTCAAATGGATGTTTCAAACAAGTGGCTTTCTAGTTAATAAATATGTTTATAGATATTTTAGTTCTTGCTTAATGCCTTGTTCTACTCTATTCTAGAACTTATTACAGTCCTGCAATTGTTTGCTTCTAGATGACTCACTCAATAAACTGTGAGCCCCTGGTGTGCAGGGCCTATATGTGTGTGATCCCTCTTTGTACAGCCATGGCCTTGATAATGGCCTAGTAACTAGTAGACACTTATATTTTTACTTTTTGGAATATATACATAAAACAGAGTTTCTCAACCTTGGCTCCATTGATACTTTGGGCCAGACAATTGGGGTGGGGGGCATTGTGCTATATGTACATTGCAGGCATATGGCGGTATCCCTAACATTCACCCACTAGATGCTATCTACTCAACTTGAAGCATCCGCAGACATTCCAAATGTTTCCTGGGGGGCAAAACCACTCCAGGTTGTGAACCATTTACATAGAAGGATGCATACACACACAGAGATATAAAAAAATGATGCTTTTAATGATTTTTTCAGATTTCTTTGAATAGGTTAACAAGTACATGGACTACAAAAAAACAAAATACAAAAGAATATATAATAAGGGGCGCCTGGGTAGTGCAGTTGGTTAGGCAACTGGCTCTTGATTTCCACTCAGGTCATGATCCCAGGGTCATGACATGGAGCCCTGCGTTGGGTTCCACGCTCAGTGGCAAGCCTGCTCATGGCTCTCTCTTTCTCCTTGGCTCCACCCTCATCCCCACCTTGCCCTCTCTCTAAAAATAAATAAATATTTTTAAAAACAAAAAAGAATATATAGTAAAAGATAAATCTCTCTCTTTCATCTCTCCCCAACAGTTTCTTGTCTTTGTATTTTATTCTAGACCTGAGATGTTCAACACAGATGCCACTAGGTATACACGTCGCTATTATGCACTTGAGATGTAGTTTGTTCTGAGATGTAAGTATAATATACAATGAATTTTTAAGACATAAATGAAAAAAGAGTGTAAACTATATCATTAATAATTGTTTTACATTTATATGTAAGAATATTTTTGTTAATATTTTGGATATATTGGGTAAAATAAAATATACAATTAAAATTAATTTCACCAAAAAATAAAAAATAAAAATAAAATTTCACCTTTAAGAAAACAATTTTAGGGATGCCTGGGTGGCTCAGTGGTTGAGCATCTGCTTTCGGCCCAGGGCTTGATCCTGGAGTCCTGGGATCGAGTGCTGCATCCGGCTCCCGGCATGGAGCCTGCTTCTCCCTCCTCCTGTGTCTAAGCCTCTCTCTCTCTCTCTGTCTATCATAAATAAATAAATAAATCTTAAAAAAAATAAGAAAACAATTTTACTATGGCTACTAAGAAATTTAAAATTATATGGGTGACTTGCATTCTATTTCTATTGTAAAGCACATTTTTAGAGAAATTTTCTTTTGGGTTATAAACCTATAAATATGTGTATTTAATGTTGTTAAATTTAATACTTTTCTATACATTGCTTTATTCTGTACTTAGCATAAATATAGCATATGATACTTAGTAGATACCTAATAGATGTTTATTGAGTCAGTAAACAATTGAATGACTACATATATACATATATAAATATATACATATTAATTCATATACACATATGGTGTTTTTTACATAGGACTTTCACATACTTTTATTTGATTCTTATAATATTGAATATAAATATTTAGCCATCACCCTCATTTATCTCACATGTGAACTGGATATAACAACATTTTTGTGAAGATTAAATATATTTAGATAACTAAAGAACTTAGAACAGTACCTATCAGATTACAAGAACTATATATCATCATCCTTCTCTTCTTTGTTATCATAATTGTTTTTGTGTTAACTGTTTTTTTAAAGATGAGGACACCAAATCTCACAGAGAATAATGCCCCTACATTACATATCTAGTAACATGGCTGGTCATAATTGGAATCTTGTGCTTTGACTTAGAAATTCATGCTCTCAGTGCACCTGGGTGGCTCAGTGGTTGAACGTCTGTCTTAGGCTCAAGTTGTGATCCTGGAGACCCTGGATCTAGTCCTACATCTGGCTCCCCATGGGGAGTGGGGAGTCTGCTTCTCCCTCTACCTATGTCTCTGCCTCTCTGTGTGTGTCTCTCATGAATAAATAAATAAAATCTTAAAAAAAAAAAAAGAAAGTCATGCACTCATCTCTATCTTATGCTGCCTCATTATATTTATTTACTTAAAAACACAAAAAAGGAAACTCAGTTTCCAGATCATGTTTTTAAATTCCATCCCCCTAGAGAAGCAATCAAGTGCCTATTTCCAGGTCTGGATCAGTAAAGCACAAACCTGGAATACTTTGATATGCCGGATAATAAGGAATGCTTAAAAATTGAGAATATACGGGAGTTTTGTGTACATTTCTCAAACTTTTGTTTTTTAAAAAGATTTTATTTATTTGAGAGAGAGAGAGCGAGTACAAGCATGAGTAGTACAAGCATGAGAGGAAGAGGGAGAAGCAGGCCCCCCACTGAGTAGGGAGCCCGATGTGGGGCTCGACCCCAGGACCCTGGTATTATAACCTGAGCCAAAGGCAGATACTTAACTGACTGAGTCACCTGAGTGCTCCATTTCTGAAATTTCCAGTAATTCCAATTATTTCAAAATATTAAGTTAAAAACATACACAAATATTTAGAATGTCAGAACATGTATCCATGTAATTTATGGGTTAAGGAAGTATAACCAGAGGGCACCTGGCAGGCTCAGTCATTAGAGCATGCAACTTTTGATCTCAGGGTGGTGAGTTCAAGCCCCACATAGGGCATAGCGATTACTTTAAAATCTTAAAAAAAGGTATAAGCACAATGGAAGTTGGTATTTAGGACTGAATGAAAATGAATTTACTTATCCAATTTTGTGGGATACAGCTATGATGGCAATTGGAAGGAATTATAAAACTTTAAATACCTATATTAGAAAGTAACAAATATAATGGGATAAAGTGATATTATGTGCTTCCTAATGTAATGCATTTGAGGGAGACATATCCTCTTTTCAATACTTTTATCAAAAATATTTCAAATGACTCAAATCATGAGGAAACAATCAGACAAACTGAAATCATAGAACATTCATTCTACAAAACATCTGGTCTTGATGCTTCAAAAATGTCAGTCATGATAATCAAAGAGAAGATAAAACACTCCTAGACTGAAAGAGGCTAGAGAAACCCATCATCTAAATGCAATGCCTGATCCCAATTTGGGTAGGGTTAAAAAAACAAAATAAAACAAAACAAACCAGGGATGCCTGGGTGGCTCAGCAGTTGAGCATCTGCCTCTGGCTCAGGGCGTGATCCCAGGTGCTGGGAACGAGTCCTACATCGGGCTTCCTGCATGGAGCCTGCTTCTCCCTCTGCCTCTCTCTGTGTCTCTCTCATGAATGAATAAATAAAATCTTTTTAAAAAGTTGTCATTGTTATTATTTAGACAACTGGGGAATTTACAAATAACAATATTGCTGTAAGAATTAAATTTCTCAATTGTGATAATAGTTTAATGTTTGGGTAAAACATGTAGATGGGTATTTTGTTCTGTAGGGATGATGAGCAATGATATTAGCAAAGATAGAGAAGATAGATGACAGATAAAACAAATGTAGCAAATAAATTAACACTTGGGATTAGAGGATGTGTATTCTGATAGTTGGGTGTTCATTGCTTGGTATTTTTTTTTTCATTGTTTTTGAAGGTTTGAAATTTAAGAAACATTTGTTAAGCACTATGTTCTGGCAAAGATCAAAATAAACAAGGCTCTCTTCCCCAGGGAAACTCTACCTTTGTGGAAAAGATGGCATGACTGAATTGCTATAGTAAATGCTGATAGGGGCATGAATATAGATGTAAAAAAATTATGCAGTAAATAGGGAGGAAATTTAGTTAATAAAAATTATCATTATTGAAAACATAAAAAATAAAGAAAAATCTAGAAAATCAAAATTCTTACATTCTATGGTCCATAGATTACAGAAAACATAAAAAATAAAAACTGAGAAAATTAAAATTCTTATATCCCATGGTCCACAGATAAGTATTATTAACATTTTATTTGTAATAATATGAAACTATAGTTCTTTACCTGATTTTCCAACTTCTTTTTTTTTTTTTAAGATTTTATTTATTCGTGAGTGACACACAGAGAGGCAGAGACAAAGGCAGAGGGAAGAGCAGGCTCCCCACGGGAGCCCAATGCGGGACTCCATACCAGGACCCCAGGATCAGGACCTGAGCCAAAGGCAGATGCTCAACCACTGAGCCACCCAGGCTCCCCTTTCCAACTTCTTTTTATTTTATTTATTTATTTGAGAGAAAGAGCATGAGAGAGAGAGCAGAGAGCACAAGCAGGGGAGGAGGCAGGATGGGCAAGGAAGAGAGGCTGAGGGAAAGGGAAGCAAACTCCCTGCTGTGCAGGGAGCCAGGCTCAATCCCAAGACCCTGAGATCATGACCTGAGCAGAAGGCAGATGCTTAACCAACTGAGCCACCCAGGTGTCCTGATTTTTCAACTTCTGAAAAGTAATTTTAATGTAAAATGTATTTCAAAAGACACATTATACTAAACATAATTTACCTTATTGAATATCTTTCTCCCTCTAACCTTTCCCTTTCTCTACTATAGATTCTATCCCTCTAAATGGAAATATCTTTGCACATTTATGTAAGTATGTCTGAAAGAAAAATTACCCAAGGGACTTGACAATTAAGGACAATTTAACCTATCATGTTGGGGAAAAAATACACTGTTGTTTGTTTTATAATATCATGCAAAATGGATTGTAAAGAGGAAGTCTTTCACAAATGAATGTGCTGCAGTTTCTTTTTTTTTCATTTTTAAAAAAGATTTTATTTATTTAGAGAGAACACACGCATGCAGGAGCAGGGGGGGAAGGGGCAGAGGGAGAGGGAGTAGCAGACTCTCCACTGAGCAGGGAGCCCGTCCTGGAGCTTGATACCTGGACCCTAAGATATTGACCTGCCAACTGAGCCACCCAGGTGCCCAGGTGCTGTAGTTTCAATGGGGAATTCTAAGTGAATTAAATGGTCTAAATACAGAGAAGAAGAAAAAATGATAATTGAAAATACTGAACATAGATAATGAAAACATTAAAGACAGGAAAGTCACTCTCCTACACCATTTATGGGGAGTGTCAATTGGTAGAACTTTCTTGTAGGACAAGAGAGCAATACCCATTAAAATTTTAAATCTGGGAGGGGGATGATGAAAAAAGAAAAAGAAAAAAATTTACGTGTGCAACATACAGGTGCCAAGAGACACATGAAAAGAAGCTCAGTATCACTAACCATTAAGGAAATACAATCAAAACTGCAATGAGATATCACTTCACACCTGTGAGAATGGCTAGTATCAAAAAGACAAGAATAACAATCGAAGGTGAAAGAAGTAGAGAAAAGGGAAATCTTGTGCCCTGTTGGTGAGAATGCAAACTGGTGAAGCCACTGTGGAAAACAGTATGGAGGTTCCTCAAAAAATTAAAAATAGAAATACCATATGATCTAGTAATTCCACTACTGGGTATTTACAAAGAATATGAAAATATTAATTTGAAAAAGTATGTGTACCCTTATGTTTATTGTAGCATTATTTCTAATAGCCAAGATATGGAAACAACCCAAGTGTCCCTAGATAGATGAATGCATAAAGAAGATGTCATGTATATATACACATATACACATACAAAGTATATGTTACTCAGCTTTAAAAAAGAATGAAATCCTGCCATTTGCAACAACATGATGGATCTAGAGGGCTTATGCTAAATGAAATACATCAGTCAGAGAAAGACAAATACCATATGACTTCACTCATATGTGGAATTTAAAAACAAACCAAACAAATAAAAACAGAAATTGGCTCATGAATACAAGAATGAACTGATGATTGCCAGAGAGGAAAAAGGTGCAGGCCAAAATAGGTAAAGGAGATTAAGAGGTGCAAATTTCCAGTTATAAAATAAATAAGTCATGGGGATTAAAAGTAGAGTGTAGGGAATATAGTCAATAATATTTTAATATACTGCACAGTGACAGATGTTGACTACACTCACTCTGGTAAGTATCATGTAATGTATGGAACTGTCACTATTTTGTACTCCTGAAACTAATATAACATTGTATAGCAACTCTACTTCAATTAAAAAAAAAGTCTTTTAAATAATGTGCCTAACCATGTTGTTGAAGTCTGAAAGTTTGTGTTCTCCCAAAATTCATATACTGAAATCCTAATTCCCAATGGTAATGGTATTAGTAGATAGGGCCTTTGGGAGTTGATGAGCTTGTGAGGCTGGAGCACTCAAGAATAGGACTAATGCCCTTATAAAAGAGACCCCGCAGGGCTCCTTACCCACATCTTCTGAGTGACTATACAAAGAGGTCTGTAATCCAGAAGAGAGCCCTCACCTGACCATGCTGTCACCTTCATCTCATACTTTCTAGTTTCTAGAACTGTGAGCAACAAATTTCTGCTGTTCATAAAGCCATCTAGTCTATGGTATTTGGTTATAGCAGCCAGAATGGACGAAAACACATGTTCTTATTCTTACAGTTTTCAGAACATACATAGGGAACTTTAAAAAAGAAGAAAGAAAGAAGAAAGAAAGAAAGAAAGAAAGAAAGAAAGAAAGAAAGAAAGAAAGAAAGAAAGAAAGAAAGAAAGAAAGAAGAAAGAAAGAAAGAAAGAAAGGAGAAAGGAAAGAAAGAAAGAAAGAAAGAAAGAAAGAAGAAAGAAAGAAAGAAAGAAAGAAAGAAAGAAAGAAAGAAAGAAAAAGAAAAGAAAGAAAGAACAAGAAAGAAAGATAGAAAGCAAGAAAGAGAGCTTTTAATTGTCTTTGGGAGACAAAGAACATAGATAATGAAAACATTAAGGTCCACTGAGTTACACACAAGCTTTAATTTTCTCACTCATTAAAGATTTTATTAAATCTTCTAAGAAAGAGCAAAATGATGGAAATGTGATCCTCTGCTTTACTATTCCCAAACTACTCTTGGCAGACATGCTGATGATTAGGGAAATGGCTGAACAGCCAGCAAAAGTGAGACAGAGTAGAAACAAAATGCTTGTGTAATTCCCAAACAGGACAATCAGCCACTAAATAATTAAGGTTTGTCTATGCAATAGATGTAAATTATGTTTAACAATTCCCTTCTGCTCAGTCCTTTCACTATAACATGCAAAATGGATTGTGCAGAGCAAGTCTTCCCACAAATGTTTCACAGTTGAAGATATGCTGGGGTTTCAATGGGAATTCCACATGAATTAAATTGGCCTAACTACAAAGAACAGAAAAAAGATAATTTGAAAGGTGTGAAATGGCTGACTAGTACTGAAATCACTGAAAATCATCAAGGAAATGATAACAAATCAAACAGATTAATTACATCCATGGATGGTATTTTACAATTGCACGTGTCCCTAAATGGCAACTTTAAAAAAAAATCTTATTTATTCATGAGAGACACAGAGAGAGGCAGAGACACAGGCAGAGGAAGAAGCAAGCTCCATGCAGGGAGCCCGAGGTGGGACTCGATCCCAGGGCCTCCAGGATCACGCCCTGGACTGAAGGCAGCGCCAAACCGCGGAGCCACCCGGGCTGCCTCTTAAATGGTGAAATAAATCAAAATTTGTACCTTAGACGGTCACAACCCACAGTTTTCTTTTTTTTTAATCTTTTTTTTTTTAATTTTTATTTATTTATGATAGTCACACAGAGAGAGAGAGAGGCAGAGAGAGAAGCAGGCTCCATGCACCGGGAGCCCGATGTGGGATTCGATCCCGGGTCTCCAGGATCGCGCCCTGGGCCAAAGGCAGGCGCCAAACCGCTGCGCCACCCAGGGATCCCAACCCACAGTTTTCTTAATGAGCAGAATTGTTTATTGGGTCTTTATAGCTAGTCTTCCCACTTTGAATCTCTGAAGACATGAATGTATATTGTTAGCCCAGTAACAATTTCCTAATACATTTCCTAAAATTTTTACTTTGAATATATCCAAGGGTGCCCAGGTGGCTCAGTCAGCTGGTTTTGGTTTTGGCTCTTGGTTTTGCCTCTTGGTTTTGTGTCTGCCTCTTGGTTTTGGCTCAGGTCATGATCTCAGGGTCATGGGATCTAGCCCTGAGCCAGACTCCGCAATCAGCAGGGAATCTGCTGGAGATTCTTTCCCTTTATCCTCTCCTGCTCACTTGCCTCTGTATTCTCTCTCTCCAAAATATAAATCAATTAATCAATCAGTCAATCCAAAATATTTTTACTTGTGTGTGCATGTGTATTTGTGTATATGTCTCAAAAGAGGTATGACAGTCCAGAGATGGTTCAGAACCTGAGAAAATAAAATTATCTTCTAAGATGTACTTCCTCTAATGTGACAATTTATATTCAAGATCCCAAAAGTTTATGAGAAGAAATCAACATTAACATTGATGTTACTCTTTATTTGTGGATCCATATTTTGTGTGTTTAAATGCAATTGCCAATTGCCAAAATAAAGTTTATTTTATAAATATTATAGGGTCTGCAAATATTTTCTTTTCTACTTAAGCTAGTATGATTTTGTTATTTTAATTTGAAACTTCTTAAAGTGTATATTTTTGGAATGTAATCAATTACATCTAAACTATGAGCAGCAGCAGAATTATTGACAACATTCAGCACAATGAGGCTAATTTATAGATTTAGACATTTGGTTTGCTCCTAATTGAATACAGTTGTTTTAAATTCACCAAATTATTTACCTTTGAAAATAATTTCCTTTTACTCTACTAGATCTAGCTTTATTTACTTTTTCTTAGTAATTGGCCATTGCTATATTATCTTTCCTTTTACCTAAGCTAACACACCACAAATTAAGTAAACATTTTTGAATCACCTATTCGACTTGTCTAAGATAGGAAAAAGTCCATGTGGTTCAGTTTTGGAAACTCCGTTATAAAGTGGGCATCTGAAGGTGCCTGTGTGACTCAGTTGGCTAAATGTCTTTCTTTCTTTCTCTCTTTCTTTCTTTCTTTCTTTCTTTCTTTCTTTCTTTCTTTCTTTCTTTTTTTTTAAGATTTATTTATTCACGAGAGACACACACACACAGAGGCAGAGACACAGGCAGAGAGAGGAGAAGCAGGCTCCATGCAGGGAGCCCACAGTGGGACTGGATCCCAGAACTTGATCTAGGGACTCAATCCAGGGACTCCAGGATCACGCCCCAAGCCCAAGGCAGACGCTCAACCACTGAGCCACCCAGGCATCCCATTTTTTTCTTTTAAAAAATATTTTATTTATCTGTTGGAGAGAGAGACAGAGAGTGTGCATGCACAGAAGAAAGAGAATGAGCATGAGCAGAGTGGAAGGGCAGAGGGAGAGGGAGAAGCATGATCCTTGTGACACAGGGCTCAATCCCAGGACCCTGGGATCACAAACCCAGCTGAAGGCACATATTTAACCAAATGAGCCATCCAGGTGGCTCAAGTGTCTTGTCTGACTCTTGGTCTCAGCTCAGTGGAAATCTGTAAAGGAATTTGCATGCTCAAATTTGGAGGTACAATATTACAAGTGAATCAAATACTTTGTTATTTTAAAAAGTGTAGAAGAATGTATTATGAGTTATATCCCATAATTTAAAACATCTAAAACCAGTAAAACTGAGCTCTAAATTATGGAATTATAGATTTGATCGCTGAGAGGAACTGTATTAACCTTTCGAATGTAATCTCCTCATTTTTATCACTTCTCAGCACTTTGGCTAAGATCAAATGTAATCTCCTCATTTTATAAATGAAGAAACTGAGGTGCAAATAAGTGATTCTTTCCTAAGCTATACAATTACATTGTAGTGAAGATGGAGCTAGAAATCCAGACACCAAACTCTCAGTTTGATGCTCATTTTAGTGCCCATATACTGACTCCCTGATATGAACAGTATATAGTTGTATACCAAAAATCTATGTCTCAAAAATAATGGAATAACAAGTAGATGCTGATATAAAGATAGCATATAAAACAAATATTTAGTCAAACCAAACATGTTAATAAAGTATATTAGATAATAACTAGTTATGGCTATCTCAAAATTCACTGCTTTATGCATTCCTCATATCTTAATAATCTTCCAGGAGCAAGATAAACAATTTTTTCTCTTATTTCTTTTAAGATTTATTTATCTACGTTAAAAAGAAAAGAGAGCATGCATGCAAACAGGGGGAGGGGCAGAGAGAGAGAATCCCAAGCAGACTCCATGCTGTTCATGCTCTCCATTTTAGGGCCCTGAGATCATGACCTGAGCCAAAATCAAGAGTTGCTTAACCAACTGAACCTCCTAGGTGCCGCAATAAATTTTTCAATTATTCCTTTTCAAAACATTAGCCATTGAGATATCTTAGAGGAATCCATCATATTTATTGAGCATCTTTCATTATTGGACCAGAGACTGTTGCAGGCAGTGGGAATGCCAATGGTTAGACAAGACAAAGAGGGTTCTTGTTCTTATGGAGCTTGAATTCTTTTTTTAAAGATTTTATATTTATTTATTTATTTATTTATTTATTTATTTATTTATTTATTTGAGTGAGAGAGCATGAATAAGGGGGGGAGACAGAGAGAGAAAAGCCGACTCCCAACTGAGCAGGGAATCCGACACAGGGCTCTATCCCAGGACTCCAGGATCATGATCTAAGCCCAAGGCAGATGCTCAGCCAACTGAGCCACCTAGATGCCCCTAGAGTTTGAATTCTAAGGAATATGCATGCATGGGTATGTATGTGTGTTTGTACATGCATGTGTGGTGGTGGGGAAGAGTCAAACAAACAATAAATCTCACAGAATGAAAAGGGCTGTGAAGAATAAAGGATGAGTAACAGAGAATAGACAGAGGCTACGTAGATTGAGTGGCCAATAAAGGTTTCCAGAGAAATTGAATCCTGAAAACAAAAGAGAGCTAGCCAGGAAATACCAGATAAAGAGTATCTCAAGCCAAAGGAAAAGCTAGTGCAAAGGATTTAAACTTGGGATAAAAAAAAAAAATAAAATAAAAAAAATAATAAACTTGGGATAAGATTGGTCCACTTAAGTGACATCTGGGTAGCTCAAGAGTTGAGCATCTATCTGCCTTAGGCTCAGGATGTGATTCCGTGGTCCAGGGATCAAGTCCTGACATCAGGCTCCCTGTGAGGAGCCTGCTTCTCCCTCTGTCTACGTCTCTACCTCTCTCTGTGTGTTTCTCATGAATAAATAAAATCTTAAAAAAAAATTGGTCCACTGAAGAAACAATGAAGGAAGTAAATACTTAAAGATTAAATAAAACAGAGAACAGAAAGACAATAGAGAAAATTGGTTCTTTGAAAAGAACAAAATTGACAATATGAATCTTCTTTTATCTTCTTTTGTCAATCTAGCTAAAGATTAAGACGCACATGCTAAAATCAGAAATAAAAACAGGAACATTACAGGCAATTCTGCAGAAATAAAAAGGATTCTGAAAGTACTACAAACAACTGTATGCCAATAAATTGGATAACCAATACAAAATGGACAAATTCCTAGAAACATAAAACTTAACAAAGACTGAAGCACAAAGAAATAGAAAATTGGAATAGACCCATAATAAGTAAGGAGATTGAATTAGTAATCAAAACATCCTGACAAAGAAAAGTCCTGGACATGATGATTTCAGTGGTGAATTGTACCAAAAGTTTAAAGAAGCAATAACAGCAATCTTTCTCAAACTTCAGAATAGTTGAAGTAAAGGAAACACTTCCTAACTCCTTCCGTGAGGCCACCATTGCCCTGATACTAAGTCAAAGACATTATAAGAAAACGCTAAAGACCAATATCCCTTAGGGAAACTGATGCAAAAATCCTCAACAAAATATAAGCAAACGTAATTCAGCAGCATATGAAATGGACTATCTACCATGACCAAGAGGGATTTATTTACTTATTTTTTAAGATCTTATTTATTTATTCATGAGAAACACACACACAGAGAGAGAGGCAGAGACACAGGCAGAGGGAGAAGCAGGCTCCATGCAGGGAGCCTGATGTGGGACTCGATCCCGGGTCTCCAGAATCATGCCCTGGGCTGAAGACGGCACTAAACCACTGAGCCACCGGGGCTGCCCTGACCAAGAGGGATTTATTCCTAGAATGCAAAGTTGATTCAACATATGGAAATCAATCAGTGTAATACATCACATTAACAGAATGAAGGAAAAACACCACATGATCATCTCAGTTGATGCAGGAAAAGAATTGGACAAAATTCCATAATCTTTCATGATAAAAACACCCAACAAACTAGAAATAGAAGGAAGCTACCTCAGCATAAAAGCCATACATTACAAACCCACAATTACAGGGCAGCCCGGGTGGCTCAGCAGTTTAGCGCCTCTTTCAACCCAGGGCATGATCCTGGGGACCTGGGATTGAGTCCCACTTTGGGCTCTCTGCATGGAGCCTGCTTCTCCCTTTGCCTATGTCTCTGCCTCTCTCTCTGTCTCTCATGAACAAATAAAATCTTAAAAAAATTTTTTTTACAAACCCACAATTATCACCATACTCAGTGAAAGATTGAAAGCTTTTCCTCTCAGAGCAGGAACAAGATAAGGATGCTCACTTTTACTACTGCTATTCAACATAGTACTGGAAATTCTGGCTAGAGCAATTAGGCAAGAGAAATAGAAGTCATTCAAATTGGAAAGAAGTAAAATGATCTGTTTGCAGATGACATGATCTTATATGTAGATAACCCTACAGATTCCATACAAAACCTGTTAGAACTAATAAATGAGTTCAAAAAAATAGTAGGATATAAGATCAACATGCAAAAATTAGTTGCATTTCTATTAACAAGAAATAGAAAAAGAAGGAAGCCTGGGTGGCTCAATGGTTGAGCATCTGCCTTTGGCCCAGGGCATGAACCTGGAATCCTGGGATCCAGTCTCACATTGGGCTTCCTGCATGAAGCCTGCTTCTTTCTCTGCCTATGTCTCTGCCTCTCTCTCTCTCTCCATGTGTCTCATGAATAAATTAAAAATCTTAAAAAAATATAGAAAAAAAACAATTCCATTTACAATAGCATCAAAAAGAATACTTAAGGGGTGTCTGGCTGGCCCAGTTGGTGGAGCATGCAACTACTGATCTCGAGGTTGTTGAGCTCAAGACCCACATTGTGTACAGAAATTACTTAAAAATAAAATCTTAAAAAAAGAATATTTAAAAATTAACCATAAGGTGAAACATTTGTATAATGAAAACTATAAAAAATGCTGCTGAAGGAAATTAAAGAAGACATAAATGGAAAGATACATTTTCATGTATTGGAGGACTTAACATTGTTAAGATGTTGATATGACCCACACTGATCTACAGATTCAGTGCAATCTCTATCAAAATCCCAAGGATATTCTTTGCAGAAATAGAAAAATCCATCCTAAAACTCCTATGGAATCTCAAAGGACCCCAAATATTCAAAACAATTTTGACAGACACTAACAAAGTTGGAAGACTCATACTTCCTGATTTCAAAACTTTCTACAATGCTATAGTGATCAAAACAGTGTGGTACTGGGATAAAGACATATATAGACCCATAGGATTGAATGAAAATCCTGGATATAAATCCTTATGTATATGTTCAAATGATTTTCAACAAGGATGCCAAGACCTTGAATGGGGACAGCATCATCTCTTTAACAAGTGGCAGTGGGAAAACTGGATATCCACATGCAAAAGAATTAAACTAGACCCTTACTTAACACTATATACAAAAATTAACTCAAAATTAATCAAAGACCTAAACATGAGAGCTAAAACTACAAATTCTTAGAAGAAAACTTAGGGGGAAACCTTGATGATATTAGATTTGGCAATGACTTCTTGGATATAACACCAAAAACACAGGCAACAATAGAAAAAATAGACAAATTAGACTTCATCAAAATAAAAAAAACTTTTGTGGACATTATCAACAGAGTAAAAAAGCAACCCACACAATGGGGGGAAATATTTGGAAATCACATTATCTGGTGAAAGATTAATAGCCAGAATATATAGAAAATTCCTAAAACTCAACAGAAATATATTTTAAAATGGGTAAAGGACTATAGTAGATATTTCTCGAAGAAGATATACAAATGGCCAACAATCATGAAAAGATACACAATGTCACTAATAATTAAGGAAATGCAAATCAAAACCACAATAAGATACCATTTCATACCCATTAAGATGGTCACTATCAGAAAAACAAAAAACACAAGTAGAGAATGTGGAAAATTAGAGTTCTTTTGCACAGGTGGGATTAAATGGTGCAGTTGCTATGGAAAGCAGTGTGGTGGTTTCCCCAAAAATTAAAATTAGAATTACCATATGATCCACAATTCCACTTCTAGATATATGCCCAGAATGATGGAAGACAGGGTCTTTGTGTGTGTGTGTGTGTATTTTTTTTATTAGAGTTCTATTTGCCAACATATAGTATAACACCCAGTGCTCATCCCATCCAGTGCCCCCCTCAGTGCCCGACACCCAGTCACCCCATCTCCCCGCCCACCTCCCCTTCCACCTTGAATAGATATTTGTACACCCATGATCAAAGCAGTTTATTCACAATAGCCAAAAGCTGGAAGCAACTCAAGTTTCCATGAAAGAAAGAAAAGAAGAAAGAAAAGAAGAAAGAAAGAAAGAAGAAAAGAAAGAAAGAAAGAAAGAAAGAAAGAAAGAAAGAAAGAAAGAAAGAAAGAAAGGTGATATACACACAAGGTGGAATATTATTCAGCTCTGAAATGGAACAAAATAATGACATCTGCTACAACATTGATTAACCTCAAGGATACTATGCTGAGTGAAATAAGCCAGTCACAAAAAAGACAATAATGTATGATTCTACTTATCTGAGGTACCTAGAGTAGTCAAATTCATAGAGACAGAAAGTAAAATGATGATTGCCAGGCGATACATGGGGAGAGGTGATCAGGGAGCTGTTGTTTAATGGGTATAGAGTTTTAGTTCTGCAAGATGAAAAGCGTTTTAGAGATTGGGTGCACAGCAATGTGAATGTACATAATGTCACAGAACTGTACACTTAAAAATGGTTAAGATAGTAAATTTTGCATTATATGTATTTACCAAATTTTTAAGTAATCTCTTTGTTCAACATGGGGCTCAAACTCATGACCCCAAGATCAGGAGTCACATGCTCCACCAACTGAGACAGCCAGGTGCCCCACCAATTTTTTTAAAAGGCTATAAATTGAACTCCAATAAAAAAATACACACACACACACACACACACACACACAAACCTTTATTTTAAAACATAAAAAAATAAAAATAAAAGGCTATAAATACTTTTTAAAAAAGAGACATGTAAATTTTTTGTCTCATTCTGACCCTAGTTGTATGATATGATCCTCTGGTTCATCTTCAAGTTCAAGAAATAACTTTTGAGAAGGTACTGTGGAGAAGATACAGTAGTAGGTACACGAGACCTACAAAGAGGAATATGAGTGGGTTCCTACCTTTATGGAGGAACTTTGCCAGGTGCCCCAAGCAGAGGGTTTAGCAGGAAAAGTAACACAATGCATGGCATGTTTGGAGCAGTTTTCAATCTAGTTTGGTTGGTGGTGAGGCATAAAACAGACATATTTGGCTTTTGTATTAAACAATTATTTTCTAATCTCCTCTAGGTCACTCTAAAGATCAACCTCTTTTGTCCTCTTTCCCTATACACTTTCTAAGTTCTAATTCCCATGCTTGTGTTATGCAGAGCAATTTAGAATCATTAAACTATGTTCAAAACTCAATCTCAGGGGACCCACAGGTCTGGGAAATGTCATCTCAGGTGAGGTTCATAAAGTATTCAGCTATCAGTGGGTAACTTCTTAAAGGGGGACTCATATGACCTGTCAAAGTGAGTAAGATTTTTCCAATACTGTTTTACATAAAAGAAATAATTGAATACACAATAGTGAAGTGCAAAGTAAAGACATAAAGAATACAGTGAAAACATAGAAACAAATATTTGAATCCTGGCTGGGAAATTAAGGAAAGTTAGGTAGAAATGTAGCATTTGAATAGCTATAAATTTATTGAAAGAGGTTTTACTTAATCTTTACATCTCTGGAACCCTACTGAGTGACTGGTACATTGTACATTGTCAAGAAAGTGGATTAAAAAAATGTGCAAGGTGTCAATAGTCAGAAAAGAGAAAAGACATCATAAGCAGAGGGTTTATTTATTTAAGATTTTATTTATTTATTCATGAGAGACACACAGAGAGAGGCAAAGACATAGGCAGAGGGAGAAGCAGGCTCCCTACAGGGAGCCTGTTGTGGGACTCGATCCCAGGACCCTGGGATCATGACCTGAACCAAAGGCAGATAGATGCTCAACCACTGAGCCACCCAGGTGCCCCAGGCAGAAGGTTTAGCAGGAAAAGTAACACAATCTTTTATGCATGGCATATTTGGAACAGTGAATAGTCTAGTATGCCCTTAGTATGGAAGGATTTAGTGGATCAGGCTAGGAAAGGAAGGCCAGGCATTTGTATTATAAGCTCTTAGAGAGAACTTTATCTCTCACCTACTGCGGAGGGTACTGTGTCATCGTTGAGTCAATGAGTAAAGATCATGGAGGGAAATTTCTGTATCTGATAACATGTCACACTATAACCATAAAACTTTCATATTACAAAACGTTAAGACATCCTGGTTAAAATATAACAAATGCCCTTTGTAATAGATGAGCTGAAAAGAAAAAGAAAAATTCCAAGGGTCAAAAAATAAAAAAGAAATTGTAAACCAGAGGAATAAACACCTGAATTTTTGAAACTGCTGTTCTGAAAGTTTTGCTGGATTTAGTAATGAAGGGGCTTGGGTTTTAACATTTAAGTGAGATCATAAGACAAGATTTTAGGTAGTTATTGCAATTCCTGTCCAAAGCTGAGTCTTCATCTCAATATAAGGATAAATTAGGAAAAGCACCCTGCCAGCTCAGGAAGAACAAAATCTACCCTGGGAATTCATAAAAACTCATGAAAAGGGAATCTGAGATTGTGTGAAAAAAGTGGAGAAAGGGAAGCAACTACCCTTCTTTTTCTTTGCCTTGATAATGGTCAGCATGATTACAGGCTAACTTCATAAAAATAGCTTTAGGGTCATAAAATATTCCTCCATGGAAATGTGGGGTAATTTATTTAAACAACATATTACCACTACTTAGATTGTTTCTGATTTCTTGTTAGGATAAATGATATAGCAATGAATGACTTTGTATCAATTAACTATTGCTGCCTAATAAACCATGCCAAAATTTATCACTTAAAACAATAACTTAACACAAGTCTGTTGATCAGCTGGCTCATTCTTCTGGCCTGGGCCAGATTCAACTGATCTTCCCTGGGCATATTCATGAGTCTATACTCAGCAGCAGACTGGGCCGACAGGTTTGCTGATCTCTCGTGTAACACATGAGCAAACAGACGTCTGGTCCACGTAGTCATTCACTTCGTAGCAGGCTAGCTGTTGTTTACATGGCACCTAGACAGGGTTCCAACAGCCAGCATAGAAGCGTGCAAATGCATTTGAGACCTAGGCTCAGAACTGGCTAGCACAACCTCACTCTTCTCGCATTCTTTTGTTTAAGGCTTCTCATAAATACAACCCTGATTCAAGGAGAGGTTAAAACAGACTCCACCTCTTCCCGGAGGGAGGTGCAAATTCACATGACAAAGGGTTAGGATACAGGAGTATGAAAAGCTATGGGAATTCAGCAATATATTGTAGCTGTCTTCATGTCTGTAGGGAATTTTTTTTTTCCCAGTCAGCCACCATATGAATATTTAATTCTACTTTCACCAATAATATTCTACTTTCTTTTAGATAAACATTTCTTACCTAATGTGTGTACTCTCAGTAAAATTGTAAATTAAGGTGTCCTGTGCTCCCACTTAATCTAACTACAGTGCGGCAGAGACTACTAATTGTCCCCAGCAACACCAGAACCAGGCAATGAGGCACTTAGGGTACAAAATGTAAGGGGCACATGCATCTGCACAATCCCAAGAGTGTCTCTTTCATTTATACCTCGAGCAACTTACTTGCCTCATTCTAGTCTGTCCTCTGGTCCCCAGTATCCATTCTCTTATTCCTTCTTTTAGTAATTGGGTATTTCCAAGTCTTAGTGTGGACATGAGGCCACATTTCCTAACCTCATTTCCAGCTCCATGTGGCTTCCAGTAAACAGGAAATGAATGGAAGTATTATATATAATTTTTGGGTCCTATCTTTTTTAAAAAAGAAGTTGCTTGTTCCCTATCCTCTCCAACCACTTTTCTGCCGGCTTGGATGCAAGGTTGTGACCCATCTATAATCCTGTGGGTAACATCAGTACTTTCTAGGGGATGGTGGAACAATAAAACAAAAGAAACCAGAGTCCGTGACTGATGTAGAACACTGCTAATCTGCCTTGAAGGGTTATATGAGAAAGAAACAGATTTCTTTTAATTATCAACCTACCATATTTTGGGGTGTTGGTTGCTCTAGTACACAAAGCCAATAGGATGCCCCCACTACCCTCCCCCACCATGGATGATTTTGAATCTTAAGTCCACTGAAACCAGGGCAGGAAAAGTAGTTGGAACTGGCTAATTCTAGCAGTAGCCCACTGACAAGAGATTCTAGAAATTCTTAGAGCTTGGATCACCTGCTCTAGAGCTGTTTCTTAGCTCCTGTCCATTCCTGAGCCAATTTTACAAATTTCTCATTAATTTTTTTACTTAACTGTAACCTTTAAAATAAATTCTCCTAAATTTTTTTTAAAGGGGCATCTGAGTGGCTCAGTCAGTTAAGCATCTGACTCTTGTTTCTGGCTCAGGTCATGATCTCTGCGCCCCAAGACTTGAGCCCCTCGTTGGGCTCTCCACTCAGCACAGAGTCTGCTTGTCTCTCTCCCTCTGCTCCTCCCCTCGCTCACACTCGCTCTCTCAGATAAATAAAAACAATTTTTAAGTAAAATTAATAAAACAAAATAAATTCTTTTTGCTTAATTTTGCCAAAATTTATTTTATTATTTTCAGCAATACTTGCATCCATACTTTTCCATGTTTGAACATATATTTTAGGACATATTTGTTAGCCCACTGACATCCATTTGTTAGCACTGGGATCTATAAGTAAAAGTTCTTGATGGTTTTTCTGGCCTTTGATATAAATAACTTTCCATGTGATTCCAGAGGCCAGACTGAACTGAAAAATTCTTTCTATTCCTTCAATAATGAATGGTATGACCACATGCAGAAAATGGCAAAAGCAATTGCCGTCTTTACATGGTGGCCATTTTACAACAAGAAAAGAGTTACTTTTTTATTCTTACACCTTTCTATGATAATGAGAAGCTACTGCAATTGTTCTAATGAAATAATTGTGACTAGGTCTTTAGTAAAAATAACTTGCCAAGAAGAAACTGAACATAATAGCTATATACCAAAGATAGCCCTGTTCATGTTCATGAATATGTGATGTGGCTGTGTTGGGAGAGGCAAGAAGGGATCTGGAACGGGAAGGCTAGGGTAGAAGAGAGAGAGAAACAAGAGATGTAATGCAAATGTGCAGGGCACTGGTGTATTAATTGGTTCATCTCTCAAGGATGCACAAAACCAAAGGCTTTGGGGTGGCTCAGTGGTTGAGCATCTGCCTTTGGCTCAGGTCATGATCCTAGGTCCTGGGATCGAGTCCCGCATCAGGCTCCCCGAAGGGACCCTGCTTCTCCTTCTGCCTCTGTCTCTGCCTCTGTGTGTGTCTCACAAATACATAATATCTTAAAAAAAAAAAAAAGTCTTTGGTTATAAGACTGATTGATGTTGATGATTCTTTTTCTATTATTTCCAAACTAATTTGTAGTCCTTTTATAAATTAAAACAGAAAGCTGTTCCTGTTACTGTGTATTTATATTCATTACTCTGCTCTGGAGGTCCAGTTACCAATAATGAATACTGTTGTGGATTTTAATAGACATTTGTTTAAAATCTATTTAATTCCGCTCCCTCATTTAACTTTGGGAACTTCTGTTAAACACAGTGACCAGTGCATTCCTATGCCTAACAGTTGTTGGGAAATAAAGCCAGACTAGGTTTGACTCTGGCTATCAGTATTTCTTTGTAGCTTTGCCTCTCAAAAACAAAACAAAACAAAAACTGAAGAGTTTATCTTTGAATTGTTGAAAATTCTCACTTTCAGAAGATGTAAGTTACATATTAGTCATTTACAAGGGTAATTTTTTATGGTGTTGGAGATTTAACTTACTTATTAACAACACAGCAAAATAAGTCTGTATTAAATAAAAAACATATTTGTGACGTTCTATGAAAGTCAGGGAAACCACATTCTAAAACCATTACAATGCTGCTTGGTTTAAAGAGTTATGTCTCTGTCATTTTTTTTTTTAAAGTAAGCTCTATGCCCAACATGGGGCTTAAACTTATGACCCCAAGATCAAGAGTCTCATGCTTTACCAACTGAACCAGCCAGGCGCCCCTCTGTCATATTTTTAAGGCAAAGCCATTTCATTTAAATAGAAAGAAAAAACACATGTCATATAAGGCTTTGGGATTCACATTTCTTTCTGGTACAGATTTAGCCAAAGATTTGGCACATTCAATTTTTAAAGGGCTAACAAAAATATGACACTTGCAAGTTTTTTAAAAGTTAGGTTTATTTATAGAATTTTCATTATTTTGTTATTTCTATTATATCAAATCAAAAACAAAGAATCTTCACTGTTTATTCATTCAATTTTCATTTATTCCAGTAAGACATTTATTGACCATCTGCTATGTAGTAGATAGTAAATAAAGCAGAGAATGAAAAAAAGTCCTGGTATTTAAAGTTTAGTGAAGGAAGGCATATAATAAATATAAAAAAATATAAATGTTATAAGCCAGATGGTGATAAATGCTATGAAAAATTAAAAGACAGTAACAACAGAGGTGACAATGCTATTTTATATAGTTTGATCACAATCTTCATTTTTATGATTTATAATCTCCTTTTGGAGATCAACATAATTTTAGGGTTGTGCTAATAATTCCAAGTTAAATGCTCAGGTCTGTCAAAGAATCTGTCATATCTAATATTTAATGTATATACACACACACCTCTTAGTATTTATGTTTCACTTGATTATGATTTTTTTAAATTTTATTTATTTATAGAGACAGAGAGAGAGAGAGAGAGGCAGAGACACAGGCAGAGGGAGAAGCAGGCATCATACAGAGAGCCTGACGTGGGACTCGATCCAGGGTCTCCAGGATCACACCCCGGGCTGCAGGCGGCACTAAACTGCTGCGCCACCGGGGCTGCCCTGATTATGAATTATATATTTGAACACAATGTTATCTGGTCATATACATGTATTGTGAAATATGAGGTTAAATAAATATTGTTTACTCTTTGATATTGGAAATCCTTTGCTTATAAGCAAATTGTGTTGCTAAAAGTCCATTTGTAATTATGCATTTAGAGCTCTGAACAGTTTCCCACAGAAATAATATCAAGTAAAAGGATATATACCCAAGTTTATTATTTAGCTGAAATGCAATTTATTAGAATTAAAGAAATAACAATATTGTCTCTGACATGGTATTAGGTCAAATGGAAAATCCATACAAAAGAATCAGATTTTTTTGTTGTTGTTGAAGGATGATATTCAAGAAAACTGGGTTCATTGAGAGGAAAACAGAAAATGAAGAGAATACTGAGGGCCTAAGGGGCATTTTCAGGGTCTTTATTGCTTGAATTGATTGTATTTTAATATTACAAAATAATTGTATTTTGAGGGGGTTATGTAAAGGGTTTCTTAATGAAATATTTTTTAAAAATCACATAATTGAGGTAAATATAGCTCTATGAATTTTTTCAATTATTTGTGTATTTTATTATTATATTTAATTCAAGTACAATTAACATCGTTATATTAGTTTTAGTGTACAATACAGTGATTCAACAATTCTATTCACTTCTCAGTGCTCATCAAGATAAGTTAATTCCCTTTATCTAGTTTACCCATCTCCCACACACCTCCCTTCTGATTTGTTCTTTGTGTTAAGAGTCTAGTTTTGATGTTGTTGTTGTCTTTTCTTCGTTTATTGTTTGTTTCTTAAATGCCACACATGACTGAAATAATATGGTATTTGTCTTTCCCTGACTTATTACACTTATAATACTTTCTAGCTCCATCGACATTATTGCAAATGGTAAGATTTCGTTCATTCCAAATAACTGTATTTTAAAGTTCTAATTTTCCTTTATTTTTAAGAAGCCATGTCATTTAGCACTACTCATATTAAGTCATCTCATCAATTTAATTAAGAAAAGACAAAGAGGGGGTGATTTTTTTCTTAAGTTTGGAAATAATCAAAGAGGCAGGAAAAAGCGTACTTATAAGACTCTTACATTATAGCTTTATTTGAAATAGCAGAGTTGGCATAAACTCAGTGTCCAACAGTAGGTAAATGGAAAAGAAATTTAGACTTAGAATACACTGAAGCCACCAAAGGGACAGTTTCTGAGGAATATTTAATGAACTAGGAAGGAAACAAAATTCAAAGGCAAAAAAAAAAAAAAAAAAAAAAAAGCTAGTGACAAGACTATATGATCCTATACAGGTTTTTGTATAAGCTTTTCAACTAAAACTTTGGCAGTATTATCTCTGGGTGATAGAATTAGTGGTATTTTAAAGTTTTTTTCTTTATATATATTATATATATATTTAAGATTTTATTTACTTATTCATGAGAGACACAGAGAGAGAGGCAGAGGGAGAAGCAGGCTCCCTACAGGGAACCCGATGTGGGACTCCATCCCAGGACCCTGGGATCACCCCCTGAGCTGAAGGCAGACACTCAACTACTGAGCCACCCAGGCATCCATTTCTTTATATTTTTTATTTCTAAATGTACATTGTTGATTTTATCACTTTAAAGGGTTTTTTTTTTAAGTATGCTTTGCATAATAGGAAAAGTAAGTAAGAAAACGGTTTTAGAATAACTGTGTTGGACACATATATGGGAAATAATATTCTTAAGAAAGAAACTGCGAAGTATCTGTTTACTTCATTCTTCCTTAGATGAAACAGCTTGAAGATGAAGACACTTTAGACAGGAACTGGTGCTGGCCCCAGATTTCAGGACCTCTGAAATGGATGCCTATATTAAATTCCCTCTAGTGAACTTACCTGGTATGGGCCGCATTTTCCTGACTGGATCTTTTTTTTTTTTTAAAGATTTTATTTATTTATTCATGATAGACATAGAGAGAGAGAGAGAGAGAGAGAGAGAGAGGCAGACACACAGGCAGAGGAAGAAGCAGGCTCCATGCTGGAAGGCCGACATGGGACTCGACCCCGGGACCCCAGGATCGCGCCCTGTGCCAAAGGCAGGCGCCAAACCGCTGAGCCACCCAGGGAACCCCCTCTGACTGGATCTTAATAGCAGTACTTTTTTTTCTATGAAGCAGTACTCCATGAATAACAAAACTCAGATGTACATTCACAATTGTATCTTGAGCATCTGTATGTCTCTCTCTTCCTATGTACCCAAACACACCGTGTACTCTCCTTTGTCCAAAGTGTCTCCCACATATCTGCCACCAGCTATCTTCATGTAGCAACCAGTGAACTCTGGAGTGGGATCAAAAGGTTTGACTCTATCTCAAAAGGAAGATTATAGAGGAAGAACCCTCACTTAAAAACTGTCCAAAAGGGATCCCTGGGTGGCGCAGCGGTTTGGCGCCTGCCTTTGGCCCAGGGCGTGATCCTGGAGACCCGGGATCGAATCCCACATCGGGCTCCCGGTGCATGGAGCCTGCTTCTCCCTCTGCCTGTGTCTCTGCCTCTCTCTCTCTGTATCTGTCATAAATAAAAAAAAATATTAAAAAAAAAACTGTCCAAAAAATCAAAATAGTAGTTTATAGAACGCAGAGCCTGTTCCTATGTGCTGTCACCAGTCCAGCAGGTTATCAGGACCATCTCATCTAGGCTCATGTTTCTAACTGGCAGTGAAATATTTTCTGTCACTCTAACCTTAAATGATTCCCCCCAAATTTTAGGAATCATAATTGTCATATATTTCTTTGTATTTTGAAGTTTCTTTAAGTGAGCCTTAAGAAGCAGTAAACTTTTTTTTTTTTTTAAGATTTTATTTATTTATGAGAGAGACAGAGACAGAGGTGGAGGGAGAAGCAGGCTCCAAGCACGGAGCCTGACATGGGACTCAATCCCAGGTGTCCAGGATCATGCCCTGGGCTGAAGGCGGCGCTAAACCGCTGAGCCACCAGGGCTGCCCAAGAAGCAGTAAACTTTAAAAAAAATTCATGTAAGTGGTTTCTAAACTAACAAAGACTCAATATATTACTTTGTTCAGAACATTGAAATAGAAATACAGTTTCCTCTGTAATACTATTTATTACCTTTCTAAACTGACAACAAAGGCAATACAATAGTAAAAATTCGTCACATTAAAGATAAAAGTTTTAAAGCACTGTCCTTCATTTTGTTCCACTAGTACACACACAAAAAAGTATGCTTAGTGGGCTTGCATCTTTGAACTAAAGTGGAACAATAGTAAGCCTTGTCTTTTTTTTTAATTTTTTAAATTTATTTATGATAGTCACAGAGAGAGAGAGAGAGAGAGAGAGAGAGAGAGAGAGGCAGAGACACAAGCAGGCTCCATGCACCGGGAGCCCGATGTGGGATTCGATCCCGGGTCTCCAGGATCACGCCCTGGGCCAAAGGCAGGCGCTAAACCACTGCGCCACCCAGGGATCCCCAGTAAGCCTTGTCTTTGTGGAAACATACAGTAGAACCTCCACCATTATAGATTGTTGATCTATGTCAAATGCAGATACACATTAGAAAGAGACTGGACATCTATCATTTCATCATAGCTGCTATAGATTATTAGAATTTTCACTCTTTACAATTTCCCTCAAAGTTTCCCAAACTTTCAGTCACTAAAGATTGTGTCTTTGCTTTATTTGTATAATTACATTATCATAAATTTGGAGGGTTTTTTTGGATGCCTGGGTGGCAGAGTGGTTGGGCATCTGCCTTGGGCTCAGGGCGTGATCGGCTCAGGGCGTGATCCTGGAGACCCGGGATCAAGTCCCACATCGGGCTCCCACAGAGCCTACTTTTCCCTATGCCTATGTCTCTGCCTCTCTCTTTGTGTCTCTCATGAATAAATAAAATCTTTCATAAATAAATAAATAAATAAATAAATAAATAAATAAATAAATAAATAGGAGGTTTTCAAAGAACTTTAGATTTTGTGTAGAAAGTCACATCCTTAGCCATCCAGAAAGCAGCATTTCCCTATTTTAAATTCCTGTGATGTAGTCACATTCCTATTCCACTTTCACAGAAATTTGGAGTGGGCCAGTATTAATATACAATGATGAGGTGACAAAGACAAAGACAGGTTCTGGCCTAGAACTGACTCCAAGACCTTGGAATCTTAATACCTATAATTTGCTGCCTCACTTTATATGCTTACAATTTTTCACCATATAATCTAGATTGTAATAAAAACTTTTTAGAAATATATTTGATTATTTGTCCTTATAACAATTTCCTAAAAACATAAGTATTATTCAGAGGACTCTGTCTACCACCATACTACCCTGAATAGGCCCAATTTCATCAGAGAGCTCTTACCTATTAACTACACATAGAGACAATCAGTGTAAAGGCTGAAAGCTTGGCTTCCCAAACTAAGCTTTTGCATTTAAAGACTGCCCTGCTATTCTGCTATCTCACCAGGTGTATGTGCTTGGATGAGTTACTTCATCTGAACAGCCCCCATCTGTATGATGAAGTTAAAATTAGTACCTAATTTAGGACTGTAAGAGAAGCAAAGGAATTAATTAAAATCTTGGCACACTGTTGGTTATTAGCACATTACCAAATTACTCTTGAAACAGTGTATATGAATTTGCATTCCCTAGCAGCAAGTATTTTTATTATATTAAAGCCACTAAACTTTTGGGTTTGAATTTAGTTCCCTGACTCATATAACTTCATGGGTGTATACCCAATTCCTGACCTATATCTGGTTCTCAGTTTCCTAATTGTCCCAAAGAGCCCCCTCCTTTTAATATTCTCAGAACCAATCACCACTCACCTTTCCAAAACTGCCCCCTTCAGCACAGCATTCTTTTCTTTTTTTTAAGGATTTTATTTATTTATCTAAGAAAGAGAGAGCACACACATTCGGGCAAGCAGAGGGAGGGAGAGGGACAAGCAGACTCCACGCTGAGCTCGGAGCCCTACAGGGGGCTCAACTCCAGGACGCTGAGACCAGGACCGGAGCCCAAAATCAAGAGTCAGGTGCCCAACAGACTGAGCCATCCAGACACCCCTCACCACAGCATTCTATCACAACTGTACAAATTGTTTGTACTAAGGACACAAATGACTTGCAAACTTTTGATCAGTTCCCACTCTCTTCTCTGAAGACAGCTTAAAGCAATCTACAGGATATCTTTAGTTTTAGCCTTGTTACAGAGAATTTACTGATTTCCCTGAATCAGCAATGCCTTCATGTACCAGGCTTCATTTCCCATTTGTTTAGCATGTGTTTACTGAGCATATACTGTATGCAGCACTTTGCTAAATGTTGGGAATCGAATATGAGGCATAATCCCAGCCTTCCAGAAGTTTGCAATGCAGTCTTTTAATCATGTCCCCACTACTGTCTCAAATTTATCAATTAATTCCAGAGCAGGAAATTATTTTTGGAGCACATAACAATGCACTAGGATATTATATTCCTTCATGAGCCTCCAAAATGGACCTAGATTTCTTCAAGCCATTCCAATCTGGAAGTAGAATGACAGGTTCACAATATCCCTTTGTCCTTGAATGTGGGGACTGCCATTTCCCTTTCAGAAGCCCCTAAACACTTCTGCACATTCCTAGAGGTCATCTCATGTGTGCTCAAGAACTTAATAATCACACTGATCATTTTGTGTTCTTTATTGTTCTTTCTTCCCTGTGTTACTGCCTTAGGAGGCTGTCCCCAAGCCAAATGTAGGGGTCCCACTACATTCACTGCTGAAGTTATGAGAATCAGTCTTCTTACTTTAGCAGTAAACTGATGACTAGGTCTAAAACAGTAATGAAATTGGGTTTTTATCTGCTTGCTGGTTGTTTGGTTGGTCAGAAGAGTTTTGGTATCTATTCATTGTCCTCTCTCCTTAGAAATCATCTGTGGTCAATGACACTGGAGGAAATCCTACCTGAGAGCCCCACTTTATGATTCTCTTCCTGGCAGTTTCAGCAGGACCTAGAGACATGCCCTAACATGTCTGAAGCACTGTTTACTCTGAAATTGGAAGTTTTGCTCTAACATGTTTGTAAAAACAATTGCACATACAAAACCTTATAGGAATAGTTATACCACATTCCTCAAGAAGACTGAATCGGGATAGTGGTATTGTGTATAAAATGTCATTATTTCCTAAATTTTCTAAGGTTCCATCATGTAATTTTATGGCTTTTATAATGAAAAAAAAAAGTATAGCTATATTGAGGAAAGGCATAGTGGTTCTAGAAAACCATATTCTCAATGGCACAGCTTCAGCTGTCTGAGACATATCTGAATCAGTGTTCTAGGGCTGGTGCTGGCATAGTGTTATTGATCCGGCCCATCTGCAACAGGTTGAGGTTCTAGTTAAGACTCTAATTATAGTTGCAAAAGGAGTGCTAAACAGGAAACACAGAGGCAGAAAAACAATTTTCCAAGTGCTCGGCATGCCAAGTACAGGACCTATCATTAGAAGAACTAATCCCAAGTCTCACCAGCTAGTGAGGTGAGGAGTGCTTGGTTAGGAGTGGCTCAGGACTTGCAAATGGGGGCTTTCAGTGACCCTAGCTCACAGGCAGAATCAGAATGGGAAATCTTGAGAAGTTCTGCCTGGCTACTCCCAACTCAACCTGGCATAGATACAGAGCACAAGGAAGTTTGGGTTTGCTGAGTTTATCTCTATCCTCTGAATATATTCTAAGCCATTCTTTTCATCAATATCTTTATCAAAAGAAATAATTCTTATTTACTTGGTATATTTTTTAAAACATATCTTGAGCCCTCTTTATGATACATTTACCTGTTCTAGAAATTCAGATAAGAAATAGGATGCTACTAATAATTTGGTCCAAGTCTGATGGGATGACTTGTTCATTTACCATATTTTAAAATGTGATCCAGAATTAAGCGCTGTTAGTGTACTTATTAGCTAACTTATGTTAAGTTTGTGGTCATTATGTATGTTTGGTTTTGTCATTTGTATCAATACCATATGGGTCATTTCACTTATTTCTTTTCTGTTTGCAACTTTCACAGTCTATGGAGGTTGTTTGGAAATTCTGAAAAATTCGTTATTTTTTATTATGAAAGCAAAACCTGCTTATTGTAGGAAACTTCGTAAGTATAGTACAACATTAAGAAGAAAATTTAAATAATTCACAGTCCTACCACAAGGGATAATCATTAATATATCCATGTATCTTTCAATTTAGTGGTATTTTTAAAAATCACAATGCAATTACGAGGTTTACTGGATAAGCAAGACTCAGCATGCTTGCTATGTTTGTAACACCCGTCTAAGTGGTTTCTTTCACCTAAATTACTCTGATGCTACCATATGACCTTGGCCCCTAGCTACATATGATTGGTCAGAATGAGCACTGCTCTGAAGGGCAATGAAGGGCAAGGCCCCCCTCAAATATGTCCACATCCTAATCTCTGGAACCTGCTGGTACATGTTACATGGCAAATGGGAATTAAGGTTGCTCTTCTGCTGACTCATTACATTATCCAGATGGGCCAAATTTCATGATTCCAGATATAAATTACAGAGGCTGCTGCTGCTGCTACTATTACTAAGAAGTCATGAGAAAATCTCAAGAGATCTTCCCTGAGTCATCCCCACTCTTTAAAGGGCCATACTACTTTAACGTCTTTTCAATTTTTTTTGAGAGAGAGAGACAGCACACACAAGATGGGGGGGGGGGGGGGGGCAGAAAGAGAGAGAGAGAGAGAGAGAGAGAATCTCAAGCAGGCTCCATGCTCACAACCCTGAAACCATCATCAGAGCCAAAATCGAGTCAGATGCTTAACTGACTGATTAGTTCTAGAACTAATCTTTCTCTAGAAGCTAGGAAAGTTCTGCCTTTAAAAAAATTCCCAGGCCCTAATTCAGAGCTTCTCAATTGGGTTGCTAGAGGACATTTACTTGTCAAAAGTGTGTAGGAGGTAGTACCTCCTCCAGCTGCAGAGTGGTGGGGCAGCACCTAGAGGGCAGGTACTTGCTTGGCTACAGCATTTTCACAGCATTTTCTCTGGGTGCCTTACAATATTACCATAATTTATGTTGCCAGGACATGAAAAATGTTAGAAAAGAAGAACAATTAATATTCTCAAAATACTTGTATCCTGACCCACTTTTTCATGAGACAGAAAAGAATATGAATACTGAGTAATCACAAAATTCATAAATAATAAAAATATACATATATATAACATTCTTAGAAACATTTTTGACATGTTCTAAGACATTTTAGTAGAGGTATTTAACTATGATTAAAGGATATTATTTAAAATATTAATATGGAAAATCATATTATTCCTAAAATATTAATGGGTCATAGAAAAAGGTGATTATATTGAACACTTTCTTTTTAAACCAAGAGAGACATCCATGAGAACTTCTAAATGAGACTTCGCTATTGAAAAGTAATGCCCTTTGAATATTACAGCCCATAGAATTCAATCTTCATTTGATTATAAAGTTCACATTGCTATGATTTATTAAGTACAGTATGGATAGAAATGACATAATACCTAGGAGACATTATTAAAGAGCCTAAGATTAATACCAGGAACACCAAAGCTATTGAATAATGCAGTATGTTAAGTATGACAGAGTAGCATCTATAAGCTATAATTTGTAGTATATTGTTCAGGTGAGAATTAATGATGGAGAAAATTTTATTGATGAAAGGTTTAGTCAGAGAGTATGAGCAATGGGGTCATACTGTAAGAACAAAACAAACATGCATTTTAAACTACTGCCTGATAGTTTACAAAAAACTCGACAAAAGGCAACATCTTGACAGAACAATTTTGTATTTGTTTTAGAGAGAATAAATAACCACATTTTCAAATTTTCACTTCTTTCTTAGACTGATCGCTGGAACCCAATTTCAGATTAATTTCTAACACTTCTGCTGGAGGGATATATTTAAAGCAAGAATTTATACTAATCAAATATCCATCTGTCCACTACATAAGACCATTCAAATCCTCCAGAATCTGTTTTAAAACATGTACATCCTTTTGCTGGGAACATTAATTATTTTCCCTCCAAATTAGGACAAACATGCTAATTATCCATGAGTCATACGGCCCTCAAATACACAGATTTCCACTATCATTATAAGTCCATGCAATGTCCCTCTCATTTTACTTCATTATTCCCCCTTTGTCTTACCCATTCTCATTTACATTGCCCTTTCCATCAAAGATGTTCACACTAGCATATTCAGTATATGTCCTTAGGCATCTGAAAATCTAGCCATGAGAGATAATAGATTTTCTCTGTGTGTTTTGAATGTACATAAATTGTTTTTCCCAATAGAATTCAGTATGTATTTCTAAGATCTATCCACTTTGCTATATATAAAAATGGCTAATTTTAATTAAGCATCTCTTCACATTGGTTATTTAGGATCCGTATTCCATGAATAGCCTATTTTTTTCCCTTGTCCAAATTTATTTACAAAAATTACAGTTTTTAATGGCTCCTAGTATATCTATGGTAATCACTTTTCAGTTTTACATTTTGAAAATATCTTTTAACCTGCCACCAGTCTGTTAAACTTATCATGTCTTCTTTGTACAGAAGTACTTAATATGAATATGATCACATCCATTGATCTCTACTACCTACCCTTAAGTTTTGTACTTTTATTTAAAAAAGATTTTATTTATTTATTCAGGAGAGACACAGAGAGACAGAGACATAGAGGGAGAAGCAAGCTCCCTACAGGGAGCCTGATGTAGGACTCAATCTCAGGACCCCGGAATCATGCCCTGAGCCAAAGGCAGATGCCACTGAGCCACCCAGGTGACCCAAGTTTTGTACTTTTCAAATCTTGTTTAAACATCCTTTCCCAGCCCAAGTTCACAAAGAGAGCCTCATATATTTTATGACTTTTGTATGCTGCCTTTTATAGTTAGGTTTTTAATCCATTTGGAGTTTATTTTGTATTTAGAGTGAGGTAAGTGTCTAAATTTACTTTCCCTATCTACGTATATTAAATAATCCCTCTTTCCCCCTCTGATTTGTGATGCTAATTTCTACTACATTCTACATGCTCATATACAACATGGACTTTGCTGTTTTTTTTTAATTATTGTTGCATCATTTTATCTGTTCCTAAATCAGTAGCATATTGTTTTTATTGCTGTGACTTTATAAAATGCCTTAATATATACAGTAAGATAAATTTTATTCATTATTCTTCCATGCAGATTTTTAAAACTATTTGTCTAGTTCCTCAAAAACACTGCTGAAAATTTCATTAAAACTCCACTGAATTTATAAATTTATGGAAAATCACATTTTTACAGTGTTCATTTTTTCCATACTCGAACTTGGTACTTTTCCTCTTTTTGCCTAGATCTTGTCTTATGTCATTTAATACAATTTGAAAAGTTCTTTGCAAAGGTACATTGGGTTATATACTATGTACTTGGCAGTTCTTGTTGCTATTGTGAGTGAAATCACATTTTCCATATTAATTTTAGGTGGTTGCTGCTGACATTGAAGAACGTTTGGACACTTACATGAAACTTAATAAATATATATAAAGTATTTATTTTTGTATTTTATTTATTCATGAGAGACACAGAAGGAGAGGCAGAGACACACGCAGATGGAGAAGCAGGCCTCCTGCAAGGAGTCCCTGATGTGGGACTCAATCCCAGATCCCGGGATCATGCCTCGTGCTGAAGGCAGACACTCAACCGCTGAGCCACCCAGGCATCCCTGTATAAAGTATTTATTTTATTTATTTTTGTATAAAGTATTTATAAAGTTTCTTATATAGTACTTAGTAGTCACTATCATTATTGTTGCTATTGCCTATTATTGATCTTCCATCTCCACAATATTTCTGAATTCCCCGTTAGTTCTTTTTTTTAAAAAAATAAAAGATTTATTTATTTTTTAGAGAGAAAGCATGAGTGAGGGAAGGGCTGAGGGAGGAGAATCCTTAGCAGACTCCCCACTTAGTGCGGAGCCAGACATGGAGCTCAACCCCAGGACCCTGAGATCATGACCAGAGCAGCAACCAAGAGTTGGACATTTAATGGACTGAGTGACCCAGGCACATCTCCCCTATTAATTTTAATAGTTTGTCTATTGATTCAATGGGGTCTTCTCAAAGAAGATCTAATAATCCACATATTCCATTCAATGTTATACCTCCTATTTTTTCTTATTTTAGTAAGAACCCCTTACTAAATTGAATGGCATATGTGATAACAAACCTTTTTTCTGCTCCTAATCATAAAGATAATGTGTCACATTTTTCCCCCAGTACATTTCCAGTAGGCTTTGCTAAAAGCTTTAATAAAATTAAGGAAATTCTCTTCTATTTCTAATATTTCTAACACTTTAAAAATGTCATTAATAGATATTAAACTTTATCAAATGTCCTTTCTGCATATATTGAGGTAATTTTTTTCCTTTTAGGGCATTAATGTTCTAAATTATAGATATCTTTTCTGGTGGTGACCCTCCTAACATTTCTGGAGTAAGACATTACCAAGTTTTATTTATTAAAACATCACTGAATTCAGCTAATATTTATTCAGGACTTCAGATTTTTATGCATAAGTGAAATGGGCTAATAAATTTCTTGTATTGTCCTAATCCAGTGTTGGTCTGAAATTTTTAATTAATAAATTAATCAATTTTAATCAAGATTTAAAACGAGTTGCACAGCTTTCCCATGTTTCTTTTTTCTGGAACACTTTATATCAGCTGAAATTATCTCTACCTTGAACAGTGTGAAGAACTCAAAACTTTAAAACTATCTGAGCCTGTGGATTAATTTTTCAATCCCATTCTAACCCCTCTGTGACATCCAGAAACTGCAAGTAAAATCTACGTTTCAGATTTCTTAGCAGTTAGGATTTCTAAATGTGATTTAAATTCTGTCAGTAAGATTCACTTGTGGGAGATTTTGTTTCAAGATTGAGTCATGTGAAAGCAGGATACAGTACATTCATTTTTATGGTATAGATTGTAGCAGCAGCAGTATTAGACTAAAGCCAGCAGTGCTGGCAGCAAATTCCTGATTGTAATAGGAGCCACAGTTCTTCTGTTTACTGAGTTCTGCTGGGTTTTCAAGATCATTCTTCAAATTTCAGCCAGAGTCTTCAGCCTTTCCAATAATTCTGTGGTTTTTATACATTCCTCAATAAACTCCCTTCGGATTATACTAGGTAGAGTGGATTTGCTTACGTAAAATTAAGAACCTTAACTACAACAAATTGTAGTTAGACTGGAGGCCTGGTGAATTATTAGAAATCTCTTTCATGGTTAATGGGTGATACAAGTTTTCTATTTCTCCTTACGCAAAATTTTCCTGGAAATTAATAAAATATTCTGTTGTTTTCTCTAGGATTTTTCTCTTGATTGAATACTTCTATCAGGAATACTTTCTAAAAAGGTTTTTGAGTGACGAACTTTTTGTATCCTCATACCATCAAGCTCTCACATGTCAATGTAGTTTATTTATCTAGATGTAAAAATCTAGGTTACAAGTTATTTTTGCTAAAATCCTTTGAAATTAGTACTCCGTTATCTCCTTGCATCAAGGGCCTGGACACTACTCTTTCCTGCAATTGCTTCTTTCACCTTTGATTATCTGGCCAAAGAGTTGGGGTGAAGGAATGGAGAGAAAGATGAATGCTCAGAGCATGGCATTTGTTGTTCTATGCTGCCATGTCATTACTCTGATTGGCACTGAGCTGATGCCACTGTTTTTCTGTCCTGCAGAGGCAAGGGGATGGGAAATGATTGGCCAGAACAATGTGGGAGATAGAAAAGGACAACTCTTTCTTCAACCAAACCTCTGTTCATGATGCCTAGCCTTCTTCATCTGTAGGCTGTCATTCCCTGCCATCACTTCTTTCCTTTCATTCTCTTCTCCCCTCTCCTAGACACACACATAGCTTTTGTATTTCAAAACAGGTATATACAGCCTTAGAATAAAACTTTTGTAAATATCCTCAGATGACTGACACACTGAGAGGTATTTAAATCTTCGGAGCAAGGGTGCCTGGGTGGCTCAGTCCATTGAGTGTTCTGCCTTTGGCTCAGGTTTTGATACCAGGGTCCTGGGATGGAGTCCTGCATCAGGCTCCCAGCTCCATGGGGAGGCTGCTTCTCCCTGCCTCTGCCTCTCACTCTGTCTCTCATGAATAAATAAAATATTTTAAAAATAATAAAAAATAAATCTTTGGAGCATAGATCAAATTTATTTGCTTATGATTGAGGAGACAATAATCTGATAAGAGAAAATGAGGGAAAGTAGGCACAGTAGTATCTGAAATAGAGAAAGAATAAAATCAAGAGAAAGCAAGCAGACCAAATGAAGACCAGAATGAGGTTCAAAGTATGTACATGTTGTACATTCACCAATTACCCTTATTATGAAAGTAGGTGAACCTGCTGGGTCTATTTCCATGAAAAACTGTAAAATTAATTGGAAGGTCTAGCTACTTTTTTTTTTAATATTTTATTTATTCATAGAGACAGAGAGAGAGAGAGAGTGAGGCAGAGAGAAGCAGGCACCACACAGAGAGCCTGACGTGGGACTCGATCCCAGGTCTCCAGGATCACGCCTTGGGCTGCAGGTGGCGCTAAACCGCTGCGCCACCGGGGCTGCCCAGGTCTAGCTACTTTTGATAGCTGTTCTCCAGCTCAACTGTAAGGTCCTTAAATTATCAGAGAGTAAGATCCAATCTTTAACCTTTTAACTAGAATGTCAGACTGAAAAGAAACTCTCAAAATAAAATGGAGAATGGAATACAAGCCATTTTGAGGAGTATATTTGTCCTAATGGCGTAGATAGATGAGAAGAATGGTGTGTCTTTATTTCAGGGAAGAACAGATCATTAGAGATATGGTTACACAGAACTCAGGAGGCTATTTTTATCAGCAGGGGAGGGAAACTGCTAAAAGGAGGCTAAGAAGACTTAAATGCTTAACAGATCTACATAATATCTTGGGTATTTCTTGATCTTGATGGAAAGATTCAGAAGCTAGGTTCCCATGATTCTGCTTTAGAATAGAATCAGAATACTATTCTATTATTACTATTATTATCATTGTGTCTAACCATTATCATTGCTCTGTCTTCTCCTCTCCTCCACCAATCTACTTACATCTTTCAGATACTGAAAATATCTGTGTAGATATTCATAGATACCTAAAGAATTTCAGACTAAATTAATTGTATTAGGTATTTATCATTTTACTGTGATATCTATCTATCCAACTATCTATCTACATAGAGATTACTTATTATTTTTCTAGTCTTGCAAAAACTCACTGAAAATAAATATTTTTAAAGATTTGAGAGAGAGAGAGAGAAAGAGAGTGCACATGGGCTTGATCTTATGATTCTGAGATCATGACTTGAGACGAAATCAAGAGTTGGATACTTAACCAACTGAGCCACCCAAGTACCCCAAAGATAAATAACTTTTATTTACAAAAAAATTTTTTAAATAAAAGAATTAAAAAAATGAAAATGAAAATAAAAATAAAAGAATATTCATTGACGAAAAGTAGCTAAATAAGATAAAGGAAAAAATCCTTATCACATCACACTGTGGTGGCATATTGAAGACAGCAAAATCTATTAAAGTATTTTTAGGCCACTCCCCATTTTCCTTAATGTGAAAAATTCATTACTATGGTTTTGGATCTCACATAGTAATTAGACTTTAAGAAATTACAACATGTCAAATTTCCATATAATAGACAGAACATTATTAATTATCTGAAAAGAACATTCAAGTTTTAAAGGCTTAAACCGCTTTCCAAATATCTGCATGAGGCCAGATTTTCTTCATATAATTCAATCAAAACAAACATACCACAGCAAAATTAATACAGAAAATATATGAGAATCTAGCCAACCTGTAAGCCAGACATAAAGCAGATTTCAAAAAAATGCAAACAATGCCACTCTTTCCAAAAAAAAATTTGTTTTAGAAAATACAGTTATTATTTTTCATAAAATACATTATTTATGCTAACATAAAATGGGATAGTTATCTTTGAATAAATAGATGTCTTAAATTTTTCTAATATTTTAAGTAATGATTGATATAATCCTCATAAATTGAGCTCTTTGAGGTCTCCAATTTTAAGAGTGTAAAGGGGTCCCTGACCAAAATGTTTGAGTACTTAAACTGCAATTGAGGAACCTGTGATACAAAATGCTTAGATGACTTGTTCCAAGTCATAGAGTTAGCTCATTTTCATGGCCCAGAAATTTCAAAGATCTTTAAAAATTTTTATATTTTTATAAATATTTTATAACTATTTCATAAAATAAATTACATTTATTTAAGGTAAATATAAGGCTCTTTTGATATTTTAAAATCCTTTAAAAAATTTTCTACAATGCACCTTAGGAAACTATATATTTCAAGTTCCAGTTTCTTTAAGATTATAGTATCATCCTTTCAGAATCAGTTACATCTTACATAAGTTGATAATTCTTTTTCCAGTCCTATTATTTTGTTAAGTTCCACAGGCTCTCAAGTAAATGAGTACTAATAATATCAGAAAGTTTTTTTCATTTCAAGTAAGGAACGTGTCTGCAAAGTCCTATTTATATATTCATATACACACATAAACTTTATAAATTTGTAAGTTCATAAGATATAGTTCATTGATTTTTCTATAAAGTTTTGAGATATCTAAGAGTCTTTTTCTACAAACACAATTAAAAATTGAGACAATTTTTTCAGTCTAGCTAAATACCAAGTTTATCTTTACTTTAACTCAGATACAATCCCCAAAATTAATTTGTCACATGCAGTATAATCCCTCTAGAATCTCCAAGAATGTGGCATCCTTCATGGCACAAAGTCTTTTGATACCATCATATAATAAATGTGTGTTCCACACTAATATAGACACAAAAATCACACAGTATTTGTAATAAATAGAAACTGCTTAACATAGCATCTTGATGAGGTAAGCTTGTGTTACATTATTTTAACAGAACAAAAAACTAAGCTGTAAAGGCCTGTTCAGACTTGCCTAGGGTAAATCGCAGAATTAGTGGTGAAGCCAAAGGATATGAATTTCCAGTTTTTGGAGCTTGTGACAACACAATAGTGGTATCCTCTCTTATAGTTAGATTCAAAATATATTTGAGATATGTTTTGTTCTACATTATGTCTGTGCACTTCATGCAATATGAATAAAAGACATGACTTGGTAGTAGTATGAGTTGGATTGATCAGAAAGCAGAACTCACTATTCTTTGATCCCCTAATTAGCAATAATATAAATAGTCCTTTCTGAGGACATATTGAATCTACCAGCAGCTGAATCCTCAAAAGGAAATTTGCTTTTTGAAAAAGAAATGGAAGAGATAAACATTTAATAAGTATTAATTGGGTGACCCTATATGCTAGGTGTTTGAGATGTGATGGATAGGCAGGGGCACTGCTCTGGTAGAGAACCTTTGAGTGGGGGCAGACAAATTAAGCATATAACATAAGCCAGTAAAGTGCAACAAAAAAGGTAATACAACAGAGTTATAACACAAAATGACAAGAGAAAAGCAAGCTTCCTTAAATACGGCGGGCATTCATTGAAGGTATCTTGTACCAGTTAACTTCCAACTGTGGAGTGACTTGAATGAGGAGAAGCTAGGCCTACAAAGAGTGGTGGCAAGTGCAAGGGCCAACAGTGCAAAGAAGCCTGAGTCTGAGGGACAAACAGAAGGGAGCACAGCTGTAGTTTAGTGAGTCAAAGAGAGATGAAGAGAGGTCAGAGAAGCTAGGCAGGCCAGATGTGGCAGGTTCTTACAGGCTGCGGTAGAGTTTGGATTTCATTCCAAGCCTAATGGAATACTTTGGAGGATTTTATGTTAGAGCCAGATAAAATAATCTACAGTTTTAAATTAAAGGGAGGAAGGAAGAAGGGGAACCAGTTAAGTGAATGATTATGGTGATCTGAACCTGGAAGATAGTGTAAAAATGGAGAAAAGCAGACATTTAGGTTCTGTTTTAGAAGTGTTTCTTATAGGAATTATTGATGGTTTGGACATAGGAGGAGGTGAAGGAAAGAGAGAATGCACTTATTTCTTCACACAAAATATTTACTACTTATAACAAAAGTACAATTCATAAAAATAAAACTTAGACTTCATCAAAATTAAAACCTTCACTCTGTAAAAAACTGTTAAGAGGAAAAAAAAAAGATACAGATTGGAAAAAAAAATTTGAAAATCACATACCTAACAAAAAATCAACACCTAGAATGTATAAAGAACTCTCAAAACTCAATAGTATAAAATAAATCATCTAATTAGTACATGGGCAAGAGACATGAAGAGACATTTCACCAGAAAGATACATATATGGCAAACAAACACATGAAATGATGTTCAACACCATTATTCATTAAGGAAGGGCAAATTAAAACCATAATTAGATGGTTTTAGTAATATCATAAAGTTTCTTCATTTCAAAATAAGGAATGTGTCTACAGTGTTGTATACCTTATCAGGATACTACATAAAGTGCACGCACTATATATAGAAGAATGGGTAAAATAGGGCAGCCCAGGTGGCTCAGCGGTTTAGCGCCACCTTCAGTCCAGGGCGTGATCCTGAAGACCCAGGATGGAATCCCACATTGAGCTCCCTGCATGGAGCCTGCTTCTCCCTCTGCCTGTGTCTCTGCCTCTCTCTCTCTCTCTCTTTCTCTCTGTGTTTCTCGTGAAGAAATAAATAAAATCTTTTTTTTTTAAATGGATAAAATAATAAATAGTGACACTGCCAAATGACAGCAAGGATGTGGAGAAATGGAATTACTCATACACTTCTGGCGGGAATATAAAATGATACAGATGTTCTGGAAAACAGTCTGGCACTTTCTTTAAAAACTGAACATGCAACTACTACACAATGCAGCAATTGCACTCCAAGCATTTATCCCAAAAGAATGAAGACTTATATTCACACAAAAACTTCACATAAAGGTTTATAGGAGCTTTAATGCATAGCAAAAAAACTGGAAGAAACTATATGGCCTTCATCAATCATATCATCAGACATGTTACTGCACATGAATGATTAAACAAATTATGGTACATCCATATTATGGAATACTGCTCAGCAATAAAAAAGGAATAAAGTATTGAAATATACAACAATCTGGATGAATCTCCAGAGAATCATGCTGAGTATGAAAAGATAATAATCTTAAAAGGTCACATTTAAATAATATTCTTGAAATGACAAAATTTCCAGGGGTTGAGGAGGAGGTAGGAATGAGAGAGAAGTGGGTATTGCTATAAATATATAATTTATATAATTATAAATTAATATAACATAAATTTATATAAATATATAAACATATAAAGAGGGACCCTGTGGTGATGGAAATACTCCGTCAGTGTTATACCCTGGTTATGATATTGTATCATATTGTATAGTTTTGCAAAATGTCACCACTGAGGGGTAAAAGATCACTGGATCTTTCTGTATTATTTATTACAACTGCATGGGACTCTATAACTATCTCAAAATAAAATGTTATATATATATATATATATATATAATTTATATATATAAAAGGACATCTCTCACTTAACGTAAAACAGGACTTGCAGAAGTTTTGGCTAAGACCCCAAAAGAGTAAATTCAACATTACAAAGTGAAGATCAAAGCCACCCAGTAAGGACTTGTATGAAAAAATTGAGGGTAACTAGTTGTAAGGCTCTGAATGACTTTAGTCACTTTGATGGTCTCAAATGGTTGAGAATTAGATATTGGAGGAGAAAGTTTTCAGGAATCGTTGTTATGCTGTGATAACACCCTCCCCCTCAAGGAAGAGACATAGATAATAGTCCCTCTTCATTCTAAATCAAGAGAGGAGCTTTTAGGAGACCACTGGGAGAACTTAAGGTCTGGGGGACATGGGAGTGTTTACTTCCTACTTGGGAAATCCAAAAAGCTAGAGAATGGCTGGTGAGTTGCTCAGAGGGCAATTTGGCTGTGTAGAGTGGTCACTCTCTAACAGATTTCTGCTTTTCCTGAATTCTAGCAGTAAAATACTACATGAACCAAATGTGGACACTCACTTAAGAAAGCCAGCATGGGGGTCCTTCTAGGTTATACCCAAAAGCATGGCCAAGACAGGTGAACAGTCCTCTGCAGAAAGAAGCTAAGTAAATAAATAAAGCCAAGGACCAGCAGGACAAGATACATTAGCTCTTGTCATGGGAACCTACAGGGAGTGTGGAGTGGGTCTTTGAAGAACCTGTGAAAATGCTCATGAGAAAAAGAGTCCATTTTAAACTACCAAGTCCAGAAGGTGCCAATGCTAAGATAGTACTAGTTTAGTTGTAACTTTTCTTGTAAGCCACTTCCATTAAATCCCCTCTGTCCCCACACTCCAACCTTGGGAGGGACTGCAGGCCTAAACAAGATAGAGTTGGAGCATCCTTGTGGAGAAAGAGAGAAGAAGCAGACTTTACTGACCTTTCTCTACCTCCTGGACTGGTAGCTTCAGGTCTTCAACTCTCCTGGAGATGGGCAAGGATACAAGCCTTAAACTTGAAAGCCAGATTTAAATTTTGACCTTATATTGTAATTGTTAAACTGAGACTGAAGTTTAAACATAACTCTTTCTAATATCTAAGAACGACCAGAAAAAACATGAAGATTGCTTAAATTTTCATCCAGGGATAGGGGAAGAACCAGCCTCACAGAAATAGTGGAAAAAATAATTAGTTTAATGAATGTACACTACAAGTCCTGCTTACTCAGTATTCTTTTTTAAAAATCGTTATCTATTTATTTATTCATGAGAAAGAGAGAGGCAGAGACAGAGGCAAAGGAAGCAGCAGGCTCCACGCAGGGAGCCCGATTTGGGACTTGATCCTGGGAGCCCAGGATCACGCCCTGAGCCAAAGGCAGACGCTGAACCACTGAGCCACCCAGGCGCCCCTTATTCAGTATTCTAAATACAAGGTAATCTTCCTATATATTTTGATCAAATTTTTCCAAATTATACTATTGCATATATACATATGTGCATGTGTATATATACATGTGTACAGAATTATGTACTTTTCCATCCTACTGTGAAAACTGTTTTCAGCAAAAACAATATAGTCTTAGATACAGACATAGGAGAGTTGCTTCTTCATAATATGATTTCCAGTCTTACTAAATTATTTTACTTACTGAGCGGTAATAGAGTACTACAAATGTGAAACTGCACATTTTGGTTTGAAAGAAACATTTTACCATATGTGAGATTCAGCCTTTAGAAGAATAGCAAAATGATTACAGTTGGAAATTTAAGTTAGAATCAAGCTCCTATCCAGGATGAGAAAATATCCAATTTTTTTCCCCTGAGTAAAGATTTTCAAATTTTTGTGGCCAATTGGCCAAAACTGTTTTTCTCTGCTAAATATCACCAGGATCAACATGCTTTGACTTATTGTACATATGACCCATAAATGGATGGGAGGAAAAAAACAGCGGAGATAATTCAAATCAGAGAGAATTTTGAATAGCCATATGACCCATAAATGGATGGGAGGAAAAAAACAGCAGAGATAATTCAAATCAGAGAATTTTGAATAGCCAATGACTGGCCAGCACATACTCATTCTGCACATTCCTAAGTCCTCTGACATAAATGCCCAGAGGAGAATGCTGGGAATGGAGAATAAAGGGTGACTCCAGTGATTTCATTTGGATGTACTCATTTATAATATGAAACAGATTTAGCATGGTAACCATAATTTCCTTTTAATTTCTTTATTGGGATTGCCTTTTTATATTCATTTGAAACTTAATTCTTTGAAATGCAGAAATTTAATTCCAAATATTGTAAAAATTACAATATTTGCATTGGCAACAAAAATGTCACATGCTTTAAAGAATGTATACAACTAAATCTATCTTTATGGTAGTTTGGTATAAAGTTCTAGAAATAATTTTTAGTATTTTTCTGAGCCAAATTTCTACAATAATGCCTTTCTTTATAATAATATTTTTTTAATGGTATAAAGTTCAGTAGTACTTTGTAAATTCTGAGAACAGATCTACTTTTTTTGCGGAGGGTTATAAAATGATATAAATATTTAAAATCCCAAGTAGGGGATGCCTGGGTGGCTCAGTGGTTGAGCGTCTTACTTTGGCTCAGGGCGTGATCCTAGAGTCCAGGATTGAGTCCCATGTGGGGATCCTTCCATGGAGCCTGCTTCTCCCTCTGCCTATATCTCTGCCTCTTTCTCTGTGTCTCTCATGAATAAATAAATAAAATCTTTAAAGAAAAAAAAATAAAATCCCAAATAGATCATTAAAAAAAAAATCAGCACTTAATGATGATACTATACCATCAATCTCTCATTAAATGTGGGTTATATTTTTGATTTATCACAGAATGCACTTTCTTTTTCTAATTGTTTTACCATTTCAAACTCTGGAGGGAGAGAATTTTCAACTTCAAAGTAAGAATTAAATTTTAATTTTAAAGAATTAAATTTAAATTTAAAAACAAATTTAAAAACAATATAAAGTATTGGAGCTATTAGTTTGAATGAGCTAAATCCCCAAATTTCATATTCTTTTACAAATCACGGAATAAGCTCCATGAAGCGGTTCCTTCAGAAACAGTTTCATCTATGTAAGTAATTTTATGGTAATCTTCTTAGAGAAAATCCTACATGCTCTTATATATATTTCACTTAGACAAGTTTTTAACTCAACATTTTTTGTAATACATACAGATAGTGACCTGTTAAAGAAAATAAATTATAAGAGATAAATTAGGAATCAATTATTTTCACTTCAAAGGGACATTTTCCTCACTAAGTCTATTCTCTCACAGCACTTTTTTTTTTTTTTTAAGATTTTATTATTTACTCAGGAGCAACACAGAAAGAGAGGCAGAGACACAGGCAGAGGGAGAACCAGACTCCCCGCGACAAGCTCGATTCAGACTGAATCCCAAGACCCCGGGATCATGCCCTGAGCCAAAAGCAGATGCTCACTCACTGAACCACCCAGGCGTCCCTCTCTCACAGCTCTTTAAAATAGCTGTAATTTTAGTGTTTTTAAATAAGAATTGAGTTTTAGGAGATGTTTCAAAATTGGGCAGAAATAAGAAAAACTTCTATGGAAAGTAGTACAACATGTGCATTTTCATTCATTCATTCTTTCATTCATTTGACAGAGAGAAGGGGGGAGAGAGAGCATAAGCAGGGAGAGAAGGAGAAGCAGACTCGCCTCTGAGCAAGGAACCAGAAGTGGGGCTCAATCCTGGGAACATGACCTGAGCAGAGCAGATGCTTAACCAACTGAGTCACTCAGGCACCCCAATTATAAATATTTTTAAAGCTTCTTTCTTTTCTCCCTTCTTGATGGTGTAAATGCTTTAAAATGTGACAAGCATTTAAAAAAAAAACTACTGCAATATTATGTAAAGTGAATTAAGAAGAATTTCTGGGACACCGGGTGGCTCAGTCAGTTAAGCATCTGACTTTTCTTCTCAGGGTCATGAGTTTAAATCCCACACTGGGATCAGAGCCTACTTAAAAAAAAATATTTTTTTCTGGAATTAGTCCACTGTTAAAAGTTCATTTCCCTTCATTTGGATTTTGTTGTATTTACCTCTGATACAGTTATTTTGGTCACAGCAATAAAGTTTAATTGGTTATTTATTCACGAGAGACACAGAAAGAGAGGCAGAGATTTAGGCAGAGGAGAAGCAGGCTCCCCAGAAGGAGCCCGATGTGAGACTCAATCCCAGATCCCAGAATCATGCCCTGAGTGGAAGGTAGGCACTCAATTGCTGAGCCACCCAGACGTCCCAGCCTGCAAAGTTTCAATAAGGATCAAATACATACTGACTGCTATATTCTTAAAGGGTCTCTTGATTGCCTGTAAATCTTACCGATAGTTAATACTGAACTGAATGATAAGCACTAAAGAAATCTTGGGAAAGTAATTATATAAGTAACAATTCAAAGACATTTATGATCTAATATGCCCTGTACATCCCCTCTCCCTTGAACACTAAGCATATACCACCAGCTTCATACAGCAAAAGTGTAGTTCTTTCTGCCCACAGGTCCTGTCCCAATGCTACTTAAATAAGAGACTGTAAGATGTTTCAAGAATTATTTCTGAACCATTCTGCTCAATGATCGCAGAACAACATGGTTGTCGGCCTAGAGGTGGCATGATCATGGTTTGGTCTTTCCATCCCTTTCTACCTATAAATAACACTCTTGCTTGTTCCATCATATATTTATCACTTAGTCTATCTAGTGATACATCTACATCTTTCAGGTTACTTAGTATCTATTTTTAGCACATCTTATGAATTCTGCACATATCTCACAATCTACTTGCTATTTTATTATCTATACTTACCACATCCTATGGGATTCATCCATCCCATTTTTTGCTCTCTAGTAGAAATGATTTTTTGTAATAATATAGCAAATTAACATTACTTTAGCCAACATTTAGTTTTCTTCATCTATTCAGTGAACTGTATTGCCATTATAAAGTCTTTATTATTTTACTCTTTCACCTTACCATTCTCACTTTCCTCTCAGTTTTGGTATTTTGAAAAGACAAAAGGGATGTTTTGTGCAAATTCCCCAAATTAATCAAATTTATTCAATTTTCTACACATTTCCATTTGCTATTGACATATAATTTCTGAAATATATCTCTTCTTACTTTATATTCCAGGAAACCAATGCTTTAAGATATTGTAATGTAATCACAACACCCTTTAAAAAGATCTATTGTTAAGTGATAAGAAACTTCATCCCTGTTTCTTATGTAGTCTATGTATTTGACACATAGGCTTATTAAATATTCTTTGTGTTGCAGTTGCACTGAATTTTAGCAACTGAGTATAAAAAAATACACACAGATTCGGAAACTTTCTGCACCTATTAACCATAAATGAACTTCCAATGATGATGTAGATGCAGAATGCTAACTGGCAGTCTCCTATCCCTTCCCAACACAGCTACCTCCAACCAATCTTTCCAACAAAGCTCAGATAAGTTAGAGTTAGCTCCAATTAACAGGTTCACCAGTAGGCATCTGTTGAGTGAGCTTTTCCAACAAAGCTCAGATAAGTTAGAGTTAGCTCCAACTAACAGGTTGACCAGTAGGCATCTGTTGAGTGTGTTCTTTTCACTGGCAGAGGGTGCCTGGGTGCCTCAGTTGGTTAAGCATCTGCCTTTGGCTCAAGTCATGATCCCAGGGTCCTGTGATTGAGTTTGGCTGGGCTCCCTGCTCAGCAGGGATTGGCTTCTCTTTCTACCCCTCCCTCCTGCTTGTGATCTTGCTCTCTCATGCTCTTTCTCTCAAATAAATAGAATCTTTTAAAAAACAAAAACAAAACAAGACATGGGCAGAAAGCAGAAATTATTAGCAGTTCTGACATTTATTTTACCTTTAGTGCTTTCCTAAAAAGTTCTATTTACCATATGTTGTATTTTTTTAAGTCATTTTGGAGCCCTTTATTTTAGAATTTTTCTCTTACTCAATTATAAATTCATAAAATGTACAAAAAAAGAAGGCATGTTTGGAGAAAAAAAAAAAGACAAAAACTTGAATATGCCCAGAAGACTGGGTTTATAAAGGAGAATAGAATGAAGCTGGGCAGGGTGGTAGAGGATTGCTTAGCATATGATGCTAAGTGATGTCAGTTTTTATCCCCTTGAAATCTGTGCTGTCCAACATGGTAGCCACTAGCCAAATATGATTAATTAAATTTAATTTACTAAAATCAAAAGAAATTCAGTTTCTTGGGTACACAAGCCAGGTTTCAAATGCTAAGTAGATACATGTGGCTAGTGGCAACTATACTGGTTAGTGAAGGAGCACATTTCCATTATTACAAAATAATGTATGTATATATATATATATATATATATATATACACACACATATATTTAAAAGGATGGGGTAGATAATGGATTTAGGTTATATCCCTGTTAAGTCTGAGATTGTGAGGGACATTCTAGTAAGATATACAATAGGCAGTTGGATATATAGGTTTTGAAGAGTCATTCTCAAGGAGCTTAGGAGGAGATATATAAATTGTTACATGGATTTCTCATTACTTCCTTGAAATAAGTAACTAGAAATGAAATTTTTTTCAAAGACTTGGAGTTCAATGTGGAGACTTTCCAAATTTCTTCTTCCTCCTTTTCCCACAACACACACTCCCTGGTGACCCTTACATTGCCATGAACAGATGATATTGACAGGCCTGTACTGTACTCTACAGGTGAGCTGATGTGGTCTAGTGTTTTATAATTCATTGGTTGGGAGACAGATTTCAGAGTTATATCCCTTTCTTTGTAAAAACTACAACCTTCCACCAGATTCCAATGACTTTGTAAATACCATAAAGTAGAAGATATTTGCATCTTTATTAGTTTGGGTACCAGGCAAGAACAAAAATCATTTAAAAAATTCACTCGGTGCCGGGTGGCTCAACTGGTTAAGTGCCTGCCTCCAGCTCAGGTCACATTCTTGGGGTCTTGGGATTGAGCCCTGTGTTGGGTTCCCGATTCCTCAGGGAGACTGCTCCTCTCTAGCCCTCCACCACTCTCCCTCCTTGTGTGCACATATGCATTCTCTCCCTGTCTCTCTCTCTCAAAATAAATAAATAAAATCTTAAAAAAAATTCTAAACAGCATTTGCTATGGGGAAATGTTAACACAGGTGTTGAACGTTAGAAGAACACAAAGGGGAAGGTGAGATTAAATTAGAAATTCCTTTTTTTTTTTTTAAACTTTTATTTATTTATGATAGTCACAGAGAGAGAGAGAGAGAGGCAGAGACACAGGCAGAGGGAGAAGCAGGCTCCTCACAGGGAGCCCAATGTGGGATCCACGATCCCGGGACTCCAGGATCACGCTCTGGCCGAAGGCAGGAGCTAATCCATTGAGCCACTCAGGGATCCCCGCTCTGGGACTTTTAAAGGGCACAGATGTCCCCCTGGATACCAGATGCAGAGAGTGAGAGAAAAGAACGACAGTTTTCCCATGTTCCACGTTAGGATTTTCTGCCTGTGTTTCTTCTTGGGAGAATCATACAGAAAGTCATTTGATAAGGAAGGCTGAGTAATGTGGTCTGCAGGCTTCCAGACCAACAACCACCATCAGAGCCAGAGTTTAGGTGAGTGTGAGGCTCAAAGACCACAGGCAAATAATGTACACCACGCTTTACCAGAAAAAATACATATATAAGTAAGCTCTACAAAAGCAAATAAATTAATTAATTAAAAAAAAACTCTACAAAAGCAAAAAACAAAAAAAATCTGACTTATTTGGTTTATAGACGTTGACACTTGATATATTCTAAGATCACAGTTAACTGTCATTTAAAATGCTAAATAAGTATTTGAAATGAATAAATGTTTAATCCTATCTTAAGAGTTCAAATCAGTACTCAACTTACATGATTGGCAGGAGATGCAACTGATTTTTAAAGATAAACACCTTAATTCATATTACAAGTTAGTACTGTCTTTTAAAGTATTGGCCCCTTGACGTGTGGGTGACTCACTGGTCACCTGAGTGGCTCAGTGGTTAAGCGTCTGCCTTCGGCTCAGGGCGTGACCCCAGGGTCCCAGGGAATGAATCCCACATCAGGCTCCCTGAAGGGAGCCTGCTTCTCCCTCTGCCTAGGTCTCTGCCTCTCTCTCTGTATCTCTCATGAATAAATAAATTCTTCAAAAAAAAAAAAAAAAAAAAAGCATTGGCCCCTTGAAAGTTAAATACTTTCAAACCGTGTTGCCACTACTCGAGGGATTTTTAGAGCTCCTTTGAAATTGCCTTTCACAGCTAGTTCTTGAGAAATACACGATAATTAGTAGAATCTATCCCTGCCCACTTTTGGCTTAGTCTGAGTCACCTGGTTTTGATGTGGAGAATTTAATAAGTCTCAAAAATTAAATCCACTCTCAAAGAATAAAGACGTGTTACTAATATTGGTGATTACTTGCCACAATTTCCAATTTAACTTGAGGCAACAAGTTGCCTTGGTCTACGTCTGCTACTTCGAATATGGAATAAGAGGACAAATATGCGGGATAATAATAGTAACTTAAGACTTTGATCTCGGGAGCCCGGGTGGCTCAACGGTTTAGGCCTGTCTTCAGCCCAGGGAATGGTCCCGGAGTCCCGGGTTCAGTCCCACGTCGGGCTCCCTGCATGGAGCCTGCCTCTCCCTCTCCCTGTGTCTCTGCCTCTCTCTCTGTGTCTCATGAATAAATAAAATCTTAAAAAAAAAAAAAAGCCACTTTGGTCTTTATTGCCTTTCTATGAAGAGAGGACAATCTCCCTAACTTCAGTAGGCTGTTTCCATATCCCAGGGTTATTTCAAATGTATCAACAGCAAAAGCGCCCGCAGCACTTTTTCTGACGTCTAGGACATGGACCAAGACCACATTTCACTATCACCCACCTCCCTCAAGAGAAGCATCCCTCTTTCTCTCTTTGCCGTACCCACATGGCATTTGGGTAAAATAGGACACTTCTCAAGGACTAGTGAGGCGTGGACACAGGCTGATGCGATGGTTGCTCCCTGACCGAAAGGAAACGCTAGCGATACTAAAAATCTTAACAAACACGTGCATGGCACTAGGTGCCAAACCCTTTGATTCTTCCAGTCGTCACAATCCTGCGAGGTCGGCGCTTCTACAACTCCAGTCTACGAACGAGAAACCTGGGGCTCACGGAGGTTTGATCGAGTCATTACTAGCCAAGGATACTCCTCCAGGAAAGGCTAGTCCAGGGTTCAAACCGGACGCTCCAGTTCAAGTTAGTGCTTTCAGTTAAAAAAAAAAAAAAAAAAGCCTGCTCTCTGGCCATTTTTAAACCGGCAACTGGGTGGGGAACTAATGGAAGGGGGAATCCACAAAACGTGTCGACACCTCGTGCGCAGGCTGATACACCGGAGAAGCCTGACGTCCCAAGGTCGGGCCAGCGAGAGGCCAGCAACGGCCGCGCTCCGGAGAGGCTTTGACCGACGCAGTTCCCGGCGGCAGTAAGGGACTCGGAGACGCTCCGCCGCCACAACGTCCCTCATTGGGTCGCTTCCCGGCGACGTCAAATCGAGAGCGTCCGGGAGGAGGAGGGACTTCCGGGCTCGGGGGAGCCAATGCTGGCTGAGCCGGAAATACCTATTGAGGAAAGGTCGAGGGACGCCGGGTGTCGGAAGGTCCCAGCGAATCTTGTATTCCACAGACTCAGAAGAAAAATAAGGCGGCTATTTATCCGCTAATTGTCAGCTTTTCGGGGCAGTGGGAAACAGGTGTTGGGACATGGACAGCCGCTTGCAGGAGATCCGGGAGCGGCAGAAGTTGCGGCGACAGCTCCTCGCGCAGCAGGTCCGCGGCCCAGGGAAGACTCGAGAATGCGCGTGCGCGGTTCCCTTCTCCCCCCCCCCCCCCCCTTTTCTTCCCGGTCTTTTCCTACCCGCTGCTGTGCATACCTTTCCAGGTCCGGCGACCCTGACCCCTAGGCCTCTTTGCCTTTCTTGTTCTTAACTTCCGCAGTACCCCGAACATTCTCCATTCTGTGCCGTGGTCCTTCTGTTGCTGATCTCCCGCCACGATTGGTCTCCAGCAACCAGCGTGGGATGCGCGCCGAGGGTCTGGCGCAGGGCTCAGTGAGGGGGATACGAAGCTGCTTTGTCTTTGTAAACGAATTACCGTAGTTCACGCAAGGGAACGTGATTTGTTATACCCTGTGTCTCTTCACTGTTTAAATGGTCTTTCTTGCCTTTCTTCGCAGCACCTAATTCTTGAGATCGTGGCTTCCTTGCGAAGTAGATTTAGAGTGTTTTCTGGGATCCTGTCGCAAGACTGCATTAGAAGAAGCCTGAGTGTAAATTTTAGATGGTGCATCTTGTGTGTTGCAGCCCTCTTATGTTAAGTAGGGCACCGTCGTCATCCCCCACCCCTGGTATTCGAATTCTACTCTGTAGCGGTCACAGCGAACCCTTGAAATAGGGAGCATTGACTCCGCTTACCGAATGATGAGACTGAGGCTGAAGAGGTTAAGTAGATTTTGCCTCGTGTCACTCACCGCTAGGCCAGAAAATTGAACCCAGGTTTGTCTCTCTAAAGCTTGTCTTCGCTGCTTCTCGTGTCTAAGTTAACACTTGATTAGGAGAGGACACATGCAGAAATGCAGTACACCTCTCCTTAAAGTCAGGCTGTTTCCCGTCCTACAATCCATATCCGTAAAAGTGATGGAAGACATGCTACGAGGTTTTAATGAGGCATCTTACTGTTTTTTCAGTAATGAATCTTGGTTTTAGTAAATGGAAATTTGGAACTTCTACTCTTAAGATCTGATGAAAAGGTTTATGGCATAGTGTTAAAATGTGGGAATTTGGAATCAGATATGGCCCTCTGGCATTACAATCTGGGGCAAATCAGGTGTCTTTTTCAGGCCTTCTTTTTCCCAGCTTCTTTTATGTTGTCTTCACAATGTTCAGTAGCTTTGTTACCACCAAGTAAGGTTCTTATTATTTTTTTTTTTTTTTAGTTTTGAATTCTTGGACCCAAAATGCATTCATAAACAATTACTTATTGTGTCTTGCTGTATACCAGGGAATCTAGTAGCCCCTGACAATTCAACTATGAATAAAAAGTATTTCTTACCCTAAAAGAGCTTGCATAGCACATAAAATTTAATAATGGGTGCTGTTTAGTAAGTACCTTCAATGAATCAAGACACTTCCAAGCTTTCAATACACATTACCTTCAGTCATGCAAGTCAGATGCTATTTGCATGATCTAGATGCAGAAGATAGAGCTCAAATAATTTAAGTTTAGCGTGCTGAAGTCCACAAAGTTTGTAAGTTTGCAAGCTACAGTTTAGGCTTTCCTATGCTCTTTCAGGTACACTAGCTGTTCCCTGGTCTTCTAGTTGGTTAGGAACCATTCCCCTTAAGTAGAGATACCTGACATAATCAATAACAGACCTCTACGTTACCAACTAATTTCAACCTTTCTTTCAGTTGCTTTTCTCTATGAACAGCACAGACTGGTTTATTACCTTCCAGAATGTGATTTGTGTGATATATACTTTATGATTTTTTTTTTAAATTGTCCTTCCTTTCTGATTTCTGTCCATCCTCTAGAGCACAGCTCAGGTCAGAACTTTGTAATAAAAGCTATCTTGATCTCTCTGGCTTAGGCTCTTCTTCTACCTGGCTTACATTGTCCTCACTGTTGAGTACACTGCTTACGTACTGTTACACAGAATATAAACATCAGCAATTTACACCTGCTTTTTACTTAGCTGTAGCTTTATTCCCAAAAAAATTGTATATAGAAAGGATACCAAATTGTCCTGATTATTCAAATAATATATTTAGGGCTACCATAACAGAAAATCTATGATTTACTTATTCCAGTCATTCCACAATTTTTTTTGGAGCATTAGAGGACAATTATATATGTGAGCAGAATCTTGACTTAAAGCAGTCCTATTGTATACGTTGTATTCTAATGTAGGAAATCTAGATGGCTCATTCAAATATTGAACATCTGCTGTGAGTCAGGCATAATGCAAGCTGCTGAACATACAGATAGCAAGAAGAGTTCATCTCCTTAGGAAGTTTACATGTTAACTTGAGAAGTAAACAAAAGTAAAGATAAAATAATTGAAGTATAAAATAAAATAATTGAAAGTCGCGATAAAGACTATGAAACAATATAAACAGTAAGCAAAAGTAAAACATAAATAATTGAAAGTTGTGTTAAGTACTATAATCCGAATAAGGAAATGAGAGAAAAAGAAAAGTGGAAGGAGCCTACCCATTCTATATACTCTAAGGAAATCACTTGTACTCATCAGAGACATGAAGAAAGAGTCAGCCATGGGAAGAAAGAAATCATTTTAACAATAGGAAGTAGATGTGTGTTCTAACTAATGAGAATAGAGTTAAGATTTTATGGAAGAAGTAAAATATCAGAAACAGTTGATATACTGGTAGAGATGTATCACTGGAGTGACACAACTCCTTAGGGGAGTTGTGAAGGTAGGCAGACTAAAAAGGTAGTGGTAATTGTTTAAGATCAAGGCTAACAAGACCACTTGCAGCTCTGATATTTTAGTATATTCCCTTTCTTGAGCTAAAGGAACTAATTAATCCAAATTTCCTCATGCCCTTCTTGTACTTAAAAAATATCAAATGGTTCTTCATGGCCTATAAATTGCATTCTACACTTGTTTGTTTGGCTTTTAAAGATTTCCGTGAACTGATCCCACTCTCTGTAGCCAGTTTATCTCAACTAGTTATTTGTTCTGTTTTGCAAAATTTCTCCAACTGCTAAACAGAATTTGAATTACCACTTTTTAGGAATTATTAAAGTTCAGTATTGTGCCTATAGATCATTGTATAAAGACTTGAATAAAACTGGATATTTATTATAGCACAGGATAAAGTGTAATATGTGAATTGACAGATGCAAAGTGTTAGTGCCTATACGTTAGCCGCTTTTTTTGTTATTGCTACTATTACTAAATTGTGTTTTATTATTTACTTAAAAAGTAGAGGATTGGCTAAAATTGTCTTAATTTCAAATATAACTGAAAGTATAATATGCTCACTAGCTCTCCAATTTATTCCTAATTAACATGGTTTTGTTCCAAGGTATTTCCTATTATTCCTGCAAATTAACTAATCTATTTGCCTGCTGAGGTTGTTAAGATTTTTTGTTTTGTTTTGTTTTGTTTAAGGATTTTATTTATTTATCTGAGAGAGTGCACACGCGCAGTCACGGCACATACAAGGGGGGCTGGGCAGGGGTGGGGGGTGGAGAGAAGCTGACTCTCCTGAGCCAAAGGCAGACATTTAACTGAGTGAGCCACCCAGGTGCTCCTTGTTTTGTTTTTTAATATCTGATATATTAAATGTTACTACATAAGCTGGGAAGGCTATCCAGTGCATTATGATCTAATTTTTGGTTTTTGTCTTTTCTCAGTTGGGAGCCGAAAGTGCGGACAGCATTGGTGCTGTGTTAAATAGCAAAGATGAGCAGAGAGAAATTGCTGAAACAAGAGAAACTTGCAGGTAGTTGAATTTTTTTCTTTTCTTTTTTTTTAGTGACGTGAATATTGTGAATGTTTGTTTTTTGTTTGTTTTTTTAAGATTTTATTTGAGGCAAAGAGAAAGAGGGAGGGCGGACATGAGCAGGGGGAGGGGCAGAGGGAAAGGGACAAGCAGATTCCCTGCTGAGCAGGGAGCCCAAAGCTGAGCTTGATCTCCAAGACTCCAGATCATGACCTGAGCTGAAGGCAGGCGCTTAACTGACTGAGCCACCCAGGTGCCCTGGGTTATTGTTTTGATAAACATAATCCTAGGTATGAAGTGTGTTGTTAATGACAGGCATCAAAATAAAAGATTTCAGAAATACTGGTTTTTAGTATTCATGAATTATGAATACTTATTTTCTAAATGTAATAAGTTCTTATTCATAAAGTAGTTAGAAAATGGAATGTTAGACTAAGGATAGCTTATATACCATAAATAAACAATTATATTTACAAATTCTTATAAGAAAAAACAGGCTTTACCCTAAAAGCAGTTTTCATTGGTAGTTCAGAAAGCACTTCAGAATTTTTCAGTATTCTGGTTATTAATTTGAATATCAATTTTTGTTAAGACAAATTAGAATGGTAACATAATATAGAAGTTTCTTTTTGCCATATATCCATTACATGAACTTAAGTTTCTGATTTGGTTGCTTTCTCATAATAATAAAATACAGAATTACCAATCAGGATGTATGACTTTTTTGATTTATAAACTGAATGAATAGATAGATACCGTTTAATCAGAAAAAAGTGCCTTGTTCTGTTTTTATAAACTGTCATTTAATATTATTAATAGCTACCATTTATACATCTTTCTATATCTGTGTGTGATACTCCAGTTTTAATTTTTCAGGGCTTCCTATGATACCTCGGCTCCAAATGCAAAACGTAAGTATCAGGATGAAGGAGAAACCGATGAAGACAAAATGGAAGAATATAAGGCAAGTAGAGAACAAAGCAATTTTATGATCAAGAAAAAAATAAAACCCTACAATAATGGATTCTTATCCAGGAAAATAAATATGGTGAAAAGCTCAATTTTAAACTTTCTAAAAGAATTGTTAGTAGCATATGTATACAGGTATACCTCGGAGATACTGCAGGTTTGGTACCAGACCACCACAATGAAGTGAATGTTGCAATAAAACAAGTCAAATGAAAGTTTTGGTCTCCCAGTGCATATAAAAGTTATGTCTGTGCAATCTTACAGTCTTTTAATTGTACAACAGCATTAATGTCTGATTAAACAAAGTGTATACCTTAATTTAAAAATACTTTATTGCTAAAAAATGCTATCCATTATTTGAGCTTTATACCAAGTTTTAATCTTTTTTTTTTCTGGTGGAGGGCCTTGCTTGCCTCACTGTTGCTGCTTTACCTTAAGATTTTATGTTATGGAGATGTCTTCTTTCCTTAAACCTCAGAACCGACTTTTATTTACTTCAGACTTTTCTTATGCAGTGTCCTTAACTCTCTCAGCCTTCATAGAATGGAAGAGAGTTAGGGCCTTGCTCTAAATTAGGCTTTGCCTGAAAGGAATGTTGTGGCTAGTTTGATCTTCTGTTCAGACCAGTAAGCTTTTTCTATATTGGAAATAAGGCTGTTTCACTTTTTTTGTATCTGTGTGTTTACTGAGGTAGCATTTTTTTCTTATCATCTGTGTGTTTACTGAAGTAGCATTTTTTTTTTCCTTCAAGAACTTTTCCTTTGTATTCACAAGTTAGCTGTTTGGCATAAGAGCCCCAGGTTTTGGCCTATCTCGAATTCCACATGCTTTCCTCATTAAGCTTAAGTTTTAACTTTTGATTTTAAGTGGGAAATGTACAATTCTTCCTTTTACTTGAATACTTAGAAGACGTTATAGGGTTATTAATTTCAATATGAAGTCTCAGGGAGGCCCAAGGAGAGGGAGAGAGACACAGGAACCACCAGTTGGTGAAACAATGAAAACACATTTATGGATTAAGTTCACTATCTTGTATGCACATGGTTCATGGTGCCCCAAAACAATTAAAATGGTAACATCAGAGATCACTGATCATAGATCACCATAACAGATATGGTAATGAAGAAGTTATAAATTTTGCAAGAATTACCAAAATGTGACACAGAGACATGAAGTGAACAGATGCCATCAGAAAAATGGTGCCAGTAGACTTGCTGGCAGGGTTGCCACAAACCTTTAATTTGTAAAACATGCAATATCTTCAGAGTGCAATAAATTCAAGCACAATCAAATGAAGTAATTCGGTAATCGGTTCAATTAAGATCTTTATTTCAGTTTCCTCATTTTAATATAAGAGGTGACATATAAAAAGCATAATGCCTAGTAAGCACTGGACATTAATATTCTTAAGTAAGAGTAAAGAGGTAGATGTATCAGAAACTTTGGATAATTGGACCAAATTTTGAGTGGCTACAGTACTGTCTTTTTGAGTTGTGTTATTCCATACTTACTATATAGGGTAGTGCAATTAAGATATTTTGAGGACTCATGAGCTAGACAACAATGTAGAACCGTTTCTGAAAAGGCCGAAGAAAAAAACACAACTTCTAAATCTATACTTAGAATAGTTAGTTGAAAAGAGACTATTAATAGATAAAAAACCTATCCCCATTTTTTTCAAGTTAGTTGTGCAACTGTATTTAATTAGCAATAATCGCGCCTCGGATAAACCTCATTGGCTACGATACTGCCACTGCGCAAAGCTGCAACTGTATTTAATAGAGAAAAGAATGCATAGTTTCAGTAAATCTCTAGGAAGTTTAGGGATAAAATTACCTAATCTCATAAATGCCATTTTGTGTGTTCCATTTTGGTATATGCTGATATGCAACTTAAATATTACTGATTATTGTATTGGTATCATTCTATTTTATTATTATGATTATATAAATATGTATATTTTAACCATATCAGTTCTTGATATTTTTGACCTATAAAAATAGCAGTTTCATACGATTAGAAATAAAATTGCCCCATCTGTAGTCATATCTTTCATGACTTGAGCTAAATTCTAATACTTCTAGTATGATGAGATAAATAATACTAGACAGCTCAGTCAACTAAATCAGTAGTTACAGATATTTATTGGTAAGAATGAAAAGGAAATTTTTATTTATTGTAAACGTAACTAGATAATGATGAGAATGCAAAGACTTCAGTGTTTGAGTTTAATGATAATTTGAAAAATAATATCTTAGGGAAATGAAATATTTATATTGAGTCTCAATACTCAAGATATCATGAATACATAAAATATTCCTCCTATACATAAAATGTCTACTTCCTTTTCCAAGGATGAATTAGAAATGCAACAGGAAGAAGAGAATTTGCCATATGAAGAAGAGATTTATAAGGATTCTAGTACTTTTCTTAAGGTAAATAAATTTTCATATCATAACTTCATGTTTCAGCTTTATGCATGAAAAGATTTTAAATACTTATTATTTTCCATATTTTTTCAGTTTTTGAGGGATCATTATAAAATAATCATAAAATGTTCTTGAAATAGTCTTCTGATATTTGGCTGGTTAGGATGAGATAATGCTGTATCAGTGTCTAGCTACTAAAGATTAATACTGTCATTTTAGTTGTGTTTTCAAATATTAATAATTTTTTAAATCTATGTATCAACTTCTATTTCGTATGACCTCATAATAAAAAATAAAGTACAGAGTTAGTGTATCTGCCATTAGACTAAATGCTCTTAATTTAATTTTGACTTTTTCTTTAGGGAACGCAGAGTTTAAATCCCCATAATGATTACTGCCAGCATTTTGTAGACACTGGACATAGACCTCAAAATTTCATCAGGGATGTAGGTATGTTAGATTTGTTGGGAATATGCTATTGCTAACTCTTGATTACATGCATGTAGTTTATGCATTTTGTGGATTATTTCTAACAAAATTATTTGCCCTGGCTTGGCTTTTCTAATTCCAAAATAATTTTTCGTGGCTTCCCATTTCCATTTTCCATACTTCCCGTATACCCTCCTTATCCTTCCAGCAGTGTACTTCCTTCCTTCCTTCCTCCTTCCTTCCTTCTTCAGTTTGGTTTTGTGCGTTTTTATTTTACCTTAATTTATTCTCTCTGTGATGCTTTTCCTTTCTTTTTGTAGATCTGATTTTTCTTCTGTATATTATTTTTTTCCTTCTCTCTAAACAATTTTTTTTTAACATTTCTTGCAAGGCAAGTCTATTGGCAACAAATTCTCTAAATTTTTATTTTTCTAAGAAAGTCTTTTTTTTTTTTTTTTAATTTTTATTTATTTATGATAGTCACAGAGAGAGAGAGAGAGAGAGAGAAAGGCAGAGACACAGGCAGATGGAGAAGCAGGCTCCATGCACCGGGAGCCCGACGTGGGATTCGATCCCGGGTCTCCAGGATCGCGCCCTGGGCCAAAGACAGGCGCCAAACCGCTGGGCCACCCAGGGATCCCTAAGAAAGTCTTTATCTCAAAGAGTATAGAATTCTTGTTTGGTGTTCTGTTTCTTCCAACACTTTAAATATTTCACTCTAATCTTTTCTTGCTTTCATGTTTCTGAGAAATTGGATATAATTCTTGGTTCTTTGTAGGCATAGTGTTTTTTCCCTCTAGTTTCTTTAGGATCTTTTCTTTATCTTTGATTTTCTGTAGTTTGAAAATGATACGCTGTAGGTTTAGAGGTTTTTTGTTTTTTTTTTTTAGTATTATCCTGCTTGATGTTCTCTGAGCTTCCTGAATCTGGTTTGTTCTCTGACATTAATTTGGGAAAATCTCAATCATTATTATTTCAAATATTCTGTTCCTCTCTCTCGTTCTTCAGCTATTTCCATTACACGTTACATCTTTTGTAGTTGTCCCATAGTCCTTGGATTTTCCAACCTTCTTTTTTCTTTTTTCTCTTTGCTTTTCAGTTTTTAATGTTGTATTAAGATATCCTCAGGCTCAGAGGTTCTTCCCTCAGCCCCTGTCCAGTCTACTAAGAAGTTCCTCAAATGCATTACTCCTGCATTTTTAAAAACAGCTTTATTGAGATAATTCACATACCATATAATTCACCCATTTAAAGGATATAATTCCTTTTTTTTTTGGAAATCCAGTTTGTATAGTCATTACCACAATCTAATTTTCATTTCCCCTATAGAAACTCAGTATTCATTAGCAGTCAGTTCCCATTTCCTCCTCATCTGCCCCCTCACCTTAAGTAACCATTAACTTTTTATCTCTAACAATTTGCCTATTCTAGACATTTCAAGTAATGGAATTATACAGTGTGGCATTTGTATCTGTCTTCTTTCACTTGGCACAATGTTTTCATGGATTGTTGATGTTGTGGCATGTGCCAGTACTTCGTTTATTTTTACTGCCAAATAATATTCCATTGTATGTATATACTGCATTTTGTTTATCCATTTGGGTGGTTTCCACTTTTTGGCTGTTACAAACAGTGCTTCATGAGTATTCATGTAAAATTCTTATGTGAACATATGCTTTCATTTCTGTTAGGCATGTAACTAGGAGTGGAACTGCTGGGTCATATGTTAATTCAGTGTTTAACTTTTAGAGGAACTGCACAGTTGTTTTTCAAAGCAACTATACCATTTTATATTCCTCCCAGCAATGTATAAGGGTTCCAGTTTCTTTCCATGCTTGACATTTACTATTGTCTGTCTTTAATTATAGCCATTCTAGTGGGTATGAAGTGGTAATTTTGTTGGGATTTTGACTTACATTTTCCTAGTGATTAATTTAGGCATCTTTTCATATGTTTGATGGCTATATAAATACCTACTTTGGAGAAATATCCAAAGGCTTTGCCTAGTTTTTAATTGATTATTTGTCTTTTTATTATTACTTTATAAGAGTTCTTTATATATTTTCTGTTCAAGTCTCTTATCAGACCTATGATTTGGAAATATTTTGTCCATTCTGTGGGGTTGTCTTTTCACTTTCTGGTAGTATCATTTGCAACACACACAAAAAAATTTAATTTTGGTATAATCTGATTTATTTTTTTCTGTGTTGCTTGTAAGCAATCTTACTCTTGAAGTAGAAACTGATTTTAATGTTTTCATGAGCAAAATTGAGCTATAGCATAAAAAGTTATAATGCTAAGTGAAATAAGCCAGTCACAGAACAAATATGCAGATAATTACAGAGGTACCTAAAATAGTACATGTAATATGATAAATACCTATACTTTTATGAGGTACCTAAAACAGTCAAACTCATGGAAGCAGAGAACAATGGTTATCAGGGGCTGGAGGAATGGGAAATAGAGAGTTGTTATTCAATTAATAAAAGGTTTTGGTTATGCAAGATAAATTAGTTCTAGAGATCTACTTATAGCATAGTCCTTATAGTCAGCAGTGCTGTTGACTGTAGTCAATAAAACTTTAACAATTTTTTAAAGATAGATCTCATCTTATTTAAGCATTCTTATCACAGTTGTATGTGCGCACACACATATACACATACAAACACACCCAGAGAAACACAGAAAAACTTTCAGAGGTGATGGATATGTCTGTTACCTTGGTTGTGATGATTTCACAGGTATATGCATATGTCTGAATTCATCAGATTGTGTACATTAAATATGTGTGTTTTTTATATATCAATCATACTTCAGTAAAACTGTTTTTTAAAAAAATTATGATAGTTGTATAACTGAATGTCCCAGTATTCACCTTTCTGCTTTTAAGATATTTACTTCCAAAAAGAAAAAAAAAAAAAAGATATTTACTTCCCCCACAGGAAAGATAAAATGCTTAGGAAACCATTATGGATTGAGAAAAACTTGCACTTTCTGTTTTGTAGAAGGTTGAGAGCCAATTCTACTGTGATTAAAACTTGACTATAATAAAATCTTCAAACTTGTTTTATTTGAAATTTGTTTTATAAGCACTCATTAAGGAGGCTTTATAAAATCTTTCACTTTTACAGTTTCATATTAAACTTATTAATATCTGTATTTGTAGTTTTTAAATTAAGATGCTTACATGATTTATATTGCTAGGAATATGTTTCTTATGGGGGAAAAGAAAACTAAATAAAAGCTTTTAGGAATCTTTGATATTTGAAGACCTACTTTTCCCTACAGTTCTTTAAACAGGGATTATGCTATTTTACCTAAAATCTCTTCTGAGCTCAGAGATCTAAAACAGTTTTGAGAACATGGGAACAGTGAATCTCCTGTTTTTAAGTACCCTTTATAGCACTTATACATGTTTCCTAAGACCTTAAAGCCTGAAAATATGTATGAGGATTTGGTGTATAATGGTCTGGAGATGTGAAATCTTTAAAATTACAAATACTGATACAAGAAATACTTGTAGAGAAAGCAACTTGTCTTGGAGGTGAGAGGTAGTCTACTGTTAGGGGACATATCTTTACTAGATTTGTTCCAGGATTGTGTCCATGAGCCATAGCCAATTTAAGATCATTGGCAGTGTTTTTCTCACCTCTAACTATTCGGTTTCTTCCTATACATAATCATAAGAAAAAAAAATACTTTCCCTGCCCTTGATAACTATTTAAGAAGCTAAGTACAAACCTCAATAATCACTAGATTCTTAAGAAGAAAGAATCCTTTTAGTTAAGGGAAAAAGGGAAAAACATGATAGAAAGGAGTTGTTTTTTCTCTCCCTGAGAACTGAATGAAAGACTAGACTTAATTCTGTGAGCAAATTTAATTTAAATATGAGAGATTAAATGATTTATTGATTTGGACTGGGCTTTAGAACATCTGGGTTTTTGTTTGCATGTGGGATTAAGGTGTGTGTGTGTGTGTGTGTGTGTGTGTGTATATATATATGTGAAAATTTTTTTAAATACTCAAAATTAACTTTTTTAAAAGGACACAGGAATAAAGTAGTGTTTGTGTATTGTTTTGTTTTCTTGGAAGGGCTCATAACCTTTGAGTTCACTGATTATTAACTTCAATTGTATTGAAATTTAGTACTTAATATTTTTTGTCCTCAGGTTTGGCTGACAGATTTGAAGAATACCCTAAACTGAGGGAGCTCATCAGGCTGAAGGATGAGTTGATAGCTAAATCTAACACTCCTCCTATGTAAGTGTGTTTTTTCAGTTACTTTTTATTCTCAACTCAGGCGTACAATAGCATTCTTTTTATCCTGTAGCCTTTGTGTTTGAAAAAAATTCAGCAGCACCTATATAAGATTAACATACTGTGTTTTATTCTGTATGATAAAATAGATTCATTTGACATTCCACTGCTCAATAAACTAGTAGGTTTCCATTTTATTTTTATTTTTTCAGTTTTCTAGATAATTTCCTTAAAGTGTCTTTAAGTGTTTTTTTCTTAGAAAAATCATTCATGTTTGTTGTATTCTTGAGTTTCTTAAAATGTTTTTAAATGACTTTTTCTCTCAAAAAGCAGTCTATTTATTGGAGGAAGTTTAGAAAACTTAGATGAAGGAAAGAAGAAAATAAAAATTAACTATAACTCAGCATTCAAAGATACTATTTTTTTTTCAAAGATACTATTCTTAACATAGTGGATTATGAAAATTCATTTTAACCTTCGCTAAACAATATTTTCCTTAAAATGTGTAGAAAGTCTTTGGAGATTCTACTTAATTCACATTTAGCTTACCTTGAACATTTTATACATTTAACAATTTGCTAAAATGTATACTGTTAGTGATTAGAGGAACTAGAAAGAAGTCTGAATGTGCAGAGAAAAGTATTGGCAGATTCTAATATTCATCCAATTTAAAAAAATCTTACTCTTCAAGTATTTTACATTTAAATTACTTTCGTAATATGTATAAATAACCTTTCAGTAAAGGCTAGTAGTAATTTATACTAGGTAGCCAGAAAAGGTTATTAATATAAACAACTTTACTAACAAACTGATAAAATTATATCCATCTTTAGAAACAATTTTTTAGAGGGAGGATTTTAAAACTAACAAATAGTTTTTCTAACGTAATAATTAAGAAAAAAATAATGTGATAGTCCTTAGAAAATTCAGATGATGATGGAATGGGACTCAGAGACTTATTCACATACTATTATGGATTTTCAGTGTAAAAATGAGAGTACATTCTTGATGTACATGGGGGAATATGATTTTAGTTTGTAGTGCGATTATATCCATCTCCTAGAGAAGAGTGTGGGTAGATGGTTTACTGTCTCTACTGAAGAAAGATACTCCTGCATAAAAATATCAGTAATTAGTTTATAATTACTTTGTAAATAGTGTTTAGTAATATTTAAGCAATTCCTTTCACTATCATCTGTAAGGTATTTGAAAATCTTAGTCACTTTTTATGCCTTAATCAAATAGGTACTTACAAGCAGATATAGAAGCCTTTGACATCAGAGAACTGACACCTAAATTTGATGTGATTCTTCTGGAACCCCCTTTAGAAGAATATTACAGAGAAACTGGCATCACTGCTAATGAAAAATGCTGGACTTGGGATGATGTATGATGAAACTTTCTACATTGTCATTAATTATTTATTTTTCAAATGAATATTTATTTAATGAGAAGATTATAAATATTCCTACCTTTTTTAAGAATCATAAATATATAGTATATGATGTAGCAGAAGATCCAGGGTACATGGACAAATATTGCACTATCTTTGGTCTGATTCTTCTTTTTGGGACTGAAATTGAGCAGGTAGTGAGTAAATAGTCTCTAGAAGACTCACAGTTCCAGTCTTTAAGTCTTTGATGTATAGCTAGAAAAGTCTAAAAACAGAATGATTGATAATTCTTTCTGCATTTGCTTAGTTTTAGTAAACATTAGAGTATATTACATAGATATAAAAAAGATGGTTTCTTTTCAAGAAGCTTAGAGTATAATAGATAAAAAAGATACATAATTTTGGTATAATTGTAATAAAATTACATTTTCCTAAATAAATTAAGCAAACCGATAACTTTAGTTACATCAAGTTACCTGTTTTTACCGATAAATAACAAAAATATAAAATACTTACTGAATACCACTTTGCTAGGTAATGTGATAGGTACTAGAGATTCAGAAAGAATAAGATCTGGTACCTGAACTTAAGGAGCACAATAGTTTAATGGGATAAATCAATATTTATCTAACCAGATAATTGCATTATTATTTTGTTAGTTCTGTAATAGAGAACTGTGTAAGATGATCTGAGAAAAACTGACCAAGCCTTGGAGGATAGGTACATGAACAAAGAGGAGGTGACACATTAACATTATAAATAGATTCATTGGAATTGACCAGAATGAAAGGGGTGGGATGGTGATTCCAAATGGAAAGAACAGTAAGAGCAGAATGGATGGAGGCAAAGAATATCTGGTGTGTAGGTTGATGTTGTTAGAAAACAGATTGGGACCTTTTTGAGATGATGTCCTCTTAGAAGCTTAAACTTTTATCCTGAAGACATTAAGGAGTATTTAAAGGGTTTTAACCAGTTAGGTTAAATGGTCAGATTAGTGTGTGGAGGATGGACTAGAGGAAAAGTCTGGAAAATGGAAAGCAGTTAGAAGACTGTTGAATAGCCTAGTTAGGAGATGAAGGGATCTTGAATTGGGGTGATGGTAGTAAGAATAGAAAGGTGATAAATTCAGTAATGTTTAGTAGATGCTATGGTGAGATCTAGTGATTGGACTAAGGGCGGAGAGTTAAGGATGATTCAAAGATTTCAGTCTTGGGGTAAGTGGGTTGAGTTTTCACTACTTAAAGAGTGGATTTAAGAAGAACTGTATTCAAGGAATTAGATCATATTGAATATGTTGATTTTGAGGTGTATGTGAGACATCCATGTGGAAGTTGTAATAGGAATATGTCGTTCAAAGGACAGATCTGTGTGTGAAAATACAGACTTAGAAGAATAGCACATCAAATCTGTGAGAATAGATAAATTTGTCCTGAGATAGTGTCTTAATTAAGATAATGTGTGGATTGACAGTAAAGCCTCAGAAAACTTTTAGGGGCACAGATAAAACAGAGGTAAAAAAAAATGGGTCAAAGATAAATAAGGAAAACCAAGAGTATGAACATCATAGGGATCAGGGGAATAGGGAATTTCAAGGAGAGAGTAGGCAGGAGCTGTTGAGCACAGAGGGGATATAGGGAAAGGAAAGGGCTGACACTGTAAGGCTGGTGTTTCTTAGGAAACTGCTGAATCCTTGTATGTGCTCCTCTGAGTTAATGATAGTTACTCTTATTAATAATTATTTAATCCTCAAGATAACACATCCAGTTTTCCTCGAAGCTTTTCCTTTCATTTCATTCCCTCTGACACTTTTATTTACATTTTTATGGATCTTACCACTTTGAAAAAGTTTTTTCCATACTCTGATGGTAAATGTAATTTGTGCTGATTGTTGACCTTCAGAAAGATAACAGTATATAGTATTCTAAAAACAAGGGGAAAGACATAATGCTCTTGATATTTATTGATGAGAAGTTTTCCAGATAGGTTGTACAAATTTATGTTTCTTCCAGTAGTGTTTAAGAAATATCTATTAAACCATATCCTCATCAAAATTGATTAGTATAAAAACAATCTTTATAAATCTTGAGTTTAGTAAAAAAAAAAAAAAATTGAAAAACTAAATCTCATTATGTCTGATTAGTATGTTGATCCTTGAACAATGTGGGTTTCAGCTGCATCATTTTACTTCTACATGGATTTTTTACAGTGCAGTAACATAAATGTATTATCTCTTCCTTATGATTTTATTAACATTTTCTTTTCTCTAGCTTACTTTAAATATAGAGTATAAAATATATATAATATACAAAATATGTGTTAGGTGACTGTTTATGCTATCAGTAAGGCTTCCAGGCAACAGTAAATTATTAGTAGTTAAGTTTGGGCGAGTCAGAAGTTATAGTAACATTGTCTATGGCGGTATGGGTTGGTGCCACTAGCCCCTCATTGTTCATGGGTCAACTGAAATTAGGTTGAACTTTATTTTCTCTGGCCATTCTCTGAGGTTTGGTCAATAAAGGCACACGAGCTTCAATTATATGTGACAGACTAATAGAGTTTTTGAAATAAAGGAATTTCATTTTATATGCATATTCTTGATTTCAGTTTAATTTCACTGAACAACGCTGGCAAGCATACTGAAATGGTCTGTCTGGCCCTTGAGCCTTAAGTTCTTAACCTTTATGTGAAACTATCCTAAAGAAAGTGCATTAGTTAAAATACATAAAATGTAAATAAGAAAAGAGTTTGGATTTCACAAGTATTCTCTTTCACATTAGAGAATCAGTAGTGCTCAATACATTTTGATAAAGTATATAAGCACTTACTTAAAATACCAGCTCTTAGCATTTAGAACTGCAATGCCAGAAAGAGTAATTTGCTTCATGTTCTTCACTAATGTGTGTTATCACTTATTTTTAGCTATTTCATGTATAACCACGTGGGAATATGTGTGTGTGTTACATATTTACTTATTCATGTGCCTCTGAGAATATTAGATGAGAGACTGCAAGATTTAAAAAGTCAGAAGTATAAAACTCAATAGGTTTGTACATATTATAACTTATTTCCATTATTACTGTCAAATAATGTTTTTCTATTTAGATTAAGTTTAGAAATGATATGGTTATAACTTAAATGGATCTATTACTAAAGTTAAGATTTTTTTTTAAATAAATGAAACGTAAATGTTTGCCTGAACCGTGGTCTTGAAACTTAACTGTGGCAGAAAACCAGAAGAAAAAGAATATCATATAAAATGATTGCTTTAAGTTTTTATTTAAATTCCAGTTAGTTAACATACAGGGTAATATTAGTTTCAGGTGTAGAATTTAGTGATTCATTACTTACGTAAAACACCTGGTGCTCATCACAAGTGCCCCCTTAATACCTATTACCTATGTAACCCATCCCCCTGCCTCCCTGCCCTCCAGCAACCCTCAAGTTTGTTCTCTATAGTTGAGTCTTTTTTATGCTTCATCTCTTTTTTTTCTCTGTGTTCATCTGTTTTGTTTCCTAAATTCCAAAGATGAGTGAAATCATATGTCTATCTCTTATTTTACTTAGCATAATACACTCTAGCTCCATCCATGTCATTGCAGGTGGCAAGATTTCATTCTTTTATATGGCCAAGTAATATTCCATTGTATATATACCACCTCGTCTTTATCCATACACCAGTTGATGGACATTTGGGCTCTTTCCATAGTTTAGCTATAGCTGATAATGCTGCTATAAACATTGGGGTGCATGTGCTCCTTTGAATCAGTATTTTTGTATCCTTTGGGTAGTAGCACAATTGCTAGATCGTAGGGTAGTTCTGTGTTTAAATTTTTGAGGAACCTCCACACTGTTTTCCAGAGTAGCTGCACCAGTTTGCATTCCCACCAACAGTGCATGAGGGTTCCCCTTTCTCCACATCCTTGCCAACACCTGTTGTTTCTTGTCTTGTTAATTTTAGCCATTCTGACAGGTGTGAGGTGATATCTCATTGTAGCATTTCCCTGATGATGAGTGATGCTGAGCATCTTTTCATGTGTCTGTTTGCGTCTATATGTCTGTCCTCTTTGGAAAAATTAGACTACTTTTTTTTTTTTTTTGCATTTCAGACTTAAAGTGGGTATTATAGTGAAATGTGCATATTGACTTATTTTATATAGAACTTTTTTTTAAGATTTATCTATTTATTTATTTATGATAGACATAGAGAGGCAGAGACACAGGAGGCGGGAGAAGCAGGCTCCATGCCAGGAGCCCAACGCTAGACTCGATCCCGGGACTCCAGGATCGCGCCCTGCACCAAAGGCAGGCGCTAAACCACTGAACCACCCAGGGATCCCCTTATTTTATATAGAACTTTTGTAGATAATGGAGACCAACTCTTCCCCAAACATTTGTTATATTTCATTTTAATTTTGCCCCTAATTTTGGAGTAATTTAACCTCTTTTTGTTTCTTTTTCTGTAAATCATAAAGGATTGCTCTCAAGCTATATCTTATAAAATTCCATTATTCTGTGAATATGGTCCCCCATAACCTTTCTCTATATAAAATCAAGCGTGTGTATGTGTGTGCATGTGTGTGTTTTCTTAATATAGAATAAGAAAACAGGATAAATTGTAAGGATACAATTTATTTTCTAATGAAAATTAGTACATTTAAAGAATACATCTACTGAAAGCCTTGATAAATCTCAGTGGTTGTTCTTTTGGATTTAGGATGAATGGGAAACAAAATACTTTTATGCAGTATCGTTTTGGTTTCCTACAGATAATGAAGTTAGAAATTGATGAGATTGCAGCACCTCGATCATTTATCTTTCTCTGGTGTGGTTCCGGGGAGGGATTGGACCTTGGAAGAGTGGTAAGATGGTTTTCTTGAAGTGGATTTTTAAATTCATAAGAAAAAGTATAAAAAGTTTGAAGATAGATGTCATTTTGTCCTTTGTTTCTTGAATAGTTGCTTAAATATTCAGAAGGAAAAAAATATGTTCAGAAAGAATGCATGAAAGGCAGTACTCTTTAGTTAACTAGCCCAAGGGATCAGTAAGTCAAAATACGATTTGTTACAACTTCAGGAGGAAAACAGTTTAGACATTTGAAACTGCAGCTCAAAAACGGGCTGCTTAGTGTCATTTACTGCTCATTATGAGTAGCTAAAAAGTATTCTGAATAACGTTAACTCCTAAATTCCAAATAGAAGCCAAATCAAATTGGAAAAATAACAGCATCTGGAACACATGGTTTGAATGATTGCATGAGAGTGAGAAAGAAGTTACATAACATCTGTATTTATGTTAAGCATCTTATATTTACTGTATTTCAGAACTTTATTGTAATATTTTGTCTTCTAAATGGAAACAAAATAGCATATGCTTTTTTATCCAAGAATCATGGAAGCATGTGGCTAAGAATTAGAAGGCTTCATTTAGTTTTGGTCTCAGTTCTGCTGTCTAGCAGTGAAACTTTGGGTAAAGAGATTTTTATTCTGGTGGGTTTCAGTTTCCTTACTTGTTATTATATGACATCTTTTATTTTTAGAACATTACTTGTTATACAGCAAATGATCTCATTTAATCGTGTTTATTTTAGGAAGTGCCCAGTTGACAGATAAAGAATTTAAGTAGGATTATATTGAGATAAATTTGTGCTGAAATTCTGAAATTCTACAATTACTTTGTATGTTTTATATAAATAAGTTTGAGACTGTTGGTTAACATCGTTGCTTGCGTCATTTATTAACTCCCAAGGTTAAGACTATAGCTGTATTCCAGTTGGGTATCTATTTTTTTGCTGGCACTTCTCCAAGATTCTCTGGAAAAGCTAAGAAAATAGAAACATACTATTTTTATAGATATATTGGCATTTACCCTTTATAAGCTGTAACGTCTGGCTTTGGGCTTGCCTTCCAACTGGCAAATTAGGTTGAAAATGATTAGGAGGCGTTAATCACATTTGTTTATGCAGCAGTCTGTCACACTGGTGAAAGTATATTTTGGCCAAAAATGATTACAAAAATAATTTAACATGAGAAATACTCCTGAGCTTTTGTTAAATTGATTAGGGCATGAGGATTTAGACTCTTGTGATATATAATGAATATCCAGTGTAAAACAAATAATTGGCAACAGGAACAGATACTGATCTTGATTTTTGAGATTTTAAAATAAAAATCCAACGTTCATTTTGAGATGTTTCTCACTTTACAGTAAGAGCATTCCTGAAATGAACAGTACCAACAGTATTGTACTGCACAATTTACTTATTTCCCCTCTACTTTCCTCTTAAATCGGTGAGTGGGGGGAAACAAGGACATACCTTTGTTTTTAATCCCACCAGCTAATCAGCAGTAGGCCTTCAATTTGCCACTCTAAGCAATGTATTAGCAAGTACTTGTTACATGTTCTTACATAACATTCTAGGACACAAAGGGTCAAAACTCTATTTTCTAGATTGTATGAAGATGAAAGTAGTTTTACCCAGTAATGAGATAAAGATAATAATTTTAACTCTGAGTATTTTGAAGTTGTTAGTATTAAATATGTAAAAATAAGACTCATTTGAAAAGAAGCTATCAGAATACTTTCAATAGTTTTTAGCTTTGTCGGAGGATCGAAAATTGAGGTGCTAGGAAACATCTGTTGAATTATTCTATGATTAAAGAGGGGCTGAATGTTTCATAATTTAAAATCCACTTTCTATTGATGACAGTGGAAGGTAGTATTAAAGAATTGGAGTATTATGTAATCCTTTCTATGTCTTGATACTATACTTAACTGTATAGATTATATTTATATCCAAAAGGTATCTGTACATTCTGTATAGTGACTGTTTATTTAAAAACTAGCATTTCTTTTTTTTTTTTTTTTCCTATTTCTGAACTAGGAATTACTGTGACATCTTAGAGGTTAGTGTCTCAAACCTCTAGGAAGTTTTTTGATGCTGGTTGGTTATTTTTAAGTATTATTTATTTCTTTTAGCTAAGAATTTCTTTCTTTTTTTTTTTTTAATTCTTTCATTTCTAGTGTTTACGCAAATGGGGTTACAGAAGATGTGAAGATATTTGTTGGATTAAAACCAATAAAAACAATCCTGGAAAGACTAAGACTTTAGATCCAAAGGCTGTCTTCCAGAGAACAAAGGTATTGCTTTGCTGTTTTGTTTTCTTTACTTTCATTATTTTCCCGCAGGCTTTTCCAAATGACTGTATATTGTTTAGTTTTGGTAGAAAAGCTCTTTTCTTAGACTTGTACAAATGGCATTGAATAGTACAGTGGTACATCCAGTTTAATTTAAAAATATTTTATTCACTGTGTTAGATCAACAACCTTCACTGTCCTGGAGAAGGTAATATGTATTCTTTTGTGTCCTAAACAGCTTTCTTAGTCGGTTACTCTGACCCCTCCAGACTTTGTCCCTTTTTCTGGGCCTAGAAAAAAGAAATGACAGCAAGACTCACAGCTGGCTGGCTTAGAGGCATACTCTTGTCCTTCAATTTTGCCTTCATGAGAACCCCTGAGAACTTCTGCTCCATACAACTATCCTGTTACTATCAGGCTTTAAAAGTTTGTCCTCCAGTCTTTCCCTCTTTAGGGAGCAACTGGTGGAAGAGTCTTGTTAAGTGTTTCTTAGACTGGAAAATTCTTTTGAGGGGAATCTAAGGGAACCTTTGCCATGATTCATGGAGTCAAATGAAAGATTAAATTTATTTAACCCATACTCCTGCCATTCAGATTAAATAGGGAAGGTCAAAAAAACAACAAAAAAGAAAATTGTTTGATTTTCACATTTTCTTATGTCAATTAGAAGTTTGTGTAGATGATTGAAGTCCCCTTTCCATATAAAAAGCTTGCATCTTGTTTCCATATAAAAAAGCTACATATCATTTTGATCTTGAATCATACATGAGGCCTAGTATAACACCATTTTAGGATCCCAAGGTCAAGTGCCATGTTTTCATAACTGGTGAAAAGAAGTTATCTAGTGTTGCAGAGGAAAAGACAGTGGTCAGTTGACACAGTTCTAAAACATCATGGCCCCGAATTTAATACTGTCATGTCTAGCTTCCCTGGCAGTCTTCCCACATCCAAAGACCCAGGTTTTCCTATTGTGTTTTTGCCCATGGAACTATTTCCCAAAGATGTGGAGAAATGCAGTTTGTTTTGGAATTGGGGACATCAGAAATGTAAAATGTGGGTAGCCCCGGTGGCCCAGCGGTTTAGCGCTGCCTTCCTCCCAGGGTGTGATCCTAGAGACCCGGGATTGAGTCCCACATTGGGCTCCCTGCATGGAGCCTGCTTCTCCCTCTGCCTGTGTCTCTACCTCTCTCTCTCTGTATCTGTCATGAATAAATAAGTAAAATCTTAAAAAAAAGAAAAGAAATGTAAAATGTTATGAAATATGACTTCTGATGAAGAAATTAATTGGTTTGCTCTTTTTTATTTAGGAACACTGCCTTATGGGGATCAAAGGAACTGTTAAGCGTAGCACGGATGGGGACTTCATTCATGCTAATGTTGACATTGACTTGATTATCACTGAAGAACCTGAAATTGGCAATATAGAAAAGCCTGTAGAAATTTTTCATATAATTGAACATTTTTGCCTTGGTAGAAGACGCCTTCATCTATTTGGAAGAGATAGTACAATTCGACCAGGTAGGACCTCAGAAAATCTTTTAAAAACTTTATGCCCTCTTGGGATATAGGTGTCAAGAAAAAGCACACGCTGCTGTGTAAAATAAAGTTCTTACGATGTATTTGATTCTTCTTGCTATATTTCGATATGCCAAGCTTGTTCTTGTCTCTTTATGGTCGTCTCATTCAAATACCTGACAGACCTTTCCTCACAACTTCTAAACTGGCCACCTTCCCACTCCACTCCCCTCTTTCCACCACTCTCTTTCCTTTTACTTGGTTTTCTTTTTCTTCATAGTACTTATTAGATGAATCACAGATTCATTTGGACATAGGTTTATAGTCCGTTTCTCCAGCATGCAGTCTCATGGAAGGCAAAGATTGTCTTACTTCTTTCTACCTGGCATTCAGATCATTCAGTAAATAATGTGTTGAAGAAATGCATAAATGAATGGTTGAATAATCCTGCAGAAAATAACCATACATTTGTGAAATACAGATCTTGACTTTATGAGAAACCAAAATACCTAGCTTGTTTACTTTATATGTATAATGGTGTTGTCTTTTCAAAATTTTAGTAAAATTAGTAAATTTTTAGTAATAGTAAAATTAGTAAAATGTGAACTTACTATTTTGAAAAAAAGAAAACAGGCTGTTATGGAGGAAGATTTTTTTTTCTTAGAGGGCACAACTTCTATGTACAAAGTATTGAAATATCAGTATATGCTGTTTCTTTTATTGCTATCTCAGAAGACGTAAAAGTAGCATTTCTTTATTCATGATAAATAAGCAGCCTGTTTAATATGTTAGAAATCCAGTTTAAAGATGGAAATAGCCAGATCTTGTTTGTTTTAAATAGCCTACATTTTATAAAAAGTAGGAAAAGTTAAAGAAGTAATAATAGATTAATTGGCTGTGAAGGTACCTAAGAATGTAAAAGAAACTCTGATTTTCATTCTAAAAAAAGTAATCCTTTAAAGTTGCCTTAATTTGTACATATAACATAATTCATTATCTCTCTTCTTACCCATCAGCTACTTCTTTGTGGGTGTACTTTGATGAGCACAGTAACTTGAAAATACTTCAGAGTTAGAAATCCATGATCTTAAGTTTCATGAAATTATGTAAAATAATAAACAGAAAAGTAAATAATTGAAAAATCAGTCTCTATTGGACATTTACAGTTAATTTGTAGTTTTTTCTATTCCAGATACAATTTGATCAGAAATCAGTAAAGCTGTCTAGCAATATAGCTGACAAAAATACCTTCGTACCTATGGAGGCATAATCTGATCATAAAATTCTGAGAACTTTTTTTCTTTTAAGATTATTTATTTGAGAGAGAATGAGAGCACAACCTGGAGGAGGAACAGAGGGAGAGAGAAGCAGACTCCATGGTGGGTAGGAAGTCCAATGCAAGGCTCAACTGAGAAATTATTTTTATTTCATATAAGATGTATATTTGAATTGGATTTTGAAGGATGTAATTTTCAATAGGTTGAAAGGATCGAACAAACAGATGGAATTTTTGTTTTTTGTTGTGTTTTTTTCAGAGGTAGAGATTTGTACGGAAATAGATACTATAGTGATAACTTTTTTTTTTAACTCAAATGAAATTGTCATGAAAGGCATTAATGAGAAATGTGACTGGAAAGGTAGTTCAATGGGACACCTGGGTAGCTCAGCAGTTGAGCATCTGCCTCAGGCTCAGGGTATGATCCCGGAGTCTGAGATCAAGTCCCGCATTAGGCTTCCTGTGAGGATCCTGCTTCTCCCCCTGCCTATGCCTCTGCTTCTCTCTGTGTGTCTCTCATGAATAAATAAATAAATAAAAAATTTTTTAAAAGACAGTTATTTCAAGCTGCATCATAAAAGACCTTAGGTAACATATACATGAATCTGTGCTTTGTGGAGAGCCCTAGAAGGTTACGCAGAGAAGTGACATATTTTAAGGTTTGTTTTAGGCTTTCCACTTTCAGGGAGGAGAGGCTGGGAGAGCATTACAATATGTATGTGTGTCTGTGACATGTACAGGAGGCTGGCCTACTAGAAAAATAAAGGCTCACATTTGAGGGTGGCAATAGACATGGAAAAATGGGAATGAATAGGAGCAACATGGTAGTGGTTGAATTTCTGGCACCTGTCAGCAGGGTTAATGTTGTGGTTCGGAAGAGTAGAGGCAAAGTTGGTTCCAGGATCTTAATCAGAAAACAGTGGTATTATTTTCCCAAGTAGGAAGGTAAGCGAAGTTTATTACATTTTCACTGAGCCCAAACTCACTGTAGTGTGTAATGTTTTTTCTAAGTGCTAGTCTTACAAAATGTGAAACATGGATGGAGACAATGAGGAAGATATATTACAAAGTTACAATCATGCAGGTGAAATAAGATATATACATATGAAATCTGTATAACCATGATTAAATGCCATGTGTTGTAAAAAAGATAAATATTGAGTGAGTGATAGGGGGAACTTTAAAAATACTTTAGAAATTTGAAGTAGCTCCGAAAGGATCAGTAAGAGAAATGAGGGGGAAAAAAGATAATCTTTCTTTCCGTCTATTTCAGGCTGGCTTACAGTTGGACCAACCCTTACAAATAGCAACTATAATGCAGAAACATATGCATCCTACTTTAGTGCCCCTAATTCCTACTTGACTGGATGTACAGAAGAAATTGAGAGACTTCGACCAAAATCACCTCCTCCCAAATCTAAGTCTGATCGGGGAGGTGGAGCTCCCAGGGGTGGAGGAAGAGGTGGAACTTCTGCTGGCCGTGGACGAGAAAGAAATCGATCTAACTTCCGAGGCGAAAGAGGTGGCTTTAGGGGGGGCCGTGGAGGAGCACACAGAGGTGGCTTTCCACCTCGATAACTTTGTAAGACCGTGATCTATTCATGCCCCTATACCTTCTTTACTGTAGTTTAAATTCCAAATGGGAGGCTTTGTTTAGTACTCAATTCCAGCTTGCATTTTGCTTTAGTTTCTTTGAGCTGCAGGAATATTTTAGCCAATCTCCCTTGCAGTCATTACACACATTGTGTAGTCTTGTCCAGGATAAACAAATCATCCTGCCTTTGGTTATGTGCATGTAACTGAATAATGAACAAATACCTTCCTTTCAGAGACTAATTTATTCTGATAGATTCCAACTAATTACAAAGTCTTTTGCTTTTTAGAAATAATTTAACTGAACAGTGAAAAAGACCCAGTCTGTAGTATGCTACTAGTGCCAAGAGCATTTGATAATAGGCATCCTGCCATTGCTGTCATAGTAAATAGAAAGCTGTTTGGGAGCCTTGAGAGAATGGAGTTGGGACAGATGGTTAACTTCTGTCAAAGTTTTAATATTTTCTTGGTGAAACAATAAAAAGAGACTTCTTTTTAAAAAATCTTAAACTCAGATATGACTACCACTGAGAAATTGAGAGAATTTGAACAAAATCACCTCCCAAATCTAAATCTGTTAGAGGAGGTTGGCACTCCCAGCAGTGGGCAGAGGAAGAATTTAGTAGGTAGCCTTAAAGAGAAAAAGCTCATCATAATTTGAGTTGCATAGTTCCAGATGACTGTTAATCACACTTCTTCAGAAGCAAAGGACAAATATCCAAGTGCTAGACCTTTGGTGTAGACTTGAACTTGGATTGACTTTCAAAACAGTTTCATATTCCTTAGCAAAGTAAAAGAAATTAGGCAACAACAGAGACACCTGGTTATCAGGTGTTTTGGAAAATAAAGTACTTGGTGGTGAGGAAGTGATATCTTTGAACTTGTTATGGAGAAAACAATATAAAAATCAATTACAGAAAACTCAAATTAAGACAGCTTAGAAAACAATTGCAATTGCCTTTTATTAAAACCATATGGTGTGTTGTTTTTAAGAGCCTGGTTTTGCAGATCAGTTGGTTGTATAAAACTTAATGCTGTCATTTTTCTCTCTGTACTATAATTCATGTTTTAAATGAATCTGATGAATGAAATACCCTTATTCTTGAAAAATATATTTTTATTTGGTGTATGATTTTTCTAATGAAACTTTAAACCTTTGAAATGTGGGAGTCTGTTTTCTGTAAGTGAAATTGCCTTTGTTAACCTAATGAAAAAGGACTGACTTAAGATCACTCCTGTTTTGATCTGTGAGCATTTTAGTAGCCATTCTCAACTTGTCATTGGCTCATATTATACCTAAAATAAGATTATATTACATGCACTGAAGACTCAGTTTGAAGATTAGGGCTGAATTATAGAAATAGGGTTGAGATCCTTAAAAGCCTGATGAATTTAACTTGCTCAACCTGTTCGTTCTTTCTAGTACAAATACCATTTGATGCCTTTTTTTTTTTTTTTAAGATTTTATTTATTCATTCATAGACAGAGAGAGAGAGGCAGAGACACAGGCAGAGGGAGAGGGAGAAGCAGGCTCCATGCAGGGAGCCCGATGTGGGACTCGATCCCAGGTCCCCAGGATCACACCCCAGGCTGCAGGCAGCGCCAAACCGCTGTGCCACCAGGGCTACACGTGTTTTGTTTGTTTTTTTTTTTTTTTAAAGATTTTATTTATTTATTCATGAGAGACACAGAGAGACAGAGAGGCAGAGACACAGGCAGAGGGAGGAGGCGGCTCCACGCAGGGAGCCCGATGTGGGACTCGATCCTGGGACTCCAGGATCACACCCTGGGCCAAAGACAGGCGAAGAACCGCTGAGCCACCCAGGCGTCCCGATTAATGCCTTATTGTAAATATGAATCACAGTTGGTTAGAATTTTTACTGAAATGATTATATATTTTCAACTTCAGTAATTATAAAATATCTAGAGATAGAATTGTATTTGTCAAAGTTGACATGAGAATAAAGAAGATAGATGTTCTAATTGCCCACAGTGAGCAAGTAGAAATACCAGTTAGGAAGTGACCCCATCCTGTAAATGAGACTAGTGTGGTCCACACCTTGGGTCTAGCCAAGGGAAGACAATATTCTTAGTGCTTACCTGGCCTAGTTACCTGTGAGATGTATATCATAATGTCCTCTTACAGAGAGTTAGGAATGGCCTCTTTGTAAGGTGAAAGTTATAGGGAGCCACTGCCCATCATATTTAGAATACAGCAGTTAAGGAGGGGTGGGGGAAAATGCAAGGCCTAGAATTATCTCTTTGACAATGTAATGTGGAACTTTTATAGCACAGGATGGCATTGACTCAGTTTTGCTACCTTTCAGTTTCAGTAAAGGTCGGGGTATTATTTTTATGACCGCATATTCTTTGAGGAAAAGTTTCCAATGAAAACTCATTAGTTGGACCTCTTCTGACTTTTGATCATCTTTATATTTACATGTCTTAGATTTTCAAAAAATTATCTAGGAATTACCCAAAATAATTTATAGTTGCTTCACTTACAGATTCCTTATTGGGGATAGAAGCTAATAATTGTGAAATAATATTATATTTTTTCAGTTTAAAAGTTATAAGATCATGGGGATCCCTGGGTGGCTCAGCGGTTTCGCGCCTGCCTTTGGCCCAGGGCGCGATCCTGGAGTCCCAGGATAGAGTCCCATGTCAAGCTCCCTGCATGGAGCCTGCTTCTCCCTCTGTCTGTGTCTCTGTCTCTCTCTCTCTCTCTCTCTATGTGTGTGTCTATCAAAAATAAATACAAATAAATCTTTAAAAAATAATAAAAGTTCTAAGATCAAGCATACCTCTTATAAATAATTATAATTCTAAGTGTTCCAGTCCAGATATTGATGTTTATTTTCATTGGCAATAGTTCTTTCTCTGTTACCTGTTTCCCTTCAAAGATTGGAGATTAGGAAGCCTAAAGTACTACAGTTCTTTTGGACTTTCCTTCACTGTGTAGAATAGAAAAGGAGAGGAGGTTGATGGTATTATTTAGAATAGATTTTGTTGGTGGGGACTATCATACCCAAACACTACTGAACCAGATTAGACCAAAGAATTATGGAAACATCAGTCAAAGAGTAGAATGGTCACCATAACACAGCACCATATGAGAGGTGTCAAACTGGGAAATGGAGGCCAAGTGTGCAGGAGACTCTGGTTATGGCAGTCAGGTCATATATCCAAGGTTGGAATGGATCAGCACTGCAGCACCAGTATACTGGTCTGATGCTCAGGTAAGTCAAAGAGCCACCTATAGCCCATAAATCTGGAAACTTAAATTATATGTCTGTCTCTATTCTAAAGCTGCGTGTTATGCCATAGCTTGATTTTAAGTTGATGGAGTTTTAATGGCTAGATGCCTGCATGTTAGTGTGTTGTCCACAGCTGAGGTCCTGCATCGTGGCTGTTACTAGGAATGATTCCTTTCATGTCTTCCAGAGTACTTCCTACTCATTTTAATTGCTACATTATAACTTTCTGATTAGTTTCAGCAGCTTATTTTAAAACTTCTGCTTTCATCCTGAATTTAACTACATAAGATTTGGTCTTTGAAGTATAGTTCCAGATTTTTCTGATTTGCTTAATCTTTATTATCTTGACAGAATTATGGCCCACTGGGACTCATTCATAAATAGTAGTTTTTGATCTAAAAGTGTCTTATATTTTTGTGAGCTATTAAAAACAAACTTTTGCCTATAAGTAGGGCCTCTCTTGGTACAATCCTGTAATCTTGCAATCCATGTAGGATTTTTAGCATTATCTTGTCTTTGATACTTAGTGATAGGGATTGAACTTTAGTTTGGGTGTCAAATAAATGTAGTCAGTTCTGAAGCTATAAATCCAGGACTTCCCAGCCATGGAAGACTCCATTTCTGGAAAAGCCACATTGCTCCTGTTCACAAAGCCTCTATCATTTACTCAGATATAAACACTGCTATCTGTAGTGCATAGAAAATATTACCTCATTTAATCTAGATAATTCTTTTCCAGCAAACCCTCTTCCCAGTATTAGACAAAATGTCAAAATGATCAGTTTGTGTATGTGTTATACTTCTTGTCTCTGACTGGAGGTGCTAATAAATAGTGAAATTGGGTAAGGTAGGTTTTTTTTCAAAAAATAATTCTAAGTAATGGAGACTCTAGAGGTCAACAATATAAAATGCATATATAGGAACCAAGCATATAACACAAATCGGTGAAGCAAGCCATGAGTTTGTTTTATAGTGGAAGAATTACCTTTTTTGAAATATTTTGTGTGCATATTAAACATGGGAGTATTTACTTTCCATTTATGTTTTCCCAGTTTGATGGGTTTTTTTCAAGTGTTCTCTAAGAAAAGCAGAGCAACACAGAGCACTTTAATAAATAGCCACTGACTTGATCTCAGGCCCATGGAGACTAGAGAGAAAGGAGGACAGGAGAGCTCACATCCTGGATAAGGTGGACATCACTACTTACCTAGTTGTCCCCACACAGTGCAGATGGTAAGATTGAGCTATCCATGTGAAATCTCCCTGATAATCTAGATGTTGGCAGTTATGTCCTTTGCTACATTTCCTTTTGTTAAAATTAGTTTGGCTAGCTAAACCTGCATGCATATTTTAAATTCTGGTTTCTAAACACTAGTGACCAAATTTATTAAAAGAAGAGGAGAAAAGGTTTACTCAATTGGAACAGGAAACCATCAGCTTTGGAAGAATGTGAGGTAGTCGATATACTTCAGAACATACATAAAAGATCGCAGGTGTGAATACTTTAAAGTGGCATATGGTGATGTGACTGCAAGCCTTTTGTCCACTGGGAGAAAATGTAGAGGTCTAGGCCTGTATTACCACAAACACCTTTTATAGAACCTCATACCTAGACAAGTTTATAGATTTACGGTTGTTAATATCCTAAAAGAGTAACTGCATTATTCTGTTTTGTCTTAAAGGGACGAAGTCAGTTTTGTTCAGAGCCAGTTTAGTAGTTTGCTGGTTAATAAGGTAATTGCCTAAGTGTCTTCTGGAATTTACTGTCATTCTATAGGTTTATGCTTCTCAAGACAACTTCTGGGTAGATACATACTTCAATATTTAGTAAAGTTTTTAATGTAGTAACATTGGTCATAATTCATATAAGCTACACAGGTGTATGGATTATTTGGCCTTGTCCAAAAAGCTAGGCTTATATGCATGGTTTATAGGAGCTCAAGATTATAGCTTACTTTTCTATTGTTATCTCTTATGGAAAAAATTAAGCATATAGTAGTACCCCCTTATCCATGGGGGACATGTCCCAAGACCTCAGTAGATGCCTGAAACCAGGAATAGTACCAAATCATATATATAGTAAGCTTTTCTTATATATATGTACTTGTGATAAAGTTCAGTATATAAATTAGGTATAGTAAGAGATGAACTATAATTCCAACAATATGCTGTGATAAGTTATGTGAACACAGTCTTAAAATATCTTACTGTACTCTTTTTGTGATGATGTGAAATGTTAAAATGTGTATTTGATGAGATAAAGTGGGGTGAATGATACAGGTGTTGTGCTGTAATGTTAGGCTACTATGTCAGAGGAGGATCATCTGCTTCTGAACCCTGATTGACCTCAAGTAACTGAAACCATGGGAAGCAAAACCATAGATAAAGGGGGACTACTACAGCATCATCATAATTAGGAACACTGTATAAAAATCCCAAAGCAGGGATCCCTGGGTGGTGCAGCAGTTTGGCGCCTGCCTTTGGCCCAGGGCGCGATCCTGGAGACCCGGAATCGAATCCCACTCGGGCTCCCGGTGCATGGAGCCTGCTTCTCCCTCTGCCTGTGTCTCTGCGCCTCTCTCTCTCTCTCTCTCTCTGTGTGTGACTATCATAAATTAAAAAATAAAAAATAAAAATAAAATAAAAATCCCAAAGCAAAATTTCAGCAAATACAAGCACAAATGTAAGCTTATCAGCCAACGAACTTCCTGAATCTTAAATCCCATCTCTGTAAGATGATGCTAACAAGGTATTTGATCAAGATAGCTTTAGAACCTTTTTGGGGTACATTGCCACTTTTGATTGTCTTTACTCACCCCAAATTAAGTGCAAGATTGTAAAGGTACTTGCCTTTGTCTACTCATTTAGTCCTGACTTAGAACCCTGCTGCCTGTGCTCACAGACATTAGTCTTTGTCATTTATAAAAAGGCAGCAATGTGCTTTCTCAGCTTTTAATGGATAGCACAAAGTAAGTGCCTAATAAATAGTCCTTTACTCCTTTGCTTGCTTAGTAATTGGAAGTAATGCCCAGAGAGTTTTTAATATCCTCTTTCCACTTCTTTTCCCTTCTGCTGGTGCTTTCTTGGCTACGTTAGAAGACTGTGTTTTCCTAATAAGGATATTTTTTTCTCTCAAGAGAACATTATTTTTGAGGCTGAGACAACAAAGTAATTTCCACTTAGCAGATTTATAGAATGAATTTTATCTGACTTCAAAGACACCTGATTCTTTTCTCAGGTTGTAAGTTTTCTTTCTACCAAATGTAACATAACTACATATGTATCACCTTGTTAATAATAGCTTAAGTAAAAAGTCAGACTGCATTCCTATAAGTAATAGTGGAACTGAGAGAGAATAGGTTGCTTGAGAGAGGACAGGGTAGGTGAGGATTGGCTTAGGGTGGCCCTCAGGAGTTTTGGGAAACTGCTGCTGACCAGTAACACTGCCTCAGGGAGAGATGGCCTTACTCAGAAATAGCTGGATGGCTAGGAAAATGTTCGTCCCTAGACATTCATTTCCCACAAGCACACTGAAAAGCAGAGAAACCCTGGAATTAAGGAGACTGTCGGTGGGCCTGGACACTAGTCATCAGTGTGAGGCAAAGATGGTAAAGCTTCTTTGCCAGCCCTGTGAAATAGACATTCAGATTCAATTATGTTGACTTATAAAACGTGACCTTTTTGGTTTTTTTTTTCACACTAGAGTTTACTTTTGTAAATTCGTATCTGCTAAATCTGCTTTGCCCTAATTCATAATGTAATAACTTTTTTTCCAAATAGGCATATTGGGCCTGTAAAACATTAATTGGGTTACATTAATCTAAACCCCATCGGATATCCTAAAAACTTTATTTTTCAAACGTGAATAATATATAAGAATAAACAGTTTTTCATGGACTTCAATGAAATACCTCTGTTTGAAAAATATGGACTTAAGAAACTAGTCGTATAAAATATCTTAGAATTGAAAATCCTTATTGCAAGAGTTTTAGATATATGACAGGTAAAAAAAAATTACTGTCATCAAAATAAAAAGTACACCCTGAAACTTTTTGTACAGCTTATGAACTCTTGAGACCATCTGTATGGCTGTAATGATAGTTTCTGTAGACGCTAGTCATTTTGCTTCCCCAAATTAACTTTGTTCTTTATGTGACTTAAAACTGGATTTTCATTTATTAAGTTTGAATAACAGTGGCTGTTATTAATAAATAATAATAAATTAATTAATTAATAATAAATAGAGTGAGCTGGCACCAAAAGGAAATATTTCTGGAAAATAATGTGTGCTAAATATAATTTTCTTACAAACAGAACTGTTCATAAGGGCAGGAGTAAGCTGCTTATCCATGTCTCAAGAAAAGGCCAAGAAACATCCATGTGATGATGACTAAGAGATTTCTATTGCTTTTTTCTGAGATTTTTTTTTTTTTTATCCAGTTTAGTCAGCATTACATTTGTGTTTTCAGCAATGTGAATTTACAAATTCACCCTCAATTGCCTTTCTGGAAAATTATTTGACCAACCTGTCTGAAGGGTTTCAAACACTTTGGTATATAATGCCTCCTAGTGGAGCTGAAGTTCAATTTCAGGTATCTTTCCATATGTCAAAGCATGATCTAAAAATTTGATCCTTATTCCTCATTCTTTTATTGATAAACATGCTCCCACCTGACTGAACATTAAAAAAAAATATTAACATACCATTCCTAATTGTTCTGTCTCTTGTCATTAGAACAGACTTGTAGAAGTGAAGGTAATGGCATTAGTAACTTCCTCAAAGATGTGCCTTCTTTTGAGTAAACTCATTTTTTCATAATAGCTCCTCAAAATACAAAATATAAATTATTGTCTTTGGCTTATATTTTACTGAAGTTTTGGGTTTTTACACTTTAAAGCAGCTTAGGCTACAGTTTTCTCATACTGATAAATTTCTTTTAATATCTGAAACCATCTTTTAATTGGACATTTCTATAGCGTTTAAGGATAGCTTGATTTTGAGGGTTATCCGTTAAGACACTCATGGCATAAGAGCAGATAAAACTAGGAGTCACATTAGTCCTAGTTTTCATGATACTTAGCAGGTTTAATAATAAAAAAAAACTAATAAAATAACAATGAACATTTAAATAGAACTGTGTCAGGGACTGTTCTAAGCCCTTTACAGTTGTTAACTTTATCCTTGAAACAAGTGAGTAGGAAACCAAGGCACAAGTTTTTCTAATTTGCCCTGAAGTTCCATTTCAGGGTGGAGCTCATATAGAAACCCAGGTCAGTGGTTCCCGTGACCATTCTGCTCTATTGCTTCTCGAGGTTTGGGGAGGGGATGTACACCGTGGAATAGCACCCACCATTATTGGCAAGCGGTCCTTCAGGATTCTTGGGAGCATTTCCATTATATATTTGCGTTTCCCTTCCCATTAAAAGCTACTCTCCATTTATACCCTATATTATATTACCTCTGTCTTTCAAGAGTCTTGCTCTTTTAAATATTCTTTTCTGGGGATCTCTGGGTGGCGCAGCGGTTTGGCGCCTGCCTTTGGCCCAGGGCGCGATCCTGGAGCCCTGGGATCAAATCCCACGTCGGGCTCCCGGTGCATGGAACCTGCTTCTCCCTCTGTGTCTCTGCCTCTCTCTCTCTCTCTCTCTGTGACTATCATAAATAAAAATAAAAAATATTCTGTTTCAGTTTTCAACATTTTTCGGAGTTGATGAAACAGTACAGCTACAATTTATTCTTCCAACATAATACTGGCTTCTTTCCACCAGCATCTAAATGCCAAATCTCTGTCCTACTAAGAAATCCTGTCCTTCCTCTGTGATTCTCTTATCCCCTTTTTGAGTTGCCTCCCCTGACTCCCATTGCTCAACATATTCCAATCTAGCATTTAAGTTCATTGACCCCATGAAACTGCTCTCACCAAACTCACCCATGACCTTTTTACTAATTCCAACATGTCTTTTAATCTTTAACTTCCCTTTGGGAAGAAGGCTGTAACTTGGCTGCCCCACTCTCTCCATGCATCCCTCTTACCTTGGTTTTGTGACATCCCCTTGCCAGTTTTCCTTCTTAACCTCTCTGGCCCTTCTCCACAGTCTCCTCAGGTTTCTGCTTCATTGTCTGTATCAGAGATTTGCTGCCCTCTCGCTACAGAATTGCCCTGGGTTTCTTTATCTATTTGCTGGTTGTTGTTTTTTTTTCTCTGTATGTAGATGACCTGCAAATTTCTAACCCAGAGCTGTCTCCTGAGCCTCAGGCTCATATTTTTAGGTGCCATAGTTTCTCTCCCTTGCATAGTTTGCAAGCTTCCTTAGCATGCACAAATGTAAACGACTACCTCTTGTACACAGTACACACAGATGCACACATACACGCTATCCATGTCTACTCTGGGGTTTCCTTTCTGACGGAATGGTCTTAATGCCTACCCAGCTGCCCGGCGCAGAAATCATTTTCAGACAGTTTCTTCTCCTTCACTAACTAACTCTTCCTTATCCCCTTCTGTCAAAACCCGTTATTTTTAGTGCAGGCCGCCATATACTCAAGTGGACTACTCAACCTCAATCTCTCGGCTTCTAGTTTTACCACCTTATAACCCCCAAGTAATCTTCTTAAAGAATATCCTGTCACTCTTACTGAAATCAGTTTGAATGTCTTCACTTTAATTTTATGATTAAATCCAAACCCCCTCTTGAGGAGGACTCATTCTTCCCATTCTTCCACCTTATTAATCTTTTGCAAACACTTTGTCTCTCCCTAGTAAGTTCCAGCTAAGTTTAAGTTCTTCAAGTTTATTGAAAGGGTGATACATGTTCTCTCCCACTCTGAGCCTTCATGCATATTTTTCCCTCTGCTGAAGTATTTACCAATACAATTACCTCACTAATGTCTAATTTTTTCACGTCCTAGCTTCAATATAACTAATGGGAAATCTTTACTGATTAGACCTTGCCCCCAGCTCAACTAGGTCACATATCCCTGATTTTATTTATATATATTAATATATATACATAAATATATATAAATACATAAATATATGTAAACAAACTTCTATGAAAAAAATGCTATAGCATATCACAGCATTTATGAAAACTACTGTAATTGTAAAGATGGCAGGGGTTTTGCTTGTGCTGCCCACTGTTGTCTGTCTCTCCAGTAGAGGGCCTGGCAGCTGGCACATAGAAGAGGTGCAATAATCAAGTTAGAATAGACTACCTTGTGGAACGGCACATTCTTTGAGCACCCAATTACTTAGAAGGTTCTTTCAAGTGATTGGCACATTGTCACTTCTATGTATTGGTTCTGGTTTTATACTCTAGGGAACATACAGAGCAATCATTAGACTATTTTCAAAGGAATAAAGGAATGTGCTTTGGGCTTCTAGTTCACATAGAGCATCGCGCCTAGAACTGAACACTTATCTAGGTGTGGTCTCACCTCAGAGTAGAGCAGAGCCATTGCTATACTCATTTGATAGGCTATCCTTGTAATAGAGTAACTTGGGATTACATTTGCTTTTATCTCACTATAGATTCATGCTGACAAACTCCCCTCGGTTCTTTTTTAAATACCATTGTTTCCAAAGAGTATCTGCAGGTGCGTTTTTTTTAACACAAGTTCAAGATCATACATTTCTTCTTGTTTAAAACCCATCCATGTGCTCGCTTCGGCAGCACATATACTAAACCCATCCAACTTGATCTGAAACGTCAGTTGGCTAACATGGGAAGAGATTTTAATCCTGTTAGTTTACTATTCTACTCAATTTCATAGCATCTAATTTATAAACCTTACTAGCTGTGTAATCATAGATAAGATCTTGACTTAATTACTTCAAGTCTTTTCCTCATCTGTGAATGGGGCCAGTAATGAGATTGGGGTTACCATGAGGAATAAATGGTCATAAAACACAAAGTGCAGTCCTTAGGACATTATATGTACTCAATATACTTAACTCTTAATATTTATTCATATCATTGATACCAAAGTTGAATAGGGCAGATACAGGACAGATGCCTGTGTCAGACCACTCAAAACCACTCTCCCAGGTTTGTTTATATATATATATATTCATTAATAATGGTCTCATGTAGCCAGCCCATTTCTATTATTCTGCCCACAGGACATATTAGAGAATTTTTTTAAATGCATTTCTCAAGTACATTGTCTCTGATATTTCCTAGATTGATTTATTCATCTAAAATACTTTCCAACCCCCCCCCCCAAATTTTTTTTTAGTTTTTCCAATTTGTTCTTAGTGAACCTTTTAAATAACTTTTTCCAAGACATTGAGTACTACCCTTATTTCTTTTTAAAATCTCAAAATACCAAGGCACCTGGGTAGCTCAGTGGTTGAATGTCTGCCTTTTGCTCAGGGTGTCATCCCAGGGTCCTGGGATTAAGTCCTGCATCAGGCTCCCCACAGGGAGCCTGCTTCTCCCTCTGCTGTGGCTCTGCGTCTCACTGTGTGTCTCTCATGAATAAATAAATAAAATATTTAAAAAAATAAAACCTCAAGATACCTAAAAAATTTCTACCTCTTGAGTAAAGAGCATATGAAGTGATTTATTGATACTGGTTAATATCCATTATTTACAGGTAGAAACCCTCAAAATTGTACAGAGAACCATTAAGAATATAGATTGACAGTTTTATAGACAAAACAACAACTGGAAAATAGTTTTAACATACACAACATACAATTATGAAAAAAACATAGAACACAAATTGTTCTACCAAATAGATTCCAAGGTTATTAAAAGTCTGCAAGGCAAACTTTAAGTTGAAAAACATGTTTAATAGGTGTTACATGGTTTAAAAAAATTAGGTATAATGTAAAAATGTTTTTTCCCCCTCACTGCAAATGGGAGAGCCAAGACAACTTTTTACCCCAAATCTATACATTTTGAAAAATAATTTATATGTCTAGCACAAAGAAAAAAACTGAGAATGTTTACAGTTCTGTAAACTATGCCTTTCATGAAATGCAAACTGTATCACTTTTAACAGTTAAAAATTGTGCGATCAGAAATCGAATGTTCCCTTTAAAAGGTACAATTGTACCTTCATTGACTTTATACCTGAGCACCAAAGCTGAAGTCCTAAGTGTCGTCTTGGAAAGCTATTCTGAAAATGAGCGAGAAATCAAAACTAGCCGGTTATCATCTGGAGAATTAGGCACCAAGAAGGAGATTATCTCCTTAGAAATGCAACATTAACAATAGAGAAGATCCAATTAATTAAGCAGCTGGCAGATCTCTTTGTGAACACAGCAAAGGAAATCCACATAAGAAGATCCTCCATAAAGTCCTTTGTCTTCTACCAGGAACTGTCGGAAAACCATTTCTGGCTGCTCTCGCTGCTTTACTATTGTCAGCTAGGAAAAATAACAAGGTAGGTGGTTATGAACATTCTCTGAATGTCGCTCAATTTTGTATGCTTAAATTTCACCAAAATTATATTATGTCCACTGTGTGTGAAGCTTTAGAGGATGATGGGAAATTGCCTATTATCCAGAGTGGAGGGAGGCACTGACCCCCAAACCATAAAACCCAAGACATACAAGTATAAGTGGCAACAATGAAACATAAAGCACCATGGGCAAGGCTTCAGAATGGTACTATCACTGGAGTCTTAAAGGATAAGGTAGGATTTCCTTAAAGATGGGGTTTAGAGAACATTCCATAATGGGGTGCCGTACACCACATTCCAAAGATGGATATGGCTGACATGTGAACTAACAGTCTCAAAGTCAGTAGAAGGTTAGGGATAAACAACCTTAAGATTAGGGACAAAAGCCTAAGTGAGTTGGAACTTTTGAGGGAATCATGATCCAGTGAAAGTGCTGCAGAACAAGAGGAGTTAAAAAAAAAAAAAACAACAAGAGGCGTTGACTGGTAGCATATAGAATGCATTAAGAGATGAGGGAAACTACATAGGAAGCAGTTGGAGGCATTTAGGTAGAGATGATTAGGATCTGAATTACAGGGCAGTAAAGGTAGAAAGGGAGGAGATTTGAGAGGTGCTACATGGGTAGAACATGTGATCCTTGATCTCAGTGTCATGAGTTCAAGCCCCCCATTGGCCAGGAACCTACTAAAAAAAAAAAGAAAAGAAAAATAAACACAATTGAGAGGTGCTACAGAGATGGACTACACAGGGGACTCTTGTTCCCTGCTCCTAACTACTATCTAGGGCCATGCCGTCCAGAAGTGTAGCCACCTAGATGTGATTATTGAACACTTGAAACATGGCTAGTCTGAACTGGGTTGTGCTGTAAATGTAAAACACAATGGATTTCCAAGACTTAGAGAAAAAGAAAATGCAAACTCATTAATTGCTTATCCATGTGGAAATGGGGACATGGCACTGGAACAGCTGTGTGGACAGGCACACTCCATTCCAACATGGAGAAGCAAAACAAACCTTTGATGGAAGCTTCAGACTTGCAACCTGGTGAGCCTGAAGCCAAGGCCATTTTCTTTTTACTGATGGTGTTACCCACCTTCTCCCAACTGCCACTAGGCCTCTACATTGTGTCTGATGGCCAATGGCAATGTGGATCTGGCCTCAGTGAAAACGCCCTGGCTGGGATTGGGCAGTATGAGACATTGTGAATGGATGGATTTGAGGCTCTGATTTCTTCAGAATTTCTTTAGAATTTAATTTCTCTGGAAATGAATGGGGGGGGGGTTCATACTACACATGTGAGGGACATATTTTGTTGCTGCCATTCACTTGGGTTATTTATTTTCCTGTGGTGCTCACTGTAAAACCTTTGATGAAGTGTGTCTGGCTATGATATGAGGTGGGAAATAGAACAGGAAATGAATTTCAGCCTAGGAATAAATTTAGCTTTAAGGTAAAATAACAAATATTCTGGCTCAGGTTGCCTGGGGGGCTCAGTCAATTAAGCATCTGACTTGGACTCAGCTCATGATCTGAGGGTCCTGGGATTGAGCCCTATCTAGGGCTCCCTGCTCAGTAAAGTCTGCTTCCCCCTCTCCCTCTGCTCCTCTCTGTGCTCATGCTCTTTCCTTTCTATCTTTAAGATAAATAAAATCTTAAAACAAAACAAAAAAGCCCTGGCTCTACCATTTGAGTTTCTACAGACAAAGTTGAACTACTCACTACTCATTCCAGAATGACACAGAAAGTATGGTGGAAGGTTTCAGGAAGCAGATTCATGGAAGTGGTGGCAAGTAGTCTTAGCTGTCTTAACATGCTGGTGGTCTTCTCAAGGAGTAGACCACAAAAATAAGAGGAAAAAGTACTGAGATGAACTGAGGAATCCATATTTTATCAGCCCCTTCCCTTTACATTTCCTTCTATAGGGAGGAACATAGCCTTATGTAGAGTGGCAAGAGAATATTCAAATGATCAGTGCTGGTTGCCTCACAGCCTCCTACATGGAAGAACTGACCATCTCAAGTAGTCCCTGTTTATATTCTCTAGGCCACAGTACCAATGGCCTTAAAGAATCATGGCCTGGGTGGCTCAGAGGTTGAGCGTCTGCCTTCAGCTCAGGTCATAATCCTAGGGTCCTGGGATTGAGTCCCACATCAGGCTCCCCAGAGGGAGCCTGCTTCTCCCTCTGCCTGTGTCTCTCTCTCTCTCTTTTTGTCTCTCATGAATAAGTAAATAAAATCTTAAAAAAAAAAAAAGAATCATTGCACTTCAAAAGCCTTCTCATCTCTCACTGCCTGCCCTCATAAGTAATGAAAGTGATTAGGATGGCCCAAAAGAATGAGGTGAATGAGAAGACAGCCAAAGACACAACTTAGGGGGACACCAACTCTTCTTATGGGGGAGATAAATGAAAGGAAGCCAAAGAAAAAGGTCAGTGAGAAAGGAGCATTCTGACAAAATACAGTTTTGAAAGTTGACAGAAGAGAAAATTTGAGGAAAGAGGTAATATTCAATTTTGTAAGTGTTGTAAAGGGATTGAGAATTTCCTTAGCAGTTTGCCCATTTTCATGTAGCTGGAGACATGGGAATGAGGGAATATAAGCAGTTAATAGATGGCTTTTTCAAGAAGCACAGTGATAAAATGCCTGGTATATTGTTAGTATTTAATACAAAAATAAAAGGGAAGCAGAATCTTGGAGAAACAGGAGCTTCAATGAAGGTAGATTTGCTTTTTGTTTTTTGTTTTTTGTTTTTTTTTAAGATTTTATTTATTTATTCACGAGAGACACACAGAGAGAGAGGCAGAGACACAGGCAGAGGGAGAAGCAGGCCCCGGGCAGGGAGCCTGATGCGGGACTCGATCCCAGGACTCCAGGATCAAGCCCTGGGCTAAAAGGCAGGCGCCAAACCACTGAGCCACCCAGGGATCCCCAATGAAGGTAGATTTGAACTGCTTTATAAACTAGAAAGGAACCAATGGGAGGGGAGTAATCTAGAAAACACATGTGGAAGAAAAGAATGACAAGGGCATGGAACACAGAGCCTGGAGCAGGGCAGTACGAGAATTTATCAGTGAGACATTTAATTTAGGTAATCTTCCCAGATAGAGCGTGATAGCAATCTCTTCTTGTTCCTCCATAAATATAAAAGCATGGAGACAATGATGAGGTCTACAAGGGCCAGATCCTTTTTTTTTTTTTTTTTTTTTTTAAATTTATTTATGATAGTCACAGAGAGAGAGAGAGAGAGAGAGGCAGAGACATAGGCAGAGGGAGAAGCAGGCTCCATGCATCGGGAGCCCGACGTGGGATTCGATCCCGGGTCTCCAGGATCGCGCCCCGGGCCAAAGGCAGGCGCCAAACCGCTGCGCCACCCAGGGATCCCTACAAGGGCCAGATCCAGAAGGATTTGATTCTACTGTTCTTGACCCTTCCGTTCCAGCTTTTGTTCCCTATTCAATCTTGACTCTTTAAAAGAGATCTAGAGATTCTATAAATGTGTTTTTATTTCCTTTGTGTGGTCTATTTTCAAATGTCAGGGCCAAGTACAGTGGACTAAGCAGCTGGTGCTCAGCCTGTATCTGCCCCGATCTAGCCAGGATACAGTAATGCACGTGAGTGAACTCCGCAGAGCCTCACTTTCCTATCTGTTAGATGGTGCTGGAGGGAGATGAAAAGTAGTAGGAGGACCAGGTATCTTCTAGATTCCTTTCAACTCTAGTATCTGTAGATTTTAGATTTTCAAGTTTGTTATACAGATAGCACCTTGAAAAGGCCCAAGTCTTATAAACAACAGATACATTTGCAAGTGGCACATAAGAAAATTTGATTTAAGGATGCAAGACAAAATTAGTTAACATGCAACTGCTCATATCTTATTTACATATATTCAGAGCTTATTCCAGGTATTTTTATAAAAAGCTAATAACATGCACTATTAGAGCAGATAGGAGAAAGCAGAGGAGAGAGAAGTTTTATTTGTCCTTGAAGGAGAGGCTACTGAGCACAAAAATGATCTCCACATTTCGCCTCTTCTCTGCAAATGGAGCAGGTGGTGGGGATGCTGCTGCTGCAGCTGGAATAAAGGTGGATGGATCATCATTGCTGTGCACTCAATATCGTGGTTGTCAATTTTTGTTTCATGAAACCTTAGATTTTATTACATGCCTCCAGGCATTCAGAATATTATATGAAAAATTTATTTAGTGTGAGCCTTCTCTGCCATCTCTAGGTCTTGCCTTGAAACTGAACTTGAGTAGATGTCATGTGATGTGAAAAGAGTTCTGGAAACATTCTGTGTTCACCCAGTCATCCTAGAGATTATAAAGCTCTTCATTAGTTCAATTTACCTCAGCTCTGCCTAAAGTTGATGTGCACATGCATTAATATCTTTTATGGTTAAGGATGTTGACTTAGATTCCTATCACATTTATGTTTCAGGGGAAAATGACCCATAATACCCTGACTGTTGTAGAGGTCCACCTCCAGGTGAGTGTCCTATACCTCTGCAGGGAGTGGCACAGTAATAAAGCAGCATCAACTGTACATTTTAAATTCTAGGAGAGTCTAATATTGAGCTGGAGAAGGAAGATAGGTAAGTAGCTGGGACTTAATAACAAGGTATAATTTTCCTGAGTTACAGACATTTCATGTTCTTTTATTCAAACTTAAAACTTCTGAAGGGCTTAGAAGGGCTAGAATAACAAACTTCTCAGAGAACATAAATCTAAAGTTGTAAAAATAAAATTTTAAAAATGTTCTGAATGATAGTTCTGTAATTAAGTACTTTTAAGCACTAAAGGCAGTCATTTCATAGTCTGTTAATGGTATCAATTGCTACTAAGCCATGAAAAGTTCTTCATGATTACTAAGTTAAACTTACTAAAATAACCTATGGTCAGCCTGTGGTGATAGCTATTTACTTTTACTTTTATGTTTTCATCTGTAGAGTAGGTAGCTATATTAGAGGTTAATATGAGGTTTCTATAAAAAAGACCACATGATAAAGACACAGGACATGCATTTTAAAAGTCTGTAATGAGGGACGCCTGGGTGGCTCCGCAGTTGAGCACTGCCTTTGGCTCAGGGTGTGATCCCGGATTCCAGGGATCAACTCCTGCATCGGGCTCCCTGCATGGAGCCTGCTTCTCTCTCTGCCTGGGTCTCTGCCTCTCTGCCTCTCTCTCTCATGAATAAATAAATAAAATCTTTAAATAAATAAATAAATAAATAAATAAATAAATAATAATAAAGTTTGTAATGAAATTTTTAAAAAACACAAAGAAAGGAAAAAAATAAAATTTCATTCTTACCTTCATTGAATATGGCCTCTTTTGTTGGATAATACTCATTATCATTCTGAGTGTTTGAGAATATGGGTTTCCAACCTCAGGCAGTAATGTCTAAATTTAAGAAAACCAAAGTTTAAGTTTCAGTGTAATTGGTAACACGTAGAAGCAGCAATGAGATTATCAGAATGTAAAAGTTAAAAAACATCCTTCTACACCATATTGGCTTAGTTTGTTTACCTAAAAACCAAAAGTGTGAAAAAAATGCACTAAAAATTAATTATTCTAATTGGCATATACTTCTGCGAATTCTAACCTTCCATCTTTTGAAAATAAACCTCCTTCTCTGGAATTTGACACAGGTACATCACTATAACTACACAATGGGTATATGTTTTATGCAAAGGATATCTTTAGATCATTCACCGTATTTAATCCCCTTGTAAGGTGGCTATTTCAAGGCTTTATCATGGGAGAAAAGGATGTACCTTATTCCTACAGTGGATCTGTTGCCATGTGAATCATTATCATGTTTAGAAAACGCCATCTAAATACCATTGTTCCAAAATTAGACAAACCATCAAATGCTGATTTTTCAAGGAGACTGTGGCCCCTGAGATGTCCCTGAAATCTGGCTAACGGCTTATAAAAAATAACCATCTACCTAGACATGGCCTCCAGGGAACATGAAGGATCTGGACTTCATTTCTTCCAATAAGACAGGAAAATGCTAATGCCTACTTTTCAAAAAAAGATATCAAGAGCTAAAACATCATCTGTGAATCAGCCATTGGAAAGCCAAAATAGAACATTTTACCATCAAGTCACAAGTGTCAGGAAAAGATCATGGCCAATATTTTCCACAGGAATTGTGTTAAAAAAAAAAAAATTCATTATTTATATTCACATTCCATCCCCTATATGTGTATTTTTTGACATTAAGGTAGATCTTTTTATGTAACAAATAATGTTAGTACACTTCACATACATGTCTTGAAGTGCCAACTGTCTCTGAAATGAAAGTGATATTTAGTTTTTCCTTTTCTTTTTTGAAGGTGGAGAGGAGGCACACTGATATAAACATCAATCTGTTGCTTTGAGATAGAGAAACTTTGAAGATTTCTTTCTTGAGTAATAATCAATTTAGCAAATAGACATTTAACATTTACTCCAATAATACATTGTGACAGATGAGGAAGCGTCCTTAAATTTTATATAAGCATTCCTCAAATTCATAGCTCTTTGTCTATTGAATTTTAATTTTTTATTTTTTAAAAATAGCATTTCTAACCATTCCTTAATTTTAACCACATGCAAGCATCTTGCTATTTCTAAATTTTCATCTTAAAACTAGTCTCTTAGTAGGACATGGACACCTTTAAAAATATATTTTTGACACTCACAATGGATATGCAGCTGTCTAAACTGACCACCTACCTAGCCTGGAAACTTGATCCTGTCTCTTCCTACAAGATATTATGTATCTATCTTCATAACAGAAATTGGGGAATTAACTAGACTTAATTCAGTTTTCCATCATACAAGTTTGGCCTCAGGCAACAAATCTGCTGAGCTATACATGTGAACTCATAAGAAATCCACCATTAAGCAGATTAAGACAATAGCCATCATAGCAATGGTGCTCATGCCACAATGGTCTTTAAATAAGATCTGCCATAAATGTTGACTCTCAAACAAATTGTAATTGCTGGTTTTTCCTAAGGCACTTAATTATTTTTTTTTAAGATGTTATTTATTTGAGAGAGAGAGAGAGAGAGAGAGAAAGCACATGAGTGGTGGGGAGGGGCAGAGGGAGAGGGAGCTAAGCAGGGAGGCCAACATGGGGCTCAAGCCCAGGACCCTGAGATCACAACTGGAGTGGAAGGCAGAACTTTAAATGACTGAACTATCCAGACACCCCTCTTAAGGAACTTCAAAAATAAAGTCATTTGTATTCATTTTATATCAAGTCCACAGTCTCTTATAATGAGAGGAGTATATAACTTATATATAACAAAGGGGTATAATAACCTGTTTTTGTAAGATTATTATTTTGCAACTCACTAATCTGACATAGTCTTAGTCTGTAGCTGAACATGTATAAAAGATTTCTGCATTCTTCTAAATATGCAGTTCAGGGATGAGTACAGAGTATAAGAACTAAATTCACTTTCCACCTGAAAGAACTGGTCTCCAAATCTTAATTCATCTATAAAACATTGACAACAATATCCGTCTCACTGATTTGTTATGAGAATTAAATGGAATGATGTTTTTAAAGTATTTAAAGCACAGTAATGAACACATAGTAAATGATTGGGATGTGTTGGTAATCTCTAATTAGAGTCATGTATTTTGGTTGTTTGATAATATATTTATAGTATATATATAGTATAGTATAGTATATATAGTATACATAGTATAGTATAGAACTATATATAATATAGTTCTTTCTTATAAAGAACTATATGCCTAATTGTTCTTTTTTACTCTGTAGTATGTGGTTGCACATGAACACGAAACATTTAAAAATCTGTACATTACCAGGGCACCTGGGTGGCTCAGTTGGTTAAGTGAGAGTTGGCTCAGGTCATGGTCCCAGGGTCCTGGGATTAAGCCCTGAGTCCGGCTCCCTGCTCAGCAGGGAATCTGCTTCTCCCTCTAGCCCTCCCCTCTACTTGTTCTCTTTCATACTCATTCTCTCTCTCAAATAAATAAATAAAATCTTTTTTTAAAAAAGAATTTGTGTATTACCACAAAAACGAAAAAAAAAAAACCTACTTACCATATCTGTGTTGACATGTGCAAAGGATGGCACATTAAATATTCCTTGGACCAGTTCTGGTGGGCTACTAACTCCTAACCATAAGAACATGTTTAGACCATTAGCCAATAAGAATATTCCTTCTTCTGAAAGACGGGACTCAGAGCAACGAATAGCAGCAGGAAGTGTTGTACTCTTGACATCTAAAGTGTGCTATAAAGGCAAAGGCAGGAGAGTTAGTCTGTCCTCCTCCCCTTCTCTCTCTCTCTCCCTTTTCCTTTCACCTCTTCCCTTCTTTCCTTTCAGTGCATATTTAATGAATGCTTATTGTGTGTCAGGCATTATTCTTGTTATTAGACAGTAACTGTTCAAGCTGCCTCGAACAGCTAATCATTTTTTGGAAGGAATAAGAGGCAACAAATAACATAAATAAAATACACTGAGTTTTAAATGGTGTTAAGTGCTATGAAGAAAAGCAGCAGAAAGTGAGACAGACAGGGCATGTCAGTGCTGGTGGTACAATTTTAAACAGGGTAGTCCAAGAAGGCTTGTTGGGAAGGTAACTTTTGAATAGACCTGAAGAGATGAGAGATGGGGCCATGGGGATCTCTGGGGAAGAACATTCAAGATAGAGGAAACAGTTGGTGCAAAGATCTGAGGGCAAGAATCTGTCTCAGATGTTTCAGGATCAGCAAGAGGCTGGGGAACCTGGAGTAGAGTGAGGAAGTGGACAGTAACAAAAGATGAGATCAGATAGGAAGCAAAGGAGGTTAGTACGGACCGCACTGAGCCAAGGCAGTAGGAAATGTGGTATTTACTGAAATGGGAAATCCTACAGTGTTTTGAGTAGTAAATGGATGTGAGCTCATAATTATTTTAACAGGATTACTCTGACTTTTATGCCGAACACAGACCAGAGAGGCAAAGGTGAAAGTGTCAAGGTTTGCTAGGAGCGTACTGTCATAGTTCACGGGAGAGATGATTATGCTCGAATCTGGGTGGTGACAGATTAAGAAGGAGAGAAAGTAATCAAAACCTGGACATTCTTGGCAAGGAGCTGACATGTTTGCTGGTGGATGAGATGCGACAGATGAATGAACTAAGGCAGTCAAGGGTGACTGCAAGCTTTGGCCGGAAGAATTGACAAGAGAGAGAGCAGAGGCAAATGGGGATGGAGAAGACTGCAGGAGAGTAGGAGTGGAGAGGCAATCAGGGCTCAGTTTAAGGTGCCCATTATATACCCACAGAGAGATGCTTGGTAGGCTACAGGAATGACACATCTAGAGTTCAGGATAGAGGCCTGGCTGGAGATATAAACATGGGAATCAGTGTGTAAGTGGCATTGAAAGGACAGATGAGCCCCCTATGGGGTTGAGTGCAGATAGACAAGAGAAGCTTCCCAAGGACTGAGCACCAGGATGCTCTCACAAGAAGAGGATAAGCTAGCAAAGGCAGCAGGAAAAGTGGCCAAGGAAGCAGGAGAAACTAGGAGAAGTCAAGTGAAGAAGGTGTTTCTAGAGGAAGAAATAAACTATGGCAGATGCTGGCGAACTGCCCTTTGGATTTAGCAACATGCTGGCCATGGTGACCTGGGCAAGAAGATTTTAGTGGAGTGGTGATACTCTTATCCTTAGAGTTCTAGTTTTCTCTGGCAAATAGGTTGTTGCTAATTCAATTTTATCTGAAAATCAATCATTTTTTAATAATTCATACCTAACATTCATGTTGAAAGAATAGCTTTTTAATTTCCAACTTAATTTAATAGAGATTGTATTGTTACTGAGAGCCTACATGGGACTTTCAATATGGGAATTAGAAATATGCCATCAGCCTTCCCCTCTTTTATCCCTCAATTATAACTTGAACTTGTTAGGTCTCAGAGAAAAAGAGCTTAGTCACAGAGTACAGAGGCATATAAGACATTAAGACTGACTTCAAATAAGTGGAATACATGCAAAGTAAATTCTCTGAGGGCAAGTAAAGTTGTTCCCTTGTAAAGTGTAGGTGCCCTCAAATATATGCTGATTTGTAAATCCTTAATTGTATTTGGTCAAGGCTAATCACAGCCATTCTAATTAAATGTGGTGACTCTTAAACACTCATACCTTGTACAGAAACAAATACACGTGTGTACATGAGATCTCATGTACACACATATCAGTTGCCCTTAATGCTATAAGCTTGGCTTGAATAATTGAAGCTTGGCTTGCTCCAACTTATATTCTGACTTTTCAACCTGCCAATTAGAGCATGAGGAAAGAAAAGTAATCATCTGAGCAATTTGCTGGAGTAGGAACACCTCGAATCCCCCACCATCACCATCACCTTTCTGAACACATGTTGATGCCCATACACAACTTGCTCAAAGAGCCTGTCTGTGCTCTCAGTCCCACACTACATACTCCGAAGGCATTAGTGCCTTTAAATTTCTTCTCAAGAACAAAATGTTTCAGATATAACATATGGAAAAGGAAAATATATAACATATCCCTTCCAGGCTCCTCTAGGAAATGCACCACTGCATTATACTTACTATTGGTAGAAGTTGGGGATAGAAGAAAAGCTGAGAGTCGGCCACACCCATGGTCATGACCAGCTGTCTCTGGTATGCCCGCTCATCTGTTGAGATCTCTGGTCTGCTAAGCAGCACACAATTTTTTAACAAACAATTCATGTACACTGGTAATACTTTCATGGAATCTGGTAAAATAAGCTGAAAAAGAAAGACATTCATTTCATGTGCTTATTAGCCTTTATCAGAAGGAACCCTGAACTTTCTCTGTAAGACAGAACCATCATTTGTTTTTGAGGTGAGGTGAGGATTCAATGATAAGTCCAGATAAAGTACGCAGAACACAGAAACTGGCACATGCTAGGTATTCACAGAACGGCAGTTAGTTTTCTCTCGGTGCTTTGGCAGGAGGCAGTCCCTGCTCTGTCTCTTACCAGGTGTGTGACCCTGGGCAAATCATTCTCCCTTTTCCTAGGTTTTCTCATCTAAAACTGGGATTGTTAGGAGGGAGGATCAAATGATTATTATGAAGCACTTATAATGGTACCTAGCATATAGTATCACACATTTATTAAATACAATTAAATAAATGATTTCCTAAACTGTATTACCAACCTTAAGAACAGTATTTTTAAGAACAGTATTTTTTCAACTGTCTGTGAGATATCGCTTTATTCTTTTCATGCATCTTAAATTCACAGTTAGTCATAAACTCATGAAACACATATTGAATGGTGTCATGGGTTCTATGCAAAGTGTCAACGATATTCAGAGGAATAAGAGACAGTCAATGTCACAAAGTGCCGAAGTCCATCAGAGATGACAGATATAAACAGATAAAACATAACAAGGAGGTTGCAATACTATAGATACAAACTAAAATAGGAAATGCTTCATGGATTTAGGTGTGTCACTGCTGAATGGCAATAGGCAAAATCAAACTCCTACAATCCCATAAATATGTTCTTCCTCTTATGTTTCCTATTTGAGATACTAGAACTACCAGATGAACCCTAATATCATTTTTTATTTACCTTCAATTAGTAAATGAATTATTTTAATTCTGTCTTTCTGATCCACCTGTATTCTCCTTCTCCATCCCCACTTTGGCTCATGTGAGCTCACTCTTACTATTCTGAAGTACATACATACTGTAATGTGATGCTGCAAATACAAACACAATGTAGCACAAAACACAATGTAGCACTTCTGGAAACTTATCCTGATGAATTAAAAAAAAATATTTACAAATAATTTGTATTGTTTAACCTTCTCCCAACCCAATTTTATAAAAATGACCAAGAATCAAGATGGATCTGAGTGTCACTTCCTTCCATTCAACAATAGGTCAATGGACAAGGAAATACCCAAAAGAAAAAAGATACATAGAAGATAATGATCATTTACAAATATAAATATCTGATCTATAAATTCATGATTTTTTTTTTAGTGTTCTCTTTTTTTTTAAGATTTTATTTATTTATGAGAGACACAGAGAGAAAGAGAGAGAGAGAGAGGCAGAGACACAGGCAGAGGGAGAAGCAGGCTCCATGCAGGGAGCCCGACACGTGACTCGATCCCAAGTCCCCAGGATCATGCCCTGGGTTGAAGGTGGCGCTAAACCACTGAGCCACCCAGGCTGCCCATAGTGTTCTCTCTTAATGATGAAAAAGAATATATACTTATCAGAATCCACACTGAAAAGAAAATTTCCCTCATGACTCCATTAGGATTTATTCCTCAATTTAAATCTTTTCATATTTTAAGTTTTTTCTCATGATCTACTAAGTAAGGAGTGTATAAGAGTTTTCTAAATGGTTCAGGCAAACCTATTTCAGGACAATTCTACTTTGTAGTTTGTTTCCCTTCTCCTCCTAATCTTTTTTCAGAGAATCAAAGACAGGTAAACACGTTTCCTCATCAGAGTAGAATACTCTTCTTATAATTTTTTGTCTCTAGTATGGAAGGTTTTTATTTGACAACATTTGCTACTGCATCACTTTTTCAAGCAAAGAAAAATATGATCAAAAGATGTAGGAACCAGGTCATAATCCTATTCCAGAGCCATGTGGCCTTAATGCTTGGCCAGTTATCAGTTAGGTGCTTTACATATTATGGATTAAGAATATTCTTAGATTCTCATCTAGAAGCATGTACACACAGTTTTTAAAATATCTTATAAATTCACTGGTTGCTTTTCATTAATCAGGTTATATTAAGATAGTTCAGAAATCTATTGTCCTAAATGCCACCAAGGGGTGAGCTTCCTGGCCTATGATGGCCTACAGTACTAAAAGTATGACCAAAAGAGATTGGATCAGAGGGGACATGCAGAAGAAAACAGAGGAGGTACATATAAGGAGGAAAATTGACGATGGAAAAGAAGAATGGAGTTAGGGCACAAAAAACCTTAGTCAATGTTTTTGAGGTGGGAAGAAAATGTGGCACTATAAACCTTACCCCACCTCTCTGGATCCCCTCCATAAATAACAATCATTCTTGGAGAGAAAAGGTACAGGTGAGGAAGGCATAGAAATTCACCTGAGTCCAGTTTGATTGAATTTGGAGAATTCTTCTCTGAGTTTTGAAATGATGGAAGTGGTGATGAATTTTTAAAAAACAAAACTATTTTGCAGTTAGGTGCATCTGACTTGCCATTTGAAGTCACTGTACTCTCATCCAATGTAATGTATTTAAGTTCGGAAGAGTACATTATCAGATGTAATAAAAAGAATCTACCTTGCTTATATAAGCTTAACAAATTGTTTTAATGTTGTTTGTAGTTATGTCTTTTTTTTTTTTTTTTTAAGATTTTATTTATTTATTCATGAGAGACAGAGAGAGAGGCAGAGACACAGGCAGAGGGAGAAGCAGGCTCCATGCAGGGAGCCCGACGTGGGACTCAATCCTGGGACTCCAGGATCACGCCCTGAACTGAAGGCAGACACTCACTGCTGAGCCACCCAAGTGTCCCTGTAGTTATTATGTCTTAACCCAGCATCTAAATATGACCTTCAGAGTAGATGCTGCCTTAAATTTTGCATACTAAGTGCCTCTCTTGCCTCAAGCTAGTCTTGGCCCTGTTCAATAAAAGCAGATCTTCTGAGGTCCAGTGTCATATAATCCAAGTATACTGTTCTCAGATGCTGTTTCTCACAAGTGAACTGTGGATGGGCAATACATCTGAAGTTACATTCTCTGAAGAGAACCCGAAGTCCAGCCATTTCATGTTTTTAAGTGAGAGTATATTTTAATATACTACTGTCACTAAGTTATAAAATCCCTACATTTTCCCCACTCCATGATGGATAATCATAAGATATCTAAATTATGTCATTTATTATAACACATCACTGGTTGAAATGTACACTTGAAATGTGCTCTTGGAGAAAGTAAAATCTCATGATAAGAATAGGAATAAGTTCTACCAACTTTTTCAGAGAAAAATCTGGCATCATCATGTTTTTCTGCCAGAAATAATTAAACTGTATAACCACATGATCTAGTAGTAGAGACAAAGCCTTTAACTTTCAAACCAGAAGGAAAAGACAGATTTTATTTCTTTCCTTAGATAGGCAACAGATTTGTTTTTAACTTAAGGTCTTTGAATCCAGTTGCTTTAACATTAACAAATACACTTTCTGAGAGGACACTTAACTATACCTGTTCTCTTTAAACTACTCCTTCTGAAGTATGAGATACTCCAGAGACAGAATGTTTCTAGAACTGTAAAACAAACTAAAACTGGAGTGTAAAATGCTCATGACTGGACTAGATCCAGGTGCACCGGTGGGTTTTGTATAAATTAAACAAGTATACTGTGAAAGAGTACTAATACTGGAGTTCAGTTACCGAAGTGTCAAATGTTTCGGATGATAATGAGGAGTGACACTGACATACAGATTCAAGAGTTCCTTATGTGACTGTCAACACAGGACATAGAAGAATGGGCGGCTAATTTAATCACTTAGAACAGCACAGAAAGGGGACGCCTGGGTAGCTCAGTGGTGGAACAGATATCTGCCTCTGGCTCAGGTCATGATCCCAGGGCCCTGGGATTGAATCCCGCATCAGGCTCCCAGTAGGAAGCCTACTTCTCCCTCCGCCTGTGTCTCTGCCTCTCTCTCTCTCTCTGTGTCTCTCATGAATAAATAAATAAAATCTTAAAAAAAAAAAAAAAAAAAGAACAGCACACAAAGGATTTTTTTGTGAAAAGTCCAAGCTACTAACTGCATTTTATTTTCCTTCTTTACCCAGATTATGAAATTTGCTCCCCACCTTCCAATTTTACCTACATCATCTCTGTTTCTACGGCCTTACTTTTGAGTGTGGTTTCAGATGTCCTCTCAGCACCCATTTTTGACAATAAGTTAACCACAAAGCTTTCCCATCTGTTGTTCACTGTCTTCTCTTTCAATCCAAATTCTATATTCAGATATTCAACTAAAATTATGAAAAGTGGCATTTAGCTTTCTTTGACTGACAGAGAAAAAAGTGAACAAGAGAACAGATGCAAAAATACATATGAACATGAGATTCTACTTTTTCTTTTATCTGAGAGTATAAATGAGACTTATTTAAAAGATCTTCTAAAAATTTCAAAGTAGTAGATGATACACACAGACATTTCCTTCGACACTCTTTATACCTATTAACTTTTAAATACAAGAACTCCATATTTATAAATTATATTTATGTTTATAAAATATAAAGAAGCCATTCCTGCCATTTGCTCATGTCAACTATGATTATTAACATGCCTAAGAAGATATTTAAGCACACACATTTCTCAACCAAATATCCATCTTTATATGCAAAAGAGAATCCCATTTATATTATAATACTTACATATAACATTCTGTGATTTAAACATAAGGTAGTGATTGTCAACCCAATATGCACACATATTTTTTGGTTCATGCATCTCATAAAGCCACTAAGTTTCTTAACGTTGGCTGTAAAAAAGACTATAGCCTCCCCAAATGGCATTCTCAATCTTGGTTGTATAGTTTACTACACAGCATCTAAGTGCCTGGAACATCATAAGCCTTCAATAGCTAAATCTGAAAGAATGTGTAGTTGCTTGTAATGCTTTAGGATCTAAGTACAGTAGGAGAGTTACCTGGCTTGCTGCAGACGGACTTGCACAATTCTTTCGGTAACATGCCAACATATGGGCAGTCTGATTAACCAGAATTTCCCGGATAACCTTCAAGGGCTGGTGTAGAACTGCTTTAAATGCTAGTTGCACAAAACAATGAAAATGGCATCAAAGCCTTGGCTCAGAAATTAATCCCTTCAAATGATAATAATAACAAACAAACTGCTATTATCTTCAGACCACCCGGCAAGGAATAACAGTGTTTAAAATGTTAGAGTCATTTGTTAATATTCTCCATTTTACTGTGATGATATACATACCCAATGGAGAACAATGGCCTACCTCTAACAAAAGGTAGGTAATTGGTCCCAATTTTTCCACAGAATATTTCAAACAGAAACCTACACATCAAGAAAATAAAGACCAATTTGCTATCTTCTGATGTCCTGAATTCCTACGGGCTGGACTGCTGTTTCTTCTAAACTTTAGTTAGTGTAGAATCTCAAAAAGGGGGTGTGGAGGGGAGAAGGAACCAAAGAAAATTCTAACTTGGCCCCTCCCATTTCATAATGATCATGGTATGGATAGGCAAGTTCAGCCCAACATTAGGGACATTATCCCCTGGTGGTAGAGGGCATACTCACACACCATACTTAGAGTCTAAATATTACTTTCCTAAATTTCAACTCAGGGATCCCTGGGTGGCGCAGCGGTTTAGCGCCTGCCTTTGGCCCAGGGCGCGATCCTGGAGACCCGGGATCGAATCCCACGTCAGGCTCCCGGTGCATGGAGCCTGCTTCTCCCTCTGCCTGTCTCTCTCTCTCTCTCTCTCTGTGACTATCATAAATAAATAAAAAAATTAAAAAAAAATTTCAACTCAGAACCCACTCCAGAACCCACTGAAGGAAACTTTGAATAAAACTGTATAGTGTGGGCCTGAACTGAGTTACATCACTATTAATCTGGAATTAGAGATGCTAATTATTCTCCCAGGTACTCAGCTTTTCTAGGTGCTGAATTTGCCCACCAAAAGGCTATACTACCACAGTAGTTGTCAGTTATTAATTCAATTAACCAAGAAGTGTTGACTGAATTATTAGGCAAGATACACCGTATCACAGGATTAGCAGAGTGTTACCTGACTTGGCGAAGAAGTTGATAAGGGCATCTGTCTCACAGCTCTTATAGAGATCAGCCAGTTGGGAGCTGCAGTTCAAGCTAAGATTGTGAATCCGAAGTCTTCTCTGACCTCCGATGGTTGTGTAAAGCACAGCACACTGCGAAGGCAACATCAGGGATACATGTTTTTCTGGTCAACATATCCACTCAAGCTAGCCTGATCTTATTTACATTTACAGAACAATGTATACAGCTCAAAGACCTCTAATTCTTCCACAGATCTTTTTATGTTATGCTAATGGTTGAACAATTACAAGGGAGGTATAATGATAATTTATACACTGGGTTTCTATGTAGCACTTTATTGGTTTAAACTTAATTTTTTTTTAAAGATTTTATTTATTTATTCACAAGAGATACACAGAGACAGAGACAGAGAGAGAGAGAGAGAGAGGCAGAGACACAGGCAGAGGGAAGCAGTCTCCATGCAGGGAGCCTGAAGTGGGACTCAATCCCAGGGCCCCAGGATCACGCCCTGAGCCAAAGGCAGGCTCTAAACCGCTGAGCCACCCAGGGATCCTCTAAACTTAAATTTTAACTGGGCTTTCACACACAAGTTATCGCTTTGCATCTACTGCTAGTCTACTTTCACATATCCCAGATTTTATCACCAGGGATTCAATTCCCTTAAAAACATATGGCTAACTTTACTGATGTACTTAAGTCTTATGCTGATGATACACACATTTCAAGAATGCAAACAAGTATCCATTTTTTCAAATATCTGTGATTAAAAAAATAAACACTACTTAGAGTTCGTCCTCAACTTAATGCCAACCCCTCTCCATTCTTTAACGGTGATGCTAGCATCTGAAAACCATGACCATTAGATGTAACTGTTCTTGTTTTAATTCAAGATCTCCATGGCTTCTACTTTATTTACTAAAAAAACAAATTCTATTTATACTTGCATATAATATAATAACGCACTTAACATGGTGCCTGACGTATGGCAGGAATGCAAAAAAATGAATGAATGGGTGCTAAAGCTTAAAAGAAGTGAACACTGCTGGCAATCAGTTTGCTAATGCCTACAACACTGACTACAGTCTGTGGGACTCATGTGATGACATACAATTGCTACTTCATACAAATAGCATATGTAAATCAAAGTGCAGAGAATACACAACAGAGTGCTGTAATTTAATGACTTTTGCCTTTGGAGCAATAGATGAATTTCTTTACAGAGAGACTAACAGAGTTGATGGTATTTTAGTCTCCCCAACTGACCATGTCAGTAACAAACTAAAGCACCAAAGATGGAAATATGTTTTAAATTACCTGGATTAAGGCTCCACTATCTTCACCAAGTTTGTCATCATGCTTGAACTCCACAGTCACTGCCTTATCACAATCAATGGCTGCCATTTCCACATCAGTGGTGTTGTTCATAAAAATTCCCCCAAAGAAATCGGTAGCTCTGAAACCTAACAATGATAAAAAATAAAAAGGGACATTTTGTTCCTATTTAACTGATTGCTATTTTTTCTGTTGGCTGGTTATTAATTTGAAGAGGAAATAATTACACAACAGAGAATTGAAAAATAGTATAATTGAAAATTACCTGTGCTGGTACGAACCCTCATAATAGCATCAAATCCTATTTTCTTTTCAATATCATTTCTGAGGTCATTCAAAAATTGTTGGCTATCCATGTGCATCTAAAAAATAAAGTAGGATCAATGCCCACCAGATGGCAGTAAAATACTTAAAACAACAATTCTTAATTTTTAAAATCTGATTAAAACCCACTTTTTCCAGATAGCGTAGAAAGGACTCTTAAAGCTTTTTCAATTTTACTTTGTTTGCAATCTTTGGTCTTACCAAATCCCTTAATTAGTTTACAATATAAATACGTAAATAGATTATTAAAAATTATTGATGATAAATAAAAATAGATGATTAGCATTTGTCATTTGTGTTGGGGGAACACTCATTCCCACTCCATGTTTCCATGTATAGGTACGTAAGTTAGAGACACTCCCCTGACCCCTTCTTCTCAAGTGAGGGGAGGTGACTTATTTGATTAGTAAGTCTGAGTTAAGGAACTGGGTAGGCATAGCTTAGTCTATTTCAGGTCCTTTTTGGGGGGAGGCAGCCTGCCTGTAGTAGGCATATACTTTTTGCCCCTCAATATGTTAAGTTTTTTTTTTTTAATTTTTATTTATTTATGATAGGCACACAGTGAGAGAGAGAGAGAGAGGCAGAGACACAGGCAGAGGGAGAAGCAGGCTCCATGCACCGGGAGCCCAATGTGGGATTCGATCCTGGGTCTCCAGGATCGCGCCCTGGGCCAAAGGCAGGCGCCAAACCGCTGTGCCACCCAGGGATCCCCAATATGTTAAGTTTTGAAGGTACTGTTGTCCACAATGGTAACTGTGCCCACCCTGTACCTGGGTATAGAAGTTTGCTATATTGAAGGGTAAAGCATTAGCAAGCCCAATGCCTATATCGTGCTGACTTTTTACTGTCTCATGACTCTGTCTCCTAATTAAGGTTTGAAAGAAAGAGGTATCATGAACTGACCCTCTCCCCAATCATAACAGTTTAAAACAAATACATAGTTACTTTTAAAAACAATTATCTTAAATATATTTAAAATACTAAAATTTCATATAGAATATATTTTCCCCTATCATGGAAGCCTACACTGAAATTCACCTCTGAGGCTAAGGGAGCTCAATCTGTTGCCAAACACTTAGGGAACAGGAAAGCAATTGCTTAATCACATATACATATGTCTCTTTCAGCTCTAGAATTGCTATTTGTCAGTTGTCCACAAGGGGGCATAGCTTTCTTAATCTATGATTTAACACCAGAAGTCCAATGGCAGTAGAAAACCTGAGGTGAACAAGTTGCTGGCTTTTACCTGGAAATTGTTGTATTTGTAAAGGGTTCCTCCAGTGAGCTGAGGCACGAGACCCAAAGAGGCCACATCCACATACTGGCTGGGAAAGAGGAAGAGGGTCACACAGCAGCCATGAGCCACACAGTCCTTGGCCAGCGAGTCATAGACATTTGTTTGGGGCTGGAAAAGTATCTAAAGAAAAAAGATGCACAATTCCAGGGAAAAATGTTTTTGGTTTCAATTTTTAATTTCTGAATTCTTTTTAAATGAAAGAAAAACTGTTTCCAGTTAAATGAACTGGGCTAAAGGAATGAACTATGGTAATTATCAGTGTGGCCATTTATTCAACACCCAGTGTGTGCTAGGCTCATGCTGTATGAAATACACGTGTGTGTGCAATGTTATTTGATCCTCAAACAATGCTAATAAAACTGATATGCTTTCTTACCTTTACAGATCTACATGAGGCAACTTGTCTGCTGTCAGGTGGCCAGTAGCTAATGCCTACATCATGGTCTTACCCTTCCCACTGACTTGTCCCCCCTGCAATGGCTTATATGGTCAGAGGGTTTGAACAAAGTACATTTTGGACATTGGTACCTCTACTTCCTGTCTTAGGAGTGTCATATAGTGCAGTCTACATTCTCTACCTTTATTTTCTTTCTGCATTTCTTCCCATTTCCCCATTTCTATAATAGTCTTATCACCCAATCTCTTACACAGATCATACATGAAAAAAGTTTGAGGCCTTATTTTAATTTAGGTATATTTCAGACATCAGTTTTTATAGAAATATAAAATTTCCTAATTATTTACAATTCAAAATATTCCTGTAATATACAATGTCCTGGATTTATACATTACATTTAGCTTCTCTCCCTTTCTTATACAAGACACCTTCACTCTTTCTTCACTCCCCTTTAGAAACTGACATATGGACACTACAAAGGGCCATTGTTTACAAATACCTTCTCTTTGTCTGTATTAATTAGCTTTTTGTCATCTCTGTTTCTGAGCTTCCCTGGTGCTTCTGCAGTCGGCAAGGAGGAATGGAAGATGAACAGCTTCCCGGCACAGTCTGCTGCCTAAAAGAAAAAAATATATAGAAAATGACTTGGGTGGGAAAGTTCTATTTTAAGGCAATCAGAAAATAAATTAAAATATAGGTACTTTCTATGAGCCACACATTATATATCTTTTAATCTTCTCAATAACCTTTGTGTGCTTGGGCAAGTACTATTCTCTCCATTTTACAGACTGAGAAACTGAGTCTTAGATAGGATTGTGATTTGCCTAAAATCACATAAGTAGTAAATAAAACAGCCAATATTTGAATGTAGGTCCATATACAATGATGATATGAAAAACCAGTAAGAGGATGTACTACAGGGAAAATACTTTCTTGTTTAGCCTACAGTATACTCTTTCAGGACCAAGTGAATCCCATGATTCAAAAGTAAATAGAAATCCTGGGATCATAGTACAACACAAGCTCTTTCTTTGAAACCTTTCATAAACATAGATCACACCTAAAGTGTTATTTCAAGGAAGAATGCAAAGAATATAGCAGTTGTGGCAACAATAGCAGTTGTGGCAACAATAGACACAAGAAGCTAGCTGTTGGGCAAGATGACAAAGGAAAAATATGTGATAGAGATTATGTATCTGTAGTCCCTAGGAAGCAATAAAAGGATAATTTAGGTTCCACAAAAGTTGGTTTGGCATTGAAAGTATTTAAAATCTTATTTAAGGACCAAGAAGTAATATACTAAGCAGCATTTACTGAAATTAAATGATCCAACATATTGACCCCTCCAATCTTGCCTTTCACCAAACAATCCTGGCATATTGCTGCCAGAGCTCTCTCTGAAAAAAAACTAACTGTTCTGATCATGTATGGGGCATTTCTCCTTAAGAATCCTGGAGACTTTCTACTGCATGATGAAGTCCATATTCCTTTCTCTGTGTGGGAACAGGGAGGGTAAAAAACAGTGAGATGAGTTGCTGGCAACAATTGCTGTGGGCAGCTCTGTGCCAGGCCCTTCACACACTTTTCTTATTTAATACTTAGAGCCTTTCGGAGAAGGTAATGTTTGCATTTTAAGGCTAGGAAAGCTGAGGCTCATCCAGTTTGCCCCAGGTCATACAGCCAGTGACCCTCTGGCCTTTCAAGGCCCTTTGGAGTTCCATCTGCATCTCTTTCCAGTCTAATCTCCACATTTTCTTTCTTTTTTTTTTTTTTTAATCTCCACATTTTCTACCCCCTGCTACCCTTTGCATTAGAAGTTTCCATCATATAAACTTTGCTTTCCTAGTATACACCATGGGGTTTACACATCTCCATATCTTTGCACATTCTGTTCCTTTAGCCTAGAATACATTTCTCCTTTTCTTGGCCTGGAGCTGTTGTTCACAAAGGCTGGGTTTAGCAGCACACTCTGGTGTGCCTGGGTCATTTCTTTAAGATGTGTTCTAAGTCATTTGCTACTACTAATAAATACGTGGATTTGTGAATGATTTCCCTAAAAAACAAAAGGAGATAATTCAAATTTAGCCCTGTCCTAATGTGTCTCACTAAGTGACATTCAACATGTTTTGTGGAGTGGGTCAGAGAGGGATCACAGCTGACACACCGGGAAGGGTGCACAACCTGTGCCTCATCTTGTCTTTGCTGTGGTCAGCAGTAAGCAGCAATTTTATTGCTGCACTAGCCTTCTACTGAAAATTATTGATACAGCATAAGTAAGAAGAAGGTAAGAATGAGAGAAGAAACATACATCAGGCAATGACCCTACATGTACATATACACTGCACAGGAAAAGGCAGTATCAATGCTTTGGCCAATAAGACACATTAATTCCTATGACTAAATCTGAGTAAAATGTATAATAATATTGATAATGACATGTTAAAAATTTTGAAATTCTAGGACTAATTTTTTTCATTTCTATCACTGTCATTCTTATAAAAGTACTTTTTGTTTGTTTTAATTCTTGTAACAGAAAAGGTATGATGGGATCCCTGGGTGGCGCAGCGGTTTAGCGCCTGCCTTTGGCCCAGGGCGCGATCCTGGAGACCCGGGATCGAATCCCACGTCAGGCTCCAGGTGCATGGAGCCTGCTTCTCCCTCTGCCTGTGTCTCTGCCTCTCTCTCTCTATCATAAAAAAAAAAAAAAAAAAAAAAGGTATGAAACCTTTTTTAAAAGCCCATCTTCTCCCCAACTTTTCTTGCATGACCCACCCACTTCCCCTAAGAAATTTACTGTCAATCCATCTAAATATTCATTCACTTCTATCCATCTAGATAGTCTCCACTCATACAAGTACTGTAAATGTATACCACGGTATCTAAAGAGCATGGGTCCTCGTTCTTATCTGCACAGATAAGAGTCCCAACCATTTATTAGCTGAGTGATACTGGGCAAATTATTTGACTTCTCTAAGCCTTAGTTAACTAATATGTGACACAGTAAAAATAGTAGCTACAGAAAATATTGTTAAGAGAATTCAACAGGCCAGTACATGGTGTTAATCATAATTAAACATGTACGACTGCCTTGTTAATATTACCCATGGAGTAAACCTCTAAATGAAAAAATCAGAACCCATTAGAAAAATAAAGTTCACTATTGAGAAAAATAAAGTAGCCATATTTGTTTCTAAATCATTTGCCAGTAAGTATGTCTTAATTTTGGATTTATAATTTCATTAATCACATATTTACAAAATATTCTGGAAGAAGCAATAAAACAAAAAGCTCCTAGGGCATTATATGCTTTAAATCCCTATAAATCTGTTTTTACCAAAATCTGAGTGTGCCCACATTAATGCACCATATAGGATTGATAAATGACAATGACATATTTCATTCTTATTATGATGGAAAACAGGTGAGAAAGGCTGGCCTGGAGAACCCATTGTTCAAAATTTCTCTACTGTCCATTCCTCTGAGAGATGTGTTAATATCACCCTTGACAGAGTTGGTTGCCTCTACCTCTGTGTTCCTACTCTACTTTGCAGATAAGACTTAATGACACCAAAGCACAACTTTAAGTATCCTACTGTCTTCTACGTGTCACAGGCTCATGAAAAAGGAAGGACCTTGATTTTTCTACAATGTGTTTCTCTGCACCCTACTGGGTCTAGTGCTTTCACTCTATAGGTGCTCCATAAATTTTAGAAGGAAAAGAAGCAATGTTGTGATGCATCATCTTGAAATCAAATGTAGATATACATTAAGATAATTTAAAGATAAATTTCCCCAACTCATGGTATATTTGAAACAACCATTAAAGGCCACATTCTTCCAATTTGTTACCTAATTCTATTTATCTAGTTTTCTGATGAAAGTAATAACTACTTAAGTCAAAAGACAACACCAGAAATTAACATGTAGTTGAATTTTGACTGTCAGATTTTGACACTCAAGTTAAAAGACAACACCAGAAATTCACATGTAGTTGAATTTTGAATGTCAGATTTTGAGAAGAGATAGCAGATTTTGAAAGACGAAGTGGGGAAAAAAGACCCTAAGGCAATGACTTGCTGTGGTCAGGGATGCATGTACAACAGAAAAAAAAAAAAAAAAAAAACAGTGTATCAAAGCCTGCAGTTGAATAGTTCAGGGACTTTTGGGAAATCTGTATAAGAACTTTCCAATCCTTCCCTCTTTATCTTTGTGACAAATTAGCACATGTTTTTTGTTAGTTTTTGTCTACTCTCTGTGCTTCCAGAAGTTTATTACAACTAATTATATATAGATTTTGCTTGGAATCTAGCTTATAGAAAATAAAGCTATAATTCATATGGGGGAGTCCAGCTCTAAAATGTCTTCACTTGGATGCATAAAAAATACTGCACTTCGATGTTGTTTCAGTTTCTACTCCCTATCCACAGAGGATGAGACTCTCATCTCTGGCCTCTTGTGCATAATCCCCTGAGCAATGCAGCTGACCAGCCACAGTCCTGAGCTTTCCAAAGTTACTCTTTGCTCTCCTCCTCTCCCACCCCTTTTGGGAATACAAGCAAGAAATATCATGTCCTGTATTACAGAGCTACATTTTTTCTACCACATTGTAAGCAACTAAGAACTAGAAAGAATAATCCTCACATTGCTTAACAAAACATTTACTAAATCTTTCTTGATTGAAAGAACAAGTGAATGAATGATGTGGTCTCCTCAATATTTAGATACTACCCTACAAATTCTCAAAAATGTTAGCTCTTTGCCTAATAATGACTTCAGGCAAGCACTTTAGTGCCCTTGTACATAAGTTACCCACATTTAAGCCTGATTGCCTTTCAGCCACAAAGGGCCTGAAAAAATGATGAGATACTATCACTGCCAGAGGTAGAGAAAAATCACACATGCATGCACGTGCACACACACACACACACACTTTTATCCTATTTGGAAAAATTGTTTTCTTCATCCAAACCTAATAAAGTCGCTATAAGGCAGAAAGCATACACTCAAACAAGCTCCAACTATACTACAGCATTTTCTGCTCTTATACAATAAATTAGAACCACCCAGAATTTTTCTGGCAGATGAAGGAGAAACTTCTCGTTGTGGGCTTTTTTTTTTAATATATCTATTTATAAAAAAGTTTTGAAGAAACAAATGGTCAAAGAAACACATACAATAGAATCACCAAGAGAAATGTAAAGAACTAGAAATCAGCAAGAAGATCTTAGAATGGAAATAATTAGAAAATCTACCCTAAGTATTATTGGTATCTTTCTTGATAGTTAAGGCTAAAAGAAACATTAGGAGTTGTCATTCTTGTAAAAACTGACTCTAGGGAACTAGCTAGTGAATCTTTCTACATGAAAGAAATTGATTAATATGCAAAGAAAGAAACTTCCTTCGTAGTGTTTTCTCTTAATTTAACTATTAGTGGAAAGCTTAGGACAAGATGTTAAAGGATAGTTAAATGAAAGCACTCCTAGCTCAAAAGTAACGTACAAAGTTGTATGGGTCAGGTATGCAACTTTCTGGTGAGTTAACATTATGTAAGGATGTTCTCAGAGATTGCAGAATAAATAGCTTTGCTGGTGGTTCCCAAATATGGGTGATAGGCAGGACAAATTGGGGAGCTGATGAATCAGAATCTCTGGGAATGGGGCCAGAAATATGCATTTTTAAAAAAGTAGCCACCCTTTCACACGTGACCCTGTAACTCAGTAGTTGAGGAATTAATGCCTTGCTTATCCTTCCACAGAGTACAGTGCCACTCACCTGTGCATGAAGACAGGTGTTGGCAGAACAAGATCTGCTCTGCCAGCAGGCACAAGACAGTAACTGCCACCGACATTATGTCCAGCAGCGTCAATTTATAAAGGCAGTTCCCTATCTTTTTAAAAAGACAGTTCTTTACCTTTTATAAAGGTAGTTCTTTTATTTATTTTTTAAGATTTTAAGTAATCTCTATATCCTACTTGGGGCTCAAAATCACAACCCCAAGATCAAGGGTCGCATTTTCCACCAACGAAGCCAGCCAGGCGCTTCAAATAGTTCTTTTACTTTGTAAGAATACTACTACTTATTGGGCAGCCCTGGTGGCTCAATGGTTTAGTGCCGCCTTCAGCCCAGGGCGTGATTCTGGAGTCCCCGGATCGAGTCCCATGTTGGGCTCCCAGTATGGAGCCTGCCTTCTCCCTCTGCCTGTGTCTCTGCCTCTCTCTATGTGTCTCTCATGAATGAACAAATAAAATCTTAAAAAAAAAAAAAAAGAAGACTACTACTTATTAACTTTGATATTCTGAGTTGTTAGATATTGGTTCTCATCTTTAAACTTCAGTGTAAAAGAGTACATTACTCTAACAACAATATTGCAAATATAACCAAAAAATAACATGCAAAAGATACAAAAATACATTGGATGAAACAAACTGGCCTATGGCAAGTGAACACTGAGAATGCTGACTGTCCCAGCTGTCCCTGCACAAGCAACTTTGAAGAACATTACAGTTATTACCAACACAGTGGTTTCCCAGTAATGTTTCATAAGTAACACCACATTTCGGGCACATGGAATGCATGCAAATTCGCTTTATCTCTTTTTTCTTTCAAAGCTGCTAAACAGCTTCTAGACCTCTCGTGGACTGCCAGTGTGAACCCATCATTACAAGACAATATTGCTCCCTTTCAGAAATGAAATATGGGGTTGAGCTGGGATGCTGCACTTCATTGCTCTAGAAGCCTTGCCCACACTCACTCTTCTTTCCACTCTACTGTCTTAACTGATGATGTACTGGCTTACAAATATCCACTCACCTTTCCTCAAGAGCCCATGAATACAATTCTATTTCCAGTTCTAATTTCTTAGACTAGAAAGACTCATAGGATCCTGTATAGGATCATATATCAGGAAATTTACATAGCATTTCTAGGTACCTTACTGGAAGAGAGAACAGCAACAAAACTCTTTCAAATTGAAATAGCAAAGTATTTGTTTTCTGTAATGTGGAATAAAATAGGAATTCCTATGCCTTTCTATAGCCCAACCAGTGATCAATGTTGGTTTCCACCAGATGGACCCTAACATGTCCAAATCACTATGATGAAGAATTTATTTATTTATTTTAAAAGATTTTATTTATTTATTTGAGAGTGAGCAAGAGAGAGCAGGAACAGGAGGGAGAGGCAGATTTCCCCACTGAGCAGGAAGCCTGACATGAGGCTTCATCCCAGGATCATGACCTGAGCCAAAGGCAGATTGCTTAACCGACTGATCCACCCAGGCACCCCTTATCTGTAATTTTATGTTAAGTTGACACATATTCTGAGGCTTTTTGAAGGACATCTGCAAATTTTTGATTCAATGAGTAAAATACTCTGAATTTTAGGAAACCAAGCAAGAATCACTGTACTAAAACCAAGTTAGAATGTTTAGACACAAAATTTATGTGGAAGTGGTTCATAAACTCAGTTCTTTAGCATTATTATTATTATTATTATTGCTACTGTTATTATTATTATTACTAGCCATTTTATTTTAAAAGTCAATTTCAGGAGCATCTGGTTGGCTCACTTGGTTGAGCATCTGCCTTTGGCTCAGGTCATGATCCCAGGGGTCTGGGATCGACCCCCCATCAGGTTCCCTGGTCAGTGAGGAGGCTTCTTCTCCCTCTCCCTCTGCCTGCCATTACCCCTGCTTGTGCTCTTTCTCTCTGTCAAATAAATAAATAAAATATTTAAAAATAAATAAATAAAAGTTAATTTCAATTTCACTTTAACAATTTGAAAATCAATTTTTTAAGAACTTGCTGTGCCTGTCAAAGTGGTTTGACTCTGTGCTAATAAGGTAATAATGATCAATAGTATTTTTCAATCATTTTGCCATCTTCAGATTACTGTCTTTATTACTATCAAAATGACCAGTCTTTATAGAGCTCAGCTTCCCAACCAAAGACATGGCCAACTTCGTGTCCGCTTTTGGCATTTAGCAAAGCCCTGCATGGCACTCAGATCTGTTGCCAACTGCCACAGGCCTTGCCCTTGCATATTTGAAAACCCCAAGGAAGTAGAGGGTGATAGGGGGATTTTTCCCTTCATATCTGGTTCTGATATTGAAGTAATTTTAAAATAGATCACATAAAGTTCATATAAAAGCCAAAGGGAGGAGCTAAACTGGAAATCCTGACAAAATCAGTTGCTTAGATGCTAATAGTTCTGGAATGTAAACGCTGAGAGCAATCCATGGTTTGGGCCATTTCCTTCTAAGATTGTAGAGAAGCTTGGAATGGCCTCTAGCAAACTACATGTTTTAACAAAGGCTGTATTTTCTTTCATGGATGAAAGTTCCTGTGTGTGTGTGTATATGTGTGTGTGTGCGTGTTTTAAAAATTTATTTACTAGCAATTAAAAAAGACTTCTCAGGGCAGCCCCAGTGGCACAGCGGTTTGGCACCGCCTGCAGCCTGGGGTGTGATCCTGGGGACCTGGGATCGAGTCCCACATCGGGCTCCCTGCATGGAGCCTGCTTCTCCCTCTGCCTCTCTCTGTCTCTATGAATAAATAAATAAAATCTTAAAAAAAAAAAGACTTCTCACCTTTAGTGCTTCCATGCCAGCCTGGATGACAGGAGCAAAGACAGTCTCATTTTCATTAGAGTCTGCAAACATCTCTGGAATCTGGTCCAATAAGCTATAAGAAATAAATGAATAAAAGGTTTTAAATGTTTAGCATATTTGTAATAAACTTCAAGAAATAAATCACTACCATTTCAAGACTAAACACATATGGTATTTATTTTTCGCTGAACACCTATGGGTGACTTTCATAATCATTCCTCAGGGAATGATATCCTGGCATGTTTTGAAACCAAAATTTATGATTTGTTTGGAACATTTATAAAAGTATACTATATTGTAAATATTTTTGTAAATATTTTTCACTATATACATTTTTGAACTCTTAAAATCATAAATTCTTAGAATAGTGGCTATATCTTTAGTTATAACCATCATCATTGAATGCTCATCCATATGCAGGAAATATCTCTTTCCAGCAAAGAGAAGAGACTGATCTGGTTGAGTGTGAGTATTAAAAAAAAAAAAAAAAAAAAAAACTCCTCCTTGGGGCGCTTGGGTGGCTTAGTGAGTTAAGCATCCGACTCTTGATTTCAGCTCACGTCATGATATCAGGATCATGAGATCAAGGTCAGGCTCTGTGGTGGGCATGGAGAGTCTGTTTAATATTATATCTATCCTTTTGCCCCTCCCAACTGCTGTCTGTCTCTATATAAAATGAAACAAAACAAAACTCCTTTTAGATATTGGTGTACATTTAAAATAGAACATAAATTACAGAGTTTGATAATCCATGTGTTAAAAGTCCCTTGCTAATGACAAAACAAAACATGTGACTAAATCAAAACAATTAAAAAAGATAGTTGATTATATTATATATAAAATATATGATATATATTATAAAACACTTGATACTTACTTGTGAATCACAGACTGGGATTCTTGATAGTTGACAAGGAAACCATCCAGTAGAGGAACAAAGACCTCTCCAACATCAGTCACCACCATCATCTGAGGCTGGGCCAAGTTACTCTTTACATTAAAGAAATGCAGCACTTTGTTATATGTGATAAAACCGACTCGGATTGCAGAAGTTTCTTCTTGTTCTTCCCTATGAGAGAAACACAGCATTTGAAGTTCTTTCATATATTTATGAGAGAAGTTTCTATCAGCAATTCAGTAGGTACATCATCTATAAAATATATAGAAGACATATTTAAAGTTTTGATCTTCATTATTGTTTAGTCACAGTAGGGGGATGGGGGATATTACAAAAATAAGTTGATAAAAAATTCTCAAAATTCTAGGTAAGAAAAAGTCAAATAGATATGAAAATATATTTCTTTAATATATTCCCTTCTTTAATATATGTATTCCCAATCTACTGCAATTACAAAGTTTGCTTTTTTTTCCCCATAACTAAGCTAGGCATATTACATTCTTTATAAACAAAGCTCTCTCAGAAGTCACCAGAGGTCAAAAGAACAAATGGAACATCTGAAGCAAGAGAAAGGCACACTCAGATTACAAACAGGATAGCTATTTTTATCAAGAAAGGACTTGCTTCTGTGTGATTCTTTCAGATTCTAGAGAATCTCAACAGAAATTGAGAGATTTTAAGAGCTATATACCATAAATACATAACATAAATCACATATATAAATTTATGATGTAATTCTTATTAGGTAGCCATTTGTGATGTCATGGCAAGACAATAAAAGTAATAAAAGCTCTAAAACCATAATAAAAAGTAAATTTTTGAGAAATCCCAAGGTAAGGCCTTAATCTTCCTGAAAGGAATAGAAGGCATGACTACTCTTTTTCAAGTCTATACTAAGTATACTCAGAGTTGAGTGGTCTGAACTCCGGTTAATATTTACCTAAATTTCTCTCTTTATCTTCCTTCCCCTGCTCCCTCCCTCCTAAAATACTACTGATACTCTTACTAATTTTCATTATGGATATAACAGTGCTCAGTGGTTACATGACAGCCACAAAAGATATATGCCATTTTCTTTAATCCTTAGATATCAGTAAAACTTATTTTGCTTAGGGACAACTTTTTTGAAAAAGAGCCTAGTATGCTCTTTTCTAAACTTTGTACATAGCATAAGAAGTTACTTGAGTATGAGAGAAAGGAAAATAAAATATAAGATCAAAGTATCTGAAGTTCAAATTGTTGATGCCACTGCAGACTTCCCAATTTCTTTGATGTTTCAGCAGATTACAGGCTGACAAACTAAGGACTTCAAACTCTATTTCTTCTTTACTTCCTTTGCTAATTGAGGGTATTTATTCTTCATTTTGGCCTTCATAAATGGGTGGGCAGTTTAAACAGGCAGTTTAAATCTCTTCCAAAAGTACTTGGTAAATGCATATATTTTGGACTCTTGCAAAATTTTCAGAAATGGTTTGCTTATCCTTTGTAACTGCCCATAACATACTTTTACACCCACACACCTCCGCTCAATATCCTAAACTGTATGACTTCATACAACTAACCATTATAGTATATCGTTCCCATGTTCTCCATTCGCCCATCCCTATTTACTTGGAATTTTACTCCTTAAGACCAAGCACAGATACTCTTGCTCTCTCAAAGCTCCCCTGATGCTACCAACCAGAAGTTATTCCTCTTCTAGATTTCTACAAATCATTCTCCCTAGGCTCTTACTATACAGTGCCTTTCAGTTAACGTATCATGACTCTTTGACCAATAGAGACCCAAAGTTTATCCTCTCTGCTTCTGTCAGGGTCTAGGATAACATGGGGAATTAGAGGTATGTTCAGGATGATTATTGTGATGGTGAAATGTCGTATTTAGGATGGCAAGTTAGAGCCCAAATTCATAAACTACATCTCTTCCCAACTCCCATTTAGTGATGTCACTATGCTAGTTTAAAATCAGCCTGGCTGGAAGTATTTTATACCACAAATGAGCAAACACTACAATTAAGGTTTTATTTATTTGAGATCCAGTTTACCAGCACACTACCATTTCCGAGTAAACCTTTTATTATGTAAGGTGATAAACGTCCAACAAACCCTAAGGGTATTTATTCTCTTTTAATAGTTAATTTAGAGTCAATTAAGGCAAATGACACAAAAGAAAAATTACAGAGAAAAACCTAGATTGCTATTTCCCAATGGATTTGGACATTTTCAAGTAATGGGAAAGGCATATCTTGGGATTCACAGGGTTCATTTAGAATCTAAACAGTTTTAAAAACATTTAATTGGAACATCTCACATTATTGCAAAATATTAGTATATGTTTTCATGGGAACATATTTTTTTTTAATTTGAGAAACAAAGAATTACCTTAGATTTTTCTTTTTCAACAGTATAACTACCTTGTTAAATCATATCCAGAAGAAAATGAAATTTCAGCCTTTCCTTCATATTAATTCTACACAAATTTAACAAAGTTACATATGGGATATCACATAGAACAACATGTGTTTCTTCTTCTGCTTTTCAATTACCAATTTTCTCAACACGTGCCCCCATTATTTTAATGGAATGAATCTGACAGAGCAAAACTGAAGATGTTAGTAACTAAATGAATCGGAATATTCCAAAAGCAAGCATTTTGAACATTTTAGCTAAAGCAGCATTAAAAACAACCAGAAAAAAACCCTAACTGCTTGATTTAAACAACAGATGAAATATTTCAAATCTTTTCTTTCCTGTTCCAGAGAAGTCAGACAGAAATGGCATCTGGCAAAATCAAAGATGTAAATTTAAAATTAAATAGTAAAGAATGGGTCCTTCACTTTTCAAAAGATTAGCTAAGAGATGAACATACCTTAGATGTTAAGACTTATATTGTGCTTTAGAAAGGCTATTTGGGGGGCAGTTGGGTGGCTCAGGGCGTGATCCTGGGGTCCTGGGATCGAGTCCCACATCAATCTCCCCACAAGGAGGCTGCTTCTCCCTCTGCCTATGTCTCTGCCTATCTCTCTGTATCTCACATGAATAAATAAATAAAATCTTAAAAGGAAATAAAAATAAAAAAGCTATTTGGCATATTACATAGTTCAGAGGGGTAAATCAGATTGATGGCAATCTTATCAATCATAAAAAATATAAAGAGCCCACAACAAACTTTGGGGAAGAAAAAAAGCAATCAGATTTGTTTTAAAAAAAATAAAGGAAGAAAATTGCATTTTAGCTTAAATAAAAACTTTTAGGAGAGATTTTAAAAAGTAGCAGGGAATAACCAGCAGTATCCTTTTATTTTTTCTCCTATCTCACTAAAGTCACAGTCTGCTCCAATGGGATACAGAACTCATGATGACATCTAAGGGAAGGAGTGTGGTTTCATAACTTTGGTCAACAGGGTATACACTTCACATCACCACTGTGTTGCAAAGGAGCAAGGGGTAGGTGAGGTAACCATGAGAAGAGGATGGCCTAATTTAATCAGTTCTAGAGAAGGGAAAGAAAGAGACATCATTTCCATAAATTTAGTTTTCTTTCATATCATTCAAGCTCCAAGTTCAGAGTTAGAATTAAAACAGCCCTGTGAGAAAAGTCTATGATAAAATACATGATATTCAGCAGAAAGTCCACACTTCTCAAGTATCCCTAAGAATGAGGTAACAGAAACTATAGTCACAGTCAGCAGGCACACATGCCTTTCTTGTGCCCCATCTTCAACTTGCTCCCAGTTCATTCTTCATTTTAGAATTCGGTTTGAAATCACCTCAATGTTTTTTAAACATCCTCACAGCTATTCCAAATTATCCTTGAGAATATTATGACTTGAGCTTCATAGATACAAACAAAGCTACTCCTGGGAGGTCCAGAGTTCACTCATTTGAGGCTCATATGCACCAGTGCAGCAGCCACATGTGGAAGGAATAGAGGGGAATGGGCATCCAATGACTCAGGAAGCCCTAAAGCCTATAGATATCCCATCCCTCAAAGCATTCCTTTTCAAAACAGAGACTGCTTACCCTCAGGAGATATGAAGGAGGGGAGATGTTGAGACTGGTGCAGACACTACATTTCAGACAATATTTGTTAGTTTTTTTTCTTAAGCATGTCTCCTCTCATAAAGGAAGAGTTTCTCCTGCTCCCGAGGCTCCTTACTAGATGGTACTTCCCATCCTAAACAACTAGTTTGTACACTATAAAAAAGAGCCATGTTTGCTAAAACACCTTTCCACCTTTACTTTTATGCACTGACCCCTGCAGTGGCAAGGAAAGTGATCCACTTTGTGCTAGGACCTAGAGGCAGTAAAGCGGCAAAGAGATTTGACAGTATGTTACAAGGGCAAAGGAAATTTGGCTCAAAGACTACCATCTCTGCCATAAGACAACAGTTCAGTTTCCTGGCATCCCTTAGAACTCTTACCACAATCCACAGCTACCAGCTTCCACTGGAAAATCAACCCCTCTGAAAATGAATAACAGATTTCCAAAGTCTTTCCCATCACACTGTTGGGATTCTCCTTATGGTTTATAGTGTATTTTGAATATTGTTTATCATAGCATTAATTTTTATCAGTTTGTTTCTTTTGCTTTGTACAAAAAACAACTCTGGACGTTTTAAGGACTCAAAAAAAATGGTGCTGTTTGATTTATAAATATTTGCCCAAAGTCCTCATTAGCAAAAGATATCTATATCCATATTCAGCACTTGTTTTCTGGCCAATAAACTAATTCAGTAATTTTATGCAATTTATAAAAATAATGGGAGTTCTCTTACTTTGGAAGTTTTTCCAGCACAGTCTTCAGTTCTTCACATATGAGCTTCACAAGTCCATTCTTGATGTTACTATATGAAACATCAATCATGAAGATAAAGGCTGGTGGATTGGGAGGCTTATTCTTCTACAGGAATGCAAACAGATCACACAAATGTAATTATAAAGTATATACACTGTATAATCAAAATAAAACATTCAAACTCTTGAAGATCATCAAACTTTTCATTTACTATTTTTGGGTATAACATCTGTGGAATTAAATAATTTTCTAGAACACAGTCTCTGATGCTGTAAAAAAAGATTAAAGCTGTTTGTTTCCAGGGTATGACCTGTAACACACTATTGAATTAGACAGGATTATGATATCTAGCAGAGAAGCTTCACTTTTGTAGCACTCCAAAGACCTTAACACTACAATTACCCAATTGTGAGTACAGTCTGGTGACCAGCCTTGCTTATAACCCTCTGCTTTATAAGAAAAAGTGAGTGAGGTGCCTCAGTGGCTTTGTCAGTTAAGTGTTTGCCTTTGGCTCAGGTCATGATCCCAGGGCCCTGAGACTGAGCCCCACATCGGGTTCCCTTGCTCCACAGGGAGTCTGCTTCTCCCTCTGCCCTTCCCCTCTCCCTTCCTCCCTCCCTCGGTCCCTCCCTCCCTCCCTCCCTCCCTCGCTCTCTCTCTCAAATAAATAAATAAATCTTAAAAAGAAGAAGAAGAAATGTCTGGAACCTTGACAAATTGTGCCCCCAAAGAGTACATGCAATAATTAGTATTTGTCTTGAAACTAGTAAAACTTCATTAACTTGATAACACTATTGTCTTTTTTTAAAGATTTTATTTATTTATTTGAAAGAAAGAGAGTACATGAGTGGAAGGGAGAGGCAGAGAGCCTGATGCAGAACTCTATCCCAGAAAGCCAGGATCAAGACACAAGCTGAAGGCAGACACTTAACCATCTGAGCCACCCAAGTGCTCTTTAATAACACTATTTTCAATTTTTTTCTTCATAAGCTCTTTCAGTTTTAAAGATATGAAATTATATACTAAAATATAATTGTAGGGGCACCTGGGTGGCTTAGTGGGCTAAGCATCTGACCCTTGATTTCAGCTCAGGTCATGGTCTCAGTGTCATGAGATCAAGCCCCACATTGGGCTTCCTGCTCGGTGGAGAGTCTGCTTCTGCCTCTGCCACTCCCCATGTTCCTGCTCTTCCTGTCTCTCTCAAATAAATAAGATTTTTTTAAAAATAAAATATAATTGTATAACTTAAAATTATATTATATTGTCAAATACTTACCTGTTCCTTACATATTTGTTGTAGAAGATGGAATATTGGGCCTTTTCTACATCTATTTAAAACAATCACTATAACATAAAGCAGGTGCTATATAAATGTTTTGTAGCTGTTGGTCCCTTTACTGGCTGGTGTTCAAAAAGCTCTTAGGAAATGCTTCTTCAGTTGAGTCTTACAAAGTATTTAGAAAACAGAGCCACAGGCAAACTTAGTGACTCAAACTAAAACAAGAGTTCAGGTTAATCCAATTTTCAACTTTATGGTAAATAACACAAACGTTCTAAAATAAAATTGTATTATAATTATAAAATTAGATGACAATGTCTCCAAATTATTTTACTGATTCATTCTATATCCATTATAAGTCTAGATACAATACTCTTCTAATAAAGTATGTCACTTGAAATTAAAAAAAAAAATGCAGGACTTAAAAATCACCAATGTAAATGCTTCATTGCTTTGCCACATTCAAAATCAGGCAAACAAGGAAAAGAAAGAACTGTACTGCTATCTGAGCAATTTTATTTTATTTTATTTTTTGGCAAATCCTTTCTCACCTAATCTAATTTATAACATAGACTTACATTGAATTATATTAAATAAAAATAATAATCATTTCCTTTTTTTTTAATCATTTCCATTAATTAAGCCAAAGCCTCGTTGTGACCAACCCAAATGTGTCTTACCATTCTTGTGTTCTCTTAAGTTCAGCATTACTCATTCCCCACAGAATAGCTTCCATAAATCCATCACACACATCTCTGTGAAATGCTTCACTGTAACTACTTTTCTATGCATGGGAAACTAATTCCTCATTCCTCTAAATGATATTCTCTTTCAACATCTCTGTATCTATCAATAACCTCACTACACATCAACTCAGAGCTTAAAAATATCAAATTAGATCTGACTATTCCTTTTCTTTCAATCACCAAGTCTCATTAATTATCCTTTCAAAATAATTCTTTCATGTTTCACCCAGTCCCTATTCTTAACCATCCAGAAGTTTGTCCTCTCATGCCTAGAAAATTCTAATGACTTCATCATTGGCTGCCTTAATCAATTACTCTCCCCTTTCAATCCAGCTTGCTTTGTCCAGCCAAGCCTAACAGGTATAAACTTTATAAAAACTTGGTTTTTTCATGACATCTTACCAAAACCACTGTTAAGGGCCAAAGACCTCCTGACTGCAAATGAGTGACTTTAAGTAAAATCCAGCTCTCATCCTAAATCTCTTTTCTCTCTCCAATTTTAGGCATGGCACTTTCACTTTCTAAGCTGTCAAGTCACTGCAATATCATTTCCTCTTCCACTTTTCTGACTGCTGCTTGTTTTTTATTTTCTTATCTTTCTCCAAAAGACACCCACTTTTTCTTACCACATGCTCCATCACAGAAATCTCGTTTATATTTTTAGCCAGCACCACTTTATAGATGACTCCTCAAATTCTTTCTAATCATGGTCTGAGCTCCAGAGCAGCATTCATTTAACTATAGCAGACCTGCCAGGATCTTCACTTCAATATTTTAGCAGGTAAGACAAGATTTATCCCACTAATACTGGCCTTCTCTATAAGGAAAGAAAAAGCATTATCCTCAAAAATAATCTGGGTTTCAAATCTCATTTTCTCTGTGGAATTGCCCACCTTTCTTACCATCCACACCAGTTAATTGTAAAGCATTCTTGTTCTGGCACCCAAATTTAGACACTCATTTCCAAAAGTATTTCTAACTGCGGTAAAATAGACATAAAATTTACCAATTTAAGCATTTTAAATTGTATAGTTCAGTGGTATTAAGTACATTTACACTGGTGTGCAACCATCACCACCACCCATTCTAGAACTCTTTTATCTTGCAATACTGAAACCATTAAACAATGACTTATCATTCCCCTCTCTCTCTAGACCCTGGCAACCACCATTCTACATTTCTACATCCTTGCTTTCATGAATTTGACTCCTCTAGGTACTTCATAAAATAAAATCATAATATTTGTCTTTTATGTGACTGGCTTATTTCATTTAGCATTAGTTCATCCATGTTTAGTGTGGGTCTAAATTTCCTATCTTTCAAGGCTGAATAATATTCCACATACATATATACTACATTCTGTTTATCCATTTATCCATGTATGGACTCGTGGGTTACTTCCACCTTTTGGCTATTGTGAATAATGCTATGAACATGAGTGTGCAAATGTCTCTTTGAGACTCTGCTTTCAGTAATTTTGTGTATATACCCGGTCATTCTATTTCTAAATTTCTGAGGAACTACTATACTCCTTTCATTTTATCTTGCTTTGATTACTGCATTAACTTCTAATGTCACCCTGCTTCCAAATTCTTTCCTCTCATTACACAGACTGCTATCAGAATAACCGGTCCAAAGACACAATACAGATCACAATCCTACTGCCTCTAAGGACAGAATGTTTACTGAGTCCTCAGAGTCAAACACAGAGCATGGCACAAAAGACTGCTCAATACTGCTGACTGAGTGAATAAATGTGTGGATGGATGGATGAATGGATTAAGGAAACAACTCCCTCTTTACCTTTAATGGTCTCATTACTTACTGAATTAACATAAATTCCTCAATGGCCTGGCATTTTTAACTCATACTCATTTTAACTCATACTCATAACAATACTCATTTAACAAACATGTATAAAAACCAGGAGATGAAAGGTAAGATGACAAACCCAGTGGAAAATAAATGGTTAGTCTGTATCTCAAAACAATTTCCCAGCTTTACTTCCCATTATTCCCCAATACACATTCCTTCAACTAATTTAAGTGTTTGCCATTTTCAAAACATTTCCTATCCAGAAGTCACAATCTAGCAGGCCTGGGCCAAGAATTTGGCCAGAAAAGTATTTTGTTTGGCATAGTGTTTTTAAAAAATACTTGAATATGAATGTGTTTTGGGGGAAAGGGAACATCCTCTCCAATTATCCTAGTCCCATACTAACTCCCCATCACTTATCTACACTTATCTACAATACCTGCCTCATCCCTGAAGAAAGTGAAGTTGCAAATACTCTGTATCTACTCACTGTTTTGTTTCCCTTTCCACATGTCCAAACTCTGCTCATGGTGTAACCAGCTCAAGTCACTCTTTGAAGCCTTCCTTCACCCTCTAAGTCATATGTCATCACTTGTCCATTCTCTTATAGCATTTTTTGACACTTAAGGCATTTATCATACTTGGGTTTATACCATAGGATTATTTGACTCTTAAAACATTTATCATACTTGGGTTTATATCATAATTATATACTTATTGAGTCTACACATACGGAGTACCTTGAAATCAGGTTCATTGCTAGCTTTGGTATCCCTCATAGCACATAACCAAGTGTCTTGGGTGTGTTAGGTATCCATTAAATGTCACAGTGAATTAAAATTGAGTGGAGGGATGACATTTTTATTTAGGAAAAATAAAAGGCTGGCTTGGAATGGGATTTTACGTTTCAGGTACACTTTGTGTACAGATATATTCCGTAAACTTTTAATTGAAAAACTTTCAATTATATGACAAGAGTTGAGGTACTTTTTTCCAGGAGAACCCCATAGTGATTTCCTAAGTAACTGCCTACAAATCCACAGTATATTGATAAAGAATAGAGGTTCTGTGGTCATGCCAACAGAGCTTTCAGTCTGGGTCCAGCACTTTCTATGTGTGTGATCTGAGGGTGGCACTTAAGCTCTCTAGGCCTCTTGTAATAATAGTACGCATCATGTGGGTTCACTTGAGTACTAACTATACAACACAAAAAAAAGCATTTAGCATAGAGCATCACACATAGTAAATAGCCAATGTTAATTTTATTATATACAACTGGTATCAAGATAAACTAAAATGAATAGGGCAAAATGTAATTTTGTATTTCTAAATTTGTATGGTATCAAAAAACACATGTACAAATTAAATAAGCTCCTTTTCATTGTCCAAATCCCTAAGGCAACTCACTATTATACTTTATTTACATTTTGAATTATAATTAAATTTGAAGATACTTAAATCATCTTTTATTTTGAATCCTACTTGGAATAATAAAAGGTAGATTAAGCTTACAAAACATTCTTCAAAATGTACATTTTTTTTTTTTAATTTGGTTCCTTGCCTGCTGGGTGAAATTTTCCATCAATTAGACATCTGGAACATTTCCAGATAACAGAGTTTGAAGATACGAAGACTTTTGTTCCCAGAAATAGATTTGACTCTCTGCCTGAGTTTCTACTAAAAAAGCATAAAATCAAGATAATATAGCCTTTTTGGCAGAGAACTAGAAACTGAAAACATAGTTATATTTATACTATAGTTGCAAAGATCAATCAATAAATTTTCCATCACTAGTTATAATGGCTTTATTACATTTAATTAGAACTTGATTATTTATGTGGTCTACTTAATCATTCACCCTTAGTCAACAGCAGTAAAGAACAAATTAACTGTCTAAAAGTAGTTGGTACTTTAGGATTTTTTTTTTTTTGTCTGATATAGTTATACCAAAAATGTTCTTACATTTGTCAAAATATGTTCAAATGACACATTTTGAATTAATAAAGCATTAACTTTTCTTTAATAACTAGTCTATGAAAAAAAAATTACCAGTTCTATGTAATGTAAAAAAAATCATACAAAACACTAAAATAAATGCAAAAGTTGTATTAACTAAAAAATTTAAATCCAATCAATTGAAAAAAAAAACTTCTATTTAGCAAAAATATTTTTTGTAATTTATATTCAATACGTGGACTAGTCCCCTCACAAATATCTGTGATAGAATTCTGTGGGTCAGAGACTGTTTTCTGAGAACTGGGCATCAGCTGGCATTCATATTTGTCAGGGGAAGACAGACATTTAGTCAGAATGACTGTTTCTTCAGGTCTACATATGATACTTCAGATATAAGCTGAAATCTGAACTCAATCCCAAGAAAATGCTTCCAAAGTACCGAAGAATTTTAGAGCCCTGCAAGTTACCCATAATGATGTCACTCTCACTGTGACATTTGGAAAGGGAAATAGCCAGTCCTGGGAATAGTAAAAGACCTGCAAATTCATTCATTCATTCATTCATTTATTTATGCATTCATTCCACATACACTGATCAACTGTCTTCCAGTTGATTTAGATAGACACTATCTTCCAGTTGTACTAGATATCCACTGTGGTGGATACCATAAAGACAGCCAAGACAAGATTCTTGTCACCAAGAATACTGAATTCTATGAGGGGGGGGGAACATTTAAGAAGATTTAAGTTTCATAGGAATAATTGCTACAACAAATATATGAACCAAATTCTATGGGAAAAAAAAAAGCACTAGAAGATTTACTAAATAACCACCATGATAAAGTCAAAGAAAACTGTACATATGCACACATCACACACAGTCACATAAAATAAAATTTCAGCCAGGTATTACAGAATGAGTAGGAGTTTGCTAGGTGGAGTATATATATAGATGTAACAGAAGGATGCAAAGATAGTCTGGTCAAAACAATCTTACCCAAAAGCATGGGAGTTGTAAAAAGGAATGATGAGTCCAGAGTATGTGGTGAGAGTTTTGTAAAACTGAAGAGATGGCTGAGGTGATAGTATGAAAGCCAACAGTTAATGGTCTTATAAGGAAAGTTAAATTCTTGAATTTAATTTTTTAGATTAAGGAAATGGGGAGGCATCTCACGCTTACGTTTTAAAGCAAGGAAACCAAAGGCCAGAATCCCAGGCTCTCACATAGTCCAAGGAAGATTCTAAGAACTCTAAATCACTGTGGTGACAACTCATGTGCAGAAAGGAGGCAAAGAAAACTGTCATGGTCCTATTGACCATATTGGCTGAGCTTCTGCCTTGGAAGAGAAAATCTTCTGAAATCACTGACAAAACAAATGAGATCGAGGCACTATATGGAACTGTTGCTTTAAGAATCCAGAATATTTTATCTGATAGGGACATAAAAATTAAATTCTTGTTTTCTATTTCTGGCACCACTCTTTATTTTTAAAAATAATCACTGCACTGAATAGTTTGGCAGTTTAATCATGTTAACAGCCTAGAAGCCTTGATCTGTGTCTGAGGCATTTCTACATCCCCATGATACCCCCAAAATGCTTTGTTTGTGAATCAAGATTCAGTTTTTACATATGAAAGTTATTCACTTGAATTTGACATCAACGTATAAACACTTGAAGTCCTGGGAACACTTACTCTGCAGTAATCCAAAGTAGCAACATATTCATAAGATCCTAGAGATAGCTCCGGCTTCTCATAGTGGTCCAGCCTTCTCCCGATGTGGTCCAGATGTTGGAAATAGAACGGTGGAACTAATAAAAACAAAATAAGAAAGGAAATATTTTGTTTTCATAACACAGACAACTTAGTAAGTTCTTAAAATTTATTATGGGAGGAAAAGAATTAGTGTGTGGGGGGGAGTATTTTAAAGCTATAATATAGTATATATTCTAAATATCCACTATTTAAAAAGCATGTGTGGAAAGTACAAAGGTTTTCTTAAAAAATCTTGACTCTTCTGCAAGTTACTGATGATACATAACATTTATGATTTGGACCACTGTGCAGAGACAGGGGATAACAAAACTGGTGTTTTTAAATTGTCACAAAGAAAATTTAATTATCTCTATTTAATTACCTCTTTTAAAAGGAATTCTGACTTTTCTAACTACTTAAATTTTCAATATACCCAACAGAAATATACATTCATTATTTGGACTATACTATTAACTACAATATTTATTATCCTTTAATTAAGAGATGTCTTCAGCCATGGAAAGTTTGCATAGTAATCTTTTAATGTTTGGACTTCAGAGTGGGGAGGATTACTGTATTAGGGAAAGACTATACCACTAAGATCTCAGCTGAGAACTCTTAATTTGATTCAAATGTCTAAGAAGGTTAGTTCTGGCAATGACCTGGAAGTCATCCAACAGCACAGGAACACTTATGAGTCACACACTGAACACTTGGACAAATATGGCCTGGTATCTCTGTGAAAACAAACTCCTGTTGCCTTGAGATTAATAGGGCTGGCTATTAAACCACTGACAATAGAAGTATTTAGAATAACCAGCAATGCTCTGGTTTTCAGCATTTCATAAAGAGCAACATTTTCATTCGTAAAAACCACAGAAGTAATGTATTTTTTTTTAAGATTTATTTATTTATTCATAGAGACACACGGGGTGGGGGGAGGGGAGAGAGGCAGAGGGAGAAGCAGGCTCCATGCAGGTAGCCTGACGTGGGACTCGATCCTGGGTCTCCAGGATCACACCCCAGGCTGCAGGCGGCGGTAAACCTCTGCGCCACCGGGGCTGCCCAAGTAGTGTATTTTAAAACCAACAAATCTATATTCTCTATTTTTAGTTGTGAAACAACATGATCACAACAGGACTGTTTTTGTAGGTTGGACTTAAAAAATAATCACCAAGAATTGATTTGTCTATTTTTTCTTAAAAATAAAATTGATTCTTAAAATTGATTTGTCTTATTTTTCTCTTATTCATGAGATACGGGGGGGTGGGGGGGCAGAGACACAGGCAGAGGGAGAAGCAGACTCCATGCAGGAAGCCTGACGTGGGACTGGATCCCGGGTCTCCAGAAGCATACCTTGGGCTGAAGGCAGCGCTAAACCAGAGCCACCTGGGCTGCCCGATTTGTCTATTTTCTTACCATAACATGGTCATTTCTTTTCTTTTCTTCCTTTTTTTTTTTTTTTTTTTTTGGTCATTTCTTTTCAAACAAGTTTTATAACATTCATATGTACATATGGATCTCTGAAATTTGGAAAATTCAATGTCTTGTAAAGATTGTGGAAGTGAGAAACTGACAGTCTCAACAGAGGTAAGTGAACTATGACAGACCAACAGAATCTGGTCTCATAGGGATACCCAATTTGAGTGAATGCCACAGTTGGAGCAAGGAGAGAGACATCCCAAGAGGACCACTGTTTTTCAGTTGAGCCTAGAAATCAGTGATTCCGCTCCATAGCAAGTCATGTTTTAGAACTGACCAAAGTTCTTGTGCAAAAGACTCACAATGCTAGTCTCTGGCCCTCTAAGCTGGACAAAACCAAACTCTGTAATAAGGGGGTGAGGAAACAAGGAGCTCTCCCACCAGAGAGCACTCACAGAGTTGAGATGCCATGAATGTAATCACATAGGCAGAAAGCTGTGCCCTAGCTCTACTTGTCAGTAGGGAGTAGTCAGCAGCCATAGGAGACATGGCTCCTAGGCAGAGTGCTAAACATTCTTCAGATTTAATGGCCTGCAGGGAAGCATGTCTATGAAGAAAAGGAACAGAGGAAAAGACGTAGAAAGTTCATGCTCTTATACTCATCACATGGTTCTAGAAAAACTCTAGAAATGTAAATGAATGTGGGAATGTTTCAGCTGGTATGTGCTTTATTTAGCACCAAAAAAATTAAAAATTAAGACATGTTATAAATATAACGAATGTAAGTTGCTCTTAGCAAGTTTGCAATTTTTTTCAACATCAGTCAATTCATACTGGAGTGAAAGTGAAAATATAAAGAATCTAGAAAAGCCCTTCAAAATAATGTTTTTTTTTCCTTCTTAAATAATCCAACATTCATAGCTGAGGGAGAAAAAGTCTGTATGTGTTAGTTACATCAGAGCTTTTCCGAAATACTGATGAGCTTCCATTCAGGAATAACTCAGAGGAATAAAGAAAGAAAGAAGTCTCTCCAACGTATCATCTGAAAACAGATACAATAAAATTTCTTCTTTATAATGTCTGTAGAAGAAAACCAACCAGAACATGGTTGGTCCATTTGGGACCACCATGCCCCTCTCAGCCTCATATAAATGCATGAAGTTGTACATACAATTTCCCACATGGAAGCTGCTGTTTCTTGTAAAACTCAAAAGTAGGTAAGTAGTTTTATGTCTCAATCCCCTTCTACAAAGGCTCAATTGGAGGCAAAATAAAATTTTACCTCTCATGTTTACAGATGATATGCCTGAGAGGTTGTGTTTGTTTGTTTGCTATTCCTCTGAGTTATTCTTGAATGTGAGCTCATCGGTATTTAGGAAAAGCTCATTTATAACTAAGAGCTTTAACATATATTTTTCCCATAAGCTTAGAAGTACAATATGTTTCAACTAATAAAGAGCTCTTACTAATAAGCATTTATTGGCACCACTTACCATCATTCACACAGTTGCAAAATCCACACTGATACCTCCTTCCTCCTTCAATGAACTGCATAAATGGGCACATATAGGCTTTGCACCTGTTGCATCTGACTGGTCCATTCTCTCCATGATTTACCAAATAAAGGGGAGTCTATAAGAAGTAAAATGAAGAAATAGGTGGGTATAGGATCTCAAGGTACTTCAGAAATGCTATGCAATAATTGTAATTTGAAAAGTGGCAATGGCATCCATTAAGGAACTTTTAACTCTTGATGTTCACCAGGAGGGCAAAGGTGCCTCTCTTGATACCTCTTGAATTCAAAGAAATACCCAAACAAAAATTAATTTGAATTTTTGCCTCATTAATAATACATATGCATATTTATATGTATATGTGCATATATATTTATCTGTATGTGTGTGAAGGCAGAGAGAAAATATAACGATGGCAATAATATTTAGTAAAGCATTATGTTAAAAATATCTTAGATACCTTATATCACATATTTTGCTAAGTTTGTTCACTGATTATAAATAAAGAAGTGAACTGGGTTTGACTTTAAAAGCTCTAGTTTGTATAGAGTTCTAGTTTGTTTAGATAGTTCCATCAAAGAATATGAAATGTCTCTTCAAAAATCCAACTATCTGAAGAAATACGGTAATGTTCACTTATTTAGGCAAAGACCTTGATTCTGCCTTTTCTGTTTCTTTATCCCATGACAAAATGTACTCTCAGTGGCGCTGGTCATACTTTGCCAGAACTGAAAAAATAAATATTTCAATTGCCTCTTCCTCATAAACATGCATAGAAACCATAATACAGCTTGAAAGCGAAAAAGCTCAGCATTAGAGTCGGCCTTGTTTCTCAACTCTTCTGGCTTTCAGAATAAAACCACAAAGTTTCTTCTTGCTTTTATAAATCTCCCTTAAAGATAACATTTCTAGAAAAGCTTAAGAATTACAGGGTTTGGCACGTCAACTAAGTTTTTCTTAAAAAAAAAAAAAAAAAAAGGATGTAAATAAAGCAGACTGCTTTTTAATGGAGACCTGAACAGGAGGAAGAAGGTGGTGGATGAGGCGGGGTCAGAAAGCCATTTTCTACTCAACTTAGAAAACTGAGATTTTACTGTTTGCCTTGGTCCAGATGTTCAGTGTAAAGACTAATCCACTGATGAAATTTCAGAAATGAGTTGTGAGGTCTCACAGTAGAAAACAACAACAACAAAAACCAGGTTTAGTATGGGACACCTGGGTGGCTCAGTGGTTAAGTGTCTGCCTTTGGCTCAGGTCATGATCCCAGGATCCTAGGACTGAGCCTCCCTCAATCAGGCTCCCTGCTCAGTGGGGAGTCTGCTTTTTCCTCTCTCTTTACCTGCCATTCCCCTGCTTGTGCGCTCTGTCAAATAAATAAATAAAATCTTTAAAAAAAGAAACCAGACAGGTTTAGTATAATACATAAGGTAACTGTTGTCATGTCTATACAGAACAACCTTTTGTCTCTCCAAATCACTGAGCTCAGGAGAGAGTGTATTTAACAGCAGAGTTATAGTTTGATAAGTTTAAGATATACTTGAGTTCTAAAGGCATTTGTTTTTTTTTTTAAAGGCATTGTTTTTTATATAAACATTTAATTAGCGAACTTGTTACTGTAAACTGCCACTGTTAAAATTATCTAGAAGGAGGGAATCTACCTTCCAGGAAATTCTGATATAATCTAATGGTTAAAGCTGAGAGCCACAGAAGATTTTAAAAACCTCCCCAAGAATTTGAAATGTACATTTCATATACATACTTAAATGTATATATATTCAAATACTGACACATAATATTTTTTAACACATACTCCATGTTTAAGAGGCAAAAAATGACAAGTGTTTGTCCTCTTTAGCTGGTGATAATAATAATAACTAATCTGAAGGGAAGCAAACAAAAAGATGCAGGTCCCAACCAGAAATTCTTAGGATAGTGAATGGAGAATTAGAATGAGAAGTAAAAGATAACAAAAATGTAATAATAAGATAGCTTTTCTTTTTTTTTATCAAAACTCCAATTATCAGTCATGACTTTGTTGCTGTTTTATTCTATAGCTTCAACTTCTGAAATCAGAAGATGCTTTCAAAAATTAAACCAGAAAGTCTGCAATTCGCCGGCACTCCAGTCAACTTTACTTTTCTCACCCTTTTATTTTGAGAGTTCAAAGACTATAATCAATTCTCTGAGAGACTTTAGAAATATGATGCCATTATTTGCCAGACAAAGCAGAGGTAATAGGTGGAAAATTAACCTTATTTTTACCGATATGATTTACCCAAAGGCAGGCCCAGCTTAAAATTACCGTGAAACTGTCGACAGCTAACACCTGAGCATTCCAGTCCTGGCAGATTCAAACTTGCAGAACCAAAAATAAATGTCTAGTAATAAACTAGAGGCGAGCAATGACTGTATCTAGGCTGTAAAATACACTCACATTTTTTCTGTTTTCACCCTTTTGGAAACTGGATGATGGATTGGTGTGTAAGGTCTTCAGACAATTGAGGTGACAGTAAAGAATGTTAAAAGCTTTTTAACTGTTTACATTTTCTTTTGGGGCAACAGGACTCAAATGGTTTCTAAATTACACTGCCTTATTTCATCTCTCTCAGGCCATGTTGAAAACTATCAGAGATTTTCTTTGCTCTCTCCAGATGTCTGCTTATCTGCTCTACAGTAGTCTGCGTGAGCTCATAAATAGCTAATCTCACTTTTCTTCTGAGTTCAACTTTAGTGTATACAGCTTCATTAAAAAATCAAATTATTTCCCAAAAAATCTCAAAGGTTTTTTTTCCTCACCAAGGACATTACATCATATTTACTTCACTAACATTTTCAGATTTTATAATTTTGTTTATAACTGTGCTTTAATCTTTTGGCCTCTGATATATTCCTGCCTGTTCTTTCTTTTCTGTTCTTCTCTTCAATGGGAAAAAGTGAAAGGATGGAGAGACTGGCTCTAAAAACCTCATCTGGCTATTTGTGGTTCTGGTCCAGTGTGGCATTGGTTTATACAACATGGAAGTGATGGGGGCGGTGAGGGAGGAAGAGGAAAAATAGTATTTGAATCTTTGGCTTGTAGTTTTTAGATTACCAGGGCTATACTTGTACCTTATTTGTACTAATTTTAATTAATATGTTTTAATTGAATAAAATGTTCCTCTTTTTTGTACATGTATAATACCATGCTCCACTCTGGACCACAAGAAAGAATATAACTCACTGAGAAATTGAGTTTAGTGTTAAAATGATAGAAGTAATTTAAAAAACAAAAAATTGGGGGGTTAGTTTCCCAAGTAAAAGAAGTAGACAACAAGATGTATCAAACAGTAACTCCTTGGTACTACCACTACAATTTAAAATTTTTTCTTATATTAGTAGATAATCAGTTCTTCAAGTATTCCTGCCTTTTTTTCAGGTAACTTTTACATCTGTACAGTAGGTGCTGGGTATATTATATGTGTTAATAAGGCATTCAGCCTGTCAGGATAGAAAAGACATTAAAGAAAAAGCATGCAAATATGCAATTAAAAGAATAAGGAATAGAAAGAATAGTTGGGAAATAATCATTAATAAAAGTTCTCTTTATCTTAAAAGGCAATGTTAAACCATTCAGATTGCATCCCCAGAGCAAAAATACTCAAAGAAAATGAAGTACAATGTAGAAAGATCCCATGTGAAGAATTGTTAAGATTTGTAGACTATGAGCTTTGTCTGGTATCTATATAACTAAGAAAAGTCTGAATACAAAACTCTTGCTAGATAGTCTCTCTTTTAGATAAGAGATGAATACCACAATGCACCTCAATATTAAAAGCTGTTTATAATCCTGGGAAACTAAAGAAAACATGAGAGTGTTTTTGCAGCACCAATCCAGTAGATGGCACTGTGCAACTAAAAAATAAAACTCATTTACTCAGTAGGTAATAAAACACTCAAGATAATTATGCTATTCATTTTATGTGAATCTAATAACACTTAACTTACATCAGCTATTACTGTCACAAAATTAAGAAACCTAAACTCTTTTGAAAAAAATTAAATCATGGTTAAAAATATTCTGGATGGAACAAACTTAAACAACATGAAAGGCTGCCTTAACCATAAATTGTATAGAAATTATATAGAAATTATAGAATTTGCCAAAATTATTGGTGCCAAAATAACCAATGATAATAGCCAAGAAAAACTTCAAGTTTCTAATCCCCTACCAACTTTTCCTTGACTATATGTGGGAAAATAGGCAGCCCCAAAGTATAGCAGGCAACCTAAAGATGACCTGGGAAGAGATGGGCATGAGGAAGCGATGCTCCCACTGCCAGGGTCCACTTCCCATTTGCCACATTAGTATTAAAGGCCAAAATAACAAAGCAAAATCGGTCATAATACTCAGCAATACACTGTGATGGAGAAATTTCTTCTCTTTTTTAGATTTTTTATTTATTTATTTTGGAGAGAGAGGTAGTGCAAACATGTGAGTGCAAGGGGCAAGGAAGAAAGAGAGAATCTAAGCAGACTCTTCGCTGAGGATGGCCAATACCAGGGCTCCATCTCAGGACCCTGAGTTCACGATCTGAGTGGAAACCAAGAGTCGGATGCTTAACTGATTGTACTACTCAAGCTCCCCAATAAATTTTTTTTTAAGATTTTTAAATTTATTTATTCATGAGACAGAGAGAGAAAGAAAGGTAGAGACATAGGAAGAGGGAGATGCAGGCTCCATGCAGGGAGCCCAATGTGGGACTTGATCCCGGGACCCTTGGATCAACCTGAGCCAAAGGCAGATGCTCAACTGCTGAGCCACCCAGGTGTCCCTAGAAATTATTTTCTAAAGCAAACATCTACCTTCCTGTTGGAACATCAAATCACAGGCAGTGGTGTGGATGAAGGGAGGGATAGAACAGAGAAGTCAAATCCGAAGAGTTCAGGAACACCTGGACTTAGGAAGGTGACACTGCTCATAGCCAGATATTGCTGGGTGAAAACGGTCTCCCATTGCCCCATTTCCTGCTCCTGATTTTTCAGCACCAGTTCTAAGTAAAGGTTCTAGAAGTTCTAATACATGCACATAAATTCTGTAACTACCTACTGTTCCCTATCTTTAAATATTTGCTAATTTTGAAAAAATATATATCTTCCAGTTTTTTTTATATCTTCCAGTTTTAAAATAGACTTAACTTCTCTCCCTTTTTTCTCCCTTTATGTCCCTCAATAGAAGTACCAGAGAAAATAATCAGTCTCCTGGACTATACAGTTGTCTCAACACGACCAATAGTCTACGTCACTTAGTGCCTGAAGGAAATACCTCAGCTAAATAGTTACTGGTAAAGGGAGAAAAATTTTTGAAGTGGGTCCTAAATCAGATCAAAAGTTTTAAAGTAAGATGATCTACTGAAATGTAACATGGTCCCCCAAACTGATAAAGGGTCACATTCAACATCAATTATATTCCTCAGTAAATCACTACAAATAGGTAAGAGCAGCAATAGTTTCATAATATCAAATATATTTTGGCATGCAGCTACTTCTTGGGATTGGAGCGCTGCTTATTTTTTGGTTCTATATCAAGAAGAGGTCAGTTGATAACTTGGATTAATTGGGGGGATGTAAGTAGAAGCATGGAAATGGTATGTGAAAAGATAATCCAGAACCTGTGATGAGCAACTACCCTTTAAAAATGTTAAACATTCAGACTATTAGGCATGCTGGAAGGCGAGCAGGGTTAGATTCCAAAGGATTATGCCCAGAAGCTAGAATGAAGAGAGAGTCTGTATCAAGTGCACTTATTAAAGATATTTCCACAGGAAAGAGAAATGAGAAGCAGCTTGTATATGTTTTCTATTTTTAGTATTGCCGTATATGACATTTGGTCAGCATACACTGAAAGAAAGGGAATAGAGCAATAGGCTACTTGCTGTACATACAATTTCTAAACAGCAGTAGTGTTTTGACTTTTTAAAATAGCAAATACAGAATGAAAAAATATTTGCTGAATGCCTTTTAAAATTGTTATGCATCTTCTGAAAAGAAAGAGCCTGATAATAAAAACATTCAAGGCATTGTACTAATTCTAAGCATATACTTCTATTTTCTAAGGATGTTTTTAGTTGGCTTTTATAAACCTAAAACTTTGTGTTTTCATATTTCCAGAAAAGTATCCTCTTGTTAGAGTGTCCTTCAAAGTCGATTTTTAGTTTTCTCTTCAAAATCACTGTTAGCTTACTTTTACTCTTAGAGCTATCTTAAAACTTACATTGGATTTGAACACCTTTTTAGTTTTGGATATGGGTCCTTTATATTGGGGGGGGTGTCTGTTTTGTGCATCAAGCATGGAAAATTCTGAAAAATTTTACTGATGCAAACCTATATGTAAGATCATAACTATTATCTGTATTATTTGTAGTTTACAATGCTTTCAAAAATATAAAAATGTCAATTTGATATTGAGGCACTAACAACATTGGAGGTGGGAATTAACCATTCACAGGTTCAGAAAGGAATGGAAGGTCAGTATTGAAAAGTGACTTATCCAATAAACTGCAGAGCTGCAGCTTGAATTCTCATTCATTTATTCCACCTATTTGCCTCCTCTGTGCTATACACACAGAAACTGCTTTGTAGATTGCTCCTACAGGAAAGCCTACAGTTTCAGAAAAGGCATCATTACTCGTGGTCTAATGATTTAACCAAGCCCTCAGTGCTCCCTGGTAACTATTAAAAGTCTTCTGTCATTTCTCTTTTTCTCTCTCTATAGGAGCTACTTTATACCTTTCAACCTCCAAATAAGCTCACTTTCCACCTATCTTAGCAGATCATATTGCCTCCTTGTTCAAAAAGAAAATAGAAGACCTCAGAAAGGAACTCCCTTGACTTTCCCTCTACCAATTTGCCAGCTAGATATTTAATTTTCCTTTCTCTCCCTCTCATGTTACAAAGGGAAGTGGTGTCCCTCTCTCCTCCTGACTTGGCAGAAGCTTTGTCTAAACTGGAACCAAGTCTCAGCCTGGATCCTGAGGGCTGGCTTAGACATTTCAACTGTATGTTCCCAAATTATCTTGAATCTGACAGCACTCAACATACAGCTTTACTTTTCAGTATCACTACTAAATTCTCAATTCATGACTCACAAGTCTAACATGTTTATTGTTTTATTTCCTAGAGCACAATACCTGAAAGAGTGGGCAGTCAACAGTTTTTGAATGAACAAACGAAATATCTATCAGGTACTCAAATACACCGTCATGAACTCAGGGCAGTTCTTGATAGCTGTTTAAGCGCAAAGTACAAATAAAAGAAGAAATCACTTGTGGGGGGCAGGGGGTCAATAAAAGCTTCTTTCAAGGAAGAGATGAGCAATTATGGGGAATTATATTTTCACTGACAGAAGAAGAAAATTCCAATTAGTCCAAATAGTGTAACACAGGAGGAAAAGCTTGGGTATATTGGTAGTTAATAAGCAAGTATCCTAAATCAGCTGAACTGAAGGGAGATTGAGAGGAGGGCTAGACTGATTCTGTGGAAAGGTATGTCCGGAATGGCCATGTTTAAGACATACATGTACATGCATGTACACACACACACACACACACACCTACCTCCAATCAGTTGTTATATTACATGGTAACGATTCTGACAAAAGATAGTTAAGAGATTTAACCATTCAGTAAATAAATGATGTCTTTAGAAAAACAGTATATTTGGCATAGGTTTTGAAACTTGCTTATAAATTAGTGAATTTTATAATGTTTTACAATTAGCATGAGTGATTTCTAGAATTTGTTTCATAATCTCCTGTATTTTTTTCAATTCATAAAACTGAAAAAACAAATTCAAAAGATGTTTGAATAGTTTAGCTTTAATTTTTAAAGTAAAATTTTTTAAGAGATGGGGAGTAAGGAGGAGAGTGAGAGAGAATCTCAAGCAGGCAGAGCCCAACATGGGGCTCAGTCTCACAACCCTGAGATCATGACCTGAACTGAAATCAAGAGTCAGATGCTTAACCAACTGAGCCACTCATGAACCCCAAAATAAATTTCTAACTTAAAAAATTCACTTATTAATGTAAGCTTCAGGTTCACTGCTGATCCCCAGGGCCTTAACTACAGAGTAAATTCTCAAAAAAATATTTGTTTAATGACTTGATAAGGAGGAAGAAACAGAAGAAGAGAAAAACTGGTTTGAAAGAAGTCTGAACTACAAAAAAAAATTAAAAATGAAAGAAGTCATGTTTAAACTTGAGGATATATGCCAGTTCTTCTACCACAAAACATTACATCTGGATGTGATAAACCCTAATATGCTAAAGTTCATCCCAAAATATGCACAAATAGGAGACTCTTTTCCTGCAATAGCCAAAAGTGTCTTAAAGCAGATACAGCTGTAACCTTTCTACCCAGGGCCTCTAATGCCAGGAGGGCTTTTTAGTTGAAAAGTCAAGTTGGACCATATGCTAGTCTAAAGAAGGGCTGCTTCTGGTAAGAGAGCATCCATAGTCTCAGAACAGAAAATAATTATCAGAGAAGAGCCCTTTGGTTTTCCTAAATGGCAATTCCTAGTTCATGACTAGATTATAAATGGTAGGGAATGGTTCTAAAGCTAAAACAACGGTCTGTTTAGATTGGGTATACTGATGCAGTCTTTCAAGTTAAAGGTATATTTGCAAAGATCAATATCACTTTTCTTGCTGGAACAGATATTGGAAACTTTTGAGTAAGACACTTCTTCCCAAGGAGCTATGATATTTAGAAATTCAATAGTTGAGAGAGATTTTCCCACATTTCTTTTAAACCTTAATTATATTATCTTTCAATTCTAAGAGAGAATTATATTTGTTGTCTAATTATAGGTCACTTGAAGGAGACATATTTGCTGTAAGAATGCACAGAGGATGAAAATATATTTTAGACCTAAAAACCCTATAAAATTGTTTGTTTCTTCCTAACAAAATAATTGGCAGTTTTCTATTCCTTAAAGGAAAGTTGTAAAATACTACACTTTAAAGATGAAAGTGTTAAAAATAATAAGCTTAGGAGCACACTCTCTTTGTTTCTCGGGCAGAATTATAAGTTAACCGAAGTCTTTCTTCCATTTATTTCACTTCTTTATGTGCTCATGAAAACACCTTAAAAACATGTTTCTCTATGCATGAGTCAAGTATTTATTTATATTTTTTTCTTTAAATTCAAGTCAGTTAATATTTAGCCTGGTTTCAGGAGTAGAATTCAGTGATTCATCACTTACATGTAACACCCAGTGCTCATCTCAATAAATGCCCTCCTTAATGCCCATCACAAATCTAATCCATCCGCCCACCACCTCCCCTCCACTGACCCTCAGTTTGTTCTCTGTAGTTAGGAGTCTCTTATGATTTGCCTCCCTTTCTGTTTTTACCTCATTTTATTTTTCCTCCCTTCCCCTCTATTCATGTTTTATTTCTTAAATTTCCACATATGAATTAAATCATATATTTGTCGTTCTCTGATTAACTTATTTCACTTAGCTTAATACACTCTAGTTTCATCCACGTTGTTGCAAATGGTAAGATTTTATTCTTTCTGAAATGACTGAGTAGTATTTCATTGTACATATATACCTCATCTTCTTTATCATTCATCAGTAAATGGACAATTGGGCTCTTTCGTAATTTAGCTGTTATTGATAGTACAGGCATCCCTTTGAATTTGCATTTTTGTATCCTTTGGAAAAATACCTAGTAGTGCAATTTCTGGGTTATTGGGTAGCTTTATTTGTAACTTTTTTTCAATAAGGCAGGAAAGAATATCCAAAGGAATAAAGTCTCTTCGACAACTGGTATTGGGAAAAAGGGACAGTGACATGCAGAAAAATGAAACTGGACCACTTTCTTACACCATACACAAAAATAAATTCAAAATGGTTAAAAGACCTAAATGTAATACAGGAAACACTCAAAATCCTAGAGGAGAACACAGGAAGCAACTTCTTTGACCTCAGCCATGGCAACTTATTAGACATGTCTCCCAAGGCAAGGGAAACAAAATGAACTGTTGGGACCTCATCAAGGTAAAAAGCTTTGGCATAGAGATGGAAACAATCAACAAAACTAAAAGGCAACTGACGGAATGGGAGAAGATATTTGCAAATGGCATATCAGATAAAGGGTTAGTATCCAAAATCTATAAAGAACTTATCAAACTCAATACCCAAAAAACCAAATAATCCAACCTAGAAATGGGCAGGAGATATGAATACATAGTTTTCCAAAGAAGACATCCAGATGGCTAATAGACACATGAAAAGATGTTCAATATCACTCATCATCAGAGAAATACAAACCAAAACCACGATGAAATACCACCTCACTCACACCTATCAGAATGGCTAAATTCAACAACACAAGAAACAATAGATGTTGTTGGCAAGGATGTGAAGAAAGGAGAACCCTTTTGCACTGTTGATGGGAATGCAAACTGGTGTTGCCACTCTGGGAAACAGTATGGAAGTTCCTCAAAAAGTTTTAAAAAAACAGAGCCAAGGCATTATTTAAATAATATCTTCTCAATCAGGCTTATCTGACTACTCTATTTAATCTGAAACCTACCATTTATCCCTCCCCACAGGCAGCCTTCATCTCCTTAACCCTGCTCTGCTTTTTCCTTTTTCCACATATTACATCATTTTCTCAATATGAGGTCCACTGCCTTATCTCTCCATTAAAACATAAGTTCCATGAGGGCAGAGATCTTTAACTGTGTAGTTCACGTACATATCTCAAATAACAATAATGGTAAGTGGCACATATTGGGTGAATAAACATCTGTTGAATTAAATCCTTGTTGGAATAAGGTAGAATAAATTAATAGTTCTTTATGCAGTCCAATCTGCTGTCAACGTAAATAACTGCTTAGTTACCATCCCTGGAGGCAGCCACAGACACTGACTAGATCACTTCCAAGTGATACAGCAAATCATCCTTGTGAGTTAACTTGATTTGGGCAAAGAGACAAAGCCATTTGGTGCAAAGACTTGAAAATAGGGTTAAGAAAAGTCGAGAAAAAATTTTTCACTTAAAAATGTTATGTGACCAATTCAAAAGCATCTGGAGGAATAAATACATCTATGTGTTTATTATATATCACTAATAAGCTGGAAGGAGAGGGAAGATGACTGCCTAATACATCAAATAATAAAAATTGATAAATATGAGCTAATACACATTTTCTATCATTTTTAAAAAGAAATGTAAAAAAAGGAGAAATATAGACAAAATTATGTTTGAAGTATTTATTTTTTTATTTTTATGTTTGGAGTATTTAGATAAAAGACTTTTTCTTTTTTTTTTCTTTTTTTTTTAAATTTATATTTATTTATGATAGTCACATACAGAGAGAAAGAGATAGAGGCAGAGACATAGGCAGAGGGAGAAGCAGGCTCCATGCACCAGGAGCCCGACGTGGGATTCGATCCCGGGTCTCCAGGATCGCGCCCTGGGCCAAAGGCAGGCGCTAAACTGCTGCACCACCCAGGGATCCCAAGACTTTTTCTAAATGTTTAAAACTGTAACAGAAAGGGAGTATGGAACATAGTAAATCAAAATAAATTCAAATCTCAACCCTATGTTAAAATATTTCAATTTACCTCAGTAGTTCAGTTTAGGATTAAGAAAAGTGATTTCTAATGCATGTGTTCCATGATATCTATACGCACCATATTTTACAAGTAAGGCTCTTCTGTTTCACCTGTATTTTGCAGAAATATTTTTCCAGGAAATCAATAATGCTCTTATTTTCCCAAACAATGAGTAACATTTTAAGGATTTTTTTCTTTATATATTTCATATGCCCTCCTTCTCACTCTCATAAATACACACACACACACACACACACACACACACACACACACAGTATGTATCTTCATATTTACAGTGAGATAATATTGAAAGAAACATCTATGGGGGGGGGGGGATAAAACTGAAACCTAAGCTAAACTTAGGAAGAATTTGAATTTAACTGTCCAGGAAATTCTTTAAGCAACTGTTTTCCTAGTCAGCACAGGTGTTTTGTCTGCCAGCAATATTAAAAGCAAGGATAATTTCCAGTGAGTATCCAAATGGTGATTTTTCATAAGAACATATGTGTAGGAAAGAAAATGTTTTCTTTGATATAGAACATGGAGATGCAAGTAAATGTCAGATGCCTGGAGAGAGATAACTCCAAAATATAAGTCCTAGCTTTAGCCTGGTTCCTAGATAGTCAGTTCCTTTTTTATTTACTTTGATACTCATTCAGTTACAAATACATTTATACACAAAGCAGATACTCAATAAATGTTTAAGCAAAGATATCTATTCTGAAACTTTCATCAAATTACTTGGCTCCAAAATTCTAATTTATTTCCATATATAAATGATACTGTGTAATGAAAATATCATATTAAATATTTGTTTAGTGCTAAAATGTTTCAGGAACTGTTTTAGGTCTTGGGAGAGCAAGTGAGGAAAAATCAGATATGCTCCCTACCCTCATGGATTCTAGTGGGAGAAAGACATCCACCAAATACACAAATAAAAAACTCAAACTGTGGCATGTGGTATAAGGGGAGCTACAAGGAGTCTAAATGTGGGATATCCTGGAAGGCTCTCCTGGGAAGGTGACTTCGAACTGAAATCTAAAAGTTGAATAGAAATTGATTAAGCTAAAAAGACAGGAGAGTGTGTGAGAGATTAAGGGGAAATTATTCCAGCAAATGTCCATGAAGCATCTTACGAAAAGTCAAAAACTATATAAATGTTTATGCAATAGTGAGTGCTTATCAGTTGAGTAATAAAGACCAAAAATTACAATATACTATTAAAAAACAGGTAACATACAAGATTTCCTCTTAAAAATACAAAAGAGCAGCTAACTCTTTCCACTTACATATGAATATAAATGTGAAGTCTGTATCAATTTCTCCTTCTTAGGTAAGATGTGTAGCTAGAATCATGGACAGTATATGTAACATCCCTCTTAAATGTATACATTTCAAGTAAACTTAAATTACTGTAGTTCGTATTTCTCTTCCTTGTATACAGTAGACTCTTCAAGTCAATGATTGCTGAGTTAAATAAAATTTTCCATGGAGGAATTTAATTATTATATAGCAAATAATCATAATAATAATGATAAAGATGACAAGAGTAACTATCATTCCTTATACCAGCTTTTTTAAAGATTTTATTTATTTATTTATTTATTTATTTATTTTATTTATTTTATTTATTCCTGAAAGACACAGAGAGAAAGAGAGGCAGAGACACAGGCAGTGGAAGAAGCAGGCTCCATGCAGGGAGCCCGACGTAGGACTCGATCCCGGGTCTCCAGGATCACACCCTTGGCCAAAGGCGGCGCTAAACCTCTGGGCCACTGGGGTTTCCCTTGCTTATTATTTTTAAGCAACTATCAGGTAAGGAGTTATAATTTTACTTATGAGAGAAATGAGGCCTAAAAAGTTAAGTACTTTCAAGGTTACACTGCCAGAAGTCCATAGAGGTGATTTGTACACCCAATTTCATATGATTCCAGAACTCCTGCTTACTCTACTCATAATTATGCTCAACTCTTGACAAAGAATCACTTCAAGAATCACTTGTGCGAGACGCTTAGGTGGCTCAGTGGTTGAGCATCTGCCCTTGGCAGGACCCCGGGATTGAGTCCTTCATTGGGAACCCCCCCCAATAAGGAGCCTGCTTCTCCCTCTGCCTATGTCTCTGCCTCTCTGTGTGTGTCTGTTATGATTAAATAAATAAAAATCTTTTTTAAAAAATCACCTGTGCTTTAGAGAAACTTGGGTGTCATTTTCAGACATGAAAGGTTTGCATAAGGTTTTCTTTTCCCTCTCCCTTCCTTCCTACTTTCCTTCCTCCCTTTCTTCTCAAAATAGGATTTTGTTTCTTTCTTTCTTTATTTATAGTCTTTAATCAGTGGAATGCCTATCAAGCTTTGAAATATAAAACTTTAAAATAGTTTACTCTCTCATACTTGATCACTAAGAAGACATCAACTGCATAAATTTTAAGCCCTTGTATTATCTAAATATCCACAAAATTTGAGTAAAGTTTAAAACCATGAAGTAAGGCATAGTGTATTTCACTGATTCTAAAATCTCATCAATTATAAGAGACACAAAAGCTTCCAATTGAACAAGACACAATGCTAAGAAGTCATTGTTAATAAGAGATATTCCTGCTTTAGAAATGTTAAAATGTGAGGAAAATGTGGGCCTTAGAATTGATGAAAATGAGAGCAAGAGGCGCTAAAATATTTCCTCTCCAATGTGTGGCTGCTCATAAATGCCCAGTGTTCTACATCCAATGAGACTGATCTTGGCTCCTATGTTATGGATGTCACACACTCAATCATCACCAGGCATGGAAAGTCATAAAACTCACAGTCGCTGAAAATTAAATCAAGGCAGAATATTTTTTTTTATTCTTATTTCTCCTGAAGGTATTCTCCATTTAGTAAAAAAATAAAGATTTACATGAATAATTTAGTGATTGAGAAAATAAGCTTGGTGCATTTATCTTCTACACTATAACTTAAAATAGAATTCTAATAACCTTTGCCCTGACAAATGTGACTCTCCCCATACGTCTGCTGTAAGACCATTCTATAAAAGGGACAACATTCTGTTCTTCAGCTGCCAAACTTTTCATAGCACTAAATAAAGTGACCAAAATCATTAAGGGATAAGATTCAGTTTCTAAAGTAACTTTATACATTAAAGTATTTTAAATGTTATAATTCTATCCTATTTGAATACATATATTTTATTTTTTCCAAGTTTTTATGTTAATACCTTTTAAAATATTGCATTAAAGCAGACAACTTCAGATTATAATGCACATAAAAAATAGATTCAGGCTCTTGAAGCTTTTACTTCAGAATAATTTAAGTTATAAATATTCTTAAAGTTTTTTAAAGGACATAATATCATGTCATAATCCATTTCATTCAGGGCATGTTTTTCACTAAAGCTGGCTAAATTTGGGCTATATGTAAAAAATCCATAGTGTCACAATCTTCATGTGCTTTTTTAAGTGAGAAATACACTCCAGGTTTCTTTTATTAAAAATACAATATAGATGAAACCACTTTGGATTGGGTCATGTAATGTGTTTACAAGAATTTCTAATAACATACAGAATTTGTGATACATTCATGGTAATCTACACTGAATGCACAATAAGAGTGGAAATGTAGGGTAGACACTAGCAGTCTTCTAGATCTATGGGACATCAGAGTCAGACTTCTTCCTCTTGGAATAAAGGCCCAAAGTCAAAATATAAGGCACAGTAGAGACCTAAAGTCATTTCCTGACTCCCAATCCAGTGTTCCACTATTTGGTTACTATCTATTGTACTTTGGAGAAGATAGTCTATTTTTATTGGTTCCTGAAATTATGATCAAACTTTCTTCCTACTTGTTTCACTGTTCTGCTCTTTATGATGAAATATAAGCTCTCATTAACAGATGATTGAATACACTGATGTGTATATTTTTACTATGTGCTAGAATACATCTACAATCTCTCAAATAATTTTTTTCTTTACCCATAGAGTTTGTTAGAGAAGAGAATTTGAATATAAGGGAAGTCTGTAGTCATTCAAAGGTACAAAATAAAATAGGATAGCCAAAGTAAGATAAAAATTTTACTTCCATCAAGTAACATGTTTATCAACAAGGTCCTTAATAATTAAGACTTACTGTGCTGAGGGCACCTGGGTGGCTCAGTTCGTTAAGTGTCTGCATTAGGCTTAGGTCATGATCCCAGGGTCCCTCTCTCTCTGCCCACCCCACCCCTTAGCTCCCTGCTCCCTACTCATGCTTACTCACTCTCAAATAAAATTCTTAAAAAAAAAAAAAAAGACTTGCTGAGCTAAACATATTAATTTAGGAGGCCCAAAATATCTAGAAATCAACCACTATTCTGTAGCTTGGTTTAACTTGGGTCTTTTAAATATCTATCCAACCCTGAGAGTGCATTTATTCAACGAGTACCTTTACTGTATGCCCAGGCCACTGTTGGATTTTGGATGGTCTTTGTCTTCAAGGAGTACTAAGCAGTAGCTTAAAATCACAAGACTTCGTTAAGACAGACATTTCAAGATACCTCACAAGCGTACAGAAGCAAGAAGTCCACTGCTAAAACTACTGTCAGCAAGAAAAAGCTATTTTATGTGTTTAATTAAATAAAACCTCAACAAGATCATTTATAGCTAGATGTAGTGTAAGAACTTGGAATTTGAAATCTCAAGCATTGCTCTCAGCTCTACAACTTTAATAGCCTCAGAACCTGCATAGCTTCTACATCTATAAAACTCAGGTAACACCTACTTCACAAGCTGCTATCTTCCAAGTGAGAGTTTTTTTCCTCTGATGCATTAAACCTCAGTGTAAACTCTGCCAAAAACTGTCAGTCCACACCAACAAGACTGGCTGAAAAGTCAAACACATGACCAAGAAATCCCTCCTGCAGATGATGTATATATTAAGTCCAACCCTGATGTAATGTACTGGTGTTAGGTTTAATCTCTGACAGTCTTCCTTTTTTCTTAACCCCATTTGTCAGTTCTTTGAAATCCACTCCTTTTTCTTTCCAATGGCTTCTTCATATCCACTGAATATATCAGGATATGAACAAGCATTAGGAAAAAATAATTTTCCTAATGCTTAATAATTGTGTTTAATAATAGGACAAGCTTCTCTATTAAGTCATAATTATGGTAAAACTTCCCTGAACCTAAACTTCATAAAACAAAGTTTTCCTCATCACAGCTTTTTCCATACTGCACAAAAATTAGCAAGTTTTCTGTAAGTCCTAGACAACAGTAACTGGTCTTGTTTTTCCCTCATATCCCTAAAGTTCACCTCAGTTCCTATCACAGAGTAATTAGGGAATTATAAATCAAGCGAAATTTAAAGGCTTGGATAAGTTTATCTGTACTACATTAATTCAATAAGAAATTACTTTCACAATTATATCCAATCTATAATCTAAAAAAAATATAAACAGGTATTTCTGAATCTAATCAAAGACACAGTAAAAGCTTCTGCCATCTGCTTTATAGGTGAAATTATTTAATGTCATGTATAAGTAGATGTACACACTTGTCCAAAATGTAAAGATTTCCTATTTTGAAGAAAATGCAAAATCAAGTATAATCTTCAATTTTTTTTGCAGTGGAAATCTATACTATGTCTATCTTTATTCTTAAAATACAGCATCAAAAATAAAATCACAAATTACTAAACAAAAGAACTTCCAAGATAACCAATTACTTTTTCCTGAATAAATACCTCATAGTTTACTACATTGAATGTGGCAATGGGTTTCACTTGAAACACATACAAAACATTAAAATTTATAGTAAGGAACATGAAATCTTAAATGATGATGACATATATATGCCCTTGTAAATAGCATACATCTCCAAAGCAAGTGCTCACAGGGAACATTCTCTAATCATAACTGCTTGGATTAGGTTTATTTTTATAGGCCGTTGCTAACACAATAGCATGCTTTAAAAGGTTCTGTCAAATAGAACCAACTTAAAAAAAAACCCAACTGTATTAAATCCTTTTTTTAATCCTTTTGATAGATGCCAAATCAAGATATCTTTAGGGATATCTTTTTAAATTGCAGCAATGATGGCAATTTTAGTCAGATAAGGAATAAAATCTTAAAATTTTACTATACCTAAAAATAAGCAAGTCATTTATTATAGAAGAAAATGAATTCAAATGCTATTCATATGGAGATTAACAGTATTTATATAATCCATTTACCTTTCAGAAAGATACTTTAAAATTTATTTCCTTGATTTTAGGTTATAAATATAAATCAGCATGTCCTTCATTTTCTATTAACTATAAATGTATATTTAGTTTTTGATTTCAGGCTCAAGCAAATATACAATAGTACCATTTATGGACATATGGAACAGTGGACTGGCTTAGGGTATAGAGGTCAGAAATTCACTGTTAAACATATTAAGTTTAAGGTTTCTGTGAGGTACCCAAGGAGAGGTTTCAGGAAGGCATTTGAGTATGTGAATATGTAGGAATGATTGAATGAGAACGTAACAGCACAGTAATTTGGAGTTAAGGACCTATGTGTCAGACAGCCTGGGTTGGAATCCTAGCTCTGTTACTTAGTGGCCATTGGTCTTAATAAGTTACCTAAGTCTCTGACTCAGCTTCCTTATATCTATAGGGGATGGTGATGTGAAGGTTAAATAAATGACTTTCAACCTAAGTAAACAGCTTGATGTGAAAGATTAAATAAGTGACCATCCATTTTTTAAAAACTCCCTTAATTGTGCTCATTAAGTGCTCTGACCACTATTAGTCTCATCAGTGACAGCAGCAGCTGTAACAGATAATATTTAGTCTTTGTAAGGAAAGGGAGCCTAAAGAGAGAAGATCCCAAGTCCATGCTTTGGTGAACCCCAATATTATAAATCAGGAAAAAAACATAGGGAACTACATGTTCCCTGCCTAGGAGGTTAAAAAAAAAATACCCCAGGAAGGTGTCATGGGAGCCACAAGAGTCTGTTGGGAGACCCCAATCCTACCTCATCCAGCCCATCAGCATAGTGTAGCAGTGATGGTTCACCACTCCTAGTGGCTCACTTCATCTAGGCCCAGTTAATCCCCAAAGAAGAAGACAATATTTTTGAGAGCACAACTTTTAGGAACTTGTTGTTTATTTCAACAAATAAAAGTAAATGTATTTCTTTAAATAGAGAATGTCTTCATTCAATCCAGGAGACCATGCTATGTAAGAGACAGCAATCCTTCCTAAATAGACTATATTCATTAAATACCATACAATTACATTTGTCAATTACACACCTCTCTCTCTCTCTCTCTCTCTATATATATATATATATATACACACACACACACATAAACGTATACATATACATATACATATACATATACATATATATATACATAAATAAAAGTACCAGGATGCCTGGGTGGCTTAGAGGTTGAGCATCTGCCTTTGGCTCAGGGTGTGATTCTGGGATCCTGGAGTGAGTCCCACATTGGGCTCCCTATGGGAAGCCTACTTCTCCCTCTACTTATGTCTCTGCCTCTCTCTCTCTCTCATAAATAAATAAATAAACAAACAAATAAACAAACAAATCTTTTTTTAAAAAAATACTGTCAAAATACATTTACCTGGTCAGTGTACAGAGTCTCTCGCAACATGAAAAGAATAAAGCATGCTATTATTTCAAGTAGAATTTCTCCCTAAGTCAGATTCCAAAAATAAGCCACCACTCTAACCTCATCTATTTATTACTTTGGGAAGCACAAGGACTACAATGTAGCATAAGCTTTCACCAAAGGAAAACTTCACCCTGGTAGGGAGTTAGTATTTGGTGAGATCAAACAACTTTGTTAAACAGAAAGCATACACATTTAGTCTGTGTATGAAATGTATATATGCATAGCAGGGGCAGGGTAGGCTTAGACTAACATTTGAAAGCTTTTCTCAACTAAATACTAAGTTTTATTTTCAGGAACAGGTTAGTGAATAATTTTACTGTTAATACTAAATGGTGATAACAAGAAGGTTACAGATTCTGGTTTTGGGTATGAGTAACTGTTGGAAGTTTTGTTCTGTTCCATGGGTGCTTGGCCCAGGGCAGCTATCTCATGGGGAGAAGCAGGGAGGAGACGTTTTTACTAGTCTGCAGTTGAAAACTGTACAGATTCATTGCTGTGAAGAAGATGCACTCAAGCTAACACTCTCGCTAGGGGCAGAAATCCCATGTATCCCCATATTGATACACAGTAAAGTTGCTACCCAGCTTTCTTTCAAGGAAGAAGTGTAACCTTCTTTTTTTTTTTTTTTTTTTTTAATGATAGTCACACACAGAGAGAGAGAGAGAGAGAGGCAGAGACACAGGCAGAGGGAGAAGCAGGCTCCATGCACCGGGAGCCCGATGTGGGATTCGATCCCGGGTCTCCAGGATCACGCCCTGGGCCAAAGGCAGGCGCTAAACCGCTGCGCCACCCAGGGATCCCGAAGTGTAACCTTCTGATTATGAAAATAATAGATTACTGTAAAATGATTCAGATAGCATAGGAATGAGTTAGCGCACATTTGCAGCAATCCCACCCCCCTCAGATGTGTCAAAAGTTTGGTATAACATTCTTTTGGACACACTCAATGTTATTGTATTTCCCTCAATTTTAGGGTTCGTATCTTAAATTTTCACATCCCTGGGATCTTATGCATCTTAAAATTGATATACAGTTACAACAGTGGTTGTTTTACTAATATATAATGCCACACAGCTGTTGCAAAGAATAAGGCAGCTCTGTAGGTAGTGACACGGTAGGAGTGCCAGACAATTTAGTTGAAAAAAGAAAGCTGTAGAAGTGTATGTATGCTATACTATTATTTATATCTTTATTTTTTTAAAGATGTATATTTATATGCTGATACATAAATTTTTCATTTCTAGAAGGAATCATAAAGAATAGGTAAAGACTGCCTCTAAGGAAGAAAGCAGAAGGGTAGGAAGGGATCATTTTCATTGTATACCTCTTTCATCTAAGTTTATACTTTACTTAAATTAATTGAGTCATTAAAAAGCAAAGCAATACTACATATTACTATATGGATTCATGAGCATGAGGTCAAAATATAGTCGCGTACAGACAGGATACATACCAAATTCATTACAGAGTCTGCCCCTAAAAGGGAGGGAGGGAAGGAGAGGAATGGCCTGATAAAGGAAAAATCATATTTAACTATGAAGTTTTAGTTCTCATAAAATTATTTTCAGCAAATATGATAATATGTTAACATCTGTTGGGACACCTGGGTGGCTCAGTGGTTGAGCGTCTGCTTTCAGCTCGGGATGTGATCCCAGAGTCCTGGGATCAAGTTCCACATTGGGCTCCCTAGAAGCCTGCTTCTCCTCTGCCTGTGTCTCTGCCTCTTTCTGTGCCTCTCATGAATAAATAAAAGCCTTTTAAAAATTATGTATATGAATGTGATATTTATTCACTGTACTTCTTTTAATTTTTGTTCAAAGTACAAAAATTGAAATAAAAATACATGGATACTACCATAGAGTCATCAGAACTTCTAAAATTAAAAAGACAACACCACCAAACACAGGATAATGAGGAACTGGCACGCTAATACAATGTTAGAACAACTGTAAAATGGTACAACCACTTAGGAAAATGGTCTGGCAGTTTCTTATAAAACTATATAAATATGTACCTCATGAACCGGCAAACTACTCACAGTTATTAATCCAAGAGAAATGAATATATGTTCACAGAAAGACTTGTACAAGAATATTTATAGGAGCTTTATTCACAATAGCCAAAAACTGGAAAGAGCCCAGATGTCCATCAGTAAACGACTAGATAAACTAGTACATCCATACAATAAAATACCATTTAGTAATAAAAAAAGGAGCAAACTACTAATACATGCAATAGCATGTTTATGGTGCTCTAAAACATATGCTGATGGGGATCCCTGGATGGCTCAGCAGTTAAGCATCTGCCTTTGGCCCAGGGCAGTCCTGGAGTCCTGGGATCAAGTCCCACATCAGGCTCCCTGCATGGAGCTTGCATCTCTTTCTGCCTATGTCTCTGCCTCTCTCTGTGTCTCTCATGAATAAATAAAATCTTTTTTTAAAAATAAATAAATAATGAAACATATGCTGATGATAGAAACCTTACACAGAAGAGTGAATATTCTAGAAGTCTATTTATATGAGGACCTAGAATAAGCAAAATAAATCTATGGTGGAAAAAAATCAGAACAATGGTTGTCAGGGAAAGAAGGTTGTTGGAAGGGGGGGAAGTATTTAGGGGGAAGTGTACTAATTAATCTCTGCAATTTACTTTGAAATGCATTAAGAAAAAGGTGGATTGATGGATAAATGAATCAATAGATGATAAAAACAAGTATAGTTAAATATTAATGGTAGGATCTAGGTGTTCACCATAAAATTCTTTCAAATTATCGATATGCTTGAAGTTTTCATAATCAAATGTTAAAAATTAGCTAAAAATTACTTCTATTATTTAAAACACATTATATTTAACATATACTGGCCTACCTTATTCTTATTAATAAAGAGGATTTTATGGACATACTAAATTTCTGGGACCATTATATAAGAGACCATACTTAAGTAAATACTGAATGTACATCTTGACTTACAAACATGAGACCATATTGCATATAAGACTGGCTTCCAGGAACGGCCTCCTCTATGCCCTAGTCTAACCCAGTTCATTTTACTCCCACAGAGAGGCACCATTCTGCCACACTATAAGGAGAATGAGTGGACATCTCAAAGAGTATGCAAACCACTGGCCAAGTGCACACAGTCTCTTTCCTATGCAGACCCTTTGTCCCCTATCCCCATGCCATCCTACCACCCATATTAGCTGGCCTGGCCAGCCCACAGATGGAGACAAATCTGTTCTCTAGTACAAACGCCCTGCCATTTGTTCTAGTGCTGTTAGGTGTTCACTGGATCAGCCAACCTAGAGGGATCATTACAGCCAAGCTGAAGTTTAAGTTGGGAAGACAGTCTGGGCAGCAAAAGGCATCAGGGTTCAGTATAGCTTACTGGGTTACTGCAATGGGATTATGAGCAAAGCTCCAGCCAGAATTAAAGCTTTTCCTCACCTATTTGACTAACTCTACTATAGTACCTTGTGTCTCTGTGTGTATGTGGGTATCCACCATTCAGGGCATGAAAAGAAGGAATGGCAGCATTGTTGGAGGGAATGTCTCAGTCACAACACCCATTAACATCATCCTAACATCAGAAATCTTAAATAAACACCACTTCTCATCTTTTTTTTCCCAATGAATCATATACTGGGTACATCTTTCCAAGTCAAAACATACACTTTCTAGTCATACTGACTTTAAGTAAGAGTTTATGAGCACCTTGGCCCCATGACTATTAAAGCATCTATACAGTAAGACCATGAACCTTAGGCTCTGTTAGCTTCCTTCACCAGAACACCTAGATGTTGGGGCCCCCGATCCAGGTAATAGGTCACATGAGAAGTTTTAGTATTTGTCACTATGTGACATTCCATATTTCCAGAATATGCACATTGTTACAACAGACCCAAAAGTGACCCTGTCCTTCAGTGTTTGTTATACAGGTTGTCAGAAAACAGAGCTTTGTCAGATTTTGGTCTTCCTAGTGAATTAAAGGATTAGAGGTTTTTGCATTATATAATATTCTCCAGATGTCTGTTTATAATATAGAATAATATATAAGAAAATGATGATGAAGGAAGAATTTTGGAATTGGTAAATTATTGAATTGCTATTTTTTAAAAGATTTTAAGTAATCTCTACACCCAGTATGTGGCTTGAACTCACAACCCCAAGATCAAGTCACATGTTCCACCAACTGAGTCAGCCAGGCACCCCTTTAAATTGCTCTTTTTATCATTCTTACCTCATTTGAAGGAATTGTGGCAAAGGGTTTGATGATAGCAGCTAATGGAATCTGAGCTTGCTTGGCCATATCTGAAGTGCACGGGAAACAGTATGTTGTACAACGAATGTATCGAGGACTAGCATTGCCTGAAATGTTCAAAGGAACACACTTAAAATTTGCTGAGAAAAAAATATCTGCCCTATAATATTTAAATATTTATAATTCTAGATAACACATTGCCTTATTTGTATAACTTTCTTCATGATTTCTAAAAAGACTAGTATTATGCAATTCTATAATCTATGTTTGTATTTATTGAATGTCTACTAAATGTTAGGCATTGTCCTAACTGCTTCCTTGTAGAGCTTATGTTCTTACAGAAGATACAGACAATAACTATCAAACCCAAAGAATGGGTAAATCTCATAGGTCATTAGAAGATGATAAATGCTATGAAAAAAACTGTATCTTGTTAGGGGGTATCTTAATGGGAGACAGACTGCAACTTTAAACAGTTATAGAGTAGGCCTTTTTGAAAAGGTAACATTTGAGCAGACTCCCAGGAAGGAAGGCATATTCACCTAGGCAGGTGCCTGGGGTCAGGGCACATCTGGCCTGGTAGAGGAGTAACAGGAGGTTGTGTGGCTGGAATGGAGCATACACTGGGCACAGCAGCTGGTGAGGAGTTCAGAGAAGTAACAAAGGTTGTGCAGTAACCAGAGGAGAAATGGTGATGGCAGGGACCAGCCTGATTGCAATAGAGTTAATGACATACGACCATATTCTGTACATATTTTGGAAATACACTGATTGTTGATGGGAGCGAGTATGAAGTGTGAAGATGGGAGGTGGGAAAGAAAGAGATCAAGAATGACTCCAAAGTTTTTGGCCTGAGGAACCAGAAGCATGAAGTTGCCACCAACTGATAAGAAAAAAACTGCAGGAAGGGAAGGGATGTGTTAATGGGTATGTGGGCAGAGATCAGGAATCTGGCTTTGGAGATGTCCACTTTGGGAACTCTAGCAAGCAATCTAACAGTAAAGCTAAGTAAACAACTCGATATGTGAGTCTGGTACTGATGAAGATACACATTTGGGAGTTTTCTATAAAGAACAAACCAAGGGGATCCCTGGGTGGCTCAGCAGTTTAGCACCTGCCTTCAGCCCAGGGCGCAATCCTGGAATCCGGGATCGAGTCCCACATCAGGCTCCTGCATGGAGCCTGCTTCTCCCTCTGCCTGTGTCTCTGCCTCTCTCTCTCTATGTCTATCATGAATAAATAAATAAAATCTTAAAAAAAAAAAAGAACAAACCAAAACCATGAAACTACTTTAAAACCTCTAAGGGAATAATTGCGGCTCGAGGATGACCAAGAACTAAGTCCTCAGTCCTCTAACATAAAGATGTCAGAGGAAAAGGAGAAATCAATTAAAAGACTGAAAAGGATAAAAACAAGGAGCATCTGGTGTCCCAGAGGTGAAGAAAGTACATTAAGGAAAAGCATGATCATCTGTGCCAGGCAGTAATGCTAGATCAGTAAGACCATTGGATTTACTTGCCATTTGCAATGACAAGGATGGAGCTAGAGAATATTATGCTAAGCATAATAAGTCAATCAGTCAGAAAAACACAAATGCCATATGATTTAAGTCAAGTGTGAAATTTAACAAAACAAATGAGCAAAGGGGAAAAAAGAGAGGCAAACCGAGAAACAGACTTTTAACTACAAAGAACAAACTAATGGTTACCAGAAGGGAGATGGGTGAGAGGGTGGGTTAAATAGGTGACGGGGATTAAGGAGGGCATGTGCTATAAAGAATACTTGGTGTTGTATGGAAATGCTGAATCCACTTACACGAGGTACCTAGAATAGGCAAATTCACAGAAACAGAAAGCAGAATAGAGGATACAGGAACTGCAGGGAGAGGAGGAATAGGGAGTTATTGTTTAATGGCTACAGAGTTTCAGTGCAGGAGAATAAAAAAGTTCAGGAAACAAAAACTAACGATTTCATCAGCCTGTGTTTTAACTTGCCATGAACAATGGAATAATTACATATTCCTGGAAAGAGCAAACCTGCACAAGAACAGATATATTAAACTGACAGCACATATTGGATAGCTAGTAGAAACAGAGCTCAGCCTTTCATTATCTGAATTCAAAATTGGAAAAACAGGGCAGCCTGGGTGGCTCAGCGGTTTGGCACCACCTTCAGCCCAGGGCATGATCCTGGAGACCCGGAATCGAGTCCCACGTCAGGCTCCCTGCATGGAGCCTGCTTCTCCCTCTGCCTGTGTCTCTGCCTCTCACTCTCTCTGTGTCTCTCATGAATAAATAAATAAAATCTTAAAAAAAAAAATTGGAAAAACAGAACCTACATCTTAAAGGACCTGCTGAAAAAAAAAATATCATTGGGGCTAGAACCAGGTGTGTGGATTTCTCATGTTCAATCCCCTACTGCTCTACTCATGCTACCTTGGCCAGGTTTCTAATGTAGTAAATAAATTAAATCAAAGTAGGACATGTACTAATTTAAGCCTATAAATTAAAATAATTTTCTTAAACTAGTATATTGAACTATATTTCATCAGACACTCTCTAGACTTCTACAAGCAAAAAAGAGAATTCAGTTGGTTTTTTGTTTTTTGTTTTTTTTTTTATTTATTTATGATAGTCACACAGAGAGAGGGAGAGAGAGGCAAAGACACAGGCAGAGGGAGAAGCAGGCTCCATGCAGGGAGCCTGACACGGGATTCGATCCCGGGTCTCCAGGATCGCGCCCTGGGCCAAAGGCAGGCGCTAAACCGCTGCACCACCCAGGGATCCCGAGAATTCAGTTGGTAATACATCTCTGTACTTGAATAATCGATGGTAAGTTGGTCCCTATTATCACCTATAAGGAGGTCCCCAGTCAATGTAGCCTTATGAAGGGTACACCAGTATATTTCCTTTTAAAAAATGGTGAAAATTTTAAAACCGCAATGAAAAATATTAGTGAAAATAAATACCTTGATCTTGTATCACACAATCTGTAGTGACCAGGGGAGGGACCTGGCCTCTGGTATTGGTGGCATAAATTTGTCCTCCTCTTGTGGCTCTGTCATTCTCGATCACCTGAATCTGATAGAAGATATCAAGAACAAGTTAAAGTAAGACCCTTCCAAACATTCCCCCTCTCCATTTCATTATACACACACACACACACACACACACACACACACACACACAAATAGGCATTTTCTAAATCCTTTCCATTCATTTCGGATTAAATGCTCACTGAGAGCCTACCATATCTTCAGTTCCACTTTTGAAACTTTCACAATTTTAGAGCAGCAGGTGCTAAATTCTGTTCTGTGATACTCTGAGCTCTGACCCTTCAAAGAACTTCATTTCTTTCAATTTGCTTATTGGCACCATAGATAAGTATAAAAAAAAATTCTGGTAGAAAATGAAATTGAAAATAGCTTTTAAAGAAAATACCTTTTGTAGTTAAAGGAAAATATGCAAAGCTAAAAATCATTAAATCCAGAAAAAATGATTTACAGTATCACCTAAAACACTTTAACTTTTCTCTTTAAATTTGTCTTTTCAGTTTGCCTTTCAAGTTCTTCCACCTCACCCCTGCTCCATGGAACAGTAAAAAAACAAATATAGTGTTTCCACTTGGAAGTTGCCTATTGCATAGAAATCAGAAGAAAAAGTCCCTAAGTTTTGTCATCTAATTTGGAAACACTTTGTTATGTCTCTACTTAAATATTTATTGATGAATAACATAGAGTTAAAAATTTGTCTTTCTGGGGTTCCCTTGGTGGCTCAGCGGTTTAGCACCTGCCTTTGGCCCAGGGCAGGATCCTGGAGTCCCAGGATTGAGTCCCATGTCAGGATCCCAGCATGGAGCCTGCTTCTCCCTCTGCCTGTGTCTCTGCCTCTCTCTCTCTCTATGTCTATCATGAATAAATAAATAAAATCCTTAAAAAAATTTGTCTTTATTGTATATGTCTAGGGATTAAAATAATAAGCAAAATTTAGTAGTATGAAGTTAACAAAACACAAAGGCATCCTAATAATTATCTTCCTCCTCTTCTTCTTGCCCTCACTTCTTTTGTCGTGGAATAAGAGATACAAGAGACATGGAATAAGAGACAAGGGGGCTAAAAAGAGAGAGAGAGAGAAATGAGACAAGTGCCCAGAATGCACTACATACCTTTGGAAGATACACAGTTTTTTAGATTCCAAAAGAAACTATTAACATGAAAATTATCTTCCCCCAAACTCTGAAATGTTACCTTCTCCATTTTGCCCTCCCATCGCATCCAATGCAGCAGGCCTATCTGGCACTGATACTGGTTTTATGGTGTATCAGAGATAGATTTAACCTCCCTTCAAATCTATACATTTATGTTTTTTTAATTTCATAAGATTTGAATTCTTATTAAAGATATAGCATACACACCAAACATAACTACTATAAGATACAGATGAGACCAAAAGCTACCATGGACAGAGACAAGAAGCAAACAAAAATCAAAATACTATTATATCCTATATTTCAACCTTAAGGTTAATCTGATTTCTTCAAAATTGGAGAACTTTTTATATAATCAACATTTAAGGTAATCATTTCAGCCAATGAAGTGTCAAATATGAAACCAAATTAAAAGCCACAATAATCTACATATTGAATATAGTTTCCAATCTTAAAGTAGACTACATTTCTAAAAAAAACTTATTTTTAATTAGTTGTTCACAACTTACAAAAAGCACAGCCTCCAAAGAAACAATGTCATATGTGGTAATTGTATTTCTAAACTAATTCACATCTTGGCTGGAATACTATCAGGGGAGTAAGAAATATTAAAACACTTCTAGTAATTTAAAAATATATAGGTTTTTAAAATTTACCTTAAATGCATGTTCTTGAAAAAACAGGCTTGGAAATTTAACAATACACAGAAATTTCAATAGAGATTTTGACTATGATTCAGTACTTATAGGATTTCGATTTGATGATGACAGTGACCCTTGATAATACCAAAGCTACCTCAAAACACATAGATTTCTTTTTCCTTCACAGGATCTGCCACTAGTGTTACTTTTTACTTATCTGCTATGAACAGAATATAATGCGATCATAAAATAAAATCAGGAAAGAAAAAAAAAGAGTGTTTCTCTTGAGAGAACAAAAAGAGTAAGGGAGAAAAAAGGTAAGGAGATATGTGTACACCTAAGGCAGGTTGCTTAAAGAATTATCTGAGCTTGCTCAGGGTAGTGACAGAGAGGGGGATAGGAAGAGCTCCACTTTTGAATGGTCCTCCTACAGATACAGAAAGGCAGTGAGGAAGAGTTTCAATGGTGACACCAGTTTTTTCACTCTCACAATGGAGATAATACCATCACCCTAAAGGTTTTGGAGTGATCACTTAGCTCAGAACTGGCATGTAATAGGAGTTCAGTAAACATGATTTTACATCTTTCTTCCCAGAAGGAAGAAATTATTTAGTCAGTTAAAGCATGTTGATAATAGGAATATAAATAGGCTCCATCTGGCATTGCTATTTAATTACTTTTATGATAAAAATAACACTAGACTGATCTGTATGTATGCATTTTAAGAGTCTTAGATGAATCACAGCAACACTGCTTATTGCTGTTGTTGTTAACCCTCATTCATTCATTCAACAAATACATGAATGTATACTACATACCAGGCTATATTCTAGCTGTTGGAAACACAGTATGAACAAAACCAAATTACTGACCTCTTGGAGCTGACATTATAGTATGGAAGACAGGCAACAAAAGTGTATAAATATGATACATCTATGTCAAATAATAGTAAGTACTGTGGACATGGAGTGATATGTACAAGGGTACCAGGAAGACTGGGGATGAATGAGGATAGGAAGGAAACGAGGATATGAGCCATGCCTTGCATATATCTAAACAGAGGAAAAATCAAGTTCGAAGGTCTTGAAACAAAGAGTACACGTAGCATGTTTAAGGAATAATAGGGAGCCTGGTGTGGCTGAAGTAAAAGGAGAAGAGGAATAAGAGACTGAATCAGAGGATTGTATGTGACTGATGTAAGGCATGGAGTGGAAAAGAATGTAGGCTCTTACAGGTCATTATAAGAACTTTGGTTTTTAACTAGAGGAGTGTTGGAGGGTTTTGTTCTGAGTCATAGCATAGCATGATCTGACTTAAAATCTGAATGGATCATCCTGGCTGCTGTGTGAAGGCTGGAAGATCAGGGAGACAGTTAGGAGGCTCTCACAATAATCAAGGTGGATGAATGGTAGTGGCTTGAACCAGGATGAGGACCACGACCAATAAAATTAACTATAGGACAATGTGCAAGAAAGCAATCATTAAGGGTTTGGGGCCTGAGGAACTCCAGGGTTTGGGGCCTGAGGAACCAAAGAACAGGGTTGGAATCTAGATTTCAGGGAAATGTCTTACCTAGGAATATCTGCATCTTCATTTAAAGCCATGAGAATGGATGGGATCACCTATAGCACTGCCTCTTAGTGTGCCTACGAATCATCTGGAAAGCTTGTTAAAACATAGATTCCAAGGCTCCACCCCTAAAGACTCTGACTCAGTAGGTCTGAGGGGAAGCCTGCAAATATGAATTTCTAGTGAGTTCCCAGCTGATGCTGATTGTGCCATCCTGAGAGCAGCACACTTTGTGAAGTGTTGATCTACAGAGGAAATGTCAACAGAGAAAGGGACAGGTCCAAAGACCATCTTTGGGACACTTCCGACACCAGAAAGTCAGAGAGATGGTGAAACCAACAAAGGAAATAAGAGATAAGCAGAGATGTAAATGAGTGGTGGTATTCCAGAAACAAAATGAAAAAGTGTTTCAAGAAGTGAGCAGATATGCCAAATTGCTACTGATATGTTGAGGTAGATGAGATCTGAGAACTGACCACTAGATTTGGTAATGGGAGATCACTGGCAACCTCGACAAGCATAGTGTTGGTGGGGTTGTGGTAATGAGATCTAAACTGGGATAGGTTCAGGAGGGGAATGGAGGAGATGAACTGAAGACAGTGAGTATAAGTAACTCTTCTGGAGATTTTATTGCTATAAAAGAGCCAATAAATGAGGGGAAACTGGATAGAGAATTTGAAAAGGGCCAAGGGAAATCTCTTTTATTAATGAGAAAAGGTATTACAGGATGTTTATAATCTGCTGAAAATGACCTAGACATTGAAAAATTGAAGTTTATCTTCAAATGAGTATAGATGATGCAGGGGAGAGATGTGATGGCTAATTAAGATATGTCAACCTGGCTAGGCTGTGGTACCCAGTTTTTGGTCAAATACCAGTCTAGATGTTGCTGGGAAAGTATATTTTTAAAATATGTTTAACATTTAATCAGTAGACTCTGAGTAAAGTAGACTCTCCATAATGTGAGTAGAACTCATCCAATTATTTGAAGTCCTTAAGAAAAAAAGACTGAGGAATCCCAAAGTAGAGGGAATTCTCTGTCTAGAGGCCTTCATACTTGAGCTGCAAAATCGACTTTTTCTGGCTTACCCTGCAGATTTCAAATCTGCCACTCCCCAGAGCTGAGTGACTGAATTCCTTAAGATAACGCTCGATGATTGATTGATTGATTGATTGATAAAGATATATACACATATATCCTGTTGGTTCTGGGTTTTTTTGAAGAATTCAAATACTCTAATACAGGGGACATTTGCTGAAGGGTTATCCTCGAGAGGCATAAGGGAATCTAGGAGGTGATAGCCCTGGTTAGGAGTATGAAGAAGCTAACCCAAGGTAATAAGAAAAGAGAGATGAAAGGGCACATATGCAGGGAGTTGTGGCAGTGCAGAATGCAGAGGTTCTCTTTGGATTGTTTCTATTCTCTTGGTGAAGTAGGAAGCACAGTTACCATGAAAGAGTCAGAAAGGGGAAGGCAGTGTTAGGAGTTTGGAAAGTGAAGAAATGATAGTCCCTAAGAAAATGAGAGAGACAGTGGAGTTGGGTGATGGCCTTCAGACCTGCTACACATTAGAATCAGTAGGGAAGCTTTGAAAAATCCCAATGTCCAGTTCATATCCCAGTCTAATTAAAAAAATTGGCAGGTGGGAACAAGGCATCAGTATTTCTATAGCTCCACCACTGGTTCTTTTGTGCACACAGGTTTTAGGACCACAGAACTATAAGTTCACCTTAGTTTAATAGTCATGAATCAAAAGTGAGATCAGTAAGCATGGTGTGATTTTTCTCAAGTCACAGGGGGCCTCCGGGGTGCAGGCAGAGAGTAGGTGGAGAGTTGGTTTAACAACAAATGGGATTTTCCTAGGTGAATTCAGTGAAGAAAGTGAGGCAAAGGAGTTGAGAGTAAAGGATGTAAGGGATAGATTTTTTATCATAGATCAAATAATCTAAGCTGCATAAGAGAAGTGAGAAGATGAAGGCAATGCAAGAGAAAAAGTGGTAAGTTATAAGTCCTGGTGAGTGAATCATTATTGGAGTTTGAGTCCTAAAGGAATGAGCTAAAAAGATAAAAGGCAGTGATTGGAAAACGAGATGTTTTCAATTGAGATTTTGAAGTGTCCTGTAATTGGTAATGACAGGATCTATGATAAGACGATGGATAACAGGTAGCGTGGATGAACCATTGGGAGCAAAGAAGATCAAGAATTGAAAGGCCTGAGAAATAAAAGTTTCTAAAGATGGATAGTAAAATTTCCAATAATTGTGACAAAAACAGTACTGGAGAGACTAACAATGAACCTGGAGCTAGAAACATCAGAGAATGAAGTGGAATGACCTAGAGGATCTGTAGATGTTATACAGAAGCAAAACAACAAGAAGTTAAAATGATGAATTCAGTGTAAATATGTGATATTCCTTTAACTAGAATAATGAAATAATATTAAGGCATTAAAGCCATGGCTGATAATATAATTATCAATAAAGACCCTAAGAGTTACAAAAACTTAATTTCTAACATGTTACATAGGGCTTGACACTTTATTATACATTTTCAAGTTCATATTCAAATAAATATAGAATAAGTGGATAAATCACAAAAATAGACAAAATCCTCTACCCACTCTGCGCCTTTTTCAAGGACTTCACAGCTCCTCCCATCAAGAGCCAGTCTTTTTACTCCTTGACTCTCAGAAGACATTGTAACTTGCTTTGGCTGAGACAATGTCACAGAAGTGGCAATGTTTTAGTTCCAAGCCATGGCTCAAGAGGCCTTGCAGATTCCTAGTTTCCCTCTTAGATGTCTGCCACAGTCAAGTGAACAAATCCAGGCTAGCCCGCTCAGTCACATGGCCCAATGATTCCCAGCTAAAAGACGGGTACCAAATACCAGACACATGAATGACACCATCTGTAGTGGGCTTAGTGCTACCCCCCACCAAAAACATTTCCATGTTCTAATCTTACACAGTAAGATTATTGATGAAGTCTTTTTTTTTTAAAGATTTTATTTATATATTCATGAGAGACACACAGAGAGAGGCAGAAACATAGGCATAAAAAGAAGCAGGCTCCCTACAGGGCGCCCGATGTGGGACTTGATCCCAAGACCCTAGGATCACGACCTGAGCCAAAGGCAGACACTCAACCACTGAGCTACCCAGGTGCCCTGATTAAATTAAGTCTTGAAAGGCATTCATCCGATTATCTGGATGGGATCTCAATGGAATCAAGTGTAACCTCTCATAATAGAGAGGCAGAAGGAGTTTTGAGATGGATGCCCAGAGGAAAAGACACAGAAGAGAAAGAGGCAATGTGATGGCACAGGCATAGTCATTCAGCCACAAGCCAAGGGGTACCTGAAGCCATCAGAAGCTAGAGGAGACAAGGAATGGATTCCCCTATAAAGCCTTTCAAGGGAGCATACCCGTACAACACATTGATTTCAGACTTCTGGCCTCCAAAAACATAAAAGAATAAATTATTGTTTTAAGTCACCCAGGTTGTGATTATTTGGCACAGCAACCACAGAGAATTAACATACCATCCTAGACCATTCATGCTCCAGCCAAACCTCCAGCTTACCCCAGATGTACAAGTAAACCCAAACCAAATCCACTGAGCCTGGCCCAGAGTAGGAGAACTGCCCAGAGGACCCACTGACTCATGAGAATTAATAAGTAGTGGCTGTAAATTACTAAATTAGGTGGTGGTTTGTTATACAGCAAAAGTTAGCTAATACAGTAAGTAGCTCTTTGAGCTATGTCTAACTTTTTCTACTCATGTTTATAGAACCACTTCCAAGACCTAGGTTAACTGTATCAATTCCATTATTATTCTAAAAGGACTATGTATCTCTGCTCATGGCTACAGATTTGCAGTTTGTCCTGAAGCAGGAGTATATATATCCCTGCCAGACTAACCCAGGCCTTTGCTATGATTTGGTTTGGTTGAGGACATGTGAGTGGTTGTGACATGTACAACATCTGGGTGAAAACTTTAAGAGCTATTGTACCTTCTGGCCAGTTCTCTTTTCTCCCTTTCTCTTGATAAAAACATGTCCCAAATACAGAATGCCTCTGCACACTGGCTTTTGGAATGATAAGGGCACACAGAACCACACCTAACGTCAAACTTCAGCTACTACAGCCTACATGTAATCTAGGTGATAAATAAATCTTCATGGTTGAAAGCAAATTGGGGACTGTGTGTTATGCAGAATAACCTAATAAAAGCTGACTGATACAGTTACTAAAGAATAATCTTCCAAAGAAAATCACTTTATTAGAGAAGAATTAAGTTAGAGCTCTATTTTATATAAAATAATTTTTTAATAGGCAAAATATAAAATACTTTGTGCTTTCCTTTCTGTGGGTATCTGACCCTTATTGAGAAGTATCCTTTACTTATCTAAACTAGCATGTTTATACACTCAGGTTATTACTTACTCATTAAACAATCAATAAATACTGCTAATATATGCCAATATAAACATCAATAGCACTGCCAAGTTTATGTGACACCAAAAAACATCTACATAGGCTTTCTGTTATGGAGACCCTTAATATGCCATAACCTAGCCTTCCAACCCCACACGTGGAAAGAAGGAAGCTTCTGTGTGATGGGTATTGTGCTTTAACAATAAAGGACAGGAAAAATGCTAATAAACTGAAGAGTTTCTGAGACAGTGAATGAAGAATGGTCCTTTGTGATGGAGATGATCGGAGTGAGAGAGAACACTTACTGGGCTGGGGATGCAGTCAGGATCCAGCTTCTTCTGGAGTTGTGGTGGACCAGCCATCTGTGCAGGACCTCCAGGGAAGCCTCCTGGGTAGGCGAGCTGCCCGCCTGCCATCTGCAGACCATAGTTGGCTGCTTGGAAAAAAATTTTAAAAAGAAATGAGTAGAACATGAAGTCCAGATATAAGACTCACTAACAATATTATGCTATTCAATCAAGTAGGCTGCATTTTTTCACCTTATTATATAAGGCAGAGAGTTAAGGTGAGTATCTATGATTCCCTTTTCTCTGTACTTGCCACACTATTTTAAAAGTAGCTTTCCTTAAGAGTTAGTAATAGATGCCTAGTAACATAGAACAAAGCTGATTTCCTAGATAACCCTAGGCCTTTCTGCTGAGCCTGCTTGCCTTACCCTGCTGCGGCGAATATCCAGGGCCCAGGGTCTGTCCTGGAAGAGGCGGGGGCTGGTACTGAGGCCCAGGAAGCCCATCCTGCCTGTGTGTAGATGGAGGCAAGGGCGAGGCACCAGGGCCATTTAGTGCGGTAGGTGGTGGTGGGAGAACCTGAGATCCAGGCTGCATAATGGATGGCTGTGGAGGTCGTGAAGGACCCTGGAATGAAGGTGCTGATGGAGGGCCAGGGGGCCCCTGGACAGGGGGAGCCATGCCTGAACCTGTGCAAGAAAGAAGACCAGACCACTAAACATTGCACTTCTCTTTTTTTTTTTTTAATTTTATTTTTATTTTTATTTTTATTTTATTTATGATAGTCACACACAGAGATAGAGAGAGGCAGAGACACAGGCAGAGGGAGAAGCAGGCTCCATGCACCAGGAGCCCAACGTGGGACTCGATCCCGGGTCTCCAGGATCGCGTCCTGGGCCAAAGGCAGGCGCCAAACCACTGCACCACCCAGGGATCCCAAACTTTGCACTTATCAATTCTAAATTCTACAAAGTACACACAGGGACACTACTTTTCCTGATATAAAATAAGAAGTCATCCTTACAAATCAATTTTTCTTTTTTTGCCTCAAGATAAATCTTCATTCAGAAAGTTATACAATTGCTATTCGGGGCATTTTATAAAATGGGAGAATTTTTAATGGGTAAAAGCAATATTTATAATTTTTGTAAGGAAATTAATAGGATAGGGGCAGCCCCGGTGGCGCAGCGGTTTAGCGCCACCTCAGCCCAGGGTATGATCCTGGAGACTGGGGATCGAGTCCCACATGGGGCTCCCTGCATGGAGCCTGCTTCTCCCTCTGCCTGTGACTCTGCCTCTCTCTCTCTCTGTGTTTCTCATGAATAAATAAATAAATAAAAATCTATAAAAATAATAAATAAATATTTAAAAAAAAGAAAATTAATAGGATAAAGTTTAAGTCAGTTGCATTAACTTTACATGACACATGTCACTAGTTAAGAAATTGTATCTGGTACAAAATCTAGAAAATGATATAGAGGACTATTTACCATGTAACAAGCATTATTCAGGTAACTTATACATTCAAAAAATTATTTTGTGGCCTGTGCTTAACTTGATCAAATAGTTCTTGGAACCTGATAGAAATAACAAGGGAAAAAAGATGGGCCACTAACATGTTTTTTTTTGTTTTTGTTTTTTTTTAAGATTTTAATTATTTATTCATGAGTGACACAGAGAGAGAGAGAGAGAGAGAGAGAGAGAGGCAGAGACACAGGCAGAGGGAGAAGCAGGCTCCATGCAGGGAGCCTGATGTGGGACTCGATCCCCGGTCTCCAGGATCACACCCTGGGCTTCAGGCGGCGCTAAACCGCTGAGCCACCCGGGCTGCCCCACTAACATGCTTTTTCATCATTTTGGAAATAGTTGTAAACCAGATTATTCTATCTCTGATTATATGATATTTAGTTACTTCATTGGAGACCTACCCATCTTGAAATTAGTAAAAGACAGGAAATAGTCAGAGGGTTCTTTTTTTTTTTTTAACAGATACTTCTAAAAAACTACTTAAAGTAACGGAAACATTCTTTATATACATAAATGGCTAACTATGCTGTTATTACAATGAAGATTCCTATGGTCCTCAGAATATACAGCATTTCCATTGATACGAATCTCAGTACTGTAACTGTTTTCTCTCCTATTATTCTCTTTTCTGCCTCACAACATCTGAGCTTCCATTCTTTTCATGACCTAAATACAGAATCAAAGAACACTGTGAAACAATGAGTACTATATTTTTTATTTTAGGGCCTCATTATAAACAACACAAAGTTAAAACCAGTCTCACATTTCTTAAAATAAGTTCACTGTTGTAATACTTATTTGGGAGGTCAGAATCTTTTGGTTTTTTACTGTTCTAATATTCAGTGTAAGGTATGCTCAAGGTCTTTCAATTATTTTGAAATAAATGGCAGCATAATCAGGAAAAGAAATTAATTATTGTCATAAGGAATACAGATGATTTATATAAAAATATCTAAAAAACTACTTAAAAAAATAAAAATAAAAAACTACTTCAATATGGTATGCCAGAGTTTTGCCTATTTTTTTGAGTTATGTTTACTTTAAAAATGGAGAAAACCTTCTTCATTAAAAATACTCATAAAGGGGTGCGTGGGTGGCTCAGTTGGTTAAGCACCGGTCTTCAGCTCAGGTCTTGATCCCAGGGTGGGATGGAGCCCTGCATCAGGCTCCCTGCTCAGTTGACAGTCTGCTTCTCCCTCTCCTTCTGCCTCTCCATCCTGCTTGTACTCTCACACACTCTCTTTCTCTCTCAAATAAATAAATCTTTAAAAACTACTCATGAAATATGTGGTTAATGAGCACTAATAAGGAAACTGTTACCATAGCTGTTGATGTGCATAGCATTGAACTGATTGCCCAGTTGGGTGACAGATGAAGTGGACGCAGGACTTGGATAAGATGATTGTGCAGAAGGTGAGTATGGTGCGTAGGAGGGTGCTGCACTGTTGACAGGTGCTGCACTGTTGACAGGTGGAGGACCTGTAAATCTAAGAGAGAAAAAAGGGTGTTAAACAATATCATAGTTTCAAATGCAAATGATATATGATAAATGTCAATAACCTACTAAATTATGTAAGCCCACCTAGTGGGCCCTAAAGAAATGATGATCCTAAGTATTTAATCTTAATGTGAGCTCAAAATGAATCACGCAGCATCATCTTATATCTAGGCTCACAACCTCAACATGTCAAGATACTTAGCAAAAATATTCTAACGTAAACACAGAACTAGCTTTGGAAATCAAGTTGGGAAGCTGAGTCCACCAGAGCCATATCTATACCAGGGTTAATGATTAATAGAACAGAACTAAAAAAAAAAAGTTTTGTAGTTGTATCTTTATAATCATTCTCCTTAAATCCTACTCAGCATTTAAAGTAAAATGTCACCTGTACTATAATTTCAGTGCCGTACAAAACAGTACTTGAAAGTGAACTCAGTAAAAAGTTTTGAAAGTGTTCATTCTTTTTCATCTGAAAATTTCATCATGCTTTACCTTTAATTTAGCTTGAATTTATTGTATATTTATTTTTCCTTATTTTGAATGAAACAGTAGCCACCATAGAATAGAATATAAAGTGTTCCTATTGTAGTTAATCTGCTGAATAAAGTTAAAGTTTTTCCCTTTAAGTTACATTATGACTTAGTAATGTAAATGTAAATGAAAATGAAAATGAAATTTTCCCCAAAAAAAAAAAAAAAAGAAAGAAATTTTCCCAGATTTATACTCTGAATTCAATTTCTACATAAACTGGAAACTGTCCGTAGTGACCCATGTTCTTGCCTTCCATCTTTCACTGGCACTTGAGAAGCTAGGAGAAGAGCCTGAGCAAGGCCAGTGGCTTGCTTGAAGTCCCACAACTTATGAGTGACAAAATTATGACTAGCCTCTTCCTGGTCTTAAGCAAGTATACTTTCCAAAATATCACACAAATTTTCTCCTGTCATTTTTCTTCATGTATCTTAAATTGAATAATTACTGTAAACAACATTTAAAATTAACTTCCAAAAATAAATAAATAATAAAATTAAATTAACTTTCAAACCATTATGCTGTATTGTATTAAGCATATTTCTGAATGATGATATCCCACATTTTGAGTTAAATGAATGAACAAATGCTTTTACTATGCAAAAGTACACAAGCTATCCTATAGCAAATACTTGGTTATAAGGGTTATAAAGTTAGTATGAATAAATTTTAACCCAAACAATATTGCTTATTAGAAAAATGATTTCCCCTCCTGTCAAAAACTGAAATAAGACCAACACAGTCACACGAAACAATTTTTTTTTTAAGATTTATTTATTTATTTATTCAGAGAGAGCGAAAGAGAGGCAGAGACACAGGCAGAGAGAGAAGCAGGCTCCATGCAGGGAGCCCGACGTGGGACTCGATCCCGGGTCTCTAAGATCACACCCCGGGCTGCAGGCGGCGCTAAACCGCTGCGCCACCAGAGCTGCCCGTGAAACATCTTTTAATTTAAATAATTTTTGGAAAAAATAAATAAATAAATAAATAAATAAATAAATAAATAAATAAATAAATAATTTTTGGAACAAAATTGAATACAGAGAGAAAATATAAAAATTAACTTTTCACAGAAGTTTTCTTTATATCTCTAATTTATTAATGACACTAGGAATAAGAAAGGCAAAGCAAAATATAACTCTAGTCTTAACTGACATATTTAAAATATTGTTGGTCACTTAGAAATGATTTCAAGAATTGTGTTAATGATATGTTTTGTAAATTCACTGTTTCATAAAAACATCATTTCTTTTTTTTTTTCAAGAAATGATACTTCTGCCTTATTCTAAAATGTCACAATAAATAAAGGTAAAAATTGCATACAGGTAGAATGTATATACATGCTCTATAAGAATATATTAGTGGATGCAGCATAACATATTGTTATAGGGTTTGGATCTAATAAGTAGGAACTGGGAACCAGCAGTTACATTGGGGGAGGAGGGATTATTCAATTGTTTAAGAGAAAAATTCTCTAAAACATGTTCACAGATATTTCACAAGTGTTAATATTTTTTAAATATAAAATTGTAGGAGTAATTTATTACATAGATAGTACATATAGGATGAAGTGTTTCAAATGGAAGTTATGACATAAGCAGCCTCCAGTATTTTTTTAACTTAAGAAAAGGTTAATATTTAAAATACATTAAGAGAATATACAACCATTAGGTCGTTACTTTTAAATCCATAAATGCCTACTTATCCTTCATTGCTTAATATAAGTCCTGGGAATTATGCTTTAGAACTTCACAATTACATTTTTTTCCTAGCCAACTTAAATATTGTAAATCTTAAATTTGAATTTTAAAAGCAATTTTATTAACAAGAATAAAGTAGTAATAAAGGGCTAACAAAAACTTTCATATAGATAAGGGAAAAGAGATTAACAGAACATTTTAAACATGCAAAGTGATTTAATATTTTTCAATTTCATTACTTCACTAAATTAGTTAATCCAAGGTCCAGAGCATGTAGGTATCAGAGTTTAGGTCTCTCAACGTGGAGATCCTGGTGTGTAATTATGGGCAAGCCACTTAATCTCTGTAGCTCTCAGCTTTCAAATGAAAAAAAATGAGCAGATAGAATGGAATGATCCTTTTCTAAGCAACAAATATAATGTGGTTAAAATTAAGAATCATATAATTTGAATATTTCTCATGTTGATTCTTTCACTTAACATGTTTCTGGGTGCAGAAAACATTCAATTCTATATATATATTTTTTTAAGATTTTATTTATTCATTCATGAGAGACACACAGAGAAAAAAGAGACACAGGCAGAGGGAGAAGCAGGCTCCACACAGGAAGCCCAACGTGAGACTTGGTCTTGGGTCTCCAAGATCATGCCCCAGGCTGAAGGTGGCACTAAACCGCTCAGTCACCCGGGCTGCCCAATTCTATATTTTAATTTACTGTTTTCTTGAATGTCAGAAAAGGGCAGATCCACCATAAAAAACAACAAAGAGGGATCCCTGGGTGGCGCAGCGGTTTGGCGCCTGCCTTTGACCCAGGGCGCGATCCTGGAGACCCGGGATCGAATCCCACGTCGGGCTCCCGGTGCGTGGAGCCTGCTTCTCCCTCTGCCTGTGTCTCTGCCTCTCTCTCTCTCTCTCTCTGTGTGACTATCATAAATAAATAAAAATTTAAAAAAACAAACAAAAAAAAAAAGAATTACTATCAGAGGATTAATAAAACATTAAAGTTTATTCTTAGTTTAGTCCAAAACCTCTGGAGAGTTGACTCAGTTGTCTGTGGTGTGCTCAACCTCACATATTTCTTATTTTTAAGTTTGTAACAAATTGCTCAAGTAACGAGCTGTATGCTGAAGTTTGTTAGGATGTGGAGAGATGGTACCAAATTTGTCAAGATTGGACTGAAGTAAAATCTAGGTTTCAAATACTCAGTCCATAGAACATAGAAAATAAAACCTATGCCAAATATCACTGCTTTCCACCAAGAAAGAAGAACAACAAATTAAGAGAAAACAACTATTTCTCTTATTTTTCTTGCTCCCTCCTTTTCATTGCAACCAAATTCTTAGTCAGCAGATTTCACCCCATCAGCTTCAATTTGGGAAGATGAGTCTCCTCTTCCCATCCTCTTCCACCACAATTCATCATTTCTTGATCAAAACAGATAACTTACATAACTTATAGAGTTTATTTCTTAGATTAATCCTGCCCAGCAATAACACTGTGTACATAACTTTAGTACTATTTACAAGTTTAAGACATTTATTCTGCCTCGGCCAAGATCAAAAAGACAAATGAATAGGTATGATTTTTTTTTAATTTTTATTTATTTATGATAGTCACAAAGAGAGAGAGAGAGAGGCAGAGACACAGGCAGAGGGAGAAGCAGGCTCCATGCACCGGGAGCCCGACGTGGGATTCGATCCCGGGTCTCCAGGATCGCGCCCTGGGCCAAAGGCAGGTGCCAAACTGCTGCGCCACCCAGGGATCCCCAATAGGTATGATTTTTAAATTTTATGAAACACTGCCTGTGAAGAAGCAATACTTAAAAATAAAAATGACAAATGTTTAAATTTTCATCAACATAATGACTCCAAGTTATATCTTGTTTTCATTCAACAGTTTAGATATTATAAAAATTAAGAGGTTTTTTTGAAGGATTCTCTAATTTAAACAGAACGGATGAAATGCTATGAAGTGCTATAATCATCAAAGAAATGTCACAAGCCATCTATGCTCTCTGACAATCCCCGTCATCAGACTGTGTGATTCACCAGTACAATCACTGGGCCCTTTGCCCTTGCATTGAACTATGTACACAGAAATATGTCCATGAGGTCAAAGTAGTGTGGTAACCATGGACGCTGAGCATGAATACTATACTTTTCCCTGACTTTTTCATTTTTAAATCCATTTCCAACCTCTAATTCACAGTTTAAGCTGAAGCAAGTGAATAGTGAAGGAGATGGGGCAAAATCTGTCAGGGTTTCCCTGGGAATCATAATAAAAGCAGCTTTCTAGGTTGAGCTGTCATGAGTAGCTAGAGACTGAACCAGTAGGAAGGACAAGCTACAGACAGCAGACCTTCTACAAGTACTGAAAATGATATTGATAACTGCTAACATGTATTGAGTCTTTCATGGGCATTATGCACTATGCAAGATTCTGTGCATACACTAGCCATCAAAATCCTTACAACCACATTATTATTGTTAAAATTGTGATGAGGGAACTAAATAATATAGAAGTCAAGTCACAGCTGCCTGAGCCTAAAGTAGTTGGCTGTACACAGTGGACACTTTTCACTGTGCCAGACTTTGTACTGAGCTCACAACCACACAGCAAAGGTCTGATGGTAAAGTCCATGGTTTACTTATTTCTAAGGAACCTAATTCAAGTGAAACAAATGGAAAGAACCAAAAAGATCAATACAATCTAGGCTAATACCAATAACCAAAAGCTTTCTTAACTTCAAACCAGCTATTTAATTTTTGCATTTCTTCTTTTAAAACAAATTCTAAAATGCTTGGCGGTTCACAACAATAAACTTTTCCAGATCTTCTTCCCTGTCCTCTGGACTGAGAGTTCTATTTCCTCATTTTACAAGTGAGCAAAATGAAGAGGCCTAGAGGCCCAGGAACTTCACCAGCACCACATAACTAGTTAATTTTTGAGCCAGAAGACACATTTTGGTTCTTAGTCTTTCTACTCTAAAACTTATGCCCCACCACCATGCTAATGAGACTTGCTAGGATAGTAGGGTCAGATCCCAAATCAGGCCCTTTTGACTTTGTGTCCTTGTTCAAACCACATTACTTAGATTCACTCATCCTCTGTTTCCTACATTAATCTTCACTCTGTATTTCACAGCAACTATTATAATGATAAATGTTATCATGACAAACAAGACCTGGGAAGAGTCAATTTCACAAACGTCCTGTAAGAGCATCAATTTGATGATATTTAGAAGTCCAGAGAGTTTTCCCACTAACAGTGACTACTCACAGGCCCCTTGAAAGGATAACTGAGTGGCTTCAGCAGCTGCAGGGTCCAGATTCACACTGAACCCTACATCTTAATAACCTGAAAAAGGAACCCAGGAAATGAAGCGTCCAGGTAATCACTGGAGAAATTCCAAAGTAAACACTACAAACAGCTTTGGCACTGGGATTCTCAACAGCAACAGCTCACTGGACAAACGGTAATGGGACTTGCAGCAGAGAAGGTGTGATGCTGGCTCCCTTCCCAGGGGATAGTCCCCAGTAGGGTACAGAGTCTATACATCTCATACCTTGGCTTCTTCAGACCTGCCTTCCACTTTTCCCTTCTTTAATTTATTATAAACACGAACAGAGGATTTATTTCCTATGTTCTTTTTTCTATCGACCTACCATTCAAAAATCCCTCATTGGCATCTGTGTACCTTCCACATCAAATCCAGTTTTACCATTGGCTACAATCTGACTTAATTTTTAAAATATTTATTAAGCACCAACTGAGCTCAGTTCTGTGAAGGATTCAAGAGGATAGATGATTTAAAATTTATTAGGGCATACAGGTCATAGATATCTGAAGGAATCAGAAATTAATACAGAACTCTAAAACAAGATGAATATAATCCAAAATTAAAATATGTGGTATTGACACAAGTAATTTTTAATATATTTTTAAATACGTACTAGTATTGTTTATTTTCCCACCTAATTTTTCCAAATGCTTTGTTTCCTAGGACAGTCTAGCAACTCCTTTCAAGGGTGTGGGCAGTATCAAGAGGTCAAACTTTCAATCAATAAATATGCAGGTTTAGAAGGCACTTGTGAGACAATTTTAGTAGAATATACAAATTCAGGTTGGAATCTACTTAGCTCACCTTTGAGGAGGATGCCCTTGGGCATGAGCTCCACTCTGGCCAAATTGATGGGGTCCAGGAGGTGAAGGGCCCTGAGGCAACATCCCCCCAGGGGCAGCAGTCCCCAAAGGCCCTGCTGGCTTCATCATACCTGCAACAGAAGGGCATGAATTTAGAAAAGTATGAATGTGCAAGGGGAGAAGATGCCATGCCATTCAACTAAAAAAAAAAAAAACTAGGAGTAGAAAGAGGGGAAAAAGTGGGTTAAGATAAGTTCTCCTTTAAACTTGCATTAACCATCACAGACCTATCAATGTCAGGCTCTGGTATAGTTATTTGACCATCATAATGACAGGAAAACAGAAAAGGAAACAATCATTTCAATACTAAACAGAAACCAAAACAGAAGAAATAAACTTGCATTTAGTAGAAGCACTTTGATAGAATATACTATCACACAAAAAATGCTAGAATACACAATGAAAAATGTCATTATGGATATCAAAAAAACTCTGGGGAAAAAACACTATGAGGCATCATAAAAATCCTAACTGTAACTATGAAAAAAAAAAAAAAGACCTCTGAAAATACCTTTTGAGTTACAGCATGAGGAAAACAAATGGAAATTAGCATCTGTTTTTCCAACAAATGCAAAGCAAGCCTTCAGAGATAATACTTCCAGCACTCCAAACAGTTGGGTGATAAACAACTGAGGGACTCCTTAAGTCATCATACTCACTCATAAAATGTGAGATCACATGATTGGTAGATGCTCCTGTTTTCATTTCATAAGTAACTGTTTTCATTTACAAGAATTTCCTTCTCAAAAAGATCTTTAAAGGCTTTAAAGGTCTCTCTTTAGAACTATTTGTAGACATTTTTCTCTTCTAGAGAAATTGTGGTACAGGAGAAAAATCACTGAACATGGGTCAGAGGAGTTCAAGGCCCCACCTGGCCATTTACTAGCAGACAGATGTATGGTATTGGGCCAGAAGTTTATCTTTAAGTACCTCAGTTCCCTCCCCCTCACTGCAAAAGGAAAGCCTTGGACTAGATTACACCTTCTAGCCTTTTAAAAGAAAAAAAAAAAAAAAAAACATGTCTTCTATTTGCTCTCTCCACTTCCAATCTGCTTGTTTTGTGCCAGCTCACTCAACTCACTTTTGACCCTTACCCTCCTCTCTGGCACCGTCATCAATGACCTCCTACATGCTTTCTTTGCACTCCTCCACTTGACCTCAAGATGATGTCATACCCAACATTTCCTTTTTTCTTTTATCTTCCTCTAGAGAGTTTATTCTCTCAGGTAACAAGAGAATTGACTGGATGGCCTTGCAGTTGCCAAAAGAAAAAAGTTTCTTAAATTATCATCATAATACTTTTGAGAGCATGCTTTCAGATACTCGGGTAATATAAAATGTAATATAACCAGGGAAATGGCTATACTCATGAATAATATTATTGAAACTTTCACAAATGTTTCTTTTCTTAAAACAGGATTCCTCAAAGTTAAGAAAAATTTTATATTACCTTTAAAGCCACAGTCTTTTTTTTTTCTTTTTTTTTTTTTAATGATAGTCACACAGAGAGAAAGAGAGAGGCAGAGACATAGGCAGAGGGAGAAGCAGGCTCCATGCACCGGGAGCCCGACGTGGGATTCGATCCCGGGTCTCCAGGATCGCGCCCTGGGCCAAAGGCAGGCGCCCAACCGCTGCGCCACCCAGGGATCCCTAAAGCCACAGTCTTAATTTAGCAATTTTTCATATAAGAAAAACAACAAATATTTTTCTTATAACAATACATTTTTATATGAAGTTCTGAACTCCAAAGCCAGCAAAGTTAGAAAAACATGAGACTTGGAGTCACACAGATTTGGGTTTAAATTCCTTCCCCACCATTTAACTGTTGTGATAGTTATCTGACAAGACACTTCCATCTTTTGAAACCTCAACTTTTAAAACTGTGTCATAGAAGTAATGTCCCCTATCTCTGAGATCTGTTCTGAGAATTGAATAAGGCAATAAGTATGGGAGCATCCAATCAACAAATCTTGGTTTTTCTCTCCTCTGACCATATCCCCTGTCCTCCTGTTTTCAAGGATTTATACTCTAACATAACATATACACCATAATTATATGCATACTTGTATTTTCATTTTTGAAACATTATTGTGGACAAAAGCAGAAAATCCACAATATTAGTGCTAAAATACACATACTACAATGAAACCAAAGACATTCTAATTTCTTTAGATAAGTAAGTAAATACCAATTTCATCAACAACCCACCCTCATATATATGTCCAGAGAATAAAAACAGTTTCCAGAATTACTCATGTCTGGGTATTCCCATGTATATCCATGGGATGCACATATTCATAAATTTCTACATTTCCAAAACAAAATCGAAAAAAAAAGTTTACATTTACTGAAGCAGAACTGTTATATACCAATTTCACTAAAACATTGTTTCCTTTTTATTTTGAAAATCAACTCTATGGCAATATTTGAAACTCATTCTTGTTCAAGATACATTCATTGTGCCTTCGAGACACTGAAAGCTCTTTTGGAACTCTCAATCATGTAAACAAACAATGAGAGTGCCTTGTGATTAGTGTATAATATGCAGAGGGACAAGGTAACTCTTCCTAGAGGAATCAAAAAATTCAAAGTGGAAGGACTACTTGAGCTGAATCTTACAAGACAAGCAAGAGTTTTCTTTGTAGAGAGACAGGACAGAGGATTTCAGGCAGAAGGGAAAACTTGTGCAAAGATATGAGAGAGCATGATTTAATCAAGGACTGGTAGAAGGTGCAGTGTAGAGAGACTGCGAGGGAAAGTGGCTGGAAAAGAGGCTATCCTGGTTGGTTGGGTTGGGCTGCAAAGTCCTGTATGCCATTTGGACTCTATCCTCGGGACAAAGAGAAATCAGTATCACTGTTATCTGCAAAGTCATAGTTTTCTCCTGGCCACATTACAGGTATTTTCAAAAGTGATCGGAGATAAAAAGAAATCAGGTTCCTTAGAGAAGAGTACGAGAATTTTAAGAGGAAAGGAAAACCATACCATGAGAAAGATCTAACTATGCTTGTGTCAAAAGAAAAATCTCTAAAATCACCAACTGGTCTCTAATACAGTGGCAGATATTATAGACTAGCTTACTCAATACCAATTCTATTTCCTTTCTGTAGGGTCCTGAGTGAGAAAGATGGAATCTCCATTGCATAAATACTCTTACAAATGGGGTTACCATAGTCTCTAAATTCAGCAAACAATACCCCTCTGGGAGACTCTAGACAGGGTAGAAATGGTGGTTCTGGGGTAAAAAGGCAGTGGTTGAGGGATCCCTGGGTGGCGCAGCGGTTTAGCGCCTGTCTTTGGCCCAGGGCGTGATCCTGGAGACCCGGGATCGAATCCCACGTCGGGCTCCCGGTGCATAGAGCCTGCTTCTCCCTCTTCCTGTGTCTCTGCCTCTCTCTCTCTCTCTCTCTCTCTGTGACTATCATAAATAAATAAAAAATTAAAAAAAAAAAAAGGCAGTGGTTGCTAATGGAATAATCTTGTGTGGGGTGTGCATTTCTATTGACCATGGAGTCCCAAGCTTGGTCCCAGCTTTCTCCAGTACTCTTTTGGCTTCTTGATACTTTTTAACAACCCTCATTCTGCTACAGTGATTTCTATGACCACCACCACCACCAACAACAAAAAAAAAACCCTGACCTTAACAACATCATGTAAAGCATACCTTGGATCTGGCCCTGGATCTGGCAAACTAAAACCAAAATTAAAATCTATTTGTGAAAAAAAAAGTTTATCTAAAATAAACAAAGATGTCTTTTATTGCTTTATGTCCTCTCATTACTGTGGTTAGAACTTCCAGTACTATGTTGAATAAAAGAGACAAGAGTGGACATCCTTGTCTTGTTCCTGACCTTAAGGGAAAAACTCCATTTCACACCACTGAGTATGATATTAGCTGTGGGTTTTTCATATAAGGCCTTTATTATGTTGAGGTATGTTCCCTCTAGATCTACCTTGCAAAGAGTTTTTATCATAAATGGAGGCTGTACTTCGTCAAATGCTTTTTCTGCATCTATTGAAATGATCATACAGTTTTTATCCTTTCTCCCATTAATATGATGTATCATGATGATTGTTCTGCGAATACTAAACCACCCTTGCATCCCAGGAAAAAATCCACTTGATCATGGGTGTATGATTTTTTTAACGTACTGTTGGATCGGTTCACTAATATTTTGTTAAGGATTTCTGCATTTATATTCATGAGAAATATAGACCTATAGTTTCCTTTTTGTGGTATCTTTGTCTGACTTTGGTATCAGGGTAATGTTGGCCTCATAGAATGAATTAAGAAGTTTTCCTTCTGGGCAGCCCAGGTGGCTCATTGGTTTAGCACTGCCTTCAGCCCAGGGTGTGATCCTGGAAACCCGGGACTGAGTCCCATGTCAGGCTCCCTGCATGGAGCCTGTTTCTCTGCCTGTGTCTGTGCCTCTCTGTGTCTCTCATGAATAAATAAATAAAATCTTAAAAAAAAAAGTCTCCCTTCCTCTTCTATTTTTTTGGAAGAGTTTGAGAAGAATAGGTACTAATTCTAGCAAAAATAAGTCAGAGAAAGACAAATGTCACATGATCTTATTCATATGCAGAATTTAAGAAAGGAAACAAATGAGCAAAGTGAAGGGGAGAGACTGAGAGCCAAACCAACAAACACACTCTTAACTATAGAGAACAAACTAATAGTTACCAGAGGGGAGGTAGGTGGGGGGGATGGGTAAAATAGGTGATGGAGATAATAAATGTACTTATCATGATAATAAAATAATAAATAAAATTAAAATAAAATAAAATAAAATAAAACACAAGTTCCCTATTATATGGACATAACAACAATGACTACTATTCCTAAGGCACTGTGCCTGGTAGTGTACCTATATAAGTTTACTATGTATTATGAGGCTCACCACTTCCACAGCCCTACCTTATTTTCCAGGACATCAACAGTTTTTGCCTCTTAGCTTCTACGCCAGTGGTCCTCAATCAGGGGTGATCTTGCCTCTGAGGGGACATCTGGCAATGTCTAAGATTTTTGGTTGCCACAATCGGGGGATGGGGGCAAGGGGCAGGTGCAGATGGGGAAAGGTAGTACTGGTATCCACTGTGTGGAGGCCAAGAATGCTATTGAACATTCTACACTGCACAGCACAGCCTCCCATAATAAAGAATTAACTGGCCCCAAATGTCAACAGTGCTGAGGATGAGAAACCCTGTTCCAGAAAGCACTGTGTCCTGGCCTGATGCCTTCTCCACACTTTCTAATGTGGAGTGTAACTCTTTCTAAAATATACATGGGATGACTCTTCTCACCTTAAAATGCTTCTGTGGCTACCTACTGCCCTTAAAATAAAGCCTTAAGATGACCCCATCTTCCATTCCAGGCATATCTCTCACTGTCAGCCATGTTGAACCTCTTGCATGTGGCTCAAAAGGGCCACCTCCAAACCTTAGCAAGCTGCCTCCTTACCTGGCCAACTTCTACTCATATTCCAAGTCATTTCTTCCAGGAAAACTCCCTTGGTTTTGGAAAAACAAAACCATAAGTCTTGGTTATATGCCCCGGCCATGTGCTACATACCACCCCCTACCTCCTTTATTATGATAAATGTATTATGATAGCACTATTCCCTGTATTGCCACTGTCAATTTACTTAATGCATGTCCCACTAGATAGGTAAGTACTACAAGGGCTGAGATTAGGTTTATTTTATTCATTGTTAATAGTGCCGCAAGTATTTTGCTCACTCAATAAATCTGTTAAATTCATTACTACAAAGCACTAGCATCACACAATAGGCACAAATGGAAGTATGGTCTGTGAGAAACACAAAAAGAGAGTTAGTACTGCCCAGATATATGTTAGAATAAATAGTTCAAGGAATCACAACTATGTCACCTATGTCCGTCACAAAACCAAGAAAAGGATCATCAAAAGGCTAGAAAAGAAGGCACAGAAGATGAGGAGATCTAGGGTCACTCAGTACAAAGAATTAAAGGCTAAGGTAATGTACTAATAGCCTTAAAAAATTAAACAAAAACACCATATTTTACAGAGAGGTATATTTACAGAGTCTGATAGCCTGGTATCCATATGAGAATTAAATAAGGAGAAAGGGGTTTAAATTAAAGTGTGAAGGATTTAATCCAACAGTTTCTTCGTTGTTGTTGTTGTTGTTTTAATATTGGTAAGTACTAAAGTGTTGCTGATGAATGAAGTAGCTTGTCATTCACATATTCATTTAGTGTCTTCTCTGCTCTAGGCACATCTGTTATAATACATTGTAGTAAATGGTATAGAGGCCTACACAGGTGTTAGGAGAACACAAAAGGAAGAAAGATTTATAGATAAGTTCAAGAATCAGTGGTCAGAAAGGCTTGTAGGCACAATATTTGAGGTGAATCTGAAGGAGGAGTGTGAAGGTAAAATACCCTACAGGGAGGACAAGGTGAAGGCGTGGATTGGCCTTCTGGTAGTGTGGACTACAAATCAGAGTACAAGTACAAACCAACTTCCAAATGACTAATGGGTTAGCATCACTGCTTGTAACAGGTATGGTAACGGGGCAGACAAGCTGAAAAGAAAATGGGTACATTAATGAAGGTCTAAGGAGCTTAAAATACAATGAGAGAGAAAAAATAAATAAATAAAAAATAAAAATAAAAAATAAAATAAAATAAAAATGCAATGAGAGGCCATGGGAAGCCATAAAAGATTTTAAGCAAAAGGAGTAAAAAATTAGACTTACATGCTATAAAAATCCATCCAGCACGTACTGGAGAGAGGAAGAATAGGTAAGAGATTTTAGTAATTCAGGTGAAAGATGAACAGCTTGAACAGGAAGTGTTACAAGAGGATAGAGAGGAGGAAGCAGGTAGGAAAGAGGTTTACAATCATTCAAAAAGAATTTGGGGGATCCCTGGGTGGCGCAGCGGTTTGGCGCCTGCCTTTGACCCAGGGCGCGATCCTGGAGACCCGGGATCGAATCCCACATCGGGCTCCCGGTGCATGGAGCCTGCTTCTCCCTCTGCCTGTGTCTCTGCCTCTCTCTCTCTCTGTAACTATCATAAATAAATAAAAAAATTTTTTTAAAATTAAAAAATATTAAAAAAAAACAAAAAGAATTTGGAAGGACAGTTGGATTGAAGAAGGCAAAAGGAAGAGATTGTTTTTATTTTAAGACTTTATTTATTTGAGAGAGAGAGAGAGAGTGCTAACAGAGAGAGAGTATGAGCAGGGGGAGGGACAGAGGGGAGGCGGAACTTGATCCCAGGACTCTGGGATCATGAGGCAAAGGCAGATGCTTAACCAACTGAGCCACCCATGTGCCCAGGAAGAGATTGTTTTTAATAGTGAAAGTTTCTAATTTGGATAACTGAGTAAATGATGATGACGCTGGGTAAGATATGGAATGCCAGGAAAAAATAGGTTTCATGAAAAAAATTCTGAATTATTTTGGACATGCTGAGTTTAATGTGCCCATATAAACAGGTGGGCAACTGAAAATATGGGTCTGCAGCTTAGGAGAGACATATGGGCTAGAGAAACAGATCTGAGAGACTAGTACTTCATACAGAACGTTACAGTCTAGGGGGAAAAAATCCATAGAAAGAAGAGGGATGGCAACAGAACTCCCAGGGAGCCCTCTGAGAGCCTTCTGTCTTGGTGGGAGAGGGACTATCCACAGCCACAGAGCTAGAGGAGAGCAGTTTTTAAATTTATTTTTATTTTTTAAATTTTATTTATTTATTTATTTATTTATTTACTTATTTGCTTATTTACTTACTTATTTTCAGCCATAGAAACATCTTTATTGAAGAGAATGGGGGTCATGCTGAGTTCAGGGACATGCAATGGAAGGGGCAGTTGTGAGCTGTTGTTGGTGGTCAGGGCCCCAGGTCCACCCTAGACTCCCTGGGCCTTCGGGTTCTCCCTCAGGCTGTTGGTCTGGCCAAGGTCCTGAGAGGTCCTTTGGGGCCAGTGACTCAGATTTGGTGTTTTGGACCTGTGACCAAAACGTAGATTGAAATAGGGTTCCAAAAAAAAAAAAAGAAAGAAAGAAAAGAAAAGAAATAGGGTCCCAGGATTTGGGATCCCCTCAAGGCCGGGGTGGGGAGCCTTCATGTATTAGAGATGGAGGCTTTAGGATTTGGGGTTCCTTGGGGGCTGGGGCTCTTTGCATTTGGGGGTCTTGAGATCCACCGACAAGAAGGAGAAACGGCAATGCTTAGAGTCATTCAGAAGGGGTAGGGGGCTCCTTAGAAAAAGATGTCCAGAAAGCCATCAATAAAAGTAACAAAAGATAGCATCGCTGGACCCAAAGGAGTAGACCGTTTTGTACAAACAAGAGGCAGAAACAGTGTCAAATTCAAAAGATGACAGGACAGGGTCTACTGCATCTGGTAATAGGGCCACTAATGACCTTGGTGGGAGAAGGGTAAGAGTGGATGGGGGGGCCCAAGCTATGGGGCAGAGACTACAATAAGCCATAGAAGGACTGAGAGGCAAGGATAGAGAGTCATGGAGAGAAGCAAGTATTTCCTTAAGAAGATGGCTGTGAAGAGAAAAAGGAAGGGCAAGCGATACTTCGCTCTACTTCGGTGTGTATTAGAGTTTGTTATTTTCTTGAGGGACCTGGGTATGATTCCTGGCTATACCATACCTCTGTGACCTTGGATAAGTCACAGTACACCAGCAAGTCAGTTTTCTTAGATGCAGAATAGGGCTAGTAATCTACTTCACAGCAATGTGTAAGGATTAAATGAAATAATGCATGTAAAACTTTCAGGACCAGTTTTTGATACATAAGAAGCACTCATAAGGAACAATTTATAATTTTCATCATATACAAATATAGAGGAGAATGAACCATCAGATAGAAAATAGAAAAAGATGGTTCCTACAGGATCTACATCTATAAATATTACAGGGAAGATTGGTTCTGGACAAGAGGAGGATGCTTCATCTGAAAGTTTTTAAAAATTAAGGACACACTAAATCACAAGGGTGACTTTACACAGGAAACTCAGTCTTAGAGCATCTCCTGCAACAAACTGTGTGTGGTTGCTATAACCAAGCCTCCTCAGGGCTTTCCTCACCCCTCAGTGACTTTGCACTCCATACATGCTATCCAGCAGAGCCCAGATCCTATATATCTGAGTCAGTCCTCATGATCCCCAAGAGATACTGATTTATATACAGACAATTTCAACCAATGATTTGAGCTGAATTTCTTAGGATTCTCTCAAAATTTCAAAGAATTGTCCTACACAAATATTTTTAGGAATTTGGGCTGTTAGACCTGAAACAAGCTATTATTAACCTCACTCCAACCCTGAAACTTGGTCCCCTGATAAAGGAAGGTGGCCTCATGGTGTCAACTGCTTTCAGAGCAATGGTCCCACTTCATTGCTCCTTTTTTTCCCCCAATCTCTGCCCCCAAAGCCAAGATTCCCTTTTGGATACTATATTTTAAAGCAACCCATATTGTTCAATAATGATTTCAAGGCAAGGCCTTGTTTTTCTTGTTATTATCATGGAGTAATGTTTAGTATATGAATTGAATCATATTTTTCCAATACCAAACCTTTTTCTTTTAATATGATTGCCAAAACCACTTCAGTGTATGTGTATGTTTAGTATATAATGTATACACAGTATGTACAATATATTTTTTCAATATATATTTTTAGGTATTTTGTTTTTTTTTTACTGACTGTTTAAATAACCTCACACCACCGACTAGTAGCAAGAACAAGTTTTATGAAAAAGAAAACACTCAGGAAGCTTCCTTTTTTAAATCTATTTTTAAAAACCAAACTCGTTGTATTCCAAGCAATAACCAAATTGATGATGTAGGCTTCTTCTATAAGAGACTTTTCCAAATAAGCTTATACTCTCAAACCACTGCATCATATAATGACCATTCAACACTCCCAAAGCTGCTCTTTCAGAATATCTTATGTCTCTCAGCCTGAGAATCAATAATCACATGTGAGACAAAATAATGCACTTTACCTGGTGCAGAACCTGCATGAGATGGGTCCCCATAGTGTCCATAATGTGGTGAAGAAAGGCCTATTCCAGGCTGGGACTGAGAATAGGCGGGTGTAGCTACATACCCTTGTTGACTCATTATGAAAATATCATTCCAAGGGAAAGCTCTACAGAATGATTCTACAACAGAAAAAAAGAAAATGTCAACGAGAGCTTGAGTGACTTAATGCTATTAAAAATACGAACACTGCTAATAAATATTTATAATGGTTTGAGGAAAATATCAGGTGTGAGATGTCTTCATATCATATAATATATCATAATATCCTCTAAAAAAGCTCTAAGCATAGGTCTATGGAACTCAGTAACTCATTTCTATAGGCAAATTCTCAGGCACAAAATCTGAATTACTGCCAATCACTTTTTCAATGGAAGAATGAACTATTTCCCAGATAGTCTTTCATAAATGTATCCACTATTTTTGTGCCTTTGGTTTCCATGGCTCCATTTCAGCACAAAGCATGCCACTGGCAATAATCACAAGTCATTCAATTGACTGACCAGTAGAACTGCCAGTGGTCTGCAATCAGATGCTTCATGACTTGTGTCATTTCAGTGATACCCTCAATAGTAACTTTAGCCAGGCAGCTAGGATAAAGAGAAATCAATAGTCTAACAAATATAGCAGAAGATAAAGAAGTTGGTAATGGACTTATTTTATGAGTCATAAAATGACTAAGCCAGGTTGCAGCCTACAAACATTTGAGTTATCGGTGGTTTCTCATTCAAAGATGACAGACTCTCTTTCTAATTTAAATATCACACCTCTAAGAACATATACACATATACTTAAGAACTAAGGAAAAAAAGCAATTTCATATATGTTCAGGCATGTACACACATCTGACAATACAACATACCCATCCGGATTCTATTCAGAAGTTAAACATCAATTTGTTTTAAATTTAGCATTTTTTTCCAGGTTTCATGAAATAAAAACATATTTCATGAAACTATTCTCAAAGAATTTTTATAATAATAATAATAATAATTAATAATAATAAAATGCTCTGAATCCTGGTAAAGGAAGTCGGTTTTCACCACAAATCTACCAATACTTGGCTGTGTGACGTGGAATAAGGTGAAGAACCTCTCTGGGCCTCAGTTCCCTCTTACAAAATGAAGCTTCTGAAGGCTTTAGGGTCATAAAACACCGATGCCACAATTTCTTTCCAGTTGCTTCATCTGGCAGGAATATTTTTTTCCTTTTGTTATTTTGTGATGCTACCTTTTAAGGTAAAACGTTCAGTGATACCTGCTAAGGCTTGAAGTAGATCTAGACTCAGGAAACCTCATTCCTCTCTTGGTTTCATTTTCCTATTAAACTCTAACTTTCCAAAATCAAAGCAACCAGATGAAAATGCGATTAAGACCATTTTTCCCCTCCTCAGAAGGAAAGAACTAAAGAGAGGAGAGAGAGGCAAAAGGCTGCTGGTCCACCGTGTTCCTGACCACACTTACCCTCCTCCCACGTTAGCGGACAGAGAGAGACGTGGCAGCCCGAGCTTTGGTCAAGCTCCTCCAACCAAGCGCTTAGGAAGTCGGCGGGAGCGGGAGCGGGAGCGGGAGCACACACCTACGTAGCCGCCTGTTGCTGAGTGACGGAGAGGGAAGGCAGGGATGTTCGCTCCCAACAGCAGGAAGCGAGCAGCCGCGGCCCTCACTGGTCCTCACAGGAATCTGCCTCCTCACGCTACCCCGTGTGCCACGTCAAACTTCCTCACAGCCCCAAGTTACAGAAGCCTGACTCAGCTCCAAGCAGCGACGACATGGCACCGAGCCACTCGGCGGGAGCAGGCCTGCGATCCAAACCTGGGGCGCTTCGACCGCAGCCCGAGCCCCCGGTCGTCCTCCCGCCCCCGCCGTCGCGGGCCAACGACACCCGAGACGCGCCTCGCACCCCCCCGGCCAACTTCGGGTCTGGACAAACCGGCGTCGCCACCAGGATGTCCCGAGGCTTGAAGACACAGTTGCCATTTTTGACCATGAGTATTTCCAGTATCGCCATCCTCCAAGGAGGAAATTAAGTTGATACGGACGCCAGAAAACCGCTGCCCGTGCCGCCGAATACCGCGGCTCCCGAGGACGCTAACCGCGCCGTCGCCAGCATCCCCAGACAAAAAGACGGGGGCGGGCGCGGGTACACATGCCCACGCCCACCCACCCCACCCCCAATGTTACACCGTGCGGAAGGGCTGAAGGGACGGAGCAGGAGGTCTCCCCCGCCGCCCGCCACAGGTGAGCATCCAGCCCGCCGCCAACCCCCCCCTCGGCCGGGCACCACCCCACTCCAGCTGTGCCTGCGGAGGGGCCGTCCCGCCGGCGCGGAGCAAGGCAGGGCGAGGCACTACCTGGTCGGTTCCCGCACGCCGCCGGGCTCCCGGGAGCCTGCGCTCTGCTCCTGGCGCCGGGCACCCCCGGGGACCCAGCTCCCGCGGCGGCCGCTGCTCCCGCGGCGCCTTCCCCCCCCGCGGCTCGGTGCGTGTCCCCGCAGGCTGGTCTCGCGCACAGAGTTGCAGCCGGGCTGGGAACTGCCACGTCAAACACTCTCCCGGCTGCGCGCCCCCAGCGCCGGGGCTCGGACCAGCTGCCGCGCTCCCGCCCGCGCACGCGCACAGACCGGACGGGGCGGGGCCGGGGGCGGGGCCGGGGCTGGAGCGCGGCCGGCGTATTGACCGTCCGTACTCCCTTTCTTTTTTTTCCCCCTCTTTTTGCCTCATCGTCTGTTTTGTTTGTTTGTTTGTTTGTTTTCCTACAACATGTCAAAATGTTAACGCTGCTGCTAGGTCAGAGCCACGTTTTCGCTGTGGACCCCGGTAGGAAGGCGGGAGTGCGTAATGAGGGCTCATTCATTCTTTCATTCAACAGGTTGCCGCTTAAGCTGTGCATCCAACCCGTTGTGAATATTACTCGAATATTCCTCGAATAACTGTGATATTGCAGGTATTGTTTGCGGATACGAGAAGGTATATACGATGTAAGACCCGCCAAGAGATTAGAATTTAAAGGCGAATCTGGCACGTGTACAAGGACAATCCGATGACGTATTCGTGCAATGCAATAAGGAGGAAGGGAAACCCAAGGCGGCCTGGCCACGAGACAAATAGGGAGGAAAGGGGGTTGAAAAGTATGGGAAGAGGGGTCTTCATTGAAGCTGAAATTGCTGGATTTCTGTGTGTTCCCTCTAGGAATGCCTGCAGACTCATGATGAAGGAAGGTGACTGAACCCACGCCAAACATGGATTGATACATGTGAAAGCACCCCGTGTTTAGCTCACTGTATTGTGAGAAACAGCTGAGAAAGGCAACATACGTGACACCTGGCACTTGGCTTCTTCTCTATCTAGCCTTTCAAACTAGGACCATGTCACAATGTCCCACTCCTAGATACAGAAGCCTTCAGCCAACCCTAGGTTTGATAGAGCTACCACTTTGCCCAAACTTACCCAAGGAAACCAGATCAGCGTTTTGTTTCCAAAATATACTTTCCCCTCTCTCTGTGTCTCTCATGAACAAATAAACTAATCTTTAAAAAAAATATATATATACATATATATACACACATATATATATACTTTCTTCTAGGCTACAAGAAGATAAAAAATACTTGACAAATCCCTTAATTGATGAAATCCCTGGGCAAAAACTTGTATAGGTATGAAGCTACTGATGAAATGCTCCATGAGTTTTTCAGGCCATTTTCAGTGATTCCAGCATGGTAAAAACTAATGGTCCCTTCCGCCTTCTTTCTTTCTTTCTTTCTTTTTTTTTTTTTTTTTACAATTTTAGGGTGTGATGCACTGCCTACAACCACCTTCAACACTGGTCAGATTTGAGAATCCACAATGAAAAGTTTGTTTTAAATTTGTTTCTCGTATTCTCAATACAATGGGAATATTTGATGGAGTTTAGGAAGCTTTGGTCTGTGTGTTGAAGAAGCACAGCTTGTAAGAGCAATAAAAAAAAAAAGTTGTCATATCACGGTTATGTCACAATGTAGGAGAGAATAGTCACTTGGAGACAGGAACACTATGTAATCAGCTGATTGGCTTGTTGCCTCTAGAAAACCACTAAATTTCAGTTTGTAAATCCTTTCTCACTTCTTGTTCTGGGGCACCAGGACAAACAATGTGTGATTTCAGTTCTAAGACAGTGTTGAATTCCTAAATATTTAAAGTTGAAAGGGATTAGAGATATAGATAACTCAATATTCAGTGAAGACTGAATTCAACCAAATCATCTTATAGACTAAAAAGCCAAATTTCAGAAAATTAAAATAACTTACTAGTCTTTTAGTTGGCAGTCATGCCTTCTGATTTTAATTTCAAAGCAATTTTTACCCCATTTTTCTTCCTTTTACTATTACTCTGATTTGCTCTATTAAATGGTTTTGACTTTCTTTCCTATATCTACCTTATATTTAAGCTTTCAAATACATACAATATTAGTAGACCATACAGCTCCACCAGTACTTGGAGTTAGAAATCACATATTTCTTTTTCTTATGAAATAGACTTCTAGTTTCAATCCTGCTTCCCTCCCTGTGACCTTAAGTAACCACCCCTTCAGTGAATAATTTCTGACCTTATTATTGTGGTAGGGGGTTGCTGAACTTCACCAAACAGGAAGGTTAGCCTGGATTCCCAGCCTTCCTTGGTCCAACTACCCCAATGCCACCTGATGTCAGCCTCTCATCTTCCATGTATAATCTATGTGGTCACCCTGGTAACCATATCCTAATTGAAAGGTGAGATCACAGGGAATGTCCATGTGCTGGGGTTCTGTGTTCTTCAGGGTCTTTCTGTTCTACCTTTATTTATTCATTTTATTTCTTAAGTAATCTCTATGCCCAGTGTGGAGCTTGAACTCACAACCCTGAGATCAAGAGTCACATGCTCCACTGACTTAGCCAGCCAAGCACTCCTCTTTTCTAACTTTGAAAGGAAAAGAAAGAAGAGACTCAACTACATAAGACTATACGGAAAGATAATGAATTTCCAGACAATACTTTGGGCTCTTTCTGTTATATACACTTTGGAAGAAAAGAACTATGATGCTCTAAGCATTTATTTTAAATTGTTTTTAAGATTTACTTATTTACTTACTTATTTCCTTATTTATTTATGAGAGAAAGCAGGGGGAGGGACAAAGGGAGAGGAAGAGAGAGAATCTCAAACAGAATCCTTGCTGAGCATGGAGCTGGACTCTGGGCTCAATCCCACAACCCTGAGCAGAAACCAACAGTCAGACACTTAACCTACTGAGCCACCCAAGTGCCCATCTAAGCATTTATGTAACTTAAGTTTGGGGTCTCTGGTTTAAAAGCTACGGTTTGAAGAGGGTTTACAGGGGCAGCCCCGGTGGCGCAATGGTCTGGCGCCACCTGCAGCCCGGGGCGTGATCCTGGAGACCTGGGATCGAGTCCCACGTCGGGCTCCCTGCATGGAGCCTGCTTCTCCCTCTGCCTGTGTCTCTGCCTCTCTCTGTGTGTGTGTCTCTGTGTTGCTCATGAATAAATAAATAAAATCTTAAAAATAAGGATCCCTGGGTGGCGCAGCGGTTTGGCGCTTGCTTTTGGCCCAGGGCGCGATCCTGGAGATCGGGCTCCCGGTGCATGGAGTCTGCCTCTCTCTCTCTCTCTCTCTCTCTCTCTCTCTCTCTCTCACTATAATAAATAAATAAAATCTTAAAAATAAATAAATAAAACATTAAAAAAACTGAAACAGGAAAAAAATTTTTTTAAAAATGAAGAGAGTTTATTACATTTTAAAAAACTGAAATAGCCAAGAATTGGACTATGTTAAATATCCAAAAGCACAGTCAATAAGGCCAAGTTAAATGGTAGTGGGGAAAAGGGTACTTGGTAGGCTAAGTTCAGTAGCAATCAATAACAGTAACAATACAATTCAACAAGTATTCAACAAGGCCCTACACCAAAGTGCTTCTAGAATTACCTTTTTCTCTTTTTTTTTTAATAACAGCTTTATTGAGATATAATTAACAATTCTTCCATCGAAAGTATATGGTTCAATGGTTTTTAGTATGTTACAGAGTTGTATAGCCATCACCACAACCAATATTAGAATGTTTTCATTCCTCCCCAATAAAACTTGCCCATTAGTAGTCACTCCCCTTTTCCCCTACTCTCCCATTCCACAGCCCTAGGCAACTACTGGTCTACTTTTTATCTTGTATAGATTTCCTATTCTAGACACTTTATATGAATGGAATCATACAATATGTAGTCCCTTGTGATTATCCTTTCACTTAGCATAATGTTTTCAAAGTCCACACATGATGTAGTACCTATCAGTACTTCTTATTACCAAATAATATTCCATTGTATGGATATAGCACATTTCATTATCCATTCGTCAATTGATGCACAGTTAGGTTGCTTCCCCTTTTTAGCTGTTATGAATAATGTTGCTATGAACATCCATATACAAATTTTTGTTTAGATATATGTCTTTACTTTTCTTAGGAACTTCACATAAACAATGTAGTTTCAAAAAAATACGGTCTAGCTTCAAAGACTGTACTCTTAGCAGTTAGTCAATGTTTCCTCTCTTATGAAATTTTATTTTTAAAATAAAATAGGCAATGTCACTCTCCCCCCAAAAGACAATAACAAAATAATTAAAATTGAAATCTCCAGTGAGAATGTAACTTATCAGAGCTGATTCTAGAAGAAATTTTTAAAAGTTAAATACAGAGTTACCAAATGACTCAGTAATTTCGCTCCTAGCTAGAATTACTTTTTTAAATATCTTGAATATTTTGCTCTGAATGTACTTACATCACTTATGGTTTTGGCCACACATTGGGCAGTGAGACATCCTACTACCAGGTCAGTTTGATTCAGGTTTGAATCTTGACCTATCACTCACTATTAGCTATGTGAGTTTTATTTATTTAGCAAGTGTTTATTAAGCACTCACTATACGCTGGGTGCTGTACTAAGCAATGTGGATATAAAGTTGAATGACACATTTCTCTGGCTCTTAAGAGTTCATGAAATAGTACAGGGATTGGCAAACTGCAAAATCTGGCCCACCTGCCTATTTTTGTACAGCCTGCAAGCTGAGAATGGTTTTTATATTTTTAGACAGTTGAAAAATCAAAAGAATAATATTTCATGATGCATACAAAATATATTAAATTCAAATTTCAATGTCCATAAATAGTTTTATTGGAACACAGCCATGCTTTTTTCATTATCGTACTTCCTGCGATAGCTTTTGCACTACAGTAGCAGAGTTGAGTAGTCGTGACATTGGCCACAAGCCTCACAAAAAACTAAAATATGTACTACCTATCCCTTTACAGAAAAAGCTTGCCAACACTTGGTCTGGGGGGACCTACAAGTATAGTGCAGTGGATTAGCATTCAATGAGAAGACCAAGTTTCCATGGGAAAATGTAAGAAGAGACATTTGACCCAGACTTGGAAAGTGAGAGAGATACCTCTGGTGAGAGTGGCATCTGAACTGAGCCCCTGAGGACAAGAATGAGCTAGGCAAAAAAAAAAAGAGTGAGGGGTAGCAAGAATAGCAGGAATGGAAGAGGGAAGACAAGGACTCTAGGGCATTCAGAGGTACAGTGGTCCAGTATACCTCGAAGATGGGATTCAGAGGAGTGAGGACAGGAATGAAATCAAGCAAGCAGGCTAAGCAAGCCCTGGGGTCTCTCAAAGGCAATGCAGAGGCAATGGAAACTTTTAAGTGAAGATAACTCCATAAAGTCTTTTTTTGCTCCAGAAATCAATCTGGCAGGCAGAGATGGGGTTCTGCAGCCAGACCAAGTCATGACTTCTGTTTCTGCCATTTAACTAGCTGTGTTCCCTCTCTCAACTTCAATAACCTCACTAACAAAAATGGCTGCAATTATCACACTAATCACAAGATTTTTGTGGGGATTAGATGAAATAATGCAAGTAAAGTACTTGGTACAGTTTTGGGCACATAATAAATGCTCAATAATGTTGTTATGATACCACCAACATAATTATCATTATTAACAGTATATCTGTGACAATGGAATTAAGGAGATAAAGTCTAAGGATGAAACCCCAGGGAATTCTGCAATGAGTGCACATTCAGTTTCTCATATGTTTTCTTGGTGGTGTCTAAGATTTGAGGAGGAATAGAAAATGCAGTTTTATAACCTACTTTAAAAGCTGTGGGAGGGGATCCCTGGGTGGCTCAGCAGTTGAGCGCCTGCCTTTGGCCCAGGGAGCGATCCTGGAGTCCCGGGATCGAGTCCCCCGGGCTCCCGGCATGGAGCCTGCTTCTCCCTCCTCCTGTGTCTCTGCCTCTCTCTCTCTCTATGTCTATCATAAATAAATAAATAAATATTTAAAAATAAATAAAAGCTGTGGGAAACTGAGTCATGACAACTGCACAGCCATACTTCTAGATTTGTAGCTCACCCATTACTCATACTACAGTTTTGACTCCAAAGATTGTCCACTTGATGAAGTCAATGAGATATGTCTCAATGATTTCATTGCACTGATTTTCTTGACCAAGGTAAAGAAGGCAGGAGAATAGGCACTTAAGAGGTGAATGAAACCCAATTTTTATTTAACAAAATGCTTATAAGAAAGACACTCTCACCGTCACAATAATGAAAGCTGGGGGCACCTGGCTGGTTCACTTGGTAGAGGGTGCAACTCTTGATCTCAGGGTCATGAGTTCAAACCCCACATTGGGCATGGAACCTACTTAATAAAGATGGAGAGAGGGAGAGACAGAGGGAAAGAGACGATCTAAGTGCCCTGTCTACAGATTTGAAAGCTTATTATGTGATATTCTATCACAAATATTTCCCTTTTTGCTATCAGGATTGAATTGAGAATTAAAAAGTACCAAATAAAAAATAATAAATAAATAAATAAATAAATAAATAAATAAATAAATAAATATAAATTTTTAAAAGTACTAAATAAAAATATAAATAAATAAATAAATGAATAGTACCAAATAACTCACTAAAATAGTGGTGAGAAGAGTTAACAATGATACTATCTAATTGAAGTTAGTGCTTGAATATATGCTTATTAACAAGAAGAAATCATTTTCCTTTGATTCCTTCCTCAAATCCTCTTACTTGATTTTATAGAAAAATAATGCAATTCTATGTTGTTATTATAAATAAAAATATCAGAAATTTAGATTTTGGAATATTGCATTGTGGCAAGACTGCTAATATTTCTGGAATATGCATCCTTCTGTGTTATTGCTGATGTGGGCTTACTCAGCCAGAGACTGCAGCTCCAGCCTTTATAGCTGGTTGTAGTTCTGTGACTCACTGACCAGAATGGTAATTATGTATGCAACTTCTTAGTCTATCTTTATATTTTCAGCCTGATTCTCTCACCTTCCTGCAGGCTGGAATGAAGATGGTAGGGGTTAGCCCAAACTAACCATAATGAGGACAGTCCTCTGTGATTGGTGGCAAAAATATGAAAGAAACTCTGGTGCCTGGATATCTTCATGAACCAGAGCCACCTACTCATCTTGAACCCCATGTCTACTTCTGAGCTGTTGTGTGAGAGAAAAATAATTGTTTGTAGTTTGAACCACTGATTTTGGGTGGGAGGAGGGACCTCTCAGACAAATAATCATATTCTTAAAATTAGTATATTTAAAAAAATAAGATACCTGTAAATTTTACTTTTCAGAGTAAATCTACTATAAACCAATGAACAGAACAGTATATAGACTATAGATAAGAATAATTTAACCACAGAGGAGTAAATGGATAGACAGTTTCGTGATTCTATTGTTTTAATGCAACCTCACATTAAAAACATACCCTGATGAGTAAGGGTGGAGTTTTGAAAGGAGCTGATGTTTCTATTGTTCACCAAAATGAATAGTGTTTCACTGGCCAAGAACTAAGGTGACTTTTTGGACTTTGTCCTTCCTGCTAGATCTAAGAGTTGTTTCTAAACTTTGAGACACAGAGAAGCCTACAAAGTTTCTAAACTTTGAGACACAGAAAACCCTATGCTGATTGATCAGGAGTAGGTCTGGAGAGCTCATCCTGACCTCACAAAGGTTCTATGTAGGTGGCAACAGTGAGAGTGGGAGTCTGTTTCCTCTGGAGCACCCTTCAGCCTCCCAGGAGCACTTTTTCCAAACACGAGCCAAGAACAATTGTTTAAAGGTGCAGAGAGCAGGATTCTTTCTCACTTTAGATCTGAAGAGTGGAGGAGTCAGTCATAAGTGGCCGAGTGTGGTGGCAATACCCAGTCAGAGTAGAAGAATCTAAGGACTGAGTTTAGAAGCGCATGGAATTCATCACCCTGAAAAGACTTTGGAAATATCTGCATCACTCTGAATAGAGACTGAATTTAGAGAACCTGTGGCTTGTCCCATAATAATTTGGGTTATTTTTTAAAGCGTAACTTTATATTGTAATCACAGGCTTCTAAGATGTTTACATGTACATATACGATTATATTGGAGAAGGTCATCCAGAGGACATGACCTCCAGTTGACCCTGCAGCTGGATCTGGGCCATGGGGGGCTCCCCATCCCCACCCCGCTCCTCACATGTATGTTCTCCCCACCATTACCACAATGGGACCAATTTTCAAGGATGTGGCCTTCAGAGAGGCTGCTGTTGAGCTCTCTGGGTAGTATATGTGACTAAACTCCATTAAGATCTCTATATAGGGATGCCTGGGTGGCTCAGTCGTTGAGCGTCTGCCTTGGCCCAGGGTGTGATCCTGGAATCACAGGATTGAGTCCCACATCAGGATGCTTGCATGGAGCCTGCTTCTTTCTCTGTCTATGCCTCTGCCTCTCTCTGTGTCTCTCATGAATAAATAAATAATTTTTTTAAAAGAGATCTCTATATAAACTTTTAAGATTCTGTCAACTAGTGGAGATCTCAGTGGAGATCTACTCATCTAGCAGCCTCTGAAGACAAGCCTTGTGAATAAGTTCCCTTGCTTATTGAAACTGCCACCTTTCAACATGGAGCGGCTGCTCTTTCTTCAGTCTCTCCTTGCCCTCTGTTTTCCATCAGTTTACGAACCAACAACTTAGGTGTTTATTTCACTAACAAGTGATATTGCCTCCTAAGAAAAACACCTTCTTTTTATTTTTTTAAAGATTTTATTTATTTATCCATGAGAGATACAGAGAGGGATGCAGAGACCTAGGCAGAGGAGAAGCAGGCTCCATGCAGGGAGCCTGATGCGGGACTCGATTCCAGGACCTCAGGATCACAACCTGAGCCCAAAGCAGGCGCTCAACCACTGGGCCACCTAGGCGCTCCAACACCTTCTTTTTAGACTTAGATTTTCAAGACTTGTTTATAACTTGAGAGTTTTCTCATCTGGTACAACTGTGGGTTCAATCTTTGTTCTAACTACTAAAAAGAAAATGAAATGGGGCTGGTGAATTGCCTCAGAAATTGGGAAAAGTGGAATTGATTTTAAATGGTTAAAGATATGAATGAATGTCTTTGTTGAAGAACTAATATGATGTCAATATAAATTTATGTTCATTATTTTTAACAGGAATCAAAAAGGAGCATAATAATTACCTATAAATCTTTCTTTGGAACTTACATCTGGTAAGGATTTATAGGCAACCAGTTTGAGCAATAGTACACTTTACTGAGGTGGGGAAAACTATATGGGAGGGGATGAGGGTAGGGAACTGGGTTGGGACAAGTTATATTTGAGATATATATGAGACATCAAATGTTAATATTAGGTATGAATTGGAATATCTCAATCTGAGGTTAGAGGGGAAGTCTGGTCCAAAACTACCAAATGTAGAAATAATCATCTTGAATAAGAAGTTCTGACTATAATATTTAACAAATCTGGTTTAGATTCATGGAATATCTAGTTTTATTTCACATTTAAGTGACTAGATAAACAGATCTGGAGTTCAGGAAAGAATTAAGTAGTAGGCAAAGAATGCAGCCCTGGGTACACCAACATTTAAAAGTGATGTCAAAGAAGAGCCAGCTGAACAGATGTATAAAAGATGTTCTAAGACAATATCATTTCAGTACAACAAAAGCAAAAGCTGTTTTCTGAAGGCAACAAATTAGATTTGCTTTGCCTTTTTCCATTTTTTTTTTTTTTTTTTTTTTACTTCTTGGCTTTTAAAGTACACTTGTATTTAATTTGTATTACTAATTAATATTAATATTTGGTTAATTAAAAATGGCATTATTTGAACAGTATTTCAAGGTGAAGTAAAATGCATACATCTTAGTTTAGATCGAGTAAAGGTGGGATCCCTGGGTGGTGCAGCGGTTTAGCGCCTGCCTTTGGCCTGGGGCGTGATCCTGAAGACCCAGGATGGAGTCCCACATCGGGCTCCCGGTGCATGAAGTCTGCTTCTCCCTCTGCCTGTGTCTCTGCCTCTCTCTCTCTCTCTCTCTCTCTCTGTGATTATCATAAATAAATAAATTTTTAAAAAATTAAAAAAAATAGATTGAGTAAAGGTTTAGGCTTCAATTCAGAGTCAAGTACATAGGAAATGAATGAACTTTTACAGGTTGAAATAATTCATTCAATTGTTCATTTTTTAACTGGCTATAATTTTATTTTATTTTAAGATTTTATTTATTTATTCATAGAGACACAGAGAGAGAGAGAGAAGCAGAGACACAGGCAGAGGGAGAAGCAGGCTCCATGCAGGGAGCCTGATGTGGGACTTGATCTCCTGTCTCCAGGATCACACCCCAGGCCGCAGGCGGAGCTAAACCTCTACACCACTGGGGCTGCCCACTGACTATAATTTTCGATATATTATGTAAATATTAGTGATGAAACAAATTTTTTATTTTTTATATTTTATGTCTCTTACTTCAGATCAGAAAATCAATTTTAGTGAATGCTTTCATATAAAATGCCATTGTTCAGAGAATAAAATTTTATTAAATTAATGCGTTCTCTAGAATTGAAACATTGAAAGGATAATTTATGAAATAAATATTATTTCATGCTGCTAGTATTGAACTTTAGTTGTAGCACCTATATTAATTTTTAACATCTTTATTGACATTTAATTGACATACAGCAAGCTGCACATACTTCAAGGGTTCGGTTTGATGTTTTTGATATATATATTCACCCATGAAATAATCATAGTTAAAATAACAAATCCACCATCCCTAAGTTTCCTTGTGCTCCTTTGTAATTACTTCTTCCTCCCTCTCCCTAAGCTTCCACACCTGAGAAACCACTAATTTTCTTTCTGTCAAAGATTAGTTTGCACTTTCTAGAATTTTATATAAGTAGAATCATATTGTATATACTGTATTTGGGGGAGGGGTTTGGCATTCTTAGATATTTTGAGAGTCATCTATTTTGTGTGTGGCACTGGTAGTTTACTCTTCTTTCTTATCAAGTAGTTTTCCATTGAATAGATATATCACAATTTGTTTATCATCATCAGCTGATGGACTTTGGATTATCCGGCTTGGGGGTTTAACAAATTAGGCTGATAGAGATCCCTGGGTGGCTCAGCGGTTTAGTGCCTATCTTCAGCCTGGGTCGTGACCCTGGAGTCCCAGGATCAAGTCCCATGTTAGGCTCCCTGCATGGAGCCTGCTTCTCCCTCTGCCTGTGTCTCTGCCCCTCTATCTCTCTCTCTTTCTCTGTGTCTCTAGTGAATAAATAAATAAAATCTTAAAAAAAAAAACAAATAAAGCTGATATAACCACTTATGTATACATCTTTGCATGGACATATCCATCTTGTTTCAGACAAATACCTAGGAGTGGAATAGTTGGGTCACATAGTTGATGTTTATTTAATTTTTTAAGATACTGACAGATTCTTTACCGGAGTGGTGTGTCATTTCACATTACCACCAACAATGAGAATTATAGTTGCTCCATATCCTCTCAAGTACTTGATATAGCAAATGTTTTTGATTTTAGAAATTCTCATTATCCTGTAGAAGTATCCAAGGTAGTTTTTGTTGTTTCTTTTTTAAGATTTTATTTTATTCATGAAAGACACAGAGAGAGAGAGGCAGAGACACAGGCAGAGGGAGAAACAGGCTCCATGCAGGGATCCTGACGTGGGACTCCATCCCAGGTCTCCAGGTTCAGGCCCTGGGCTGAAGGCGGTGCTAAACTGCTGAGCCACCTGGGCTGCCCTCTCAAGGTAGTTTTAATTTGTATTTCCCCAATAGCTAAGGTTGTCAAGCATTTTCTTTTCTTTTCTTTTAAGCATCTTTTCATATATTTATTTGTCATCTATCTGTACATTGTATTTGATAAAATGTTCAAATATCTTGCTCATCTTTATTGGATTGTTTTAGTTTTTATTATCAAGTTTGATTTCTTCACATATTTCTTCACAAGTCCTTTAGCAGATATGCTATTTGCAAATATTTTTGCTCAGACTGTGGCTTGGCTTTTCATTCTTTAATTATATTTTGAAGAGAAATTCTTCATTTTGATGAAATTCAATTTACTAATTTTTCTTTTATAAATCAAGCTTTCGGCATTGTATCTAAGAAATCTTTATCTAGCTCAAGATTGCCAAGACATCTCCTATGTTTTATTCTAGAAGTTTAATAATTTTAGGTTTTTCATTTGTATCGATGATCCATTTAGAGTTAATTTATGAAAATAGATTATTCTGGGCCATGAAACAAATCCCAATAAATTTAAAGGATTTAAAAACAACAACAAAAAAAGGATTTAAGTCATACAAAATTTATTCTCTGACCTTAATTGAATTAAATTAGAAATCAATAACAGTGACCTGGAACAATCCCAGATATTTGAAAACTAAATATTATATTTCTACATAGCCATGGGTCAGTAAGAAACCAAAAAAGAAATGAAAAATTATCTTCAGCTAAATGAAAATGTGGCATGTTGAACTTTGTGGGATGTAGCGAAATGCTACATATAGCACTAAAATGCTATATTAGAAAAGAAGAAAAGTCATCACATTAGTGACACCAGTTTTTACATCATAAGGTACTAGATAAAAAGAACAAATGAGACCCAAAGTAAACTGTAAAAAGGAAATAATAAAGATCAGAATAGAGAAACCAGTCAGATAAAAAAAAAAAAAAAAAACAGGAAAAAAATAGATAAAATCAGTGAAAAATCAAAAGACAGTTCTTTGAGACAGTAAAACTGATAATCTTCTAGCCAGATAGATCATGGAGGAGAGAGAAATGGAGACACAGAGGGAGAGGGAGAGAGCAAGAGAACACAAATTACCATATCAGGACCAAAAGGTAAATCACTACAAATTCTACCAATATTAAAAAATGAGAGAACATTGGGCAGCCCGGGTGGCTCAGCCGTTTAGCGCCACCTTCAGCCCAGGGCATGATCCTGGAGACCCGGGATAGAGTCCCGCACCGGGCTCCCTGCATGAAGCCTGCTTCTCACTGCCTGTGTCTCTGCCTCTCTCTTTCTCTGTGTCTCTCACGAATAAATAAAACCTTAAAAAAAAAAAGGAGAGAGAATATTGTGAATGACTTATGCCAATGAATTTTACAACTTAAAAAGCAAAGTTCACTGAAGAGGAAATGGATAACCTGAATAGTCCTACATCTAGTAAATTGAAATTGTATATTCAGATATATTCTAAGCTCAAATATCCTCATTAGTAATTCTACCAAAAATTTAAGGAAGAAAAAACCCAATTCTATAAAAGTTATTTAAAAACATTGAAGAGTAGGGAATAATTCCCAAATAATTCTACTAGCATTACCTGATGCCAAAATCAGATAAAGTCATTAAAAGGTAAAAATATACAAATCAATATATTTTTTAAAGATTTTATTTATTCATTCATGAGAGACACAAAGAGAGAGAGAGAGGCAGAGACACAGGCAGAGGGAGAAGCAGGCTCCATGAAGGGAGCCCGATGTGGGAACTGATCCCGGGACTCCAGGATCATGCCCTGGGCTGAAGGCAGGTAGGCACCAAACTGCTGAGCCACCCAGGAATCCCTATACAAATCAATATTGCTTGTAAGTATAGGTACAAAGATTAACAAAATTTAAGCAAATCAAATGAAAAAATGTGTAAAAAGAATAATATATTTTGACTGAGTGGGGTTTATTCCAGGAATGCCAGACTGGTTTAGCATTCAAAAATCAATGCACCTCACCAAATAAAGAGATTAAAAAGAAAAAATCATATGATTACCTAAGTAAACTCAGAAAAAGGCCTGTGACAAAATCCAACATTCATAGTGATTAAAATTCTCAGTGAACTAGGAATAAAAAAGAATTCCTTCACCGTGATAATAGAGATAATGGACATTTTAAAAAAATTCTGCAGCTAACATCATATTTAATGTTGAAAAATTGAATTAATTTCTCCAAAGATGAGAAACAATACAGACTGTACTCAACATTGTACTAGAGGTTCCAGTCAGTGCAGTAAGGCAAGGTGTAAAAAAGTCATCTTGTTTGGAAGAAAGAAATAAAAACTCCTTATGGCACACAACATAATAGTTTATGTAAAATATTCAATGGATTCCATTTAAAAAACTACTAGAACTAATAATACATTAGCCAGTTGAAGAATACATGATCAATATTTGAAAATCAACAGTATTTCCTTTTTTTTTTCTTAAGATTTTTATTTACTTATTCGTGAGAGACCCAGAGAGAGAGGCAGAGACACAATCAGAGGAGGAAGCAGGCTCCATGCAAGGAGCCCAATATGGGACTCGATCCTGGGACTCCAGGATCATGCCCTGAGCCGAAGGCAGGTGCTCAACTGCTGAGCCACTCAGGTCCCAAAAATCAACAGTATTTCTATGTAACAGCAACAAACAATTAGAAATTGAAATTGTAATAAATTTTAATAAAGCAATGCCATTTATATTAGATTCAAAATATGAAATATTAGGGATAAGTCTGACAAAAGATGTGCAAATCCTATACCCAGAAAAGCTCAAAACATTGCTGAGAGAAACAGTAGAAGATTCAAAATTTCTTAATAATTTAAATAAATGAGATATGCTATATTGATAAATTGGAAGGTTTAGTATTTTCACTTCTTTCCAAATTGATTTATAAAATCCATGCAACTCCAGTCAAAATACCAGCAAGTTTTTTTTTTACACAATGACTAGCTATTCAAAAATAAACATGGAAATATAAAAAAAATCTAATTAGTCAAAACAGTTTTGAAAAAGAGCAAAGCTGAGTCTTTTTTTTTTTTTTAAAGATTTTATTTATTTATTCATGATAGACACAGACAGAAAGAGAGAGGCAGAGATACAGGCAGAGGGAGAAGCAGGCTCCATGCTGGGAGCCTGACGCAGGACTCCATCCTGGGACTCCAGGATCACGCCCTGGGCCAAAGGCAGGCGCCAAACCACTGAGCCACCAAGGGATCCCCCAAAGCTGTGAGTCTTATACTACCTGACTTTGAGACTTATTGCAAAGCTACAATAATCAGATCAGTATGGTATTAGCATCAAAAGAAACAAAAACATTAAGGAAACAGATTGGGGATTTTATAAATAAATTTAAAAATATATAGTCAATTGATTTTTAACACATGTACAAAACAGGACTGACTTTTCTTGTCTTTTCAACAAATGGTGCTGGAACAATTTGATATCCACACGCAAAAAAAAAAAAAAAAAAAAAAAAAAAGAACTCCAGTTCCTAACTCTTTTTTTATGATAGTCACACACAGAGAGAGAGAGAGAGAGAGAGAGAGAGGCAGAGAGTGAAGCAGGCTCCATGCAGAGAGCCTGACGTGGGATTCGATCTCGGGTCTCCAGGATCACACCCTGGGCCAAAGGCAGGCGCTAAACCGCTGTGCCACCCAGGGATCCCTCCAGTTCCTACCTCTTACCTCATATCATGTAAAAGAATTAATCCAAGATACAACATATACCTAAATGAAAAACTCAAAACTTTTAAATCAAGATCATAAGCCTGATGGTGAATGTTTCTGTCTGTTTGTGCTCTTAAAGGAAATGTCTTTAGCATATATGTTTAGGATGATATTTTAGGTAAAGGTGATAAGCATGGCAAATACACCTGTTTTGGCTTATTTTTTCTTTACTACAGAGGTTGGAAAACTAAACTACATTTTCCAGAATTCCATGCATTAAAACTTTTTAATCATTCTTTGACATTTTCTGGTATTTTCCAAGTTTTCCACAATAAACACATAATTAACTTCCTCAAGTACACATTGCCAGTAAGGGATCAAGCCAAGTAAATATACACAAGCAAATCTGTCAAAATACTGTTCTATCAAGTGTTTGCTGATCACTAGATTACTGTGTTAGAATTGCATTATTTTTTTAATTTTTATTTATTTTTTAATTGCATTGTATAATACTTAAATTTTATTTGTATTATCTATTTCATCTGAAAGATTTAATAAGGGCAGCCTCGCACACATGTCGGTCTTTGTCTTTTGGTGATCTTAGGTATTTGTTCTTTGGCTTTGTTACTTTTAGCCCTGTTCACTTATAAAAAAAAAAAATACAATACTACATGTGGCTATTAATGTGATCCTTTTTGTTTCTGCTTTTTACAAAGCAAGCTACTCATTTGTTGAGGGGGCAATTTCAATATGTCAGGAGTTGATTTTGCCCCTTCCTGCTCTTCCACTTTGGATATGCCTCTACAAGATGTTCACATGCTATACAAAAGATGCCCCTCTGCTTAACCCAGACTGCACAAAATAATCAAATGTCAGATTTGGAAGAAACATTAGAGATCATTCCAGTCCAATACTTTCATTCCCCAGATGTTTAACCTGAGGTTCAGATAGTCAAGCTAACAGTCACATGGATTTTGAAAAGCTGAAACTAGAACCCAGATCTTTTGACCTGCAGTCCAGTGCCTTTTCCATGACTACAAACTCTCCACATATTCTATACTTTCATTATAAAGCCTATTTTAAGAGTTAAGCAAACTGAATTATAACTACATTTCAAGAGGACACTTTGAAGCAAACTTTTTAAAAAACGAATCAACTCCTAAAATATATGTACACTAAGATATATGTGTGCATGCAGACACATGCCCCCCGTCCCCACCTCCACACACAAATCAGAGAGAGGAAGGAGGGGAGGAGGAGGGACGAGAGGAAAGTCTTCCATTTATGGCTCACTTTAACCCAACGCCATACACAGTCCTTGATTTCTTGGAATTTGGCTCTCAGCTTCTGTCTTTCTAGGCGCTATGCCTTCTTCCCGTGGCTTACATTGACAGTTTCCAAGCCATCCAAAAGAAGGTGTAAATCTACTTTTGTAGCATGATGCTTTAACTATAAAAGCCAATTCTTCCACTTCCAAATTTCAGCTTTAAGATGTCATCTTTACATAAAGCAGGCACGAAGTGTCTCTAAGTGCGGAACAGAAGGTAGAAAATCAAGATCTCCTCGGGATAGTCTTGCTTCTACTCTCAGATAGATGGGACAGCCTCCTCCCTTTTATTTCTGAGGCTAGGATATTTCTGTCCTGTTTAAAAGTGCAGTGGTCGGGGATCCCTGGGTGGCTCAGCGGTTTGGTGCCTGCCTTTGGCTCAGGGCGCGATCCTGGGGTCCCGGGGTCGGGTTCCCGGCATGGAGCCTGCTTCTCCCTCCTCCTGTGTCTCTGCCTCTCTCTGTGTCTATCATAAATAAATACATAAATATTTTTAAAAAGTACAGTGGTCCCCTCTTATGTACGTTTAGCTTTCCGCGGTTTCAGTTACCCATAGTCAACCACAGTTCCAAAGCATATGATCCTCCTCTGACATACGGTCAGAAAGTCACTAGCAGCCTAATACAGTGTCTGCATCGTTCACCTCACTGCATCTCATCACACAGGCATTTTATCATCTCGCATCATAGGAAGAAGGGTGAGTACAGTTCAATAAGATATTATGAAAGAGAAATCACGTTCACACAACTTTTATTACAGTGTATTGTTACAGGTGTTCTATTTTATTATGAGTTATTGTTGTTAATCTCTTGCTGTGCTTAATTTATAGATTAAAATTTATCATAGGTAGGTATGTATAGGAAAAAAACATAGTTTATATAGGGTTCAATACTCTGCAGTTTCAGGCATCCACTGGGGGTCTTGGAACATGTCCTCCGTGGATAAGGGAGGACTACTGTATTACCATTACCATTTGCTCTCCCATCCCTACCATAGTTTCAAAATGTGTTACCTTACTAAACTGACCACACAGCTTCAATGAGACAGAATCTTCTAAATAGAAAAATAAACGGAGAAAAATCTGATTTGTCAGAGATCCCATCCCTATGTCATAAAACTTTTGCTTCATTAAATCTTGGTTATTCTCATTCTCAACATTAGGGACTCTTACTTCTATAATCCTATATTCTTTCCACAAATGCTGGCTAATTTCTCAGGTGGTTTTCAGATCTCTTTTATTCTTTTCTAATTCTTAGCTATCTTGACTCCATTACTTATTTCTTGCTTCCCTCTATAAGCCCTTTAAAGAAAACTGCCACCCTGCTTTTGTGCATAAGGTGCCTACAAGGCACTGAAAAACATAACCATCATGGGATCCCTGGGTGGCGCAGCGGTTTAGCGCCTGCCTTTGGCCCAGGGCGCGATCCTGGAGACCCAGGATCGAATCCCACGTCAGGCTCCCGGTGCATGGAGCCTGCTTCTCCCTCTGCCTGTGTCTCTGCCTCTCTCTCTCTCTTCTCTCTCTCTCTGTGACTGTCATAAATAAAAAAACAAAACAAAACAAAAAAAACATAACCATCATTGTAAACCTATGGAAAACCTCATGTCAGTAAATCACCTGAATAGCAAATAAGTGATGCTTCTGCTGCCATTACTTGTTTACTTCTGCTCTCAAAATGAATGTAATAGGGAAACCTGGGTGGCTCAGGGTTAAGCATCTACCTTCAGCTCAGGTGTGATCCTGGAGTCCCAGGATGGAGTCTGACATTAAGTTCCCTGCATGGAGCCTGCCTCTCCCTCTGCCTAGGTCTCTGCCTCTCTCTGTGTGTCTCTCATGAATAAATAAATAGAATCTTTTAAAAATAAGAAAGAAAAAAAAATAAAAAATAAAAATAAAATAAAATAAAATAAGAAAGAAAAAGAAAGAAAGAAAGAAGAAAGAAAGAAAGAAAGAAAGAAAGAAAGAAAGAAAGAAAGAAAAAGAAAGAAAGAAAGAAAAGAAAGAAAAGAGTGATAGACCCTGGCATCTATACTGGTAAATAAATGTGAGACCTGTCATTTCTGTAACTGGGCTAATAATGTCTTCTTGTGTACATTCTGCATCTCCTCAGTAAATTACAGAAATATTTCCATCCACATTTGTTTTATTAAAAACAAGACAACAGGATTCCTGGGTGGCTCAGCGGTTTGGCGCCTGCCTGTGGCCCAGGGCACGATCCTGGGGTCCCGGGATCAAGTCCCATGTCGGGCTCCCAGCATGGAGCCTGCTTCTCCCTCCTCCTGTGTCTCTGCCTCTCTCTTTCTCTCTCTATATCTATCATGAATAAATAAATAAATCTTAAAACAAAACAAAACAAAAACAAGACAACAGGCTCAAAATGGAATCACTCATGCTAACCTCCATGTTACCAAACAGACATAATTTAGTTTTAGGGTTCCCCAAAACAGAATATTCAACCAACCAGCCAGAAGTTGTCTGATTAGCATTAGTTGGGTAATCTGGCTGATAGATCCTTACCATCTCCTAGAGGAAAATAAACTTGCACTAACCAATCCACTTTTGGCTTAGCATAACTTCCTTGTTTCTGCTCTTTTCTGCCTATAAAAGTCTTTCATTTTGTTCAGCTCTTTGGAGCTGTTTTCTACCTGCTAGATTGGATGCTGCCTAACTCATGAGTTGCTGAATAAAGGCAGTAAGATCTTTAATATCTACTCTGTTGAATTTTGTTTTTTAAAATCTAAATGAGTTATTTCTAGCTCTGTGTTTAGGCAATTTTTAAATTTACATAATCTCTAGGCATCGTATTAGGAGTATTGTGCCAGCATTCTGCCTTCAAGACCAAAAAAGCAAAGTACAACGAGGATATGAGAACAACATCCTTGCTGGTATCACTTATTATCAATTTCCTTTGACAAAATTCTTCCTATTAGATTATTTTTTAGTGGTAGATTGGAAATGTCTTAATGAAGTTCTAAAGTTCAGATTATTGAGTTAAGAAACAATGTTAGATGTAGGTGAACCATTTAACTGAAGATGCTGTATAAAACTAAGTATGTTTCATTTTTTTCAAATTGGCTTCATAAAACACCCTTTCAAGTTTTTATTTTTTCACAGAAAGCTTCAAGGGCTCACTGATTTGGGGGACTTGAGCCCAATGATAAAGCAAGTCTCTGGCAGGCTTATCTGAACCTCTGATATCACTTGAATGCAGGGGATGGCAAATACAGCTATGACGTTGCTGCTTAAGAATTATAATCCTTTTTTAAGTGAGCTGTGAATTAATAGCTATGTTAATATGAAAGACTAGAAATTCAGCTCCACTTGAGGAAAAAAAACCCCTCTCAAAACAAAATGTCGTCTGGGATATAAAAGAATTTCAAATCTATTGAAAATTAAATTTGTGTATTCAGGGAATTCCAGCAATATAAAATCATTTGTGAAAGAAGTTTTTAAGGGACACAATACATATTTGGATATTGGATGTGTGTTTTTTAAATCTTAGCTCTTTGTGGCAGCCCTGGTGGTGCAGTGGTTTAGTGCCGCCTTCAGCCCAGGGTGTGATCCTGGAGACCTGGGATCAAGTCCCACATCAGGCTCTCTGTATGGTGCCTGCTTCTCCCTCTGCCTGTGTCTCTGTCTCTCTCTCTGTCTCTATGAATAAATAAGTAAAATCTTAAAAAAAAAAAAATCTTAGCTCTTTGTTTGCCAGTTTATACAGTAGAAAGTTAGAAGAAAAAACCTATTTGGCTTCTTTCCATTAGACTTTGAAATTTTCTTTGCATCTTATTTAAAACAACATGAGCTTACACAAAGTGCTTCACACAGTAGTATTCTGTGCTGTAGAGAGGGGAATCAATTAAGAATAGTTTCAGAAACATTCTAATAATCCCTTTTAAAATATTACTATTAAGGGATCCCTGGGTGGCGCAGCAGTTTGGCGCCTGCCTTTGGCCCAGGGTGCGATCCTGGAGACCCGGAATCGAATCCCACGTCAGGCTCCCTGCATGGAGCCTGCTTCTCTCTCTGCCTGTGTCTCTGCCTCTCTCTCTCTCTCTGTGTGACTATCATGAATAAATAAATAAAATCTTTTTAAAAATAAGAAAATAAATAAAATATTACTATTAAAAGAGAGAATAAATAATATTATTTAACCCAATGTAAAGAGAATGATTCTTAAAAGAAATCATGAGAACAATCATAAAAGGTGAATTGGTAGTCTTTGTTGATGGAGCAGAGAAGGCATTCCTAGAAGAGAAATTACCTGATCTAGTACATGGCAAAGTAAAACAACCTGGAGACATTTGGAGAACTGAAAGCTCTTTGATATGGGCAGAAGCAAGAAATATGTTATGAGTTGAGAAGTGTCCTTGCCAAGCATTAAGGATGGAAAAGTAATCAAGGGCCAGATAATGGTTGGCCTATTATGTTCCACTAAAGTGCTAAGAATTCCTGGAGGGGGCCACAGAAGGGTTTCAAAACAGGGAAACAACATGTTTATAAGTGTTGCTTTTGTACTATTGACTCTAGCAGCAATATGGAGGGTGGAATGAAAGATTGTAAGACTAGTGGCAGAAAGAGCTAAGAAAATTGTCAAAAGGGACAAACTTTTAGTTATAAAATAAATAAGTCACAGGTGTAATGTACAGCATGGTGACTATAGTTAAAAATACTGTATTTGAAAGTTGCTAAAAGAGTAGATCTTAAAAATTCTCATCACTAAAAAAAAGATTTGTAATTATGTGTGGTAAAAGATGTTAATTAGATTTACTGTGGGGAGCACTTCACAATATATGCAAATATCAAATCATTATGTTGCACACCTGAATTAATACAATGTTATGTCAACTATGTCTTAATATAAAAAGGGGAAGAAAAATACTGCCATAGTATAAAAAGAAAAAAGTGAAACAGTGGGATGGAATTGAATGAATATGGGGGAGGAAGGTGAGAGTGGAGACTGGGTGTGGGGGGTGTTCTGCTGTTTTGACCTGAGGTACTCCTAATGGAATGTGCCAAGAAAGGGGATGTAGGAGAGACAGTGGTTTCAAGGAAGACATTTATATCATATGAGTTCTGTTGACTTTACTCAGGAGGAAAAATGAGATGAATATCCGGTATTTGAAACCAAGAAGTGAAGTTCCAGTCTTGAGGACGGATGTGATTAGCGAGGGACACTGTTAGATAGAGTGAGAAGACAGATCCAAGGACAAGACCATTGGAAGCATCAATATTTATGGAATGAGAAGGAAGAAAAGCCAAAAAAGAGACAAAAGCAATGATTAGAGAGGTAAAAAGAGAAGCAGGAAGGAATGGTGTCTTCCTTACATTTTAGCAAACTGAACTCACCACTGATTATTACCTAGACTTTCAGGTGCTTTTCTCTTTCTAGGCCTTTACTTGTGATTTTTCATTCTTTTAAAAATAGTTCCTATTAAAATCCTGGCCACTTTTCAAGGTCTAACTGGAATACCAGATCTTTTGTGAAAAATTTTCCTGCTCATTACTGCTATAATTTTTCCCCTGTTTTCTCAAAAGCTCTAGAGTTATGAAATTGGATCCAATTGTATTACTTAGGGCAATCTTTACTTATTAATTCCTTTAAAAATATAAAATATAAAATATTTTTTAATGAAAAAATTTCTAAAAATAGACAATTTGTGAGAAAAGTGACATGGTCTCACATTTTTTTAAATCTCTTTAATGCCTGATTTAAGAGAAGACAGCTGGATTATCATAACCTCTTTTGTGTTCAGTCTGTTGTAATTAGCTATTTTGGTTAAAACACAGGAAGAAAATTCAGCCTTACACAGATGTGTAATTGGGAAAAGCAGGGCATGTTGTGATAGTCTTTTCAGAAAATTGAATATTCTTTATTTTTTTGTATACTAAATCAAAACTTAGCAAGGTTTTGTTCATTAAAAGTTAGTTGCAATGTAGTATTGGAAACCATATCAATAAAATGTTCAAATTATTATATTAAAATCCATTGGTTTGTTTTGCTATTTGAATGGCCATATATGATTTTGTAAATTACTTTCACATTTGTCATTTAGAAACTAATGATTCACTGAGTTATGGAGATCTTTGAAATGTTGACATAGTTCATGATCACATTTGTTATTATTACCATCAATCTCCTCAGGTAAGTCTTTAAATATTGGGAAACTGTCAAGCTCACAGAGTAGTGAATACATTTTTTCCAAATTCCCATTTTTCCCTAAAACCTCAAGTTTTATCATAGGAAACAAATACCGTATCATTTTCTTCAATGTGGGAGGCTCATTTCCTTAATTTTCCAGAAAATGTCATACCATTCTACTCTGAATGTGAATTTTCTGTATATGTGTCCTCTCTAAAGGTAAGAGGAAGGAATTGGCTTAATTCCTATTTGTATTTCCTTTTAGCTCATAACAAAGCTTCTTGGGCTTAGTGGGTCCTCAACAAGTACCTGTGGCTTTGAATTGAATTTATTTTCTCCATGAATTTAAACATGTATGGCTTCCATGTGTACCAGTTTGCCTGAGGCAATCTCTATTTGTGCCTATTCCTCAGTGCACTATCCAGTTTAATTTTTTCCCTGTTTAAACAAGTAGTATTAAGCATTGTATTAAAATAAGTGAGTATCAATATGATGGGCCTTTATTTTGTACTTGCAATTTCTACTACTTCTAGTTTCATCTAGAAGTGTGAGACCAGTATGCTGGAAAAGAATGCTCACTTTGAGGTACTTGGGTGGCTCAGTCCGTTAATTGTCTGCCTTTGTTTGGCTCAGGTCTAGATTCCTGGGTCAAGCCCCTCAGGCTCTCTGCTCAGCGGGAAGCCTGCTTCACCATCTCCCTCTGCTACACTCCTACGTGCTAGCTCCTTCCCCCCAACCTCATGGTAGCTTTCTCTCTCTTTCATGTTTCCTCTCTCTCCAATAAATAAAATATTTATTTAAAAGATTCTCACCTAAACACATATAAAAACAACCAGAGATAACCTACCTATTTCCGATTTTTTTTTAATTTTTATTTATTTACTGGAGAGAGTGCAGAGAGAGAGAGAGCATGAGCAGGGAGGGAAGAGCAGAGGAAGAGGGAGAGGAAAAAGCAGGCTCTCCACAGAACAGGGAGCTAGACTTTGGGGCTCCATCCCAGGACCCCAAGATCATGGCAGAAGCAGAAGGCAGATGCTTAACAGACTGAGCCACCCAGGCACTCCCCAGAATCTTTTAAGATGCAAAATAACAATTGATGTTCAGGACGGCATAGAGATTTTATTTATTTATGAGAGACATACAGAGAGAGGCAGAGACATAGGCAGAGGGAGAAACAGGCTCCAGAGAGGCAGAGACATAGGCAGAGGGAGAAACAGGCTCCAGAGAGGCAGAGACATAGGCAGAGGGAGAAACAGGCTCCCTGTGGGGAGCTTGAGGCAGGACTGGATCCCCCACCCAGGGATGGGGATCATGCCCTGAACCAACGCAGATGCTCAACCACTGAGCCACCCAGGCATCCCAGTATTGAGTTTAGGTTTCTCAAGAAAGCTAACAATGAAGGTGTAACTTGCAAAAATGTTAAAATGTCCCATCCAATAAGAGGGTCATAGTGGCTGCCCGCCTGAAAACTAAAAATACCCAGTTCAAAAGTTACTGTTCTTTTAAAGGTAATTGTGCCTGGAGATCATGATTTAATTAATGTGCAGCTGCAGAAAGTGTATTTACATGTCACTCTGTGAAATTACAACGTTCCATTTGTATCAAATGACTTAATTTTAGATTCCAATTTTTCTTATGACCATATAAAAATTGAAACAATAATTATTACTTTATTGGTTCCTTTAACAGAATAACTTCACAAATAGTTAAGTGATGAGAATTTTAGAACAACATATCAGGTGTTACAAATAGAACATCAGCCAGTCAAAAATGGTTGCTCCCCCGCCGCATACAAATCATGGAATAAAAGTAGTCATAGGGATCCCTGGGTGGCTCAGCAGTTTAGCACCTGTCTTCGGCCCAGGGTGTGATCCTGGAGTCCTGGGATCCAGTCCCACATCAGGCTCCCTGCATGGAGCCTGCTTCTCCCTCTGCCTGGGTCTCTGCTTCTCTCTCTCTCTATCTCTCTCTCTGTGTGTGTCTCTCATGAATAAATATATAAAATCTTAAAAAAAAAAGTAGAATTATATAGAGTTTATTTTGTCAAGGTAAAACATCTGACACTATTGTTAAAGCCATTATAAATTTAGTTTAAAAGTTCAACATTGAGATAAAATTATTTGCTTTATATAGTAATAAAATGAATTCAAATTGTGATGGAGAACCTTGTAAAAATACGGTAAAAATAATGTTCCACTAAATTAAGGAATATACCTTGAATAAATGTGCTTCTTGTATTGGTTGTGGTACTTACAAAATTCATAAATGCATCTTATTTTTTTAAAATTTATTTGTTTATTCATGGAAGACACACAGAGAGGTAGAGACATAGGCAGAGAGAGAAACAGGCTCCCCGAAGGGAGCTGCATGAGGGACTGGAGCCTGAATCCAAGGATTAGGATTAGGCCTCCAGGTGCTCAACCACTGAGCCACCCAGGCATCCCCATAAATGCATCTTAAAAGGGCTATGATGATCTACTAACTGAAATATAAGCTAGAGTTGTCAAATTTTATAAATATTTTGTACATACATGCAGTTAGAGTAACTGAACTATATATATGTAAATATACACATATATACGCGTATATATATTTATAAGCTTGATGTTGAAATAAAAAATAATTCAGATTCCATGTAGAGGTAGGTACTGTTTCTCTTTGCCACTCATCAAAGTTTAGAAATATTTGAACCCTTACGTTCTTTGTAAATCAAAGTGGAATACAAGAATACTGAATTCACTTATAAGGGTTGAAAGTACTTGTAAATATAAAAACAAAGTAATCAATGAATAGAGTCCCCAGAAGTTCAGCTTTTGAAATGTTTAGCAAGTTGCAGTTACTAAAAACAATAAATTGAGGCTTGAACAACATGGATTTGAACTACATGGGCCCACTTATACATAGATTTTTTTTCCAGTAATTACAGTACAGCAATGTGAATGCATTATCTTTTCCTCATGATTTTCTTTTTTTTTTCTTTTAAAGATTTTATTTATTTATTCATGAGAGACACAGAGAGAGGCAGAGACACAGGCAGAGGGAGAAGCAGGCAGGGAGCCCGATGTGGGACTTGATCCCAGGTCTCCAGGATCACACCCTGGGCTGAATGAAGGTGGTGCTAAACCGCTAAGCCACCTGGGCTGCCCTCCTCATGATTTTCTTAACAACATTTTCTTTTCTCTAGCTTACTATATTTTAAGAATATAGTATATAATCTAAACAACATACAAAATATGGGTTAATTGACTATGTTATCACTAAGGCTTCTTTTTTTTAATATTTTATTTATATATTCATGAGAGACACAGAGAAAGAGAAAGAGGCAGAGACACAGGCAGAGGGAGAAGCAGGCTCCATGCAGGGAGCCCGATGTGGGACTCAATCCCAAGACTCCAGGATCACGCCCTGGGCTGAAGGCAGACGCTCAACCGCTGAGCCACCCAGGCGTCCCAGTAAGGCTTCTGATCAACAGTAGGCAATTAGTTAATTTGGGAAGGAGTCAAAAGATACAGATTTTTTTACTGTACACGGATGTTGGGACACTAAACCCCTGCATTGTTCAATGGTCAGCTATACTTGCAAGCAGATGACTTTGCAATTTATTTTTACTGAAAAGAAGACTTAAAGATATTAAATGAAAGCTCAAATACTGTAAAAGATTTGATTTTCAGATTAGATAATAGATCTTTGGAATATTGTGAATGTCTTTTGATTGTGCTCCTAGCTTTCATTTGGAGAAAATAATTCTCTCTGCTAAAATAGAATAAAATTTAAAAGAATTTAAATTTGGCAAAACATTCAAAAGAATCACAGAGAGAGATAATTTGATGAATTTTGTTTGAATGTAAAACATTTATTGAAAAAATTTATTCTGAAAGGAGGTAAAAAGATACTGAGATTGTTTCCAGTAATTGTGCTTATTAATCCTAATAGTTTTTGTATTCATTTGGATTTTTTCCATACATAATCATGTTATCTGAGAATAATGACAACTTTACTTTTTCTTTTCCAAAAAAAGTATTTTTACTTTTTCTTCTGCCTTTTGTTTCTTTTATTCTTCTTGCCTTATAGCACTGACTAGTACCTCCAGTACAATGTAGAACAGGAGTGATAGTGATCATTCCTGTTTTAATTCCAACTCATGAAGCAAATGTTCAAAATCCACTATTAAGTAAAACGTAGTTGCTGATTTTTAAAAAGAGATCCTCTTGATGAAATTAGTAGTTCTTTTCCTACAGTAGACCCTTTACTAACATGAATTTCAACTGCATGAATCTACTTATACACAGATTTTTTTTTTAAGATTTTGTTTATTTATTCATAGAGACACACACAGAGATGGAGGCAGAAACACAGGCAGAGACACAGGCAGAGAGAGAAGCAGGCTCCATACAGGAAGCCTGATGCAGGACTCGATCCCAGGTCTCCAGGATTGCACCCCAGGCTGCAGGCAGCGCTAAACCGCTGGCCACCGGGGCTGCCCCAGATTTTTTTTTATAACTACAATACAGTACTATAAATGTATTTCCTCTTGTTATTTTCTTAATAACATTTTCTTTTCTCTAGCTTACTTTATTGTAAGAGTAGAGTATATAACACATAATTTGCATAATATGTATTAATCATCTGTATGTTATTGGTTAGGCTTCTGGTTAACAGTAGGTTATTAGTAGTTAAGTTTATGGGGAGTCAAAAGTTATATGAGGATTTTTGAATGCATAGGAGGTTGAGTCTTCTAACCTTTGCATTGTTCAAAAGTCAACTGTAGTTTGTCGAGAGATATTTTTTTTTTCTTGATCATACTTTTTCTGTATCTATTGAAATAACTATATATTCTTTTCCAATTAGTTGCACTGATGAATTTTACATGTTAAACAAGTCTTGCATTTCTGGAATAAACCTCACTTGGTCTTGATGTATTACTCTTTCTTTATGTCCTGTATTGAATCTGGTCATATCTTATATGGGATTTTTACATCTATGCTCATGGATATATTAATCTACAATTTTCTTTTGTTGTAATTGCACTTAAGTCATTTTTATTTTTTATTTTTTTTTAATATTTTATTTATTTATTCGAGAGATAGAGAGAGAGAGGCAGAGCACAGGCAGAGGGAGAAGCAGGCTCCATGCACCAGGAGCCCGATGTGGGACTCGATCCCGGGTCTCCAGGATTGCGCCCTGGGCCAAAGGCAGGTGCCAAACCGCTGCGCCACCCAGGGATCCCTCATTTTTAAATGTTCAGGTAATCGATATAAAAATTTAAATTTCCTTTAATATATGGATATATTTAGTTTTATTCTAGGAAGACTTATATTTGAAAATAATTTTTAAATAAAACATTTTTTAGTCAATACATAAATATTTTAAGTATTGAAAATACATTAAAATAAATATGAATTTATTTAATTTTCAACATTTTTGCTGCTCTTTTAGGGCTTAAAAGTGTCACGGATGGATGATAAATTTTAGTGGCCCTTTATTAATGTAGGGAAACTGTTAACGGCAAAGTTGGTTCTTCCTTGCTTTTAGGCCCTCAGATAAAAATAATTTTTTTTCTGTTGAAGCATGGCCTTCTGAACCTTTTCTGGAACCTGATCATATATCCTTTCTGAGCCTCTGCTCTTGCATTTCCCTCCATCTAGAATACCCTCTGAATTCTTGCAATCTTTGCCTTTTCGCATTTTTCCTACATCTTACATTTCAAATTAAATGCTCTCTTCTTCCATTCCCAAAGTGTGAGATTTATTTCTCCTCTGAATAGATGATATTAACAATCACACACACTTATACGACCATGACTATATGTCAGGGACTATTTTCTAACTACTTTAAATATAGTAACTCATTTAATCCTCCTAACAACCTTCTGAGCTACATATTATTTGTACTACTCTTTTATAGATAAAGAAACTGAGTTATAGAGAACTTAAGTAACTAGTAAAAGTTTATGCAATCAATTACTGGAAATCAAGAAATCCAATCTGAGCTGCTTGTTTTAGAGCCTGCTACCACACTACATCACCTATGAGGCAATAGCTGATAATTATTTTCCATTTCTATCGTCACTGATGCAGTTTAATCCTCTCCTCTCCGGATATTTTTCAATATCTGACTCATTGCTGTTAGTAGCCGAGGCACTATAGAATATACTCTACCTCCCATATTGCAAAGTAACTTTCTAAAACACCCATCTAGGCAGCAGCAGCATCCAAAACATAACAAAACAGAAACAAAGTACAATAACCACATAATATCCCTTGATTGCTGATTTAATTTGTTTAAAACGTTTGTCAGCTTTCCTTGCTTTAAGATACAGTCTTCCATGGCACAAATACCTTTTTAATCTGATGCCAGTCAATTCCTTAACCTAGCTTCCAGTACCCGCACCGCTCACTGTTCCAGCCTTTATTCTCAGGCTGCCCCTCTCAGCGAGTCCTTAAATGTTCATACCTACTTGTGTCTCCATGTCCTTGTTAGGATTTCTCTCTTTGCCAGCAGTATCTTTCGGTCTTCCTCCCTCCCTCTCTCTCTCTCTTTTTTTTCCCTCTCTCTTGCTCTCTCTTTCCCTCATCCCCTACCTCTTTACCTTCTACCTCCCTTCTACTCACTCCCTCTCTCCCCACTCCCTATCCCTTCCCATCTCCTTGTGAAGGCAAAAGTCCAGCTCACTTTTTTTCTTGGCAGTGTCCCATATGCACCCCTTTCATTACCAGCAAAATTCTATTTTCTTCTGAGATGCCATAACATAGTAAACCTGTACTTTAGCATGTATCATATCATATATTGTGATTTGCATTTCTAGTTAGTTCCCCAGCTAACTAATGAGTTGTTTTAGGGGCCATGTTTTATTCACCTTTATCCTCAGCATCTACCACTTTGTGCAAGGTACACAGTAAGTGTTCAAAAAATGTCCTGTGAAATGATTTCTTTATTTGGGGGGCCATCTAATAGGGTCAAACACATTGATGACACTCCATAAGTATTTTTTGAAATGAGTAACCTTGTACCTTCTTGTTCTTTGAAGTTAGTATAGATCTAATTCCTAGATGCCTATGGATTAATTTGGGAGTATTATAAAACCTACCACAGGATAATTAAGGCCTCCTCACTAGCAAAGATTCATATTAAGTCACTGTTTATACTGAGATGCACAGAGTATTTAATTAAGTATTTCAAATATATATATAATGTATCTATAAAAAATGGTGTCTTGCATTTGCAAGACTGCAAATAATTAATTAATTAATTAATTAATGCATGATTAAGTTATTTATATGATTATATTGTGTTAAATTTGTGGCAATCTTTATAGAACTTGTTTTCATTCTTTTTTAAACATTAATGAAACAAAAAGCAAATAAGCATTTCTTTTTTTTTTAAGATTTTATTTATTCATTCATCATAGTCACAGAGAGAGAGAGAGAGAGAGAGAGGCAGAGACACAGGCAGAGGGAGAAGCAGGCTCCATGCAGGGAGCCCGACTTGGGACCCGACCCGGGTCTCCGTGGGACCCCATCCGGGCTCTCCAGGACCGCGCCCTGGGCCAAAGGCAGGCGCTAAACCGCTGCGCCACCCAGGGATCCCCAAATAAGCATTTCTTCTTTGAGTTTTTGCTTTAAAGAGGGCACTGAGGTAATTTAACAAAGCAGTGCAAAAGAAACACTAAATGTGAGAAAATATTTCATTTCAAGCAATTATTTATAGGAGGGCATAAGTAACAGCTAGATAAGGCAACCCAGTTTCCCAGGAAACTTCATCAAATGGTAACCATATCAAGCAGAGGCCAGCATGAACTATGATAGGTGTGCACAGTGTATAATAAATAAGGAAATGATAACCCCAAAGGCCAGCCAAAATACAATAAATTAATAGTATATTGGATTGCATTTGTCAGTAGAAAAACTTTGATGGAAAAATTTCTGGTTTTGCCAATAAAAAACTACACAGAGCATATGGTTCATTGAAATAGGAGCCTTTTTTTTTTAAAATCAAATGTTTTAAGTAATCTGTGAAATTACTAAAATTTTAAATTTCTTTGCAGATCAACAGAACATGAAAATTAGTTTGAAAAAAATCTCTGAAAGGGGCACCTGGTGGTTCAGTGGTCTGCCTTTGGCTCAGGTCGTTATCCCAGGGTCCTGGGACTGAGTTCTGTATCAGGCTTCCTGCAGGGAAACTGCTTTTCCCTCTGCTTATGTCTCAGCCTCTCTCTGTATGTGTCTCTCATGAATAAATAGATAAATCTTAAAAAAAAAATCTCTGAAAACTCAGTGTAAAGCTTAAGCTTGTATTTAACATCCAGTTGAGTAGAATGCCTTTACACTAGCAGTCATATGGATTCTTCTAGAGCCATTTATTTGAATAATATTGATCATTACATCATAACTAAGATACATGTAGAGTATTTTTATTTATTAAAAAGAGGGAGTCTTAGCTACCTTGACTTATACTTGACTAATTTTGGGAGAATAGTAATGCAAGACTGTGTAGGAATTAAGAAGTGGTGGTCATTTCTTGTTTAGCTTGCATTTCTTTTGCTTTCTTCTGAATTTATACTTCAGCGTAATTGAAAACCACAGGGGTTCCAGATCATTAATTTCTCAGGGGTCAGTTCTCGATGCTAGGCTGATTTTCTCTGCGTTCATTTCTTCCCTGCTATCCAGCCCCAAGAGCTTCAGTCTTATCCACCATTCTCTTTAACATCGTTAGCATGTTCTCTAGTATTCGCTGGTTCTATAACGAGCAGGGTATCATCTCTCCAGCTCCTACTTCCCTAAAAACATAGGAGACACTTTTTTTTTTTTTTTAGGAGACACTTTTTATGTAAGAATTTTACTGTTACTCACTATGGAACAGAGAGTCTTGATAAAAATAATCAGACTAAAAATCACAATGTTTAAGAAAACTTACATTTTTTTAAATGACTGTTTTAGAGTTGTTTCATGAGAGAAGGTGCAGAGTTCCAATATAAGTGCTGTCTCCATCCTTATAACATTTTTTTTAAGATTTTATTTATTTATTCATGAGACAGAGAGACAGAGAGACAGAGAGAGAGAGAGAGGCAGAGAGGCAGAGAGGCAGAGAGGCAGAGACACAAGCAGAGAGAGAAGCAGGCTCCATGCAGGGAGCCCGATGCGGACTCGATCATGGGACTCCAAAACCACACCCTAGGCCAAAGGCAGGCGCCAAACCGCTGAGCCCCCCAGGGATCCCCAACACTTTAATGCATATCATCTCCTCACAACTTCCTGATATGGGAAGGCCTGGAAACTCTCAGGACCACTGCTCTGCTCTATTATTTTTGGTGGCAGATTTCACGTAAAGGCCTGCATTCCCAGTTACACAGGTCTACAGATGCAAAACAATAGGTAGATGTCCAAGTTACTTTTGGGGTACATGTTTCAGGGCCTTCCAGTCTTGACTCCCTTCTCAGTGGCCTCACAAGTCAACATACAGGATGCTCTCCTATGGTGATTACCACATCTACAACCTTCCTTTGAATACTCATGATTCCTGGGTATCTGGGGAATGATACAATAAATAAGCCTGAATGAGTGAATCTTCCGTTTTATTAATGCATAATGCCTGATGTGTCATGAGGCATGTGTTACAAATGTCCTTAGTTTAGCCCAAAGGTGCTCATTTCACCAAGGCTATATTTAAGTCACCAAAAAAAGCACCCCCCTCTCATTCAGTAATTCAAACTTCCAGTTTTAGGTCCACCCTCTGCCTATACTATAACCACCATCATCCCATATCAAGTAATAGAGGTCTGATCTGGAGGGTCTATGACTAAATAAATTTTAAAAAATCTTTTAAAAAATGTTCTAAGATAAAAGCAAGTTACAAAACTATTCTGTCAAAGAAACAACATGATGATGGCTATAATAATGTCTATTCTATGGATTGCTGGCTCTATTATTAAGTAATTGAAAAGGCAAGTAAGAACACCAGGGCATTTTGGAGGTAGCAACTGCATGAAGCGACTCTGCCCCGGCCAGCCAGATAGGGGAACAAAAAGAAGAAATTGGAATTATTAAAACATGGAAGTTTGAAGGTGGGACTTCATGGGGCTGGCCCAGACCTCTGAGGGGGAGGGGTTCCAGCTTGTCTGGTGCTGATGTCTCTGAAGGGAGTCACAAGACCGGTTTTGCAAGTGTTGGAAGAGCTAACAAACCGGAGTCAAAGGCTGCTGTTGGAACTCAACTGCTATGTGAAGAGGAACCAACCAGGTAGGAACGGGCCGCTCCTCGCTTCCCTGGCTTTGCACGCTCCCTCCAGCGCCCCCTATCGGCAGACTGAATAAGTAGCCGCAGGCAAAGCCGAAATGCAATTTTTTTTAATTTAAGATTTTATTTATTTATTCATGATAGACCTAGAGAGAGAGAGAGAGAGAGGCAGAGACACAGGCAGAGGGAGAAGCAGGCTCCACGCAGGAGCCCGACGCGGGACTCGATCCCGGGACTCCAAGATCGCGCCCTGGGCCGAAGGCAGGCGCTAAACCGCCGAGCCACCCCGGGATCCCAGCCACCCAGGGATCCCCGAAATGCAATTTTGAGAGTCCTACTCCCGTTGGAGTCACACCACAGACTGTGGAAGGGTGGATTTGAAGCGTAAAGGCCCCGTGTGATAACTGACATACTGAACATAGAACCCTGGGGAATGTATTTAGTGGGTGGAATGTGAAAAGGTGGGGGTGGGGGGGAGATTACAGAAGGAGAATCAGCTTGGTAAATGTCAGAGTAGGACATAGGCGGTTTTTAGCAGTGTTAAGTATTGTGGTTGAAGGAAGACCATTGGTTTCACAATTGAGATTTGGCTAGGAAGGCATTTGTGGAGTCATTGAAACAGGCACTGCATTATAATAAAGTGGACATGGTATAGGCTGACTCCTTTTTCAAGAACTACAAAAGGAAGGAGATGGAGTAACCTAAAAAGAAGAAATACTTTAGTAAAGATGGGGGGGGGGGATGAGTGAAGTTATAGAAAAAAATATTATGTGGAAAGAAAGGAAGTAGTGTGCCCTTTGTAGGATAATTTTAACTGAATCATTAAGGTAAGTGATAAGTAAGGTGTTTTACTGAGAATGAATGTAGCTATAGTGGGATTGGGACCTGGGGGAATGAAGATGATTCAGAGCACTTCATGGTGGAACTTGGTAGAGGCAGGTTATTCCAGATCTGAGACTGTAAGAATCTGACAGTGATTTCTAGAAAATCTCTAACCCAAATCAGGATTAAGAATTATATACATTTGGGGCGAAAGTGTGTGTAAGATTCTAAGCCTCCAGTTTTGTTTCTGCAGCTGAGGGTTTTTCAAATTAGATAGTACTGACATTTGGAGCCAGGTAATTTTCGCTGGGAGTGGGGGCTGTCCTATGCTTTGTAGGGTGTATAGCTGCTCTCCTTTGTAGGGTGTCCCGGGCTGCTACACACTTGATGCCCAAAGCAAATTATCCCTTCCCCCACATGATGATAATCAAAAAATGTCTTCAGACATTGTCAGATGACCCCTGGAGGCAAATTATCGCCAACTGAGAACCACTGCCCTGCTCCAAGAGATCAACAAAGGCTCTGCTAACTTGTTGGCTCCTGGTTATAATGCCCATTTGGCAAAATCTATATTCTCAGCTTCTCCATCTGGAATCTTGGCACCTCCTTATCCTGGTTCGTTTAGCACTTCTGATGTCTTTTTCTTTTTCTTTTTTTAAAGATGTATTTATTTATTTGTGAGAGACACAGAGAGAGAGAGGCAGAGACATAAACAGAGGGAGAAGCAGGCTCCCTACAAAGAGCCCACTGTGGAACTCAATCCCAGATCTCCAGATCACACACCCTGAGCCAAAGTCAGAGACGCTCAACCACTGAGCCACCCAGGTGTCCTGTCTTTTCCTTTTTTAAATTAATTTATCTAGTGTGTGTGTGTGTGTGTGTGTGTGAGAGAGAGAGAGAGAGAGAGACTGCGCATGTGCGCGCGCACACACACACACACACACACACTCACACACTCACACACAAGTCGGGGAGGGTAGAAGGTGAGGGAGAGATCTCCAGCAAACTCTGCACTGAGCACTGAGCCTGATGCAGGGCTTGGTCTCATGACCCCGAGATCATGAACCTAAACCAAAATCGAGTCCCACATTCAACTACCTGAGCCACCCAGGTACCCCACTTTTGGTATGTTTAAATGGATATTTTAAAAAATTTGTTTGACTTTTCTAATAGTCTCCGTGGCCATTTTGTTCTGCTGAAAGATATCACCTAATATTCAGAAACACAAGTCCAAGGAACTATCTTTTAATGTTATTATTTTGCTAGTTGATTATATTATTTTTCCTTTATTCTAACCACTGATCAACAAGTTTCAGCTCAGAGGCCAAATCTGCTCTTGCCTGTTCTGGAAGTAAAATTTTATTACAGCACAGTTACACCGTCATTTACAGATTATCTGTGGTTGCACTAAGACTGCTGAGTGGTTACCACAGAAAGCTAAGGCCTTGACTTCACAGTTTGCCAAACCCTGCTCTAGATCTTGAAAACCTTGGAAGGCAAGAACCAAGAGTTTGTATCTCTAGTGTTTAATATATTGTAGACAAATGACTGCATATTAAAATTTTCTTAAATGCATCCAAAAATATACATTGAACACACTTTCTTTTATTTATTCATATATCTTTAAAAATATTTATTTATTTATGATAGACATAGAAAGAGAGAGAGAGGCAGAGACACAGGAGGAAGGAGAAGCAGGCTCCATGCCAGGAGCCCCACGTGGGACACACTCCCTGGGCCAAAGGCAGGCGCTAAACTGCTGAGCCACCCAGGGATCCCCAATCACTTTCTTTTAAATGCCTAAAGGCAATGAAAGATGTTAGTATATTTGCTACATTATTATGTATTATTTAGGTCAAATGGCATGGTTAGTTAAAGAATAATGCCAAAAGGTTTATTTATTTTGGCTGGGAGGAGCAGAGAGCAAGGGAGAAAGAATCTTAAGCAGACTCCACATCCAGTGCAGAGCCTGAGGCTGGCTCCATCTCACAACCATGAGATCATGACCTGAGCTGAAATTAAGAGTCCACTGCTTAACCAGCTGAGCCACCCACATGCACCACCAAAAGGTTTAAGAGTAGAGAGAAGATTCCTAATTGTACCTATTGTTTTATTTTTTTCAGTGATAGACTGTCCGTTTCACTACCTGTGTTGCAAAAAAAAAAAAAAAATTGTATTATTTGTTACAAAGGGAATAAGACAAAGTAAATGCTTCAGTATAAATCAGTCATCCCTACAGATTTTCTTCAAGGTTTATTTATTTATTTTTTAGAAGGAGACAAAGCAGGAGTAAGTGGGCAAGAGGCAGAGGGAGAGAGAGAAATCCTCAAAGGGACTCCACACTGAGCACAGATCCTGACCAGAGGCTCCATCCCAGGACCCTGAGATCATGACCTGAGCCAAAACCAAGAGTCCATCTCTTAACCAACTGAGCCACCAGGCAATGCTACAGATCTTTTAAAAATAGTGTATTTACTGTTTTACTGGACATTTACTTTATCTTTCTGTTGATCCATATGGATCTGTAAATAATTCATGGTACATGCTTTCCTTGAAATTCATCTGAAGACTATCATAATTTATATTTCATATATTTTATAATGTATTATTCAATAAAAATGCCTTCTATGTAGTTTCCCTCAGGAGCAAATAGCTTGAAACAGTTACCTTTTTCTCTTCTGTCACAGACAAAAAGTAGCAGTAAGTAGCTCACAGACTCATAAGCCAAAGAAAGGAAATTATTTACCAGCTCACCATTGTTATTAGTTGTCATTGGACCAAAATAATATTAGTGTTGTTATATAGACAGTTGTTACCTGTAGGCTTACACTTTATTATTTTTATTTAAAGATTTTTAAAATTTATATATTCATAAAAGACAGAAAGAGAGGCAGAGACATTGACAGAGGGAGAAGCAGGCTCCCAGTGGGGTGCCTGATGCGGAACTGGATCCCAGGATCACAGGATCACTACCTGAACCAAAGGCAGATGCTCAACCACTGAGCTACCCAGGCACCCCCTAGGCTTCCACTTTAAAATCTTATAATACTTATTAATTATTTGTTCCACTAATTTTTAATGATGAATACTGTTAGTCGGTTGTTATCCTGAATTCATTTAGCATCTTGAATATTAAAATCTAGATATCTGTCATTCCGTTAATTCTATGACAAAAGCGTATTTACCATACAATAAGTCTTACCAGTCTTGAACAAAAGTGACTTAAAGGGGATCCCTGGGTGGCGCAGCGGTTTAGTGCCTGCCTTTGGCCCAGGGCGCGATCCTGGAGACGATCCTGGAGACCCGGGATCGAGTCCCACGTCGGGCTCCCGGTGCATGGAGCCTGCTTCTCCCTCTGCCTGTGTCTCTGCCTCTCTCTCTCTTTCTGTAACTATCATAAATAAATACAAATAAAAAAAAAGTGACTTAAAACTATGAGACATAGTTATTTTATGACTTTGGGTTGTACCTGGGTAGTATCTATGACTTTTTTACTCATCTCTTGAGGGCTATCGGTAACCCTTAATGATTTATATCCCGGAGTTTCCTCAGCCAAACAATTTTGTAAAGAAACTAAAGGGTTTGTTTTTGAAATGAATGGTTATACTAACTAGAAAGCATGCCTCTTTAACAGGGCTGCAAACAAAGTATCTTGCGTCATTCCAACATCTGGATTTCATTTATTGCTAAAGCAGGATAAGATGGATTTGGAAAGAATGAAGTGAAATCAGTTTTAGTGATCATTATCTTAATTTTAGACTGAAAATTTCCCTGCAAGTCAGGCTCTTCCATGTCTGACTTTGAATGTGCACTTCACAGGAATAAAAGTTGTGGTGACCTAATCCACTCCTATTCTCTCTCTGACTTTAAAAAACTTCTTAATGAAAAATTTTGGAATAAGAGATAACCTTACCTGAAATTTCTGTGCAATGACTCTGTTAATGTTCACATATATTTATTTATTTTAATAGCCTGCAGTTGTTAAAAAGCTTTATTCCTCCAAAAGTACAATACACTTACTCTGTATTTTACAGCTTTTCAAATTAATTATCTAAATTTGGGTTAGATTTTTGGATTTTCAAAATTCATTCATAAAAGAGATACATCAGAAAGAATGTTTGAACTATCTAATGTGCACATTAAATTTTCATATAATGATAACATAAGTTTAATTGTCAATCTATGCACATGTTCATGCATGTTTGTGTCTTTCAAAAATCTTTCCTTACATTTTCTTGAAATTCTATAAATATTTGGCAGATGACTTTCTCAAACATGACTAAAGTTTTAATTTTAAGTTCTTTCTCAGTTGCTCTTATATTGAAGATATTAAGCTTAGATTTTAAGGTCTTCAACACATTTAAAGATTTATTTATTTATTTGAGGAGAGAGAGAGAGAGAATGCACTAGAGCACACACACATACAAATCTGGGGAAGAGCAGAGGGAGAGAATCTTCAAGCAGACTCTCCACTGAGTATAGAGTCACATGGGGCTTGATCTTACGGCCCATAAGATCGTGACCTGAGCTGAAACCAAGAGTCAGATGCTTAACTGACTGAGCCACTCTGGTGTCCCTAAAAACTATTTTTAATTAAAGATGGAAAGAAAGATTTATGAAAGAAATTTAAAATTATTGCAGAGAAAGAATTTTTCATGTATGATGGTCCTATTCCAAGTAATCCTAATCATTACTAGTATTAGCACTAAAAGGGAAGAAAAAGATAGTAATAGGAAGAATAGAACTAGAAATATTTTAAAAAGACCTGGAAGTCATATTTCTTTTTTTTTTTAATTTTTATTTATTTATTATAGTCACAGAGAGAGAGAGAGGCAGAGACACAGGCAGAGGGAGAAGCAGGCTCCATGCACCGGGAGCCCGACGTGGGATTCGATCCCGGGTCTCCAGGATCGCGCCCTGGGCCAAAGGCAGGCGCTAAACCGCTGCGCCACCCAGGGATCCCTGGAAGTCATATTTCAAATGACAGAAAAACTCCTCCTGGAAGTCAGAGCTCTTGGATGCTGGCCTAATTATCCAGGTTGAAAAAACGGAAAATGGAAGGAAATACTATCCTTAAAATATTTAAGGCCAGATCTGGTCAAGTGCTAAAATACAAAATTCAGGAAAATCCCCAGAATATGTTGTCAGGGCAATGGCCTAAGTGATATCCATGTAACTCTTTCTGTGTTCCATTGATGTGGGAAGAGGGCTCTGGAGCTTGGTTTGCACTCTTACTGATTCCAGGATGACCTTAGGCAATTTACTTGATATGACTGCCAGTGTTCCCTCTCTCCAGAGAGTTTAGAAAATGACACTTACTAGGTGGGGCTTAATGTTTGTATCCACTTCAAAATTCCAAAGAGAATATTTTCATGATAGGAAAAGTATCATTGATGAAGGATAGTTGGAAGAAAGGCAGGCAGACACAAGTCCCCCACCCTCACCCCCAGAAGAAACCACCATTACAAGGATTTTACACCACCCTTTCCCACGTGATAGATGACAAAAACCTGACTGGATGATGGGTGCAGGGAGGGTTAATCAGATCAAGACAGCCCATCAAAGCCCCATAAAAACTCCTAGACTTAGAAACTCTGGTGGCAACCCTCTTGGGTCCCCTCCCTTTTCGGGAGCTGTGTATTATCATTTTGCTATCGATCAATGCACTTTGCTTTGCTGCCCACCATTCTTCATCTGGTCTACCTCCCAAGGCTCAATCTGGTTTGCAATGTCATTAGATCTGGATTTGATGCACAGTGGAAGATAGCATAGTCAACCCATCAGCAAATATATACTATTTGAGATTGCTAGGGAATTAGGAGAACAGCAAAGGAATCCCAGTCATGGATGAAACGAGTTGCTCTCTCAGGGGCTCATTTCATAATTCTGTTGAAGGGAGTAATGATATTTCTACTACTTCAGGGTTTTCTGAGAAACATGAAAGACAGTGAATTGGCAAAGTGTCCTGAGTCAAAAAATTAATAAATCACTACTAATTACAATAATAACAAAAAAAAAACCAAGTGCCTCCTCCTATATTTTAGCACAGTGCAGAATACCAATTTACCTCATCAATTCTTTACAATAGCCTTTTTCCTCACATGAAGAAACTGAGGCATAGGAGCTACAGTAACCCGCTAGTGAAGTGGGAGAGGGGGTGTGCGAGGGTAGAGCCAGGACACAAACCCAGGCCTGTCTAATTCGAAAGAGGTATGAAGAGTAACGAATTCCAGTCAGCTACATATGCTCCTCAGACGCAGTAGTGGCCAACTTTATTTTCTGTTTGCTCGGTTATTGCTGGCTGCCTTGCAAGTGATTAGCAATTTTCCAGGAAATTCCTCACTTTTGTGGGAAGCCTGTTGCACTGATCTGCAATGAAAAGTATTTCCTTCCAAAAACTCTCAGTTAATGCCTCTGTGTTCCCATCCAGAAAGATCTGTCTTAGATAGCAAAGGGAGAAGTTAAAGGGAAGATTCTGAAACAGTTACTATATACCAGGCACTTGTTTAAAAAATAGGTGTTTAAAAACACTTCACTTATTGCTTAGAGCAACTTTGAAAGAGAATACCAGGGTTCAGAAAAGACGAATGATGCACCCAAGGCTGTGCAGAAAATAGCAAAGTGAGAGGTTTGAATTCACATCAAGCCCCTGCTTCTTCCCGCAACCTGTGCTGCCTCTGAAAAGGATACGCTTGCAGTGTATCTTGTTTGGTTAAAATATTTTTATGATTTTATGATGTAAAACAACAGTGGCAACTACCAGCACTGCAACTACATGGAAAAGGGCTCTGTTCAAATATCACCTCCTCCTGAGGAGAAGCTTTCCTCTGAAGTAGTCAGCCTACCTCTATCCACTCCCGCATTTCATTGCTCATCATAGCACTTGCCACCATCTGACAAAACATAGGGTTATTTGTCTTCATTATCTGCCCTGCCTACTGGAATATGAGCTTCTAGAAAGCATAGGCCTTGTCTTGTTAATTTCCATGTCCTTCATGCCTAAAACAGTGACTGAAATAAATAATAAACATTTGTTACATGAATGGATTCTGCCATGTTTTTAAAGCCAGGGTGGACAGCAAGCACATGGCAAGTTGATAACAGAGTATGTTTTAGTCTGGAAAACATTACTTTGATACAAGAAAATGCAGCAATTTGAATCATATTTTTGCTTAATAGGTTAAAAGTGATTCCTAACTTAAACGCACTACCCGTATCTAGAATTTGGCTCCGATATAAAGTTTCACTCAGGGACCCCATGAGCATTATTTATTTTATTTATTAAGCATTTTTAACACTACCATTGCAACTTTTAGGCATTCTGACATTCTAGGTATAAATGTATCTATTTTTAATATTATTAACTTCCAGAAGCCTGAGGGCACAGACATTTTAATTCACTTTACGAAGCTTTGAAGTAAAAGAGGTGGAAAGACCAATGAAGAATGAAAAGATCAAAAGAGGGACAACTAAGCTATGAAAATCTAGAAAGTGTTAGTTTTATCGATTAAAAAAGCCCCAGATAGATTAGTCAACTCCCACAAATATTTCAAATTTCAGATAAGTAGCAATATTTTTATTAATTAACTGACACCCTTCTTTTTTCCCTACATTTCCTGCTTGAATGCTCTTTCATTTCTTCTTTACATGACAGAAATCTCATGATCTCATTTTTTCCATTAACATCTATCATAGTTAATCAATAGTTGTTTTTATGTTCCAAATGTGATGGGTTTATTTTATTTTACTCTGATGCAAAACCAAAGATTTCCACTACAGCACAGAGACCAATATATTATTAAAAGGTCATGAAAAAGTGGTGTGGGACATGCAGGACGTGATGTACAAACTGGAGGGTTGGGTCATTTCCTTTGTAATGTGACACTACATTTAAACGTGAGGAACACGTTTAAAATAACACTGCGGAACTCAACTGAAATGTGGCACAAACATGACAACTTCCAGGCATGCCTTCAAGTACCTCCCGCAGGATGGACTTGCGATCTCTAGACTTCAGTGTGGGGAGGATTACAATTCTTTGGAAGAATAAAAAGTTCACACTTTTGAAATTTCACAGAAGAATTTTAAGGCCAAAACATAGTGGCTTCTCTTCACTTCCAGGGACAAATAGGATGCTTTTCTCAAAACCACATTAAGCTTCTAGTTCAAATCCCAACCCAACTTTGTGACCTCCTGCACTGAAGTTTTTTCTGTTGATTAAAGCTGATAGGGTCAGTTTGATTCCTGGTTGAAGGGTCTGAGTATAACCCAGTCCAATTAGGCTGGCATTATTGACTTTAGCAGTTAGAGAAGTTCTATAATCTAGCTTGTATTTAGCAGCCATGCCAAAACGGGTATTGTTACTGCTGGCTGTCCAAGAAAGGTTTATTGATGTTTCAATCTTCCCATTAACCTTCTGGTAGATAGACCCTCCAAATTCAGCGCCATCATTCACATTAGTGTGCAGCTGGAAGTCTGCAACCTTGTAACCCAGGGCGAAATTATCCTGTGACAGTTTGGATTTGGTTGTGTCAAAATTCATCTGATAGCCAACAAGCCAACCTTCAAAGGATAACACAGCCCAACCATAGATGGTTGGTCCAGAAAAATCTATATCAACATTACTGTCAATATGAAACAACCTCGTTTATAGGAGGCCTTCAATTTTCCACTCTTCTTTCCTGTGTTCGGTACAAATATGGTATCAAGAGTCAGTTTCAACCCTTCAGCCAACTTATTCTCCAAAGAGATTTCTGTTCCAAGAGTATTGTCTGTGTTCCATTTCTGGGTGAAAGTAAGTCCATAGTTACAGACCTTATATTTGGTCTCTAGGTTGCCTGATGCTTTCCCTGTATCAGTGTAAGCATGACCAGAAGTAGAAAATTCTACTCCTACTACAAGACTTGGTTCTCAGATCTATTTTGACCATGCCGAATCCATGTCCTTTATTGAAGAAATCCTTGGCGGCCTTTCCTAGGTCTCAGTAAGTCGGTGTGTTACACATCTCTCCAACCAGAGGGCCTATCTCCACTCCGCCAGGGCAATGCTCAATAGTAGTTTTTATAAGTTATAATAGTATTACATACAACATGAGATTTCAGTGTCATGTGGCTACAGGTATGTGCCCATAAACATACTAATTCTAATAAATTTTATTTTTTATAATAACCATAAAGAATGTACAGTGCATTTGTAATTGTATGTAATGCATTATCTGGCATATTTCCGAAAGGAGGCACCTTTGCATTTGACTAGACACCAATAAGAAAACTAATTCTTCACTAGCAATTTTTATATTTAGCTTTTAGAAGAGTATTCCACAGACTAGTTTGTGATACTGTACACTTCAGCCTATGTTTTCCCCTACTACACAAATATGCACTGTGTCAGCATCTTAGAATGGGATGATACTATGAAAGGACCTCTGGCCTGCCCTTTAATGTTCTCACACCAGGCAAATGGATACAACACATGGTAAGAGTATGCCTGGAAGCTCTTCATTCCTATGCTGGGCAGCTGGCAATAACTTTTCGTGAATGTGATTGTGAACCACGTAAACAGATTTCATGAAACCCAAGCTGAACACATCCTCACCTCATCTTCCCCTTTGCTGGATTCCAAAAAGGCTCATTGGTACTCCACCATCACTTGCAGGGGAAGTTGGAGTGAAAAAGACAATAATCTTAACCAAATTCGGTTGAGGTATTTTACTTTGGCAAATTTTACAATGGCATATGAATGTGTAAACACATTGTTGGTGTTCCTTCCAGAGCCTTGGAAGGGATCCCAGAAGGGAGGGTCCTGAACCTTAGTTTCACTAACTTCATATTAGATTCTCCAATGATGGGTAGACATCTCCCACACTTCAGCTCCGCTAACTTTCATCTCTTGTTCGTATTGACAAAGCATATTTTTGCTGTTCTTCTTGCCTTTCAAATCAAATCCTTATCATTTGTGGTGCAGCTCAGAGGGTTTTTTCTGATCTCCTGTGTGTATCGCTCCCATTACTCTCTGCCATACACCCCTGTTCCTCTCTCTTTTTTTTTTTTTAATTTTTTTGATATTTTATTTATTTATGACAGATACAGAGAGAGAGAGAGAGGCAGAGACACAGGCAGAGGGAGAAGCAGGCTCCATGCACCGGGAGCCCGATGTGGGATTCGATCCCGGGTCTCCAGGATCACGCCCTGGGCCAAAGGCAGGCGCCAAACCGCTGCACCACCCAGGGATCCCCTGTTCCTCTCTCTTTTTAGCCCCCGTCTCTCTCTCTCTATTTTATGTGCATATTATTGTCTGCCTTTTCTGGTAAAATGTGGGCTCTATGAGAGCAAGAATATTGCTTAGATGCTCACAAAAAATCATTTGAATGAATGAATCAATTAATCAATTAATCAATGAACTATAAGCTTAAATGTATCTTTTTAATTAGCTCAAGAGTATTATTTTACAGTTTTAATAAATTTATTCCAACTCTAATCCCCCATCTCCCTGGATTGACAGAAAAACCAATCTCAAGTATTGTTAAAGCCACTTCCTCCCCAGGGCTTGCAAAGTTGTTGGGATTCAGCAGAGCAGTAGGTCATCACTCATTTGCCTTCACTGGTCACTGAGCCGCCACAGTCTTGGCCAGCAGTCAGGTACCTAACTGCAGCTTCTGTGATATGTGTGTGGCTGGAGAGTGCTGGCAAAGGCTGAGAGCCATGACCCTGTAGTTGTCTGTTTCCAACTTGCCCTTATTTCTCTGGCGGCAGCATGGTGGTCAGCATTACTTGAGAGACCCCCAGACTGCCAGACACTCCTAGTTTGGACTAAATCCCTCCCTTGCTTTTCTCAAGGGCACTTTGCTTGCTTTTCTTTTTTTTTTTTTAATTATTTTTTTAATTTTTATTTATTTATGATAGTCACACAGAGAGAAAGAGAGAGAGGCAGAGACACAGGCAGAGGGAAAAGCAGGCTCCACGCACTAGGAGCCCGATGTGGGATTCGATCCTGGGTCTCCAGAATCGCGCCCTGGGCCAAAGGCAGGCGCCAAACCGCTGCGCCACCCAGGGATCCCACTTTGCTTGCTTTTCTCTCCCCTGGGGGCACCTTGCAAAATCATTTCACGGAGTTTAGGCCTTACAAAACTGGGAATTGCTGGTACTATCTTCTGTTCCTGCGCAGCAAAAACCCGAGTTCAGGAAGTTGTAAGGATCTGACTACTTCCTTGGAAGAAGAGGAAGGGGGAAATTTGAAGAATGAACAAAATTATCAAAGTCTCAAAAATGATCTTGTCACATACCTTTTATTTTTTTATTTTTTTTAAATTTCAAATTCCTTTTTTTTTTTTTTTTATGATAGTCACAGAGAGAGAGAGAGAGGCAGAGACATAGGCAGAGACATAGGCAGAGGGAGAAGCAGGCTCCATGCACCAGGAGCCTGATGTGGGATTCGATCCCGGGTCTCCAGGATCGCGCCCTGGGCCAAAGGCAGGCGCCAAACCGCTGCGCCACCCAGGGATCCCTTGTCACATACCTTTTAAATATTTTTGTGAAAAATAAATAAATAAATAAATAAATAATATTTTTGCATATTGAGAAGGAAACCAACTGGTACTCTGGCTGTCTGTATGCTTTGCCTCCCTGTTATGGGTTGAAATTTACCCCCCAAATTTATATGTTGACGTCCTACTCTGCAATATCTTGGAATGTGATGGTTTCTGGAGATAAGGTCTTTAAAGGCAGTTAAGTTAGAGTGAGGTCATTAGAGTGGGCCTTAATCCATTATCACTGGTGTCCTTCTAAAAAGGAGGTTAGGAAAGACAGGATAGAGAAAAAATGATGTGAAGGCACTCGGAGAAGACAGGCCAAAAAAATAGGCCTCAAAAAATTCTGCTGACCCTTTGACCTCAGACCTGTAGCCTTCAGAATTGTGAGACAATAAATTTCTCTCTCTCTCTTTTTTAAAGATTTTATTTATTTATGCATGAGAGACACACAGATAGAGGCAGAGACACAGGCAGAGGGAGAAGCAGGCTCCATGCAGGGAGCCCCACACGGGACTTGCTCCCAGGTCTCCAGGATCAGGCCCTGGGCTCAAGGCGGTGCTAAACCGCTGAGCAACCTGGACTGCCCTAAATTTCTCTTTTTAAAGATGCCCTGTCTGTGATACTTTGTAACAGACACCTAGCAAACTAATATACTCCCTCAGGAGGTGAGGCCCTGAGGTTGGGCAAGGCAGGGCCTCTGGGCTTTGTGTAGAAGTAAGCATTGCTGGTGTGGGTCTCCTTAGCTCTGCAAGCCTGGATGATGGGACTTAAAGCCAGCAGCAGCAGCAGTGATAGTTTCTCACCAAACCACATTCAGCCTCAGAGCAAGAGAGAGCACGTTGATGAGCAGGGAAAATCCTGTTAGGACGCTTTGCGAGTGTCTTCTTTCACACTGCCCCTTCTTTCTTGCCCTGGAATGCTGCAGTGCACCATCACCACCTGCTCAGATGGCATTTCACGCACGTGCATTCCAGGAAACAGCACAAATACTCGAGTCATGACAGGCCTAGGTGGGGTCAGCTGACAATGAATTAGTGATTCTCCAATAGTCAGAGAGTTGTGTAACTGGTTAATAAGACTTCACAGATTTTATCCATCATGTTGATTATCTGTATATGTATTTTTTACCACTTAGGATAAAGTTCTGTTATCTGTAATTGATTCCAACCAGCATGTTTGCTCCAAATGTTAAGAATGATCATTTGAAAATATCTTGTTGCCTTTGTCTGGGATATTAATTTCTTTCCACATGCACAATTTTTTTGTCTAATTGTTGTCAGTCCCTTTCTGCAGAAGGAAAAACTAAAACAAAACAATAATGAAATATATTGTCTCAAAGCTCTAAATTTTTACCCTGATTTTGGTAGGTACAATTTAATGATGGTACCAAATAATGATTATAATCCATGGGAAAAAAATGGTTTTGTTTGTTTAAAAATATACATGCTATCATTTAAATCTTATCTTCAATAATTCATTGACATTACCTTACATTTTTCCTTAAAATCATCTTTACTCTTTCTGATGTTTTTTTTTTTTAAACTTTTTAAAAATTTATTTATGATAGGCACACAGTGAGAGAGAGAGAGAGACAGAGACACAGGCAGAGGGAGAAGCAGGCTCCATGCACCGGGAGCCTGACGTGGGATTCGATCCTGGATATCCAGGACCGCGCCCTGGGCCAAAGGCAGGCGCCAAACGCTGCGCCACCCAGGGATCCCTGGTGATTCATTTAAATTTAACTCTCATAAATATATTAGCTAACATTTAAGATGCCTGCTAGGTTTCTGGGTTTTTCGTTGTTGTTGTTGTTTTTAAAGGCCTTTGATAAGCACTAAGTTTTGGTGACCCAAAAGGAAGGAAGAGTTAGGTCTCGTATAGATATTGAAATCATAAGGTATTTTTTTAAGATTTCATTTATTTATTTAAGAGAGAGAGGGCAAGAGAGAGGATGAGCAGGGGTTAGGAAGAGGGAGAAGCAGTGTCTTTGCTGAACAGGAAGCCCAATGCTGGGTTTGATCCTAGGACCCTGAGATCATGACCTGAGCTGAAGGCAGATGCTTAACCCACTGAGTTACCCAGGTGCCCCCAAATCATGGTATATTATTACAGTTTTGGTTTTTCTAAATTTCAGATAACTTTACAATAATGTTGTGAGATAATAGAAAGTATATATTAGTCTCTGCCCCTAGTTCCTGGCATACTAGGAGCATCTCTTGTAATGTTTGTCTTTGACCTTTGTTCCTGATATATAACTCCTGAAGTCCTTGTAATTTCCTGGGTGGTGGGATTGTCTTTTGCTCTTATGAGGGGATTTTGGGTGGGCTTCTGGATGACGGCTGCCCATTGGAAAGACCAAGCCATGATTAGAAGCTAAGAATTTTTAGCTCAGTCATCCATTTTCTTGAGAAGAGCTAATGAGCCATCATACTTACATGATGAAGCCTCTATAAAGCTTCCAAGTACAGGGCTTGGAGAGCTTCATTGGTGAACACTTGGAGGTGCTGGGAAAGTGGTATGTCTGGAGAGGGCATGAAACTCTTCATTCTTTCCCATATACCTTGCCTTACCTTCCATCTGGTTGTTCATCTATATCTTTTAATAAACATTAAAATTACAGTTAAATGTATTTCCTTAAGTTCTGTGAGACACTCTAGCATATTAATCAAATTTAAGAAGGGGATCTTTGGAACCTCTGATCTATAGCCGTTTGATCAGAAGCATAGGTGATAACCTGGACTTGCCACTGGTTTCTGAAATGTATTGTGTGTGTTGTTGGGGGGTGGGGAGGGAGACAAGTCTTGTGGGACTAAGCCCTTACCTATAGGATCTGATACTATCTCCAGGTAGATAGTATCAAAATCGCGTTGAATTCTTGGATACTGCCAGTGTTCTGAGAATTCCTGTTGGTGGTGTGAGTGAGGTACACTCTCCACTCTCACTCCCACCTCCACATATTTTTTAGTAAAAGATTGAGTTAGAAAAATAACAAAGGGACACGAGCCAGCATAGGTGGCCAATGTGAAATTACTATAAAATAAGTCATTCCTACAGGAATATTTTTGTTTTATAATGTGGTTTCTCAATTCATGTTAGGCTCAGAAATCTTACTGTGCTGTCAGAATTGGGAAGGATAGTATGGATATTATTTGTGCAATGAATAATCAAGGGAATGAATGGATGGTAGTATAAAACAGAACATCTAATACATTGCTAAATCCTTTAAATGGCATAGAAGTAGAGTTAGTCTAAGAAGATAATTTTTTATTGAAGTATAGTTGGCACACGATATTACATTAGTTGCAGGTGTACAACATAATGATTTGACAAGTATGTATGTTATGCTATGCTCACCACAAATGTACCACCATCAAAGTTCTTCTCTTTTTAAAAAAATTTTTATAAAAATATCTTTATTTATTCATCTGAGAGACAGAGAGAGAAATAGTGAGCAGGAGCTGGGGAGGGGCAGAGAGAGAAGCAGACTTCCAGTTGAGCAGCGACGTGGACGTGGGGCTCCATCCAGGACCCCAGGATCATGACCTGAGCTGAAGGCAGACATTAAACCAATAAGCCACCCAGGCACCCCTAAAGAAAGTCAATTTCAAAACCATTATAGTTACTTTTTTTTTTCCCTTAAGAAAGTGAATTTTTACTCTTGCCTTAATTCTTAAATCCCTAATAAAATAAAGAGCAGGCTGTGTGCTATTTGACCAGAGCTCTGCTTCCGTTTCTCCACTTGTGTCTCAGTTTCACTTTGTTGGGTCTGGGACTTAAATTCACCTTCCTTGCAAGCTACTAAGTTTCATGGATGCTGGAAGAAGATATGGGATTCTTTGGTCAATGACAAAGAACTTTCTTACACAAGGTACGGTAAGCAGCATGAATATCAGCATATTTACAAGTTTATCTTGCCTCAAACTCCATAGGGTTTACAAAATATTACCCAGATGGATGCTACTTACATAGTGGATTTCCGTAACAGCTAAGGTACACTAAGCCTAGTGAACCCATTGCTTTTATTTTATTTTTTTGCAATCAGCTAGCAAACTTGCTTTTTGTCTCACATGGAGATATTACCATATCCATCAAGGTTGCTTGCTACAAACACAACACTGAGAAAATAGCTCGGGAAAAGAAGCATTAGGACCTTGAATTCTGACACATTCGGAAAGACATCTAGGAGCACTAAAGCCCCATGGAAGACTCTCCCAATATACCTTGTGGTGGTTTCACCTTCACATTGGCTTTCCCCATTGGCCGTTATCATTATACACTGAGGGGAACAGTATTGTCCCTGACAGCTACCTGGAAAAGCCTTAAGCTTCCCTGTGGTTGGACCATATATGACTTAATCACTGGGGCTGGGGTAATGTTCTTGATTTAGGCCTAGCTTTTGTATCCATTCCTGAACAAATCTCTGTGTTAAGGGGGAAAGATTACTCTGATTGCCTTAGATCAAGGTTACCATGTTCCTGGGGTGGGAACATCAATTTTACTTAACCTAGTAGTTACTGTCCAATGGGGGGAGGGGGAAAATGTTAGGGAGGCAGTCACTAAATAGTCTACATAGACCTTAAGTGGTATGATTCAAGAATCTTGCTGTATTTCAAAATTTTCCAAGTCAAATGAGGTGAGAAAAAGAATATAAATGAGAATTCTTTGGCTCTCTTTTTTATACCTTTACTCCGAGAAAACTTATCTAGTTTTTTATTCTACTCGAGCACCAATTAGCAGTCAAGAATTGTATTAGACCTGGGGGTACAATTTTGAATAAATTGGAAACATCTGCTAACCTCACAGGGTTAATCATCTGGTGTGGATTCAGACAATTTAAGAGACCATTCGAATGAGAGAAAGTGCAGGGTGATGGCAGCATATGGAAGGAACACCTGACCTGGACATGGGGGCAGAGGAGGATGGTTAGGAAAGGCTTTCTGGAGAATGTGATATGTAATCTGAGGCCAGAAGGATGGTAGGAATTATCAGGTGATCTGTGTGTGGAAAGGACGGGATTGGTCAGAAGCATGACCTAGGCGATGGAACAGCAAAGCAGGTTAAAGAATCTAAAAGTAGTTCCATGTGTCTGAATCATAAAATTCAAGGTGAGAGATGAGGTCAGAGAAGAAGTGAGGAGTAGGGGCAGAACATATTCTCTATATTAAAGAGTTTTGACTATCCTGAAAGCCCTTGAAGGCTTTAAACAAAGGGGAGAAATAAATATTTCATTTTAGAAATTTCACCTTGGCTGTGAAGTCAAAAATGAATTGAGGGTGGAAACAAAGCTGAGACAGATGAATTAGAAGACCGTTGAAATCAAGGCCAGAGATAGAAGGAATTATACTAGTGGGAATGGAATGAAAGGGGCAGATCTACAGTCTATTTAAAAGTTGGAGCCATACTTCTTAATGAGTAACTGGACACAGGAGATGTGCATTAGGAAGTCTATCAGTCCTGGAAACAGGATAGCAATGATAGGAACCAGCATATTGAATTCAGGCAGGCAAAAGTTCAGATCTCTACAGCTTAGAATCTAAGGCTGAATTAATTACCAGTAAAAGGGAGACACTATGACTAAGTACATAGCATGGTTACTTGTGGATGAATAAAATACTAGGGATCCCTGGGTGGCGGAGCGGTTTGGCGCCTGCCTTTGGCCCAGGGCGCGATCCTGGAGACCCGGGATCGAATCCCACATCAGGCTCCCGGTGCATGGAGCCTGCTTCTCCCTCTGCCTATGTCTCTGCCTCTCTCTCTCTCTGTGACTATCATAAATAAAAAAATAAATAAAAAAGAAAAAAAATACTATATGTCAAGTTCCTGACACAGAGTAAATCTTCAGTAAATTGAGCAATATTTGAGTCCTTGGTTCTCTGGAGGAGCTGGTTGGATGGAGCAGCTGTTCCTGAAGTACAGCAGATGGGAGTGTGCTGCTGCAAGAAACAATAAACTGGACCTACAATAGTTTAATCAATATGGTTTTTTTTTTTTTTTCACAATATGGAGACTGGAGGTGGACAGCTATTGCATTAATTCAACCAGAACTGGAGTCTTTGCAGCTATCTTCAGCTTTATCTCATGGTCACAATATGGCTGCCTTGCCCAGTTCTAGCCTCCAGATTATATTCACATTTAAGTCAGGATTGAGGGGGACCAGGCATAAAATAAAGGGGGGATAAGTTTGTCAATTATCCTGAGATGGGAAACACAGGAAAAGAAGCAGAATTCAGAGGAAAAATAATGAACTTGATTTTGAATATACAGAGTGTTAGGTTTCTGTAATATAGCTACCTAAAAACAGGTATAGTGGGCAGTTGAATATATTGGCCTAGAGTGACATCTGAGCTTGAGGGGGCAGGTTAAATTCTGTGGGGTGAATATGAGAACCCATTTAAAGGATGTAAGGTGAGAAAAGTAGAGCAGGGCATACCCCTGGAAGAGAACACACACATTTAATGAATGTGTAGAAGCTGAGGGCTGCCAAAGGTGACCGAAGAGTGGCTAGAGAGGCAAGAGGAGATGTCATGTTTGGTATCCTAGAATAGAAGCCTAAGAGAGCAGACAATCTAAGGAGGACACGGTCAATAATCTCAAGTGCTCATAAAGGCAAGGAGGTAGTAAGTGACCTTGCTTAGAGCTTTTCCTATTGTGAGGATAAAAGCTAGAGTGGACTGGGTTGAGAAATACAAAGACAAGTGGAAGGAGAAAGAACACATGTCAATAGTTCTTTTTCTTCTATTCTCAGAGTTCATATTTTAGGATGTTACTTGTAATTTTTTTTTTTTTCAAAAAAAGATTTGGGTATTGTCAATTCACCTTTTTGGAGAGAATTAAGCTAGAGATGTGTGTCTCGTCTCATGCCTTTCAAAGAGTCCCTTTGAGCGCCGACTACTCTCATTATGTCGTCTTCCTTACTCCAGGGAGAAGGCACAAACAAAACCACTCGACACATTTGACTTCTGGGGAGCAAGATTGTATAAAGGTTTGCTGCAGAGCACGTCCTAGTACTGAAACTGTCTGGAAGACAGTTTTGTCTGGTACCACATGTAACACAAGCTAACTTTCCCAAGCTTTTCTTTATTTAGTATGTTTTAATGTGGATGAATGTCTTGGAAAATAAAAATATGGGAAAATACAAATGTTCCATTTGTACAATTTTTGGTAGATTGTATTCAGATTTAAAACATTAAAATGCTTTGGACCACATGTAAAAGCAACTTGTATTTTGGACCACCCAGACTTGGAACACTGTGATGAAGGACTACAAAAATAAGAAACGTGTAGGTGATATTGTATGTAGTTGGCTATTTTGGTTTAAGAAGTGTTTTTCCTGCTGAGGGAGGAAGAAAATGAAACACTTGTTTAAATTTAAAATACTCCAAATCAGGATCTCTGGGTGGCTCAGTGGTTTAGCACCTGCCTTTTGCCCAGGGTGTGATCTTGGAGTTCCAGGATTGAGTCTCACATCAGGTTCCCTGCATGGAGCCTGCTTCTCTCTCTCTCTCTCTCTCTCTCTCGAATAAATAAATAAAATCTTTAAAGAAAATAAAATAAATACTTCAAACCATGCAAGAGACATAGTTAAAAGAATGCAGTTTCCAGGGGGAAATTCTTTTCTTCTCCCCTTCCTCCTCCCTCCCTCCAACTCTAAAATATATAGACCTATCTCATAGCTCAAAAAAAGTACTTTTCAGAGTAGGAGGTTTTCTAAAAACAAAAACAAATGTTTTGCTTTCTTTTATTTCCTCTTCTTATGGGATTAGACAGTAAAGGCGGAGAAAAATAATTTCGCCCTCTTGGACTTTTGTCTATTTCAATCACCAATGGGGTCACTCTCAAAATATTTATTTGAGAAAATCAAATTGTCTGGTAGTGGAGTTGTCAGAGCTCATATTCTAGGATGTCACTCACTCTCGCAGCCTAGAGATTAAAACCTTCTCGTGGTCTCTACTATTCATAGGATTTTTAAAAAGATTTTATTTATTTATTCACGAGAGACACGGAGAGAGAGGCAGATGGATAGAGGCAGAGACGCAGGCAGAGGGAGAAGCAGGCTCCATGCAGGGAGCCTGACATGGGACTCGATCCCGAGTCTCCAGGATCAGGCCCTGGGCTGAAAGCGGCGCTAAACCACTGAGCCACGGGCTGCCCTATTCATAGGATTTTTTAAATGATTTTATTTATTTATTCACGAGAGACACGAGAGAGAGAGAGAGAGAGAGAGAGAGAGAGAGAGAGAGAGAGGCAGAGACATAGGGAGAGGGAGAGGGAGAGGGAGAAGCAGGCTCCATGCCGGGAGCCCGAGGCGGGTCTCCATCCCTGGTCTCCATCCTGGAGCTCTGTCCCGGGTCTCGATCCCGGGTCTCCAGGATCCCGGGTCTCCAGGATCACACCCCGGGCCAAAGGCAGGCGCTAAACCGCTGAGCCACCCAGGGATCCCCTATTCATAGGATTATTAAACGGAAGTTTTCCGATCGTTCTTTCCCTTAAGAGCGGGCAGGAAATGAGTGAGCGCCGGAGAGCTCTGCTTTCCCCGCCCCCCCTCGCCCCCAGAGAGGACCTTCCCGCGGCGAGGCTCCCTCCCTTGCCTGCCGTGGGCCGAGCGAAGGCCCGTGACGCGCCAGTGGGCTGTGCCCGCGGTGCTCGCAGCGCCCCTGCCTCCCGGGGCCCGGCCAGCGGCGGCCGCAGCGGCTCGGGCTCCCTGCGCCCAGTGCTGCTCCTGGCCAGGCGCCTGCAGCTCAGGACACATCTCAGCTGCGCCCCGGGCCAAGCCTCGTCTGTCTTTTCAAGCTCTGCATGCCACCAACTGAGAGAGAGAATGGGCACGGGGGATTTTATCTGCATTTCCATGACCGGAGGGGCGCCCTGGGGGTTCAGACTGCAAGGTGGCAAGGAGCAGCAGCAGCCCTTACAAGTGGCCAAGGTAGGACCACCGAAGAGGTGCTGTCGCCGCTGCGTGCTGCGAAGGAGTGAGAGCAACCTGTTGATGGTTTTTTTCAAGTTCTGATTCAGGAGTTTAAATATTAGTTTGAGTTTGGCGCTGATGTTAAATTTTCCTAGGATGCGGGTCTGTTCGTGTTTCGAAAAAACTTTGGAGTAGCATATAGCATCTATGTAATTAACCAGTAATTGAAAGTGGGGGGGGGGGGGAGGGAAGAGTGCCGTATTTATCAGCTGAAGAAAAAAAAACAAAAAAACAAAAAAAAGCCTAGTTAATTCAGCTCCTCTGACACCCAGCAAGACACTTGGGAAGTTTCTTCTAGGCAGTTTTAGAATTTGCAGTTGAGTTATTGTTTCGTGTTACTTTACTTGGTTCTGGGAGTAGATAAATGCCTAACCTATTGACTTGGCTTTGGGGACTTGTAGAAAGCGTTGGTAGTGATATTTACAGTGCAACATTTATTGAAAGGCCAGTTTTGGACGATACTTTTAAATACTCTATGAAAAGGTCAGAAAATCTATTTGAAAGAATATTCTTTCAAGGATTTGACAAATAAATGCAAAAATCTATTCCGTTCCATCATGCTTACTCATCTAGCTAAGTGCTCAAAATAAAATTCAAAGACACTAGAAATATAATGTAAGTAACTTATAGGAAACTTTGAAATGCATCTAATAACAATTTTAAATGTTTTAGATGTTCCCATCCTATTGCTTGTTTCTTGCTACCAGTTTTCTGGAGGGGATATGATATTGTCTAAATTGGAAGTCAGCTAAAATAAATGTTAAAATGCATGAAATTTAAGAAGCATTTTACCTGATTTAAGTACTAAATTGTAGTATTGTATAAAAGAACATGTTTGATTAATTTCCACTATATATATATAAAATTGATCTAGATTCTTAGGAAATATGTGGACTACTGGCCTTTGTAGTTATTCTTTCTCTTGGCCTTTTTTTTTTTTTTTTTTTTTTTTTTTTTAATGTTCACTGTGAGGAAAGGAATTTCTATGAAATTTTCTGCTCCTGGGCTTCCATCGCAAAATCCTTTCACAATGCAATGGTGGAATCCTGCCACCTAGTGAAAATTTCAAACATCAAGAATGAAGCATAAAACAGAAGGTGAAAAGCAGAATTTTTAGAACTGGAAAGTTTCTCAGAGACCTCCAGTTCAACTTGCGGATTTTAGATAAGGAAAGAGCCCAGAGAGTTTAAGTAACTTTCCTCTGCTTCCAACTAGCAGTAATTGAAGAATCTGGAAAGATGGTTTCATTGTGTTGCTGTGGGAGTCGATGGCAGGAAACATCAGATGAAACAGGGATACCTAATTTGGAGTGTGCAGAATTCATGAGACTGAACTGGATTTGTTCTGGGTCTGGAATAGCAGTTGGCTGGCTCCAGTTACTGAGATTTGGGTTCTAATTCCAGCTCTGATCTAACTTGTAGCCGGGCCGGAGACAAATCTCTCACCCTTCCTGAGTCATCTGTTGTGAGGTGGTGTGTGTGTGTGTGTGTGTGTGTGTGTGTGTAGAGGGAGAAAGGAAAATTTTTTGAGTGAGGTAGGAAAAGAGGAAGTAAAGAGGAAGTTGTACTCTTCCCTCAGTGAGATTCTCTATTGCTCTAGTATTTTACTGTTCTAATAGCACAACTTAGAATCTCTTGCCTACCAGTTAAATTGTAGAGACAAAGGTGGCTGGGTGCTGTTTTTCTCTATTAGTTCTTCTGTGGCCAGATCTTAAGAATAGGGTGGGTATTGGGTTTCTCCAACGTCCTCAATGTGTTTATTGCAAAGCAGAACTATTATACGGTGATTCTTTTTGAAGAACTAAGGCAAATTGCTAGTGAAGGGTGCTTGGGACCATTTCTCTGCTGATGACATCTCTATCAACAGGATTCAGAGAGGTTTATGATGTGTGTGTGTCAAAAATTCAATCTTGCTCTTCCGCCAAGTCAACTTTCCTAAAATGCCCTGGAAACATATTTGTGATTTTTTAAAAAAATTATTAAAGTATTTGGATGTTTGTTTTAATTTTCTAGTTTGTGATAGTATGAGTAATTGTTTATTCTAAAATATCATTATGAAAGCATCTGGATGTTTGCCTTAATCCTTGTGTGTGTGTGTGTGTGTGTGTGTGAGAGAGAGCGAGAGAGAGAGAGAGAGAGAGAGGAGACTGCAGTGTGCAGTCTAGTTTTTTCCTTTGTGTTAAAGGTGACTAGAGAGCCTTCTAAAGAAAATAAAATTTCTGAGTTAGCATGGCAATGCCTACTTTTGCTGGTCTATTTTTTCTCCTTAATTCAAACTTATACTTAATTTCTTAGACTAGCATTATTTGTTCTAGAAAATCCTTGGAACAAAGTGCTTGTCACTTTCTATGTTATCAAGGCCATGTCCTCAGTGGGATCACTGTTTTTTATTTAAAACTTCAAGTCAACTTGATTCTAGTAATGGTCGCTCAGCTCAATGAAGTGAACGTTGCATGGCATAGATTTCCTCCTTTTCCATGGTGATACTTATGAGGGCTAAGTTGCCTCCAAGAAGCAGGATGGGAGAGGAACAGGGCAGGAAGGCTGGGCAAAGATGGTTGCTAGCAAACACAGTGCTCGCAGTTTTGAAGACCATGCAGACGATAAATTTGGGAATTAAAGAAAAAATATATTAGCAAAGAAAAGGAAATATCAGACAGTGCTTGACAGGCCTCTTAAAATGGGAAGGGTACAAAGCAGTTCTATAGATAACAACAGTTTGACTTGTTATAAAGTATCTGATGTTCAGATTTTTCATGGTTCTGTATCGAATGAAAATTGATCAAGCTGAATTAGTGAAAAAAAAAAAACCCTAGTCTAATGTTATTAACAATGATTAGAAGTTGAGTAGCTTTATAATTCCCGGTAAATAGCCTTCTAGTGACACATTTATCAATTTTGAGAGATGTTCACACATTTTTAGTATTTGGCTGGCTGATTGAACTGTAGGCAAACTCAAACTTTTAAGGATCACTAATAGAAGCATTAGTAATCAAGCTTTTCATTGACATTGATGCTCAAGGACATAAAATTCAGCTTTGTTTTCAAGATTAAATTGAATTTTTAAGAGGCTCAAATAATAACAGTTGCCTGGTTTTTAAGTGTTTATATATCTTTTAATTTATGCTCTAAATACATGTGATAGAAAGCAAGCATTCTAATACAGTTATAGGACAATATTCTGTAAAGTATATTTTCAGGAGATCATTCATAGAAACATTTACTGAGACATTTTCAACATGAAACTTCATTGTATGTATACAGATATTCTTAGAAAAACTATTAGCATTTTACTTTACAAAACTCTTTTTTTTAAAAAAAAGTTTTTATTTATTCATGAGAGATAGAGAGAGGCAGAGACATAGGCAGAGGGAGAAGCAGACCCCACGCAGGGAGCCCGATGTGGGACTCGATCCCAGGACTCTAGGATCACGCCCTGGGCGAAAGGCAGGCGCTAAACTGCTGAGCCACCCAGGGATTTCCAACAAAACTCTTTTTTGGAACATATACTTACATGGCCATGTCTCTGGACATGCTCTTGACAGATCACTTTGGAAAATCTTCATATAAAGAAGTGAGGAGAAATTTTTGTTTTACAAACAAATATTATGAACAATTCAGAAATAACTCACATTTTGAAAATAATGAACAGAGAAATATTTCCATTGTATCCTTTATATGTTTGAATGTTTAGAACTTTAAGCTTTCTTCAAAACATATAGTTATTATTCTCTTATTAAACTTCTCTTCTTTTTTCTTTTTTAGAGAGGGAAAGAGGAAGAGATAGGGTGGAGAAGGGGCAGAGGGAGAGAGAATCTCAAGCAGGCTCCATGCCCAGTGTGGAACCCAATGCAGGGCTCGATCTCACTACTCTGAGATCATAACCTGAGCCTAAATGAAGAGTTGGTCGTTTAACCTATTGAGCTACCCAGGTGCCCCTAAATTTCGATTCAAAGTTTCAAAGAATTTTTATTAAAATTGAGGTGACAAATTGTAATCATCTATTTTATGAGGCAGAAGAGGATTTAATGATTCTGTATGCCCTCTGTTTAAAACTTTAAATAAAGGTATGTTATTTAGGTAAAGTACAATCAAATAACATAATCTTATCCATTAGTGCCATCAGTGAGGTCTCTGAAATGTTTCAAATAAAATAATTCTGGAAACATAGCTATTTCTAAAGGGAAAAGAAATACTTTAATGCGTTTGGATATGTGTATTTGAGGATAAGTGCTCCTTACTACATATGGAAAGTTAGTAACATCTTTGTTAGACAACATGACTGATAATTTTTTATTGAGTTTTTGAGTGCTTTCTAGAAATTCTAAAATCAAATATGCTTATACAAGTCCAGTGCACACTGTGTAAATCTATTAAGCATATGTTGTTTAAAATCTTTGTTTTGAAATTGTGTGTTTTAAGACAGATCACTGTTTGTTGAAAGACAATCAGCTGAGATAATGACTATGCCATAAACTTCACCATTATTGGAACATGACATGTATGTAGTGGACATTTATCAAGCTCTTTTCAGGAAAATTTTTTTTTGCAGTATTTTCTTTGCAGGTATTTTTCTCTCCAAATGACCCCCAAAACTTAAGAAGTAGTTTGAAAAATATCTTCATTTTAGAGATGAAGAAATTCAGGCCCAGAAAGGCTAAGTTACTTGCCAAATGTTACGCTGTAAGAAATGGTGGGATTTGATTGCAAATTTGACTTCTACTTCTGAATTGGTAGAAACAGGTGCCTGAGAGAATAAAGGTAGGCTTATAAAAAACAAACCTTATAAAAAAAATAGTGTGCTCTTCATCCAAATGTGATTTATTTAGCCAAGGCATCCCCCCGGTATCAAGATTTATAAACACTCTGAAGGCAATTTTAATGTGTGGTGAAGATTCAGAACCAGTGCTATAGAAAGTTGAGGCCAGATATGTCACCACAGGGATTCCTAAAGGGTGACATGGTATGGTCTAACACTTCCTCACTGTCCTTTTCCCAGCTGATATAAGAGGAGGACCAGAGAGACACATAAACTGTCTGAGTCTTTAGCATTGTGATAAAGTTATCATTAGTAATGGGAGAGTTTTCCCTTTCTGAAGCCATGGTCTATGGAATGCCAGGAGGCAAAGAGGTGCTGGGAAGCTTAAAAATGATCATTGTAAAGATTGAAGGTGCCTGAAAGAGGGGCATCTGGCAATATATTCCCTAGCAGGATGTCTTCTTTGTCAGTAGAATTCTGGCCTACCAGGCAGCCTGGGTGGCTCAGTGGTTTAGCACCGCCTACAGCCCAGGGCGTGATCCTGGAGACTCGGGATTGAGTCCCACATCAGGCTCTCTGCATGGAGCCTGTTTCTCCCTCTGCCTGTGTCTCTGCTTCTCTTTCTGTGTCCCTTGTGAATAATAAATAAATAAAATTTAAAAAAAATTGTGGCCTACCTAGTACCTATGTGAATGGTGGGATGAGAGTAAGGAAGGGTGGGTGTGGGGAATAAAATTGAATAAAGGTACAAGAGGAGGGAGAGAAAAAGACAGAGATGAGATGGATAGAAAGAATGAGAGAGAACGAGTAGGAACTTAACTGTTTGGTAAGGCAAGGATCCTTGCATCTCCCAGGGGTGAATGACTGTCACAGAAAGTGGTAGGATTTGAACTACCTTGCCAGTACCTGACCCAGATAGGCAACTCTTAGCTAGGGACCAGAAGGTGCCAGCTGGCCTCCTAAGGAACTATTGGGGAGCTTGGAAGGGAGCTGGGCAGGAGCCCTGTTTCCCACGGTAGAGAACTGTGCTGTGGTAAAGCTCTCTAGGGCTCCTTGAAGAAACCACACAAGCACCCTAGCATCTGGACGCTAGCCCCAGAGAGGACAGAGATGACCACTCAGTGTTAACCAAAGAAGTGCGACAACCAGAAAGAGAGAAATGTCACTTCATTCAGTTATGACTATATCTACCAGCCCACTCCTTCTTCAGTCTTCCTGCCTTCCACCTGAGAGAAGCTAGAGGGAGGTAGGGAAAGACCAGACAACACCCACCTCTCGGTGCCAAGCCCTGGAGCCTCTCGGGCCGCTTAGGGAGAGAGCCCAGAGATAGACATTAGATTGAAGCCGTAATTGGACTAGACTATTTTAATACCCAAAAGCCAATGGAAATGCATGGGATCTGACCAAAGTATTATTAAGGGAGGGATTAGGGTTTATCATACTTGAAAGCAGTTGCTGGAAGAAATGAAAAATTCATGTTTATAACTGAATGAGTTATAAAAAACACCTAAAAAACACCAGTTCCATCAGGTTCGTATTATCAAGCACACGTATTTGATATATGTTAGCTTGAAAACTTGCCACCAACTCCTATAACTTCCAGAGATGATCACGTCAAAGCTATTTTATCTAGGTTGAATGAATGCAAATCTGACTTTGGGCAAAAGAAGAAATGTAAGCTACTACTTTTTTCTTTTCTTTCTCTTTTGTGGAGTGTGAATCAGCACTTTAATAACCTGGTGTGCGTTTTGCTATTAGGTAGGTACATACTTTCAGTTAGTCTAAAAAAGTGTTTCTTGGGATCCCTGGGTGGCGCAGCGGTTTAGCACCTGCCTTTGGCCCAGGGCGCGATCCTAGAGACCCGGGATCAAATCCCACGTCGGGCTTCCGGTGCATGGAGCCTGCTTCTCCCTCTGCCTATGTCTCTGCTTCTCTCTCTCTCTCTGTGTGACTATCATAAATAAATAAATTTAAAAAATAAAAAATAAAAAAATAAAAAATAAAAAAGTGTTTCTTGAACATTACTGTCAGGGTCCAGAGCTCTCAATTTAAATATAAGTATTCTGAACTTTTACTGGATATTAATCTAGGGTAACTGTTGTTTTTTAAAGAAAGTCCTATTGCAAATTCCAAAAGGTATGTAATATCATTGTGACCTACATATTATACCTAATGGAATAATAGTTGTATATTTCTAATAGTAGTGGTTTCCAAAATAATTTAATCTCCCTCCATCAGTTAATAAGTTTCCAAGAATATAAGCTAATTTATATATTTAGCTAAAAATACTTTACATGTGTGTATCTTATAATCGTAGTATATTAACATATGTTATCTCATTTAATACCAGTTGAGTAGACAGTTTAATTAATTATTCTCAGTTTATTGATGAAAAAAAAACTGATTCTGAAAAAAAATTATTTGCAAAAATTTATATAAGGGAATCCAAAATCAAATATAATTCTTTCTCCTGTGGCAGGGGCATCATACTACTCTCTGCTTCAGTTTGGATAAAGAGAACAGGCTATCATATAGTAATGCTGAAAACTGCCATAACTGTGATTTAGAGTTTGTATGAAATAGCATGTTACCATCTAAGATTTAACTCTTAAAAACATTTATTTTTTTATTTTTTTTAAGATTTTATTTATTTATTCATGAGAGACACAGAGAGAGAGAGAGAGGCAGAGACACAGGCAGAGGGAGAAGCAGACTCCATGCAGGGAGCCTGACATGGGACTTGATACCCGGACTCCAGGATCACGCCCTGGGCTGGAGGCAGGCGCTAAACCGCTGAACCACCCAAGGATCCCCTCTTAAAAACATTTGTAACAATTTCTTCTTTTAATGGGCTTGAGGAAAAGGATTATGGGAAATGCATCTCCAAGGTCATGTGCAAAGAGAGACAAGATTGGAAAGTGAACCAATTTACTTGTAGCTAAACTTAAAAAATACATGGATTCCAAGATTTGTGTTGTGTCTATTCTACTAGATGCATGATGAAAGACATGAGACTTTTATAAAAGGAAATGGAGAATGCCTACATAGCTTCATTAAACAATCCTTAAGAGTGGGGCACCTAGGTGGCTCTGTTGCGTGGGCCTCTGACTCTTGGTTTCTGTTGAGGTCATGAGCTCATGGGTCGTGGGGTGGAGCCCTGCATCTGGCTCTGCACCCAGTGGGGAATCTGCTTGAAGATTCTCTCCCTCTGCCCCTCCCCACCATTCTTTTGCATGCTTGTGTGCTCACAAACACACTCTTTCTTTGTCTTTTGAGTAAATAAATAAATAAATCTTAAAAAACAAACAAAAACCAGGGATGCCTGGGTGGCTCAGTGGTTGACCATCTGCCTTTGACTCAGGACATGGTCCTGGGGTCCCGGGATCGAGTCCCACATCGGGCTCCCCACAGGGAGCCTGCTTCTCCCTCTGCCTGTGTCTCTGCCTCTCTCTGTGTGTCTCTCATGAATAAATAAATAAAACCTTTAAAAAAAATTTAAAAACCCAGTCCTTAAGAGTGAAGAACATCATGATGTTAAAAGCCTTATATGAGAACAAAGTATTAGTTATTTCATTGTTTGACCACCTCAATGAGAACATATTTATAGTATTGAATGACCTTAGGCATTTTATTTTTTTAAATTCTTTTTTATTATTAAAAAGTAGAGTTGGCCAGGTTCTCAGCAAATTGTCTTCAATGTCTTTGTGAAATCCATTGGTATGTGACAGATCACTGGCAATAGTAGGTCCACTTTGGTGTTATGATGGTCTGTTTGTAGTTTTCTTAACTTGCTTTTAAATGTGGTGTGTTTCAGATAAATATATTGAAAAACACTCTGGATTTGGCATTTGAAACATTGTGCAAAAGTGCTTGTCTCTTGATTATCCAACAAATAGTATTCTTAACCTTGATTTTGGGTTTTTATAATCCTGCTCATCCATGTTTGGCTTTTCTGCTTTTATTTGGAAGCAGTTTGGGTCTTGGATTGGTAAAACGATTGAGTGGATGAGTTTTCCTGAAAAGAATTACAGGTTTATTCTCTAATTATGCCTATGCAATACTCCTTCCTTTACTACTCTTCCTTCGTTCTCTTTACCAAAATTTTCCTGGCTTGAATTTCACCATTTTAGGATACAGATGATTTTTTTCCCTAAGAAATTTTTTAAAAGATTTATTTATTCATGAGAGACACAGAGAGGCAGAAACAGAAGTAGGGAGAGAAGCAGGCCCCCTGTGGGGAGCCTAATGTGGGACTCCATCCCAGGACCCCGAGATCATGCCCTGAGCCTGATGCTCAACCACTGAGCCACCCAGGTGCCCCCTAAGAAAAGTATAATAACAGCCGATGAGTGTTATTTTCCCCAAACATCTTACTGATGAAATAGTATTTTCTGGAGATAATTTTCTTTTCTTTTTTTTTTTTTTTTAAAGATTTTTATTTTATTATTCATGAGAGTCACAGAAAGAGAGAGAGAGGCAGAGACACAGGCAGAGGGAGAAGCAGGCTCCATGGAAGGAGCCCGACGTGAGACTCGATCCTGGGTCTCCAGGATCATGCCCTGGGCTGAAGGCAGGCGCTAAACTGCTGAGCCACCCAGGGATCTCCCTGGAGATAATTTTCTTTAAGAAATTCCTATATAATGTTTCCTGAATGCAAGCACTTCTTTAACAACTTTTTAAATATGATGTGAAAATTCTGTGAGGTTATCATTGTTTGAGATCCCCATTACAGTCAGAAAGAGGTTAAATGACTTCCCCAGGTCACAGAGGTAGTTAGGGTTAGACCTGGATTTGGCTCCAGGATTTGTACTCTACACACACAACTCTTGTGGGTCTGGTGTATTTTATTCATTTTCACAAAGGGGTATAAAGTCAGTGAATTTAGATGGTAACTGGGTACTGACTTTCTACCTCCTGCATGGCTCTTGGTCTGTTTCCTGTTCTGTATGCCTTCACTTAGGACTTCAGCCCAGGCCCTTTCTCTTTGTCTTTCAGATAACTATAAGCCTTTTAACTGTCTCCCTGCTTTGGGTTTCACATTCCTCAGATTTGTGCTACAGAGAGCTGCCAGAGAGATTTTTCTAAATCACCTGTTATATCACTGCTTAAAATACTTCAAAGTCTCCCCCATCATAGTCATCAAAAGAACCATTAACATTGAAGAAATCTTATTATGTACAATTGAGCACTTTATGAATTATATTGTACACAGTAGCTTTACCTCCTTTTTTTTTTTCTGCAAATAAGGGAACTGAGAGTTAGAGAAGTTAACTAACTAACTAACTAAATAAATAAATAAATAAAAAGAACACACAGCTGGTAAATGGTAGTAGGTCCAGGACCAAGGCCAGTTTGATGCCAAAGCCCATGCTCTGAGCTGCTCCCCGCAACCAGGGCTTGTTCACTGGCTTATGACTCCACTGTGGCACCCATAACCCTCCATGATCTGGTCCCTGCCATACTGTCCAGCCCCATCACCTGGAACTCTCTTAAATGAGCACCTAGCCATTTGAAAATAGGACAGTTGGGATCCCCGGGTGGCGCAGTGGTTTGGCGCCCGCCTTTGGCCCGGGGCGTGATCCTGGAGACCCTGGATCGACTCCCACGTCGGGCTCCCGGTGCATGGAGCCTGCTTCTCCCTCTGCCTGTGTCTCTGCCTCTCTCTCTCTCTCTGTGTGACTATCATAAAAAAAAAAAAAAAAAGAAAAAAGAAAATAAGACAGTTTTCTCAAAACACTCTGCCTTTCTAGCTATTAAGATTCATTCCTGCTGTGTGCCCCCCTTCCTCTGGCACCTACCCTAACACACTTGGGAGAAATTTTACTCACTCTGGACAACTGTGTTCAGAGTCCGTTCTCTGGGAGATCTGAGTCAATTTTCTGGTCAGAGGGAAGTAACCATTTGCTCAGCTGTGTTCCCTTTATCACACACAGGTTTCACTGCATGCCCTTGTACACTTTGCTACCTCTGGCTATAATTTTTGTACACATGTTTATTTCTTCCATTACACCAGTCATATCCAAAATGTTTTGATTGGGCCTCCTTAAGTAAAACAGTTTTAAGTGTAGTCCATTTATATATACATCATATACATTTGAATGGTGTGTGTGTGTGTGTGTGTGTATATATATATATAGGATATAGAAATGAGATACATATACATATATGTAATACTGCGCTAATATTTTGTGTACTAAATACAATATATCAAAAAAATTTTAAATTTTTTTTTTTAACTTTTTATTTATTTATGATAGTCACAGAGAGAGAGAGAGAGGCAGAGACACAGGCAGAGGGAGAAGCAGGCTCCATGCACTGGGAGCGCGACGTGGGATTCGATCCCAGGTCTCCAGGATCGTGCCCCGGGCCAAAGGCAGGCGCCAAACCGCTGCGCCACCCAGGGATCCCCCCAAAAATTTTAAGAATAAAAAATATTGCTGATTTTATCTTTGTTTTAAACTAATACTTTTTTTTTTTTTTTACTTTGACAGCACAAAAAAGCTTCTCATTCTCACTGACCAGAAGTTTCTTTTTTCAGTGAGACTTATGTGATTAATAGACCCTATGATTCCAAAAATCCGAGTTTGACCCCATGTGGTATATATAATTCAGAGGTCTAGTGAAATTTTAATTCATTTCAATACTTGAATCTAAAGACTGTCATGGATGAAAAAGAGAACCTCTTAACATAGGTAGATCCATATTGAGGAAATAAAACACAAACTAGAAATTATTTTTCATTTTCAACTGATAATGCAAATGTTTTGTTGTAATTTGAGGAGTAGATTTCTATCTTCCTTAATAACCACATTTTGTCCTTACAAACTAATAAAAATAGGCTACATTTTCATATTTTAGTGTTAAAATCTCACTGATACTTTTTACTTGAAAGATTGAAAACCTGTTAGAAATTCTTTTTTTCAGGGCACCTCAGTGGCTCAGTCCAGTTAAGAATCTGCCTTTGGCTCAGGTCATGATCCCCGGGTCCCAGGATTAAACCAGCTTCTCTCTCTCCCTCTGCCTGCCATTCCCCTGCTTGGGCTTGCACATACATGTACTCTGTCAAATAAATAAAATCTTTAAAAAAAAAGGAAATTCTTTTTTTTTTCTAGTTAGGTGTGTAGATAAGACATTTAATTAATTTATTTATTTTTAAAGATTTATTTATTTACTTATGATAGACATAGAGAGAGAGAGAGAGGCAGAGACACAGGAGGAGGGAGAAGCAGGCTCCACGCCAGGAGCCCAATGCCGGACTCGATCCCGGGACTCCAGGATCGCGCCCTGGGCCAAGGCAGGTGCTAAACCGCTGAGCCACTCAGGGATCCCCTAGATAAGACATTTTAAAGAATAACACACAAATAGTTCTCAACTAGAAAAATTACATCATTATAGAAACATCTTCAGTAACTCTTCAAAATCTTTGTTTCATCAATTTCTTCTTTTGAAAAGTTGCTTTCAAAGCAATTTATTGTAGGGGACGTATTGTATTTATTATTCTAAAACATAGACCAGGTAACCGATGACTAAGAGCTACTTATTCCAAAAAAAGTCAATAAATTTGGAATATTAATTTATCTGCTAAATAAAACTGTGAAACATTCTTAGATTCTACAACTCTTATAAAGATTTGCAAGAGATACCATTGAACCTCAGAGATAGAAATTTCTATGATATAAAAATTTTCCTGGTCACTTCCTATATAACTGCAACATGTTTTAAAGATCCTAGTATATTTTAAATATGAGCTTTTATAAAATTAATCATACTGATGACATCTGTAGCACTTTTGCACTGTCTTCAATTTATTTTGTTATACAAATTTGCCTTCAAATTATGCACTGAATGATTTTTATGGAAGGCACCTCCATAACCATACCCTAGAATCTTTTCTTGGGTAAGATTATGTTAAAGCAGCTGCTTTCTCAATAGTGTTATGTACATTTTTCTCCATAAACGCTGACTTTTAAAAAATTAAATAACTCATTTACCTTTGAGAACTTATCTCTATGATCTTCCTATTAGTTCTCCAAAGGAATAGTTCTTCATCTATGAAAATATCAAAGTAGAATCTTGAAAATACTGTAGGTTGGGACATACCAACAACATGTTCTTTTATTAAATTTTACAACAAACTTCCCCCAGCATGTAGTTTGTTCTGATATTGTTTCTACCAATTTCTTGGGGGTTTTTTGCATCTTAAATAATATTTTCAACGATATTTGCTAACAAAAAATACATTTTAGTTTGTTGCCAAGTGTACTATTTTAGCCATTTTTTTTATTGCATCCATGAAGAATTTTCTGAACATTATCATTTGCTTTAAATTGTGTAGTTTTAAACTGAGTTGCCTGACTTTAACCATTGTTGGGAAAACAAGTCTAGAATTTTTTTGTGTTCTGGATGTGTTATTAAATATCTTAACTGACCACTACTTCACTCTAACACTGGCTAACATTGATACTGGAGAGCTTGGTTCTTGTCTCATGGAGTCGAAGAGTGAATCCCCGCAGACAACAGGGAGTGAGCAAAGTGATAGAAATTTATTAACCAGACATCCAGAGAAAACCCTCAAAAGTGAGAAAGGTCAGGACAGGGTTGTCACTGAGGGCTTTTATGGTCTGTCTTTTACAGGAAACTGACCAGGGAACTCGGTAAATTTCTTGTCAATATCAGGGTGGATATTTAGAACAAACATGGTGGACTTGTAACTATCATAATAACAAACAAGATGTTTTTGTAGATATCATGAGCCCAAACAAGGTGTTCCCTTCTCTCCGGTTAATACCTCCTCCATAACATTTCTCCACATCTGAGATTTCTGTGAGCCTAGTCAAGTGGTCCATGGCCTTGAGATTCTTGTGCCTTCTTGGTTTGAGCAGGGACTATTCATCACACCTTAATGACATATTTCTTTGTGGTCTGGTGAGTTTCTGCGATTACTTAGTAGCCATTAAAGAAGGATACACCTAACATTTTGGAGCTAGGGAACCAGGTTTATTTTTTCTGTTTTCTTGGGATGGGTAGGAGCCTGACTCTGGGGCCTTTCCCTTATCTTTCCCTGCCTAGCCCTGCCTGCCCCTAACTCGTTCCTACCTCAATATGATCTGCACAATATAGTAAAGCTCCTTTCTAACAACAGTGAATATAAATTAATATTCCAAATAGTCTTCTTGGTAATTTGGGATATTTTATCTACCTGTCATATGATTAGGCAATAATGATTTTTAATCTCACAAAATGGCTGATGAAGAGTTTCTGTAGGATTATAGAGAAGGGTTAACTCTGCCATATTCTTGTTCTCTTGTACTTGAAATGTAAATCTTACCTTTATTTAATAGCTTCCTTTCAGGAATATATTAAAACTTGTGTCATTTTGTGGGAGTTAAAATTGGGTAATACCAAGGAAATTAATCAAGCACTGTAAAACATTATATATTATAATATGCTGAGAGAGAACGAACATGTAAGGAACCATCGTTCCTTTCTGCCATGTTGGGAGGTCCCCCGTTCAGTGGGGTCACCTCAAATATTATATGAAACTCATAACTGCTTGGACTAGACGACCAGGGCACCTATGTTAGCTGTTATGCTAATGTAGATTAAACATTAGTTGGTACTCATTTCCTTCTCATTTCTGAGATGAAAATAAATGTCCATAGATGTTTCAGCTGCCTTGGCAGCTACGTGCAGTTATGTCCAGGCACTGTGCCCTACAAGTATGAAAAAGGGCCCTGGAACAGAAGCATCCTTGGCAAGTTCATGGAACCTTAAAGATGCCAGTATAGCTGGCACATATTTCCATTAGAAATTGCTATAGAAGGCCTCCTGTCTTAACAGTGATAAAAGTGAAAAACCCTCTCTCCTGGGAACCCGGAGCATGTGGTTATTTTCCCATCATTAAATGATTAACATACTGGTCCTACTAGGACAACTTTGAACTGTCCTCTTCATATGTCCTCCTTATCCATTTCAGCTTTTCATAATGCAACAGCCTACTGACCAGTGTCTAGAACACTTTATTTAAATGAATAAATTGCCACTGCCTCTCATGTGGAAGTTTAGTTAGAAATTATATGAAACGAATCTTTCTCTTCCTCTGAAATTGATCCTCCCAGGGAGAGAAGAATAATTTAAGGAGTGTTAAGGAGAATTTGATACATGGAGCCTGTTTATTTTGACCTTGATGTCAAACCTAGGATAAAGAAAAGTTTTGTATTTTCTGTGTGTCTTAATTTCATTTCTCCTTCAAAAAAGAGATATTCTTTTTTTTTAAAATCTTTTTTTAAATTTTTATTTATTTATGATAGTCACAGAGAGAGAGAGAGAGAGAGAGAGGGGCAGAGACAGAAGCAGGCTCCATGCACCGGGAGCCTGATGTGGGATTCGATCCCGGGTCTCCAGGATCGCGCCCTGGGCCAAAGGCAGGCGCCAAACCGCTGCGCCACCCGGGGATCCCAAAAAAGAGATATCCTTATTTAGATATTGTTTGGGAACTGACCTTTGAACGGACAAAAGCATTTTAATGCTGCCATTTCTGTGTAACTTTAAACACATTTTTCTGAGCCTCATTTTCCTTATTTGTAAAATGGGGTGCTATGTAATGAAATTTCTGTTTTTGTAGATAAAAGGTGTCACCAGTTTGACAGGTGAATCTGAGACCCAAAGAACTGGTTAATAATGTATCTTACCAAACTGTAGATATTGTGTATTCAGATATCACATAGTAATCATGCAGTAAAGGAGTCTCTCATCATCATCATTGTTCTAACTAGAGGAAGAAGTAATTGTCTTCTACACAAGTTTATTTTTTCTTCAGAAGTTAAGAAAGCACTAAACCAAACCTTTGGTTTATACAAATGGAAGTGAAGAGCATGAAAGGCAAATAGAACAAGATGTGATACTTCTTTCACCCAGTGTCAATATTTATTTTTGATAAAATGCAACAGTTTGCAAAATGTTTGCAGTATCAATGATTAACCACAATTTCTTTGTTATGCAGTTTAATTAGTTTAAGGCAAATGGATCCTAAAATTATACATTATACAAGGCCAAATAAAATGATTGTCTTGCTTAAATATAGTACAGATTTTTAAAAAAGATTTTATTTATTTATTTTAGATAAATAACATGAGTGGGGGAAGGAGCAGAGTTAGAGAGTCTTCAAGCAGACTGCCTGCTGAACACAGAGCCTAAGGCAGGACTCGAACTCACAACCTTTATTAATCAAGCACTATAATTAAAATCATCATCATCATTATTATTCATTATTATTATCATGACCTGAGCCTAAACCAAGAGTTGGTCACCCAAATGACTGAGCCACCCAGATGTGCCCAGATTTTTTTTTAAGGAAAGTACCTGAAGCTATAAAGAATTAATAGCATATAATTGTGTTGAGCTCTGTTTAGAGTGAGTGGACTCTGACTCTTTCAGGCATATTAATCTCTGTGCTTCAGTTTCCCCATTTGTGAAGTGAGGATAGTGTTAGGACCGATCTCTAAGGATTATTTTCAGGGTTAGAAATTATAAATATAAGTCACTTAACACAGAGGAAACATGAAGTGGTTTTAAAAAAATTACTAGTATCACCTCTTGTGGTTATTTAATTTATTTAACCAACTTTTGTGAAATTGAAGGAATATTTGCTGTCTTCTACACAATACCTTTTAAAATCTGGATCTCAATGTCATTGGAAGGGCCCCTGCAGTCCTTGGGATCCCTCCCTGTGGGATGGCATTTAATGGTTTCAGAATGTGGCCTCACACTCCCTGAGTAAGAAGCCATGCCCCTTTCCTTGGAAACAGCATATGGAAATCATCACAAAGAAAAGGAATCATTTCAAGTGCTTTGAAAATATAAAAGAAAATAAATTGTCCCTGGTAAGTAAATATAGGACACTGATCTCTGAGTAGTTAGGAGAACTCAGTGCCAGGGCCTTTGGCGAAGGCTAATGAGTACTTCATTCCCTCCCCCAACGACACCCCCGCACTCTTCTCTTCCAAATTAGAAGTTATTACTATATAAGGCTGCTTTTTCTAAGTAAATGATAATACATTAAGCTCTTGGTGTTTTTAGCTTTCCAAACAGTGATGAGTTATTTTCATCAGTCAAGATCAAATGAAAATGAAAAACAAAATTTGTGAAAGGCTCAGGCCTTGGGAGTCAGATATTACCCTGGAACTCACCTTCATTTTATTTCTTTTGTGAGAAACACAACATTTTCCATTGGATGGCGCTTAGCATGACTGATATTAGGTTGAATTGTGTAAATATTATATTACGTTTATTGGCTGCTGCAGGGAGTCCAAATGCAGTGACCCATTTTGGGTCTCCAGTCTCCTGGCTGCTTGCCTGCCAGATGGGGAAATGTTGATCAGAAGAGATTTCATCCTGAGGCAGAGCTGCTATCAGGAAAGGAAGCGCATCATTGTGTGCTTCCTCTATGCCCAGATCACCCTGGAGCTTCATGCTGAGTGAGTTACCAGGGTTCCTTCAGGGCTGAGGGGAGACACAAATTCAATTAAAGATCCCATTATGATATTTATTCCATTTTGTTCTTTATTACCTTCACTAGTCTGAGCCTCTGCTTCTTTCTTATTTGAGAAAGTAAATTCCTTCTTCTCTATCTTCACTGCCTCCATTCTCCTAATTCTCACTCTTTATCTAGTTCTTTTTATGCGTCTCTTACCCCACAGAGTTTTCTAAGCAAATTAAGACATCAAATCTGATGTTGCTTTATCTGCAGAAGAAAGAGGAGAGATACCGTGTGTGTGTGTGTGTGTGTGTGTGTGTGCGTGTATGAGAGAGAGAAAGAGAGAGAGAAAATACAAGAAATTCTGCTAAGTCTCTCTTAACTGATTTTCATGGAAGGTAATAACATACTGGATTTTTTGATTCAGGCATGAGATGAACAGCAATGGAGGATTATTTTGTCTTTATAAGCATTTTCCGGGAGTGTGTTTTCAGTGGTTCAGCACTTCACTCCTAGAAACACCTTTTTAAGTTTTTTAAAGGCTTTTCACCTCCTTTCACTATTTCTGTTCTAAGCTGCTTGCTTCTTCCTGTGAGGCTGTTCTCATTTTCTCCCAACATGACATGTTTGTTCTTCCCTCGGTCCTCTGTAATTTTGCCCATGACCTTTCCTGAAATAGAATGTTCTTCTATTTGTTTCTCCCAGGCACCTAGTAGGTATACAATAAAGACTGTTACTTTTTAGCTGATTGGTTAATACTGACTCCTCTTTGTAATTGACCAAGTGATAACATTGCATTCAGTCAAAAATAAATACATATTTGTTTGGAGAATTTTATAACTTCATCAGAACCTTTAAGGATGAAAACATGAGTTGAAGTTCACATCTGCATCAAAGCCAAGTGGGAACCTGAAGACAGTTATGCTTCGGGATTGAAGATAAGGTTGGAGGGCTGGGACAGAGATGGGGACAGAGGACAGCAGGGACTGGGGTGGCAGGGATTAGGGTCTGTAGCACAGCATGAAACAAGGAGATATTTGCTTTAGGTATTTACAATACTTCTAGACTGGAACTCTTACTCAGGCCCTAGGTGTCCCGGAGCCAAGGTGGCAAAGAGTGTTGTCAGTGTGTGATATACCTTCATATTTTGCACTTAAACAAGAAAATATTATTTTTGGTATGGACATTTCTAATTAGCATTTCTAGTTAAAAAGTTTGCATTTTTCCATACTTCTATTGGCACCTTGCTCTTTGAAAGCAAGACCATAGCTATTGGGATCTTCTAAAATAGTGCTCTTTGAGCATCTGCCTTTGGCTCAGGGTGTGATCCTGGGGTCCTGGGATGGAGTCCCACATTGGGCTCCTGGCGGGGAGCCTGCTTCTCCCTCTTCCTATGTCTCTGCCTGTCTGTCTCTCATGAATAAATAAAATCTTTAAAAAATAAATAAAATAGTGCTCTTCAAGGTGGATGATATACATGTATATTATACATATGTGTCATTAGATACTTAGGGCACACTTATATACTTATTGAAGTGTTGTTGAATAAATAAATGAATGACTCGATGTACATCTGTTATTCTTTAGTGGGAGAATGGCAACCACTATAAAGCCTGATCTCACTGAAACTTTACCTGATGCTTTTTTAAATGTGCAATTTATTTAAAGGGTAATTAGAATAATAATATATGTTTTATATGTGTGCGATCATATTTTTATTTGATATTATGTAGTAACAAGGCACCAATCCAAAGGGTGCAGTGAAAAGCCTGAACTGAACTGAGAACTGGGAAGCCTGAATTCTATGCATGGTTCTGATGTGACTTTGCTCTGTGACCTTTAAGTGTGGTGTCATTAAAATTATCTGACTCTCAATTTCTCTATTTATAAAAGGAAAGATTTAGGATAGATGATTTTAAGGTCTCTTTCAGCTAGGGTCTATTTTATTTTATTTTTATTATTATTTTTTAAGATTTTTTTTATTTGACAGAGTGAGTGCATAAGCAGGGGGAACCAGGACAGGGAGAAGCAGATTCCCTACTAGATGGGGAGCCTGAGGTAGGGGCTTGATTTCAGGGGCATGATCTCTGGGATCATGACCTGAGCCAAAGGCAGACATCTAACTGACTGAGCCACCCAGGCACCCATTAGCGAGCATCTATTTTAAATCAAGAAGATAATAGGTGCAAGAAAATGTCCATAAATAGTCGCATTTTCTCTGTTAGCTTGAAAAATAAAGTAGTAATTTTTGGGAAGAGCAATTCTTTCTTTTTTTAAAGATTTATTTATTTATTTGAGAGAGAGAGTGGGGGGAGGGGCTGCAAAAGAGGAAGAGAGAATCTCCAGCAGGCTTCCCAGTGAGCAAGGAGCCCGATGCAGGGCTTGATCCCAGGACCCTGAGATCATAACCTGAGCCAAAGTCAAGAGTCTGATGCTTAACCTACTGAGCCAGCCAGGCTCTCTGAAAGGGAAAATCTTTATACAGCATTTTATGGTAATTTGATTTGCCTTTCTCCAACTTATAATTTAAACATATTTGTTTTAAAAAAAAACACAAAAATTATCAAAAAGGTATCAATTTAATGTATTCTTTCACAAGATTTTCTTTTTCTATGCTTAAAATTGTATTGAGTGAATTACCACTGCATTTTCTTATGCTTCTTTTTTCAGTAGACACTCAATTCTTTTTCTTTATATTTTTCTAAATAATGAGAGAGTTCCCTAGCATATGCTAATGTAACCAGTATATTTTAAAAATACCATTAAGAATTTGTGGATTTAAACACAGTTGATGTTTTTAAAAATCTAACTTCTCTACTCAGACCCTGGATGTGACATAATTCATAACTTTTAAGTTTTGTTCTCCTTACCTTACTAGAAATTCCAAAGAGACAATGGGTGTGGACCATCTCATCCAGTAAAACCACTCGTTCTGATCTAGCTGTTCACTTCTGTGAGGTATTCTAGTTAGATGGAGAAGAGGGAATGTATTTGATATTCCTCATCTATTCCTTAAACCTCTCTCACTAGGAAAAAATGTCTCAAAAAAGAAAAGGAGAGTTTTTAACATATTGGCCTTGATTAGTTTAGTTCCCCATCTTAAAGTGCTAGATTCTTTTTTTTTTTTAAGATTTTATTTATTCATTCATGATACACATAGAGAGAGAGAGAAAGAGAGAGAGAGGCAGAAACACAGGCAGGGGGAGAAGCGGGCTCCATGCAGGGAGCCCGATGCGGGATTCGATCCTGAAACTCCAGGATCGTGCCCTGGGCCAAAGGTAGGCGCCAAACCGCTGAGCCACCCAGGGATCCCCCTAAAGTGCTAGATTCTTAATCAGATCGTGTCTCTATCCCACAAGTGGATTGCTCAGAGTTTATGGCTTTTTTTAAAAAAAGGAAAATAGCTAGAATTGAAAACGGTTTTTATTTTTGGATTATGAAAGATGACACATTGTTCTTATAAAAACGATTCAAACATTACAGAAAAGGATAAAAATAAAGTAAAAATCATACAGCCCAGGAATGATACATTATTAACATTTCTTTTTTTTAAACATTTTGTTTATTTATTTGAGAGAGAGAGGACAAGCAGTGGGAGCAGAAGGCAGAGGGAGAGAAAAGGCAGACACTTAATTGACTAAGCCACCCAGGCACCCCACAATATTAACATTTCAGTGAAGAATTATTTAGACCCCTCTTCCAGCACATGTGCTAACTTACAGTCACACTTACATTCAATTCTATGTGAAATGAATGGTACTAAATGAAGTCCTTATCAAGTAACGCTGCACAAATACCATGTTGTGTCAATGAATACTGATGTATATCATAATTTTTAATGGCTGCATGCTGTTGCATTGTATGGACTCACCACTGTTTATATAACCCATCCCCTCTTGAACATGTAAGTTTTTTCTAAATTTTCAACATTAAAATTAGTACTGAGATGAATACTTTTGTCTTTATAAAGTATATTTGTGTACTGGTCTGATCATTTCTGCAGAATAAATCCCTAAAAGTAAAATCACATGTCTGAGGGCATGCTATATTCTTTGGTGAAAATGAAGACTATCTGAATAAAGATATAAAGAGAAGTTTTCTTATGCGTATGTTATGCATTATTACACTGGCAAGTATAATTGTTTTTAGCTGATAAAATAAGTAAATATAAAAAGTCAAATAATCTATGTAACATACTTTGATCTCTAAACATTTAAAAATATTGGTTCTGATTTGTAACTTTATTTATCTAAAGATTTTAATTTATTTATTCATGAGACACACACACACAGAGAGAGAGAGAGGCAGAGACAGAAGCAGAGGGAGAAGCAGACTCCACGCAGGGAGCCCGATGTGGGACTGGATCCCCAGTCTCCAGGATCAGGCACTGGGCTGAAGGCAGTGCTAAACCGCTGAGCCACCCGGGCTGCCCTATTTGTAACTTTAAAAAAATGTCTTGGAAGAAGAATTCTTGAGAGGAAAAAAAATTCCAACTTTTTTCAGTTCTATTAAATTTCCAGATTGTTTCATGATGAAAAATTTAGGGATCCCTGGGTGGCGCAGCGGTTTGGTGCCTGCCTTTGGCCCAGGGCGCGATCCTGGAGACCCAGGATCGAATCCCACGTCAGGCTCCCGGTGCATGGAGCCTGCTTCTCCCTCTGCCTGTGTCTCTGCCTCTCTCTCTCTCTCTCTCTCTCTCTGTGTGACTATCATAAATAAATAAAAATTTAAAAAAATATATTTAAAAAAAAAAAGGATGAAAAATTTGCAAAAAGTTTAGTGTCTTAAAAGTAATGGGCAAAAGGTATTAATTCCTGTATCAATGATACCTCAGTAAGGTTATTTAAAAGATACACATAAAAAAGAAGAAGAATAAGAACAAGGGGCACCTGGGTGGCTCAGTGGTTGAGCGTAGGCCTTTGGCTCAGATTGTGGGATTCAGTATTACATCAGGCTCCCGCAGGGATCCCTCTTCTCCCTCTGCCTATGTCTCTGCCTCTCTCTCTCTGTGTCTCTCATGATAAATAAATAACATATGTAAAGAAGAGGGGGGGGGAGAAGGGATTGAAAACAAAAGAACTTATTGGAAACACATACCACTATACCAGTAGCCACCACCCCCACTCACCATTCTCATTGAAGGGCACTTAGTAATACAGTATTCTTCTAAGCAAAGCCCAAGGTGGCTTTTCTCTAAAGACACTGAAATAATATGTGGAGAACATGAAGGAATTTTGTGTGGATAATAGTACCCCAGAATGAAGCCCTTCTCATTCTGGCACAGGGAGAAATGGGTTGTGGTCTGAAGTCGGATACCATACTCTTCCCCACACCACACAGAGCTCCTAGTAAAAAAAACGTACAAATGAGAGGCCACCCAAGGATCACCAAGAATATGGAGAGCATCGGCAAGATGGAAGGGAAAGACCAAAATATACAAATGGAAAATATGACTCTAGAGGAAACAGACAATTTAAGGAATAGAAACTTAAAAAAAAAAAAAAAAAGGCAAGATGCCTAATATAATCAACAAGATTCAACAAGATTTATGACCATAAAACAAGAAGGATGATTTAAATGGGTAAATTAAATACAAATAACATGAAGGAATAGAAAATATGGAAAGCAAAGTTGAGAAAGTTTCCAGAATACAGTTAAAAAGACAAAAACATATATAGAAACCATCCAGAAGATGCAGTATCTAATAGAAGCCCCAAAAGAAGAGAACAGAGAAACTAGACGGGAGAAATTATCAAGTAAATACCGGAAGACACTTTCTTAGAGCTGGAGGGCTTGAGTTTCAGATCGAAATTGTCTACCTGCAGGCACACCAAGATCCCATGCCTGTACAGTCTCTTGAAAATAAAGAGAATATTCTACATGCTTCCATGCTTCCAGAAGGACAAAAGTAAATTCATCCATGAAGTATGGGAATGAGAAAGAAAGGATATTTCTCATAATTGACCAGAAAACACAAAACAAAGCAAACCAGCATACATTTTGAAAGAATGTATAGAAATTATAGAGTATAGTTAGTTATACACTTAAAAAACCCACAATATTAATGCCCAGGGAATCAGGGTTTACAGCTTTTCATAGTATTATCAAGAGAAGATAATCAGATAAATCAGATTGAAAAAAAACACAACTATTCTAGGGGCACCTGGGTGGCTCAGTGGGTTAAGCATCTCACTGTTGATCTCAGTTCAGGTCATGATCTCAGGGTCATGAGTTTGAGCCCATTGTTGGCTCTGCACGGGGCATGGAGCCCATTTAAGATTCTCTCTCCCCGTCTTTCTCTCCCTCTGCCCCGCCTCTCCCCTCTCTCCCAACCTGTCCTAAAGAAATAACTAAACTCCATTGCTCCTTATTAAAGCACAGGGACCGGACCTGTGGACAGAAAGAGCTGTGGCCATTGCTGCCTGCTACTTCTGCTGCTCTGGGATTATGAGGAGCAAGTGATTATGTACCTTGGAGTTGGGAGAATTAAAGATAAGAGAAGTTCCAAAAGGATGATATTTCTCTTTTGAGAGATGAAAATAAGTTGTATTCATGATAAGGCCACATATAAAAAAAGTATTGCAAAAAATGTCATTGTATTGTTTTCCTAAAGTTACAGTGTCAGTTTCAAGAGAAAGATTTCCTTACGGGAAACACCATCATCGAAATTTAGATCTTACAATTATTTTTTTTTTTACAATTATTTTTTTAACAAAAGATTTTCTCTATTTATTTTAAGAGAGGGAGGGAGAGCACAGAGAATGTGTGGGAAAAGCAGGCTCCCCACTGAGCAGGGAGCCCAATGGAGGGCTCCATCCCAGGACTCTGGGATCATGACCTGAGCTGAAGGCAGATGCTTAACTGACTGAGCCATTCAGGTGCCCCTAGAATTATTTTTTTTTTGTTTTAATTTACAAAAGTATTGCAAAACCTCTGTTTGGTTTTTAATATAGCTTATATAATTTCATCTTAATACAATTTAAAGGTTTCTAATATGGGTGGTTCTTAGAAAAAGCTGATTTATTTAGTAGAAGATCAAGCCTGTGTAGTATAAAGCGTGGAGCAATGACCATCTCTGGTCCTCTGTTAAATTTTCTGGCTCAGCAGAGGATCCCCTAGGCAGGCCCAGCAACCTGGCTAGGAGTACAGGTCCAAATGACTGGGTGCTGAGAGATGAGAGTGTGGCTCCTGTGTACTCTCAAACATCCTTTAGATCTTAACAAAAAAGTACCAATGATTGTAAATTCACTCTGGGGAAACATAATATGGAAGATAAATCTCCTTTCATGGAAACATTGAAAGAACAGGAACTTATATACATGTGGACCATCTATTCCTTCTACATGTTTAGTTTAATTACTTTCTTTCTTTCTTTTTTGGCCCTTAGCTTAATTTTGTGGTGGTAGCAGAGTGGTTCTGAGGCAGCCCAAGCTAAAAATATGCTGGTGGGGGGCTTGACTTATAGGAATTGACGTGTTTGGGTGTGTGGGAAGGGAGGAGAGTTTGTGGGAAATGGCGAAGCTTGTTCCTCAGCCTTGCTGGCAACCTTTCATTCCAGTAGAGAGAGATTAGATGCAAGCGATAGAAACTGAATTCTGTGAAACTGAGGGCCAGAGTCTGCCAGAGTCCAGATGATGATGTGTGACACAGCCCTGTGGAGGGGGATGTTCTGGCATTTTTTCTCATGTGTGGTGAGGTTTGGGTAGAAGGAGGGAATGACAAGGGCTGAAGACATTGTAGTTTATTTCCTTGAGAGCTTTGCAGCTTTGTGCACAGGAACCACAACTCTTCTAGCAGAAAGGCAGCCTTGTCATGGAGGCTTCCGGAAAGAGTGGTTGATAGGGGTGGCCATGGATGGATTGAGGGCCATACCCATCTGTGGGAAGGCGGGAGCAGAAGGATGTGAGTGAACTCTACGTAAGCATGGAGCTGAAGCTAGCAAACTTCCAATTATTAGTGTCCCCAGGGGCATTGTGATTACACTTACGGACAGAATATGGACAGCCTGGATTCACAGCTCTGACTCTTTCCAGAAGTTAGCATCCACATACCAAAAGCTATCTGTAAACTAAAATAATTACAAATGAGATGACACAGCAATTGCACAATGGCATTTATAGATCACTCACAGTGTGTTCTTGGTCTCTTCCATGTGTTGAAAACAGATGAACTGAACATGATCCCCCCTTATTTTTTTCCATTTTCAGAGTCTGTGTTCTGCAGTGACCCCCAAATCATTAATCTAGCTAAAGGATTGAAGGTTCACCAGTCCCTTCTGTGTTGCTGCTTTTAATCTTAGATTCTGTCTTTGCAGCAACACATGTTGCTGTTTCTCACTCTTGTTTTAGCTCTGAAGGTGGCTCCAGGTACAGAGAGAAACCCTGACATTGTAACCTCAACCACTTGGCTTCCTTTGAACCCGTTCCTCCTTGGGATGGGATGGCGCTATGAAAAAGGATGTCAGTGAAGAAGGCAGACTGGATCACTCAACTTTTCCTTTTCTGTGCTAGGACTTTGTTTTGCCCTCTGTCCCTTCATTTGCTCTTGACCTTGCAGAACATGCCTATACTGGTATCTAAAAGAGGAGCATTGCACTGGGGATTTCCAGTCCCACAGCATTCAAAATCAATCTTCATGAACACAGACGCTTAGAAATGACTTGTTGAATTTGGTGTATGTTCATGGGATTATGGGAAATATGGTGTTTTTATGAATTGCCAGGTTCAACTAATCAATAAGATAGAGAGGAAAACTGAGGCACCAGTCTCCAAAAAAGGGCAGAGTGCCTTCAGGGACTAAGTGGCTTTAGGGGACTTTAACCAACTACCTGTAAACATTTCATAAAACAGCTACATTCTTTAAAGCTTAGTGTGTGGGTGGATGCTTGGGGTTGGGGGAGACTCCCGTCTAATAGTTTAAGATGAACACAGCACCAGAACAAATCTTTCTAATTTTATGCAGCCATTTCCCCCCTAATAATCTTTTAAAGTTTAGTTCAGTCCAGTTGTTTTAGTGCATCCTTCCAAATAAAATATGAGTACTTTGTTTTCTAAGACTGTGGGTACCTTATATTGTCAATGTCTGTACATTTGGTGTTTGAATATGTACCGTTAATTTATTTGATTTTTCACAAGTATGTGATTTCCACCAGCCTCCTCCCCCTGCCCCCTGCAAATGCTAAGTCTCTTAAAGGCAGAAAGTGTATTTTACATTTCTTTTCTCTCGTAGTTCCTTACATATAAAAAACCCTCAATAAATATACAAAATGTTTAGTCTGGATTTTTCTATCCATCTTCTGTCCCTTCATTCCTTTATTGCTGGGTAGCACTTTTACTGTCATATGAATAAAGTAAAGATAAGAAAATATTTTGATTTAAGAAACCAATGGTTAAGGCAGCCCCGGTGGCTCCGCGGTTTAGTGCCACCTTCAGCCCGGGGCGTGATCCTGGAGACCTGGGATTCAGTCCCATGTTGGACTCCCTGCATGGAGCCTGCTTCTCCCTGTGCCTGTGTCCATACCTCTCTCTCTCTCTCTCTGTATTTCTCATAAATTAATAAAATCTTAGAAAAAAGAAACTAATGGTTATGTGGGTGAGATTTTTAAGCAAATTTATCTTTGAATTATTGAGATTCAAATCATTTTATGCTATCCTGGGTTCCAGCATCATGGATAATTGGTAATTGCATGTGTTATACCGGCATGAACTTTCTTGGATATCCATTAATATGGATCAGTCACATAGACTTCTCTTCTCCTCTCTTATAGACTCCAGATGTATGTCTGAGATTAATTCAATCTTTGTTTTTCCCCCTTCACCATTTGTTTTTCTATTGAATGTAGTCACCTTTCAAGCAGCTGGAGTGGAAATATCAACATGTTCTCGGATGCTTAATCCCCTTTGTTCTTTCTTTTATTGTTTTATTTTCTTCATGCATGCATAAAAGTTTTTTGGCATGCTCCTCTGATAACATTAAAAACTCTACACTCTTTATAGTTTGCATGAAATTTCTGTGTCAAAGCCAAAAGAGAACTTTTTGCATGAGAGGTCATAACAAAGGTCTTGCCATTTCACTATCATGAGAAGAGTTAAGAAATACTAACATTTAGAAGCTCTTTAGATCGTTAATTCTGAGAGTTGAGATGAGACATATACTAAAAATCATTTTGTTTACAAGTCTCATTTTTATCCAGAGATCTTTTATCTCCCTTTATAATAGATGTATATACAATGAGAACACAGACTTATTTTATAAAGAGAAATTTCCTTTGAGGCACAGACATGAATTAACAGGTTACCAATTGATGAGTTTACGCTTATGTGCAAAATAAGATTGATTGCAGAATGACAACAACTGAAAAATATGGAAAGTATTAATGGGATCATAAAACCTTAGAGTTGAAAGAGACCCCTCTTTTGGTACAACTTGCCTCTAGATGGAGGATTTCTTTTTACAACACCACTGGTATATGAAAACCAGCCTTTTAGGGGATCCCTGGATGGCTCAGCGGTTTAGCGCCTGCCTTTGGCCCAGGGCACGATCCTGGAGTCCCAGGATCGAGTTCCACATCAGGCTCCCAGCATGGAGCCTGCTTCTCCCTCCTCCTGTGTCTCTGCCTCTCTCTCTCATAAATAAATAAATCTTAAAAAAAGCCAGCCTTTTATAAAATAGTTCTGATAATGGGACCCAGTGAAATCTAAATTATTGTTGGTCACCATTACTCAAGGAAAATTTTTCTTTATATTTAGATGAAATCTTCTTCCTTATAACTCTTGTTAATTGATTCAAACTCTGTCTTACATGCAATATAAAATGAGCCGACTACTTCCTATGACAGCTGTTCAAATAAAGTCTTCCAGAAATGTCAATTATTCCTTCCCTGTAATTTATCCTTGCAATGGAAGACATCCACCTCAAAGCTTTAGCTGTACCACGGTTTTATTTAGTTGGCTGCCCACTATTAATTAACACCAACATTCAGCAGTTATAAAATAATCTCAGACATCATTACTAAAGAAAATGTTGAGCTAAGTGCATGGTTATTATTTATGTTGATAGCTTCAACTTCATAGTAAGGATTTTTTTCATGTAATTTTATTTATTATTGCATGCATAATCATTATTAGGGTTGGCTATTTCAGGGTAAAATCAACCATACTTCCCAGATTTATGGATTCCATCTAATTTTTAGCTTCTGCTATTCATTTTAATTTAACAAGCATTTTCACCACTGGCTTTATTAAAAGTTCTATTCTGATGTGTTTATCCAATACCAAGAAGCATTTCTCCATATCTCAGCAGACACTGGATTGTCCTACGGATTTGAGTCAATTCTGATTCTATCTAGCTGGGGATGGCATTAGATCCCACGGGCTGGGGGTTAATTCCTACAAGACTGCCACCTCTTCAGGCTCCAGTCACATATCCAGATTCTTTTCTTTTTTCTTTTTTTAATAAAGTTTTCTTTCTGTCTTTCTTTTTTTTTAAGATTTTATTTATTCATGAGAGACACAGAGAGAGAGAGGCAGAGACATAGGCAGAGGGAGAAGCAGGCTCCATGCAGGGAACCCGATGTGGGACTTGATCCCAGGACTCCAGGATCATGCCCTGGGCTGAAGGCAGATGCTCAACTACTGAGCCACCCAGGTGTCCCTCCAGATTATTTTCTGTGCTTCTGACCAACTGGCTGTAAATTGGAGCCTCCCAAGACCCCCTCCTTGGGTTGGATTAATTTGCAGGGAAGCTTACAGAACTCAGAGAAACATTTACCTTATACTTGACAGTTTGTTATAAAAGATATTATAAAGGATAGAGATGAACAGCGAGATGAAGAGGTACATAAGATGAAGTCAAGAAGGGTCCTCAGTGCAGGAGCTTCTGTCCCCATGCACCAAACTGGGGTGCACCACTTGGCAAGTGGATGCATTCACCAACCTGGAAGCTTATCAGATCTTGTTGTTCATGTGTTTTTGTAAAGCTTAATCTGCAGTGCCCTCTTCTTATTCCCAGAAGTTGATGGATGAGGTTGAAAGCTGCAGCTCTCAAATCACTTGGTCTTTCTGGTGACCACCCCATCCTGAGGCTATCCAGGGATGCCACCCTAAGTCACTTCATTAAATAAACTCAGGTGTGCTCACAAAGGCTCCTTATGAGTAACTAAAAACATTCCTATCACTCAGGAAATTCCAAGTGTTTAGGAGCTGCATGCCAGGTAGCAAGGACAAAGACTAACTATATTTCTGATTGTACCACAACTATGCTCGATTCTGAGGTGAATAAGACATTGTCCTTGCTCTCAAGAAACTTAAACTTCCACGGGAGAGGCAGATTTACAATTATTATACAACATGACAAGGCTTTCAAGAGAAATATATAAAATAAAAATCATGAATAACCTAATTCTGTATGGTAGCATCAGGGAGCACTACAGAGGAGTCACAGTTCAAACTGGACCCTGTATTGGACAAAGCCATTCCAGGCCTAGGGAGCCTGGCGTTGGTTCAACCAGGACACAAGAGCCATTAAGAGCAAGGCATGTTCAGTGAACCAAGGAGCTGCGACACCAGAACTGAGATATTGTTCAGTTTTGGTACTGCAGTGATCTTTTTAATGAGTAGGATAAATCTTCGTGAATTGTATAATACACAATGCAATCAGATAGGATTTGAAATGTTCCTCTTTGATGCCCAAGCCTTTTTTTATTACTTTGTTTTCTTTGCCCATGTGTAAAGGCTCTTCCTCTGATAACAGAGGAACAGGAATGGCACGTTCCTCTGATAACATTCGAAAAGTCTATACCCATTTAACATAGTATGCCTGAAGTCCTTGGTCACCATCAACAGAAAACTCTTCGTGAGGAAGCCTGTAATGAAAATCTTGCCACCTCACCATCATGGAAAGAGTTAAAAGATACTAAATTTAGAATCTCTTAGGTTTGTTATCTCAGAAGTTGAGAAGACCCAGGGATTAAATCACTGTCTTCCTTTCAACTCATGATCTTATTTCTCACAAACACTCAAATTCTCATTAAATATTTTTAAACAGGGGCACGGTAAGCTCTGGTGTGTGCTCAGCAAGATGACCCAATGGCAGTGTGGAGGTGGTTATTGACAGAGGAGCTGGAAGGAGGGAGAACAGTGAGGCGGGATTACAATACTCCAGTGATGGATAATGAGACTAGATTGGGCTAAAGCACTGGGATGGAAAAGAAGCAGCAAATTAGAAAGATTCAGATGTCGATGGCAAGAATAGGGGAAGAGTGGACAACAGTTTGGAGGATGGATGAGATATTTATTGAAATGTGTAGGAGGAACAGTTATGGGGAAAAAAACGAATTGAATTTTAAATAAATTGAATTGAGTTCTCTATGGGACACACAGAAGGATCTGTATAATGAAGAGCTAAGAGAATCGGTCTGGGCTCAGGAGAGTGGCCAATGCTAGAGGAAATCTGGGGTTAATTGTTGAACCAGATGAAGCAAGAAGCAGAGGAAAGAAACATGGAAAAACTAATATATAAAGTGTGGACAAAGAAAGAGGAGACAATAAGAGAAGTTAAAAGAGGTCTCTGGAGAGATAGAGATAAGAAGGGAGGATATTTCAAGGAATGGGTTATCAGTGACAAGTATTTCAGAGCTCAAGGAAGAGGACTGTAAGACCATACATACCTTTGACCCTGTGAGGTTTTGGTGATAGCCTCTCACTAGAATGGTGGGGATGGAAGCCACACTGAGGTTGGCCTGGGGTGCGAATGGGAATTAGAGCACATGCAGATAGGAGCATAGACAATGTAAAGTTTGGCAGTGAAGGAAAGATGGCAAATAGGATGTGAGTGGTGAGAAAATAGGAGGAGTGAAGATGCCATCTCTTCCAGGGAAAAGATGGTTCAGAAAAGTGTTTTTCAGAACACTGGAAGGAGAAAAGGAGAAAAAGAGTGCAAGTAAGACAAAGTAGTTACTCTTATAGCAAAATCAGAGGGGCTGGGAAGGAGTAAATCCATTGAACTTAGTGCCAAATATGTTGATGTTTTATATATTTCATTTTGACAGTTGGAAGTGTTTTTTTATGTAATGAGAAATATTAAATGTTTTTTTAAAGATTATTTATCTATTTATTCATGAGAGAGAGAGAGAGAGAGAGAGGCAGAGACACGGGCAGAGGGAGAAGCAGGCTCCATGCAGGGAGCCGGACAGACGTGGGACTCGATCCGGAGTCTCCAGGATCAGGTCCTGGGCTGAAGGCAGCGCTAAACCGCTGAGCCACCCGGGCTGCCCAGAAATATTAAATGCTAAAAAGTACTATTAAAAAAAGAAAAACAAACTTTTTTTTCACAACGGGTTTGCCGCCAGAACACAGGTGTCTTGAAAACCACACTAAACCTAAACCAAAATGGGAATGGAAAAGACTCACTTCAACATCGTCAACGTTGGACACGTAGATTCGGGCAAGTCTACCACTACTGGCCATCTGATCTACAAATGTGGTGGAATCAACAAAAGAACTATCAAAAAATTTGAGAAGGAGGCTGCTGAGATGGGAAAAGGCTCCTTCAAGTATGCCTGGGTCTTGGATAAACTGAAAGCTGAATGTGAACGTGGTATCACCGTTGATAATCTCCCTGTGGAAATTCGAGACCAGCAAGTATTATGTGACCATGACTGATGCCCCAGGACACAGACACTTTATCAAAAACATGATTACAGGCACATCTCAGGCTGACTGTGCTGTCCTGACTGTTGCTGCTGGTGTTGGTGAATTTGAAGCAGGTTATCTCCAAGAACGAGCAGACCCGTGAGCATGCCCTTCTGGCTTACATACTGGGTGTAAAACAACTAAATGATGGTGTTAACAAAATGGATTTCACTGAGCCACCCTACAGCCAGAAGAGATACGAGGGAATCATTAAGGAAGTCAGCACCTACATTAAGAAGATTAGCTACAACCCCGACACAGTAGCATTTGTGCCAATTTCTGGTTGAAATGGTGACAACATGCTGGAGCCAAGAGCTAACATGCCTTGGTTCAAGGGATGGGAAGTCACCTGTAAAGATGGGAAAGCCAGTGGAACCACACTGCTTGGAGCTCTGGATTGCAGTCTGCCACCAACTCGTCCAGCTGATAAGCCCTGTGTCTGCCTCTCCAGGACGCCTACAAAATTGGTGGTATTGGTACTGTCCCAGTGGGCCGAGGGGAGACTGGAGCTTGTAAGCCTGGCATGGGGGTCACCTTTGCTCCAGTCAGTGTTACAACTGAAGTAAAGTCTGTTGAAATGCACCATGAAGCTTTGAGTGAGGCTCTTCCTGGGGACAGTGTGGGCTTCAATGTCAAGAACCTACCTGTCAAAGATGTTCGTTGTGGCAATGTGGCTGGTGACAGCAAAAATGATCCACCAATAGAAGCAGCTGGCTTCATGGCTCAGGTGATTATCCTGAACCATCCAGGCCAAATCAGTGCTGGATATGTACCTAGGCTGGATTGTCACACAGCTCACATGGCTTGCAAGTTTGCTGAGCTGAAGGAGAAGACAGATCGTCGTTCTGGAAAAAAGCTGGAAGATGGTCCCAAGTCCTTGAAATCTGGGGATGCTGCCATTGTTGATATGATTCCTGGCAAACCTATGTGTGTTGAGAGCTTCTCTGACTGTCCTCCTCTGGGCCATTTGCTGTTTGTGACATGAGATAGACGGTTGCTGTGGGTATCATCAAAGCAGTGGACAAGAAGGCCTCTGGAGCTGGCAAAGTCACCAAGTATACCCAGAAAGCTCAGAAGGCTAAATGAACATTATCCCCAATACCTGCCACCCAGTCTTTTTTTTTTTTTTTAAGATTTTATTTATTCATGAGAGATACACAGAGAGAGAGAGAGAGAGAGAGAGAGAGGCAGAGACACAGGCAGAGGGAGAAGGAGGCTCCATGCAGGGAGCCTGATATGGGACTCGATCCCGGGACTCCAGGATCACGCTCTGGGCCAAAAGCAGGCGCTAAACCCCTGAGCCACCCGGGCTGCCCTGCCACCCCCTATCTTAATCAGTGGTGGAAGAATGGTTGTTTGTGTCAGTTGGCCTTTGAAGTTTAATAGTAAAAGACTGGTTAATGATAACAATGCGTCGTAAAACCTTCAGAAGGAAAGGGGAAGGTTTTTTTTTTTTATTTCTTCTTTATTTTTTTATAAATTTATTTTTATTGGTGTTCAATTTGCCAACATACAGGATAACACCCAGTGCTCATCCCGTCAAGTGCCCCCCTCAGTGCCCGTCACCCAGTCACCCCCACCCCCCGCCCACCTCCCCTTCCACCATCCCTAGTTCATTCCCCAGAGTTAGGAGTCTCTCATGTTCTTTCTCCCTTTCTGATATTTCCCACTCATATTTTCGGAAAGGAGAAGGCTTTGTGGACCATTTGTTTTTTTGTGCGTGTGTGGCAGTTTTAAGTTATTAGTTTTTAAAATCAGTACTTTTTAATGGAAACAACTTTGACCAAAAATCTGTCAGAATTTTGAGACCCATTAAAACAAAAGTTTAATGAGAAAAAAAAATAAAAACAAGCAAGGTCATTATCTGAAAGCTTTCCAAAGCATTCGAGTCATGGACTGTGAATTAATTAATTAATTAATTAATTAAAATTAAACTTCTTTTTATACTTTGGACAACATGAACCCATAATTGTAATAATTATGCCCCTTGGTTCATAGCATACTTCTTTTTTTAAAAAAAGATTTTATTTATTTATTCATGAGAACACACAGAGAGGATTGAGAGAGAGAGGGGCAGAGACACAGGCAGAGGGAGAAGCAGGCTCCATGCAGGGAGCCTGACGTGGGACTCGATTCCGGGTCTCCAGGATCACGACCTGGGCTGAAGGCGGCGCTAAACCGCTGAGCCACCCAGGCTGCCCATTAAGTTATTTTTAATAATATCATAAGCACATGTAATCCCCCTCACTCTCTAAACAAAAACTAAAACAATACCTTAACAGCTAACATTATGTTCCCCCACAAATCACTCTGCCTCTCCCTGCTTCAAGTTACTGTCATCCTGAATCCCATATTCATCATTACATATCTTTCTTTTTATATGGTTTTACTGAATATTTATGCGTACTTAAGAAGTAAGTATTTTTACTTTAATTGTTTTAACTCTAATAAAAGGATATCATGTTTTATGTAGTCTTTGGAGATTTTTTTTTCACTTAAGACTCTGTCGCTAGGATATGCTCATATAGCTACAATTCTGGCTCATTTGTTTTGTCTGATGTATAATTTCATTGTGTGACTAACCCCATAGTTCACTCACCATTTTTTTGTCCATGGGCATGTAGATTGCCCCAAGGTTTTGCTATTGTGAGTATTGCCAATAGAACACATCTCCTGTTGCATATGGGCAAGGCCTTTCTTTTGTTATCCATCCAGGAGGGGAATTGCTGGGTTGTATTTATGAATGATCAGGTTTAGGAAATGCCAAACTCTTTTTCAAATGATGCATGATTTTACAATTTCATCAGCAATGTATAAGGCATCCTGTGGCTACACATCTTCTCCAACCTTTGATATGATCAGTTTCTAACTTCGTTGTTCTGGTTGTAAAATGGTATCTTATTGTGGTCTAGATTTGTATTGCTTTGATCATCGGGCAAATTGAGTTTATGTTTATTGTCTATATGTGTTTTCTCTTATGCAAATTGCCTGTTCATATCTTTAGAATATTTTTATTAGCTTATTTGTGTTCTTCATATTGACTAGTACAGGTACTTTACGCTTTCTACATATCAAACCTTGTCAGTTGTATGTATAGTGAGTGACCTCCAATTGGATAACCTGTCTTTTCATGTTATTTAAGGTTTCTTCTGATGAATAAAAATTTTAATGTAATCAAACATATTTTTTTTCTTTTATACTTAATGTTTTTTGGGTCTTGTTAGAGAAACCTTTTACCTATGCCATAGTCTAAGAAATATACACTCATTTTCTATAAGATCTTAGGTTTTTATTTTATTTATTTATTTATTTAAAGATTTTTATTTATTTATTCATGAGAGATAGAGAGAGAGAGGCAGAGACATCGGCAGATGGAGAAGCAGGCTCCCTACAGGGAGCCTGATGTGGAACTCTATCCCAGGACCCCAGGATCACCACCTGAGCCAAGGCAGATGCTAAACCACTGAGCCACCCAAGTGCCCCAGACCTTAGGTTTTTAAACTATTATTTTAAATATTTTTTCAAGGTGTTTTACTTGATATTTTAATTAATCAATTAATTAATTAAAATTATTAAATAATTAATAATTTCATCAAGTAATTGTTTAATTATTTAATTAATTTGAGAGAGAGCACAAGCACAGGGGTGGGGGGGCATGGGGAGGGGCAGAGGGAGAGGGCAAAAGAGAATCTTAAGCCGGCTCCATGCCCAGCTTGGAGCCTGATATGGGGCTTGATCACCTGACCCTGCAATCATGACTTGAGCCGAAGTCAAGAGTCAGATGCCTCACCTTAATCAACTGAACCACCCCGCCAAGTATGTTTTTTAAATAAACTTTTTCTTAGATAATGCTGTCCTTTACATTACAGATCAATTTTGTTGATTTTACAAATTTGATTTTAATCATTTTGGAGATTAAAAGTAATTTGGTTAAAAACAAACAAAAAAACTCCCTTAGATTCAGAGAATTCAACCATTATAATTCCCCAACTGAATAATGGTATCAGGATTTTGTGACTTAGTAGATGGGAATCAAGGGTTTTAATTTTTGAATTCTTTTCAGCTGTAACTCTGTTGATCAGCTAAGGGTAGAAAGAATTCAGTAAAAAAAAAATCCCAGTTTTATACTATGTAGATATGTGTATCTACATGTAGATGTTATAAGTCCCTTATTATGTATGACTTCCAGGTGGCAACACTGATAAAATATTTCAATCTGTAGGAATAATTTTGTGCTACTGGATAAACATTAATTACTTGTGCTTTTAAAAGAAGAATTTCATTATGCCGGGAGTTATTTCTAGTCCATTCTAAGACACAGACAAAAAAAGATTAGTGTTAGAAATATTTTGGTATAATGTAAGGAGGATAAAGCAATTGCAAAATTTTGGAAAAATAGCTAAATACCCAGCCACCATATACTAAAGTTTAAATTCTCTCACTTCAAATTCAGAGTGAGAAGAGTTACAGAGAAGTCCAAACTGAAGCGACAGTTTTCCCCTCAAATTGTTGAGTTTGTTAAAGAGGAAATTAGTTGAATGATGCCTGCTACATGAAGCCTTTTTTTAAAAAAAATTATTCATTTATTTGAGAGAGAGAGCATGAGTGGTGGTGTTGAGGGGGCAGAGACAGAGGGAGAGGGAGAAGCAGATTCCCCGCTCAGCAGGAAGCCCTATATGGGGCTGGCTCCCAGGACCCCGCATCATGGCTTGAGCCAAAGGCAGACCCTTAACTGACTGAGCCACCCATGTGCCCTTATAAACCTTCTTTAAACATCTTTCCCGTTTAGCTTTCTATGCAAACTCCTCACAATACAAATTCCCTTGTAAATTTCCTAGAAACTGCAGGTTCTCTTTTTTCACTCTTAAAAACAAATTTCTTTAACAAAATAGCCAAAATATAATTCCAAACTGTGACCAGGTGTCTTAATGTTTGCAGAAACAAAACTGTCCTTTTATTTTACCATTTCATGTATGTCCAGGTGCATATGTTTATATAATGTGTTTATGTAATACATTATGGTATAGGAAAAGCATTAAACAAACCTACAGATATATTTGGCTGGGTGGCTCCTCCAATAGGTAATGTATTTTATAGTATTCTCATTTTCAGTTGTTGAGACTATGTTCAAATAGAAACAGAAAGAGGTTTATCTCTAGAAACAGGTTTGATTTCCTTAAAAGGCAGTTGTTTCTTTTTTCCTTTGCTTCTCTGGAGAATTGGCCACAAACTGGGAATAGTTACCCTATGACTCATTTGCAGAGCAGTGCTACAGCATATAGAGTTCAGATAAAATTATAATGAAACAGACCCTAATTAGACTGTGCGGAACAAGAGAGTAATTTTCAAAAGGAAATCTTAGGAATTGCATTTTCTTAAATCTACTTTGTAGATAATATATGGTGTTCCTTTTTTTTTTTCAGTTACTTAATCTAAACATTGGAATAAAATTTTCATTTGCCTTTTTAACTCAGTATATCTAGTTTTTGTGTTTGACAAAAGACATGACACATATTAGGTAGTAATAATTCTTAAGTATTTCAGAGATAATGCAATGACTATTTTAGATTTCCAAACCCATCAAATTACATAAAAAAAAAATAATTGTACCAACCAGACTGCCCAGGCCAAGATTATGGCTGTTATAAAATTAAATATACATTTAAGAATTCTATAGCAGTATCAAACAGCAGCAACCAGTTTTAGTAGTGTTTCCAATGTAATATACTCTTAAATTTTTTTTATTTATTTATGATAGTCACACAGAGAGAAAGAGAGAGAGGCAGAGACACAGGCAGAGGGAGAAGCAGGCTCCATGCACAGGGAGCCCGACGTGGGATTCGATCCCGGGTCTCCAGGATCGCGCCCTGGGCCAAAGGCAGGCGCCAAACCGCTGCGCCACCCAGGGATCCCTGTAATATACTCTTAAAATGCAGAGATACTACCTTACTAATTGCACAAAGTGAGATCTTTAAAAATACTCAATATTTATGAAAAAAAGATATGTTATTGAACCCTTGCACTAAATGAAGGAGAGCAAATATAAGGCACAAACATTACAGGAAGAGCTATCATTATACTCATTTTTCAGGGCCTCAACTGGATCTCCCTGTCCCTCAAGCTTGTGCCTTACCAGCCATTTGCAGTTGATTAGAGTTGGACTGTGAGCCAAAACCTCTTTGCAATAACCATACTTGGCCCTTTCCCCCTCTTATTTTGGCTATTTTTACGTACCAAAGTTGACTCAATTAAAAGAGAAGAATGTGGGGCACTTGTGTAGCATAGTCAGTTAAGCACCTGAATCTGGATCTCAGCTCAGGTCTTGATCTCAGGGTCATGAGTTCAGATCTCATGCTGGGCTCTATGCTGGGTGTGGAGACTACTTAAAAAAAAAAAGAGGGAGGAGGACAGGAAAATGTATTAATCTAAATGCCAGTTTTTAAAGCTGTTTTGATACGTTTATCCATGTCAGTAAACATCAATTAAGGGCTTACCATCAATCAGACTAGGTCCTAGGAACACAAAGATGAATATTTTAAGGTTCATTTCTTCAGAAGGCTTGCACTATAGTAGTGATAGTCAAATATGTGATGCAATCAGTGATAAGATTTGTAAGCATTGTTGAAGGCGGTATAGGGAACAGTGGAAGCTGTCCTCAAGGAAGGGGGATAGAGATGATCAAAACATTAGAAGATGGAATATACACGCTTCGGCTTGAAATATAAGATGGGATGTACCAGGATGGAGCAGAGGGTCACACAAAGTGTTCTAAGAACAGCCTTGAGTCATAAACCAGCATGTCCTGTTAAGAGCCTCTGAGTGCAGGAGCCGATTACAACCAGGGCTTTGGGATGTAACCAATTCTGTGGGGCAGGCTGAGGACAGAGATCAGCAGACAAAAGATATAGTTGGGAAATTAGGCAGGAGGCACAACATGGAGGGGCTTGTGGCCCAGAAAGGCAATTGGAATCCCATTAAAAACATCTTCTGCATTTAAGAAATAATACGATCAACCCATGGAGAGAGGTTGGATGAGAGACTGAAGGCCGGTGGAGCAGTTAGAAGATTATTGTCCTAGTAAGGGGCAAGATGGAAGATGAGGGAGAGAGAAAAGTGGGGATGCATATCACAGATCAAAATAATTTGATTCCGTCAGATAAGGTGATTGAAGGGATGTGGAAAACAGTGAAGAAGAAAGGAATTTGAGATGACTTGGGTGATTGAGCAAATGTTAGCAGAATCCTTGGAGACAGTAACTATAGGAGAAGGAACAGGTATACAAGAAAGATAATGAGTTTACTTTTATGCATTTGAAATGTGAGGTTCCTGGAAGCCGTCCACAGTGCCTTGTCAGCAATTGTCTATAAGGATCCGGAGCTCAGGAGAAGGAGAAGGATTTGGAATGCATCTGTGTACAGTTGATGGTTGAAGTCATTGGAGTGGGTGAGATCACCCATGTCATGAAAAACAACTTTTATCTAAGTGATCCAGCTTCGCACATATTAAAGTAGGTGCAGCAATACTTGGCACCTACAGTGGGCACATCACCAGGTACTTGTTCTGTCTTGGACCATGGGCCCTAAAAAACAAAATAATCCACCATGGAACAAAGCAATCACTTCCTTAGGCATTCTCTCTCAAAACTGGGAAGTAATTTAAGTATCAAAAAAAAAGAAAAAACGTCCTTGTAGTATTAGTGTCATATAGTAAGAAATATGTATTTCATATTCCAACTTCATTCAGATTGCATACTGGAACAATTTTGCTGAGGGTGAAATAAATCTTAAATGAGCATTTTCATAATACACATATGAAACCATTTCTTTTTTGGACACCAATCTAATCATGAAATAACCAGGCAGAGTGTGGGCAAATTGGCCTGATCAAGAATAACCTCTTCTAGCCAGGGAAGATTGTTATTAAGAACCACCTCAGTTCCTTACTTCAACTTTAAATGTTGGGTTTTTGTAAGGCTTCATGGTCAGCCCCCTGCTTCCCACTCTGTGCACTAGCCCTTGCATATTATGCCATTCCGGGGGTTCTGCTTTTGTCGTCATGTTTCTGATGCCCACATCTTTGTCTCTAGCCCAGATCTTACCTTCATATCTGTCCTCTACACAGCTGCCAGGCTGATGTATTAAACACATATGGCCCATGTCACTTTTTTCAGATGGAAACTCTTCCCTTCCAGGCTAAAGCCAAAGCTCTTCAATTTGGGAAGATAGATTCTTTGTTAATGATGCTCTAATGCTCTAGCCTTATCTTTTTTTTTTTTTAACTACTTGAGCTTTAAACTCTAGATTGCTAGAGTTGCTTATAGTTATTTTTCATATGATTGATTTATTGATTGATTTATAATATACTTCTTTTGCCATCTTGTCTTCATTCTTTTTTTTTTTTAAGATTTTGTTTATTTATTCATGAGAGACACACACAGAGAGAGAGGCAGAGACATAGGTAGAGGGAGAAGTAGGCTCCATGCAGGAAGCCCAATGTGGGACTTGATCCCAGGACTCCGGGATCATGCCCTGAGCCAAAGGCAGATACTCAACTGCTGAGCCACCCAGGCATCCCTTGTCTTCATTCTTGCTTCTCTCTCAATATGCATTTCTCTGCCCTCCTCCTGGCTAACTTCTGTCACCTTCCCAACATAGCCTGTCTTGGCCCTGAACTAATTACCTCATCTCAGTGTTTTCATAATACTCTATCCATATATCTTTGACACTTAACATAGTGTTTCAAAACTATCTGTTTCTATGGCTTTTTCCCTTACTACCCTGAGAGCACCTAGAGGGTAGGGACTGTATCCTACTCATCTCATACGCTTGGTCTTTACCATATGCTTATGGAATGGTTAGATAAATGAGGAAGGAGTGAAGGTCAAAGTCAAATTCACATGGAAGATGTATCTTTGTATTTCAGTGTAATTTCTTAGCCACTAATTAATTCCAGTTAACTATGTATAGATGTGTTTACTGTCAAATGGTTTTTGTCCCCAGTTCTAATAATTGGATCCTAATTCGATATTGCCTAAAGTACACATACCTCTGTCTCATGGGCAAGGTTGTTTCATTCTCTCACGAAATCTTTTAGTGTTAGAGAAGAAAGATTGACTTCCTGTTCCAAGGCCTATACGTACATGACACCTTCTGGAAGTAAAAACATGCTATATTTGTGGTGCTTCTTACTTTACCTTCTAAAGAATTCCCTGAAGAAACTCCAAACCTTACTGACAGGATGGTCAGTAGATTTTGCTCTTAACTCTTTTTGATGTACAGATTCATGGGACACACATATTTTCTAACTGGATTTTCTCTTGGAACCTACATGTTCATACATAGAGACACATACCGTATTTATCCATTTATGAAACCAAAGACGGTTAACAGCCATTTCCCTGTACATTAACTCCTGGAATTTAAAAATTTCTGTCAGTTGTGAATATAAGACTATTATAATAGGATAGAAACCCATAAAAAAAAAAAGGATAGAAACCCATATTGCTGTCTTACATTTTAAATTTCAGGGAAAGGTGTCCTGTAGGAGTCACAGTATTTTTAGGGATCTCAGACAGCTAGAATTTTTTTTTTTTTTTTTTACCAGAGCTATCATCCATTTAGTGTAGTTTAGCCATAGTTGGACTGGCTGGTTTTATCCATGGATATATCTTTAGTTATACACCTGTGCTAATAATAGCACAAAGTTAATCTTTTAAATAAAACAAGAAATTCCCTGGATATATAATAAAGGAACTGTGGTGTCCAGGTTCCTTGTATATATTTTGGGGAAAATTTTTTCTCTGCCATACTTGCAGTGTGGTGGCTGTTTTAGAATATTGGTGTTTTAGCTAAATTTAACATGTCATAGTTTGAGAACCCAAATATTGACCTTGGAGGTTGCTTCCTAGCTCTAAGTACAGACAGGATGGCTAGCTGAACTATATCGCCCCTTCCAGAACACAGGTGCAGACTGTTGTGTGCTCCCCAGGAAATGCCTGCAAATGGCATCCTGTTGGAGAGAATGCTGCCTCTTAACATCACTGTCAATTTTGTGCTCCTCTGTAACACAGTTGCTTCTTCTTAGCTTCTTGAACATCTCCTAATGGAAAAATCCTTGCATGAAGAAGGGTAGACTCCTCAACAGGCTGCCTAAAATAACAATGACAACAAAACTGAGTTCCTGTGGCAACAAGTTTTTCCAGAAAGTCTTAAGGGGATTTTTATACTAAGTTTCAATTAATGCTGATCTCAGCTGGAATAATCTGCACTTTTATGTTGTTTATGTTTGAATACACATGTAGTTGACAGAAGCTGTCTAGATACATCAGATTTTACACATCTGTCAGTAAATCAGCAAGTTAAATGTGAGAGGTAGTACCCAGGGGCTTTGTGTGGGTGTGTAGCATTCCCCAGTGGATTAAGGACCAACGGATCATGCAAAGCTAGAGACATAATCAAAACCATCCCTTTTGGTACGGGTATACCTGTACTCCAGGATGATGCAGGGCTGCAGGAAATCTTTGCCCATTCTTCTTCTTCTTCTCCTCCTCCTCCTCCTCCCCCCTCGTCCTCCTCCTTTCTTCTTCCTTCTCCTCCTCCTTTTTTGGCCCATTCTTCTTGATTGAGAATTGGCAGAGGAGGATCTTGTGGCATGACTAATGAGAAATATAAAATCTTTTAATTTGGCACTGCTTTTTGGTGCTATCATTTAGGATGGAACAAAGCCATGAACATTCTGAATTGATCATTAAGAGAGGAAAAATAGGGTTGCGATGTGTGATTATTTTCCTCTGCCCAGGTAGGAGCATAGGGAACTGGTCCCCTGAAAGCTCATGTGACAATTTTCCAACTTTGATGTTACAAAATTCCAAGACATTTAAAAAAAATGTCTAAGAAGTGCCAAGCTTTTTGCTAGGTACTGGGAAAAGAAAGATAAATTAGGCACAGATCCTGCCTCCAAAATGTAGACAGTCCAGCAGGGGAGAAGCCAGTAGATTTTTACCAGGCAGGTGAGGAAAAATGCAATTGGAGCAGATGGAACAATATTTTCAGTGGCAAGGAGGCATGGCACGGTGTGCTGTGTTTCCAACCATGTGAATGGAAAACAGAGCTGGGGATTATAGGAGGTGAACTGGAGAGGTAGGCAGGGGCCAGATTAGGAAAGCTTTTGTAAACTGTTACATGGATCTCGGGTTTTGTCCTGTGAATGTGTTAACAGGGAGCTATTAGCAAGAGTGACATTTACTCACGTAATTCTTGGATTCTCAGGAAGAGGGAAAAGTCTTTTCCTTTTTGATACATGTCTGGAGCTGCCGGGATGCTATTGCAGCTATGGAATATGTTGAGGACGTGAGCTGTGTCAGCTGCGGTGCGTTAAGGAGAATGGGACCTGGTTAAGAAATGTTTAGGTAATGCAGGGGAAAGGTTTTGATGATCAGTTGGAAGAAGGAGGAAAGAATAATAAGGGTGATTAAAGGAATATTTCTTTCTACCTTGATTAAATGGTGCTGCCAAGCCTGTGCAACGACGTAGGCAATCCTTACGGCCAGCCTGCGGTTTGGTCTCCAAAGTCTCTAGCAGTCAAAGCAAAGAGACACAGTCAAAGAGCCACATTAGCAAAAGGTGTAATAAGACAAAAACAGTAGAGTGCTTTAAGGTCTAAAGTGTAATAAATGTAAATTATTACTATTGTAAGTAAATATGCTTTTGGCTGTGGAGGAGTTAGGATTCTCTCTCAGCTCTCCTAAGTCTGCAGAGATCCCTGTGACTCCACAGAGTGAGGTGCTCCCTGCTTCCCCAGGTCCTGGCTCAGCTAGCAGATGCTGAACAGCACTGGGCTCTCTTTCCACCCCCGCCGGGGACTATCCCTGTTCATGGGTGGAGGCATCCTTGGGGGTACACTATCAGTCCTCCATCACATTTGCTTTCTCTGGAGTCTTTTCCCTTCAGCAAAAACCAAAACCTGTGTTCTCACATGCAAATGAACTCCTCTTGGTTCTGTCTCATTAGTTTGCCTGACATTCCTAATCTTACCTGGACCTTAGCACCTGCTGGGTGCAGAAGCTAGATGAAATTCTGCCATGGACATTTTCTGCTTTTAAAAAAAAAAAAACTGAAATTGGACATTATTCAGATATTTGCTCTCATTTTCCTAACTCATAGTGACTAAGAGATTCTCTTGATTTTATATAATTAACAAGACATAAAATGTTGCGAGGCAACTGGGTGGCTCAGTCGGTTAAGTGTCTGCCTTCGGCTCAGGTCATGATCCCCAGGGTCCTGGGAAGGAGCCCTGCATTGGGATCCCTGCTCAAAGATGAGCCTGCTTCTCCCTCTCCTTCTGCCTATCTCTCCCCCTGCTCATGCTCTCTCTCCCTCTCTCTGTCAAATAAATAAAATCTTTTAAAAAAAAGGGACATAAAACGGAATGAAGAAGGTCCATGAAGAGTACCCTGACCAGCGCTATCCTTTTGCAGATGAAGAAAATGAGGCACATGAAAGGAAAGTGAATTGTGAGTTATACTTAGCTGTACAACCAGGTAGTGTCTGGACCAAGTCTAGACTCAAGCACACTCCTCTCAGACATTACCACGCTGTTTCCAAGAACTTTTTTGAAATTGCATTGGGTGAGAAAGAGAGGGAGAGGGAGAGTGAAAGAGGGGGAGAGGAAAGAACAAGTGAGATGGAAGAAGGGAAGGAAAAGATGTGTGTCTCTTAGGTTTAAAACATTGGCCATCTCTGCTAGGCTGGAAAAGTAGAATTTTCAAATTCTGCTTTGAAAAGTAGAATTTTAATTGTATACTCTGGTAGTGTAGCTTTAAGATAGTATTATATTATGCCTCTTGTGAATGTAGGAACTTGTACCTGCTTTATGATATGTTCTGGTGACCATGTTGAACCAGAATTGCTTTTAATAATGCTATTCTAGAGCTAGCTCTCTTCCTAAAAATGATTGAGGAGTTACAACTGTAACAAAACTTTTGGAAATGATGGATGTTTATTGTCCTGTAGCTGAATGCAGAGTTTGTGAAGGCTGTTGCTGCTCTTGGTACTTAGTAGTTATTATTGGCTTTATGTGTATATTCTATTGGTATAATTTGAATTTTTGGAAACTAGCTGTGCTATCATTCTTGGGGGAAAAAAAGCATTCTGCTTGTATATGCTGTACTGGTATTGCATATAAATTGGTCAAGAGACTGTGTCAATCTAGAAATATTAAACTTCTCCCACACTTTCACCTTTATAACATTCTGTATTAAATATGTACATGGGTTGATTGCAGACATGAATAAAGTATTCTCTTTAAAAAAGCATTTGTGAATACTTCTTGCACTACATCCTGGGAGGAGGGTGTCTGCAGGATGCTTGAGATCTGAGAGGCCGGGCTGCCTGGCTCCCATGACGGGAGGTTTGCTAGGCAACCAGAGAGAGCTTTCAAATCAGCTTAAATATTCCTGCCTGGCCCACTGCCACCCTCTAGAAAGGCAAGTAGGCGCCATAAATTAGAACTGACCATAATGGCTGACATGTTACCCTTTAAGAAGTGTTGGTATTTTATGGCAAGAGGTTTGTTTGTACAAAACTAATCAGTCCATGTAGGGGTTTATTAGCTAATTGTCAGGATCAAAACTTATAAAAAGCATTTGGAAAACAGTCCTCTGTGATTACACTGTAGGAAAAAACCCTTATGATGAAGTCAGAAGTGTTGATCTTTGAGAAGGCTTGCCAACCTGCATATAAATTTGTGTGGGAAGAAATACATTTAAAATATGTCCTTCTATAGTAAACTTAAAAAAGCTTCTCCAAGCAAGAAAAAAACAGATGGCATAGGTCTTATTAGGTCATAACTGATACTCTGAGACTTGAAAATCCAGACCAGTTCCAACAACATCCAAATGTTTGCAGTGACATTTCTTTAGAAAGATCAGACATTACTCAAAAAGTCTCTGATCATCACAAAGATAGGTTTTCTAAAAAATCTCCTTTATTTGTTCCTTTATATTAATAAATGTCTGTTGGAGGGGATTAACCCATTTATTAGGGCGAAACGAAATGCTTAAACTTAATTACCCTGGAATACCGTAAGACAAAGTTTGACATGTTGTATTTTTATATTTATATACTTACATATAAATACATGGTAAGATGTAAAGCAACTTTTAAAATGCTGGGTAATGAATTGTTTCTTGTTCGTGAACTAAGCCGCATTCCACAGAAATGTGCTCTTCTCCTACACTGTACCTGAGGCCCTTACCTGATAATAGCCTTTAACATGTTGTCGTAAACACACCTGGGTAATTAACAGTTTTCATAGAAGATTGTAAGCTCTGTGAGGGAAGAACCATGTCTGTTTTATTCATTGTCTCTTTGCCAGAACTTTGGGAAGGAAGGAAGGAAGAAAGGAAGCAAAGAAGGAAGAGAGAAAGAAAGAAAGAAAGAGTGAAGGATGGAAGGAGAAGAAGAAGGAGAAAGGAAAAGAAGAGGAAGGGAGAGCAGAAACAAAGTTAACTGAGGGGCTCCTGGGTGGTTCAGTTGATTAAGTAACTGATTCTTGAATTTGGCTCAGGTCATGATCTCAGAGTCCTGGGATGGAGCGTCAAGTCTGTTTATCCCTCTCCCTCTGCTCCTCTGCCCTTACCAAATCAATCAATCAATCAATCAGTCAATCAATCTTAAAAAAATAAAGCTAGCTGAGTGGCTATTTACTATTCACAATAAAAACAAGGAACCGGCTAGTTCTTTGGACCTTTAAAAAATTCAGATGAATGTTTTCAGGTTTGCAACGGAAACTGAGTAGTTTATATCTCTAATTTATATCAACATAAAGAATTCAGTACGTCCTTTGAGAAAATCAGGTACCCTCTAAAAGTTTTAAAAATCAAGGGATTTCTAATCTTGTTTTTGCTAGTTATACAGAAAAAAAAAAAAGAAATACATTGGTTGTGTTTTCCCAAGTAGTGGAGAGCTGGCTTTTAATTTTTAATTAAATAATTTGTACTTTGTTTCTTCTTCAGTTAAATCCTACCCCTTACTTTAGCCAAATCTAATATCTTCTAATCCTCATTTTTTGTTGTTGTTGTTTACACAGAGTCCTTCAGTGATCTCCCAAGAACCTACAATATTGAAATAACTTTCACTAGGTTAACTATGATGGAAAGGTCCTAAAAGTACATGTATACTTTGTATAATAAAAATAATGTAGTGATTATTGTAACTGGTAGCTAGATTGATAGGGAGTAAGTCAAATTCCATTAATTGGAACCCTCAACCAAATGATTTATCATGGATACATATATTTTGTTTCTGATTTATTTATTTTCTACATTCTGCATTTAAAATAAAAGGCAAAGAACTAAGAAAAACAAGTGGATAGTATTAATTTAGTAAAGAAAAACTACATCTTCAATATTATATTGTTGGAATAGATATTTATGATGATAATCCTTTAGATTAGCATTCATAGTCACCCTATCAGATTGTAACTAAGAATTTACAGAGAACCTGTTATATGTATAACATTTCAGTAGGTACTCAACCAGAAGTATACATGTGTGAACAACTTAACATTTGTTAAGCATGTGTTATGTACCAGGTACAATGCTAAAGCTTTGTCTCTATTGATTCATTTAATCCACACACGTGTCCTATGAGGAAAATAATATTCTTTTATTTTTTTTCCCAATTTTACACATTCAGAAAGTAATAAAGCAAGTAACTTGGAAAAGATTGCACAGCTAGAATTTTAACACAGATTTAATCCTGGATTTTTCATCTGTTCTGGTTATCTTATTTTAGAACCTTCTTACCAACTTCCCCATTACTTCCTTTCCACCCCCAGTCTTAAGCTATGTTGTGCATACTTCTGTTATCACATTTATTTGTTTTTTTAAAGATAGATTTATTTATTTATTTATTTATTTATTTATTTATTTGAGAGAGAGAGCACATGAAGCGGAAGAGCAGAGGGGGAGAGAGAATTCCAAGCAGACTCCCCACTGAGCCCAGGGCCTGACACAGGGCTAGATCCCAGGACTCCAAGATCACAACCTGAGCCAAAAATCAAGAGTTGGAGGCTCAACCAACTGAGCCATTCAGGTGCCCTGTTACCACATTTATTATGTATTGTGTAGGCACAGTTTGCAGCTTTAAATCTTTGTCTTTCTCATTAGGACACAAGTTACTTGAAGTCATGGTATAGGACTTTTGCATATTGATAGCAAAGGGCCTAGTATAGTGCCTGCCATCAAATAAGAATTTAATAAATATTTGCCAAGAAATGAGTGGTTGTATTTGGGTTTATCACCTTCATTAGATTATGACTACCTCAAGGATAAAGAAGTAGCTGACTTATAAATTCCTTGCCCATGGTGATGACTCAAATGAATATTTACTGAGTTAAATTAAGGGTTAAAATGAGTGCAAAATAATTTGTATTAACTAAGATATGAGAATACTATCACATCTTTTGCAGATTTTCATAAGGGTAGATATAACACTTTATAGGGCCTTCCAATATAGAAAGAAGGTTGTTGTATTCTTGGAATAAACTTGAGAAATTAGAAACTCATAAGTGAGGAAAATTGACCATCAAAGAGTTTGTCTTTCTGCATTTACAGAGCTGTAAATGGCAGAGCTGGGATAAAAATATAGGTCTTCTGAGCACTAATTTGACTCCTTGCCATGATATTAAAATATTTCACAGCTGACATTTCAATTTATGAGCACACTTAATACCCCCCATATCCAGGGTCATTAGGCTAATCTTATTTTTTACTATTTATTGAACACTACAAAATGGTAGCCTCCATTGTGCAAAATTTTATACATCCATCTTATACTCTGAAGAAGTTTGACTCCCCGTAAAAGGAGAAAAGAAAAAAAGCAATTCTATATGAAGTGAATCCATACCACCTCTTTTCTCTGTGATCTAAACTGGACAAAGATCTGTGCTCTGCTGCACAGATCCAGAAATAGCCCAGAGTAAGCGAGGCACAGAAAATTATGTAAGCAAATTAGTGGGATGGCAGATTCTCCAGAACTAGCTCTATGCTGAATCTATTACTGCCTACTGGTATACAGTGAATCTCTTTCCATTCCTGTGGCTTAGTGAATCTTTGGTTGAGATTGCCAGTGTATGCATGCCTCGGGCTTTTATGGAATGCCTAATATAGGGCCAGTCTTACACATCATTTAAAAACTCAGCAAATCTTTGTTTATTTTTTGGGTGAGAACTCCTTACTACATCAGTCATTAATTTGAATTTATTGGGTTACAGGGACGTTTTTCCCCCCTTGAATTCAGCACATCACTGCTCCACACGTCTACAGGTTTGAAAACCATTCTGTTTCTATTACGCATTTTGGAAGGTCAATCTAGCACAGTGAAGCAGAAGTATGTGCCAGGGGCTATAAATCATTTGATTTTGTGGTTATCCACAGCCTTGTAATCTTTTCCCCCTGCAGGTTATCTTTTTTTCTGACCAAAATGGTTTCTAAGCGGACATCTAATAATATGCTTACAACTACTTATAAGAGTTTTCACTTCAAAGATCTCAGGATGTTCAAAAATAGATGAGAATGTTTTCTTTGTCATACCTGTATTTTCAGATAGAGGCAGCATGACCCCACAGGGGATAAGGGAGCATTTAGAGTGGAATTCAAAGAAGGTCCTGGTTTCAGAGAAGAAATGCTCTGAAAAGCTTCTCATTCTTGCTGTCAAAAATATAGAGCCAAGAGTTTTGAGCTTGTAAATATACTTGTTTATATGTGATGGGTTATTGTTAATAAAATAAAATATTTTTTCCTATGACAGTGAGCATTTTTGAGTAATTTATCTCTTACTGATTGTAAAATTTAAATTCTTTTGGATGATTCTTGCTTACTATAGCCAACAATACCTAGATTTCAAGCACTATAGATAATCAATTATTTTATCCTGGTTAAATAAGAAACCTTCGTGGGAACTGGGCACAGAACCTATTTAAGGTTATTATTTGTCACAAAATAGTGTTTTCTGTGTGAATATTAGGTTGAGAGGTAAGAACTTCTTTTCCGCAATTTAGAACCAGAAATGTTAAATGACCCTTGTTAATAGACAAGTGCTTGACAGTTCATAGGGATCATCATATCAGAACAAGAACCCATCTTTCTGGAGTGTTTCTTACAAATTTTCCAAGAATTCTGTTGGGTGGTCTCTGCAACATTTCACATTTCATCTGGCTGTAGGAGTCTTGTCCATGAACAGCAATAATGTGAAGAAATGTACTGTAACATGTTCCATCCTGAAAATCCACAATTTTATTTTTAAGCCAGAACTTGCTAAAATCCCTTTTTCTAAGAGGAACTTGCTAAAATCCTTTTTCTAAGAGGAGAACTGAGTAAAAGGACATAAAAATAATTTTTAGGGAAAAGAAACCGGATAAAATGTTTTATCTCGGCACTGGAAAAAAAAAAAGTTTTGAATTTTCTTGAGTTCTTTGAATTTAACTGAAAAGAAAGTCTTACTTGCCTTTAGTAATATGCTGGCAAAGCAATGTTTCAGAGGTTCCCAAAGCTGGAATCTGTGAGATTCAATAAAAGAAGAACAAGGTAGAACCTTCAAATAGTGTTACTCAGGGTAGCACATCCTAGAATTTTTGTTGCAATGCTTCACAGAGGAAATGAAAATATTTTGATTGGATTTTGGGTGAACAGATAAGCTGTTCCTGGCCAGAAACTACTGATGTGTGATCTTGGTCTACCCGGAGCCTTACCTAACTCTCCTGAGGACTGGAAAAAAAATCAATATCTCAACACACTAATAGGCCATAAGCCAGCAGGCAAAATTGATGCTAGTATTTGGCTTCAGTGGAAGTCTGTGATTTTCACTTTTTATTTTGAAATTTACATCCAGGCATAGATAAGCAAAGACTGGGGGTTTGAACCTAGTTGGAGATAATCTGCTGATGTGGGTCAAAAGTCATTCTATAGAATCAAAATAAGAAATACGGAGAAACAGCATGCAGAATAGTTGATGGTTTTCACAGTTTTAGGGTTGAGAAGTTAACAAAACTTTAAGCAAATTAAGAAATCATTTAAGCATTTAATATAGTCAACTCACAAAATCATTAACACTGTAAGATTTATAAATTGATTGTAACTGCTTTTTTTTTTTTTCATTGCCCTGCATGGGGGAAGAAGAATTAAGTTTACACACGTGGAGTGAGAAGTTTTCTTAAAACTGCTTAAACCTGTTTTATTTTATTTTTTTAAAAGATTTTACCCATTTATTCATGAGACAGAGAGAGAGAGAGAGAGAGAGAGAGGCAGAGACACAGGCAGAGGGAGAAGCAGGCTTCATGCAGGGAGCCTGACGTGGGACTTGATCCCGGGTTTCCAGGATCAGGCCCTGTGCTGAAGGCAGGCGTTAAACCGCTGAGCCACCCTGGCTGCCCAAACCTGTTTTAAATGCTTAGTAATTTTGTAGTTGAAATCTTAATATGCTTTGTTCTGAAGGAGTTACTAATGGTACTGAGACCCAAATGGAGATTTTTATGATTCTCAGGGATCAGTTTAGAGAAACCTCTTGGTTGCTAAGTGGATCTCTGGATGTAAAATGTAGCTGGGTTCTTTTTCACTTTCTTTCTGAGAACAAGTTACTTTAGGCATATTTGGATAAGAATGAGAAGTTAGGAATCCTCTGTTTACATGTGTGGAAAACACTCTCAAACTGCTTAGGGGACTTCTTTGGTTCACATAATTGAAAAGTCCTTTGGGAGAACTGGCTTTAGGCATGGCTTGATAGGCTAGTGTCCATGACATGACAGGTCCAGGTCTTTGCTTGGTGTCTTTGTTCACCTCATTCCTGTGTGATCCTGAGGTATCTACCAGTTATTATAGGCTTCCCTATCTCTATTCCCTATAGTGGTAATAAAGCATATCTGTCCCAGCATTCCTGGATGGATGAAGAAATCAGATTGGATGAAGTCACATGGTCACCCCTTACCCAATCATTATGGTCAGAGAAATGGAATGTACTAATTACTTAGTCTAGTTTCAAACCCTCCTCCCCTACAATTTCCAACATGATGCCAGTGAACTGCACAAATCATCACATGGAGATGTATGACTGTTAGAATTATCTTTAAGAAGAATGGATGCTAGGGGCAATCATTACATGGTGAATTTTGGAACTAGAAGGAGACTTTAGAATCTTCAGCCAAGTGCCTTTTTGACTGATCAAACCTTACAAAACATTAATATAAAATGGTCACTTAGTCTCTGTGGGTACCACTTATGACAGTGAGCCACCATAGCCTGTTTGATTTTTGAACAGTTGTATTGGGAAAGACTTTCTTTACATTGAGCAAAAAGTTGCTTCCCCTTGTCCTTCTTTCTGTGGACCCTTGTTTTGCCATCTGTGGCCACAAAAAGTAAATTCTTCTTCCACAATGCAAGCTTTCTAGTATGTATTAAAAAGTTAAGATAGTCATCCTTATTCTTTCTGCCCCAGGCTCAACATCCCCATTCTCTCATCTGTTATTGATATTGAAAGCCTTAAAGCACTCTCACTCTTTTGGCCTCTCTTCTTTGTTTGAGTTCTGGCCGATTAATTCAAAACTCAGACACGCAGTTCCACGTACTGACATAAAGACTCCCAGTGTGGCCGTTGGAAAGTGTTTCATTACTGAAAAGGAGACTAAGTCTCTTTAAACGATTTTTTAAAAAATGATTTTATTTATTTTATTTATTTATGAGAGAAAGAGAGAGAGAGAAAGAGAGAGAGTGAGCATGGGAAGGGCAGAGGGAGTAGCAGACTCCACGCTGAGCAGGACACCTGATACCATACTGGGCTTGATCCCAGGACCCTGGGAACATGACTTGAGTCAAACGCTGACACTTAATTGACTGAGCCACCCAGGTGCCCTAAGGAGGCTAAATCTCATAAAGAATTACTTTAACAGCAGTCTATAGAAGAAGCCAGTCTCAGACTGATTAGCTAAAATAAATTATCTGCAGCTAGAATATGTGTAGAATATATGTTTGGGAACATGATTTCTCAAATCTCTAACCATTAAAACGTTGGGCTTAATTACTGATTTTTTTTGGTTGGAGGCTTGGTATTTAATTTGTAAAATATTATGAATTATTAGTATTTTAATAAATGTCTAATATATTTAGTATATAATATCTACAATATAATACATACACTATTTTGTTTTTTAAAAATCTTTTTATTTTGTCTTATAAAAATTAACGAGAAAGTATTATATCAAGATGCTTGGTCAGATTCTGTTTGTCATGAGAGAACTCTCAGTTCTCTTCTTAATGTATATGTTCTCCAGCAGAGTGACAACCTCCCGGGATCCACAACATGAAGCACTTGAGTATTATGAAAAATATACACTGATATTAACTCTGAAAAGGACTAGTCTCCATCAGACCCAGGAGAAGTGGGAGGGGGTTAAGCATTGATTAAGGAAAGCCTCTGATGAAGTGTTGTCATGCCTCCCCCTTCATCTAGTCTGCCACCAGCTCCTAATCTACTTGTACAGTACACGGTAGGCACATTCTCTCTCTTCCAGCCTCCCTGCCACCGCTAGTCCAAGCATCTTTCCAGCCACTTGGGACTCCTGCAATGGCCTCCAGTCTGGTCTCTTCCCATCCTCCAGTCTGTTGTCCACACTGTAGCCAGAGAAATTTAAAATGCAGATAGGATCATGCCTCTCTTTATTCATAGAAAAGTCTTCAGTTGCTTTTCATTGTACTTAGGATGATAGAAAATCCGTCTCAGGCCTGTGAGGCTCTGCCAACTTGTCCAAGCCCATTTCTCTTTATTCTCTTGAGTGTTCAATACAGTCCAGATATACTCATTTTCTTTTAGTTCCATTACTAAAATAAACTCGTTTCTGCCTCAGGGCCTTTGCATATGCCCTCAGTGCTGCTTGAAACACTCCCCATTGCATTGCCTGTCTACCTCCTACTAATCATTGACTCTCACCCTGGTTTTCCTTAACTCTCCATTTTTTTCCTGACAGCCCAAAGTCAGATCCTGTGTTTTATTTTCTAACTGTATCCTCTGCCTTTCCTTCAGAGCACTTATGTGTGTACTGTTGAGTTTTTGAAGTCCACCTCAGTCAGTAGACCACTCCTTGCAGGAGGAGTGGGTTGGCTCACCACTGGATCTCCAGAGTGTCATTGAGGTACATAAATTTGAATCCTTGTGCCCTCACTTGGCAGCTATATCTTAAATACTCTGCATCAGTTTCTTCACCTGTATGATAGAAAATATAGTAATATTTTTTACAGGATTACTGCAAGAATCAAATTACAAATTCCATGTAAAATGCTGTATGGAGTGCCTGGCATATAATAGGAGTTCAAACTATATTGGTTATTAGTATGATATTGCTTTGAGGATATGTTTACTTATTGTAGACAAAAGCCATGGGGAAATTATTTCAGTTCCTTGAATAATTCTAAAAAGTCTCTAGAAAAGCTATTGTTATACCAGTTAGAATAGCACTAAAAATGTCTTTAACCAGTAGCTTCACTGTTCTGCTTTTTATAATTGTCAAATATTTCAACTTAGCAAAGCTAATACATAATGTGACTTGTTTCAGAGGTTGTCTTAAAATATATTGAGTTTTTTAATGTGCAGATTATAATATAAATACTTATTTTCAGATGCTTTGAAAAAGTAATCCACTGTTATGTTTTATTTTTCCATTGAGATTTCTTAGTTTAGCAGATTTTTTTAAAAGAATTTATTTATTTATTTATTTATTTATTTATTTATTTATTTGGCAAAATGTCAACCAGACTCTGTGCTGAGCTCAGAGCCCAGTGCAGGGCTCAGTGTCACGACCCTGAGATCATGACCTGAGATCATGACCTGAGCCAAAATTAAGAGTTAGACACTTAACCACCTGAGAGACCCAGGCACCCCAGTTTAGCAGGTTTCAAACACATGGCAAACTGGTTGGGCTTCTTGACATAGATGCTTTGTTTTTATAAACTTCAACTTTTGGATAATAATGGTAGTTATTTCTTTGTTCTTTCTTTCTCTTCATAATGGGATTTTCATGGAGGAGCCTTTTATACCTTTGGTACGATCTGTAGAGTAAAAATACTGCTTTGTGTAAAAGGATTATGACAGTGTATAGATTTTCACTGTCAGACACCTTCCTTTGGGTAAATATTTATATGAAATGAGGCACAGAATTTAAAATAGCTCTAAAGAAGCTGCATACTCTCCTTGACAACAACAACAACAAAAAAGTTTGTGTATTAGCAGTGGTTTAACAGTGTCTGGCATAGAGAAATAAAGACAAAAATATACTTTGGTCCTGTAATATTTATAGCATTGCCAGTTTAACCATTGTGCCCTATTTAGGAATATTTTTTGAGTGAGCTTTATTTTAATGTCCAAGAATACAGTCATAGTTGGTGGTGGGGAAGCTCAGCCTTGCAAAAGGCAACAGAATACACTTCTGTGTTCTTCCATGAAGAACAGAGAGAGAACTCATGTTATAGAAATCTTAAATTCTTGTATATCCTGACATAGAAGACATTGGTAACAATGGGACAGCCACTTGGAAATGTTGTATTATGCTTAATATGCTTTTGTAATAAACATTGTCTTCATGAGTTTATAAATGAGAAAGACAAGAAATTCCATTCTGTAATTCTGAGTAATGCATACCCACATATGGCAGCAACTTGTTTATAGGGCAGTCCCATTGTTAGAGAATGAGCTGCTCCACATAATGTGCATATTCCAGATAACTGGAAGCTCAGCTAAAATGCGTAATCGCTTTACTTCTTGACTCTTTCTAACATTTATATAACCTTTGCCTTAAAAGCAAAAAACTAAAAATAATTTCCATTGTATTATGAATCTGTCAAAAATGTACACCTATGTTCTTGACTTACTCAGTTTTACCTGTCATAATTCAACCTCCTTGGAGACTCAATGTTCGCACACGAGCATCACTTTCTGATTTATATTGTGTTAAAATTTGTGAACGTGTTGGCACTTATACCGAAGGGCACTAGACTGCCACATACAAAACTTTTTAGCTTCTTTTCTCTCACTTTTAAGCTGTCACTTTTATTTTTTTACTTTTATTTTTTAAAGATTTTATTTATTTATTTATTTATTTATTTATTTATTTATTTATTTGAGAAAGAGAGCACAAGCAGTGGAGTGGAGGAAGCAGGCTACCCCTGGAGTGTGACACAACCTGAGCTGAAGGGCTGACACTTAACCCACCGGAGTCACACAGGTGCTCCACTCTGCCACTTTTTTAAAAAATATTTTATTTCTTTATTCATGAGAGACACACAGAGAGAGGCAGAAACATAGGAAGAAGGAGAAGCAGGCTCCCTGTGGGGAGCCTAGTGTGGAACTTGATCCCAGGACCCTGGGATCACACCCTGAGCCAAAGGCAGATGCTCAACCACTGAGCCACCCGAACACCCTGCCAGTCTGCCACTTTGAAGCGCTCTGTCAGTGTATGTGAGTATGTAGGCTTCTAGTTCCATCTCCTCTCCGTTTTTAATCACCTATAGGTTAGAAAATGTATTAGAATTATTTCCAAAATAAGAGTAAATTGGCTTCAAGTGATTACCTAAGGACGATCCCATGCATCAAGCATGAGAACTTAGTTTTTTTCTTTTATTCAACAAAGACAAATTGAATGCCTACTCTGTGTCATTATTGGCCTGGGGACATGATGGTGAGAACGGTCTCTGCCATCAGGGAGACGTGCATCTGCCGAGACCTACACTGTAACTGAGGAGGGACCCTTATGCCTACCTGGGTTGAGTCAGAGGAAGCACCACAAAAGAGGCAATGCTTGAAGGTGAGTTTTCAATGAAGAATCTTGACAGAATAGTTTTTCAGATGAATAAGTTAGTGATGATGGGGTGAAGATGGAAGATTGAGAATTCCAGGCAAAAGTTTGCTCTCCTGCTTCTCCGATCATTCTATCTCAGTCTCCCCTGATGGTTCTTCTTCTTCCTGTTGGTTAATGTGGATATTTTTCTGGCTCCCAACTGAACTCTTCTTTCTTTCAGCTCACGCTTCCTGCATCATTCATAGCTGCCACTTCTATTTCTTAGAGATGACTTTCAGTTGTTCAGATATGAATTTTAAATGTTCTATCTCTAGAGCATCATCTCTCCTATCTTTCCAGACCTCCCCCAAATCTGATTCTCCCCTTGGGTTCTTTATCTCAGTGAAACAGAGTAGGCATTCAATTTGTCTTTGTTGAATAAAAGAAGAAAACTAAGTTCTCATGCTTGATGCATGGGATCGTCCTTAGGTAATCACTTGAAGCCAATTTACTCTTATTTTGGAAATAATTCTAATACATTTTCTAACCTATAGGTGATTAAAAACGGAGAGGAGATGGAACTAGAAGCATACATACTCACATACACTGACAGAGCACTTCAAAGTGGCAGACTGGCAGGGTGTCCGGGTGGCTCAGTGGTTGAGCATCTGCCTTAGCCAGAAACCTTGACTTCCTCCTCTTCCTTTCTTTCAGTTCAGCAGCGCTGCTCAGTTCTTCATCTTGAACATCTTTTTATAAACTCGTGTTCATTCCCAGTCACCAATTTCATTGAGGACACTATCAATATTTTCCTACATTGCTTTAAAAACCTACTAACTTTCCCCACTAAGACCTGTTCCCCCACAATGCAGCCAAATGGATCTCCCTAATAAAACAGATAAAATCCTGTTATTCATGTGATTTAAGTATTTATTGATTTCTAGCGCCTTCAGGATGAACCACTGAGTGGATCTGCCTTTCTATTCTCCTGCTATACGTTGTCACTCATGGCCCTTTATACATTCTTTTCTCTTCTCATGAAATGTATTCCCCGTGTATTCACCTAAGTCTAATCCTTCCTCAGGGAAGCTTTTCTGGTCCCCTTGACTGGAGTAGGATACCCTTTCTCTGTGCTGTCTCAGTTATTGTTCCTGTGGGGTTTTAATTTTTAGAGGTGACTGGGTGGCACCATGGAGAGGCTAATGCCATTAAAAGAAGATTCTTATTTCTTTCCAGGGAGGAAGGGACATGCCACAACATGCATAGCCACATGGGGAAGCACTCTTATTGGTCAGGATGCAAAAAACACTGAGGAGCAGGCAGAGGTCACAGCCTTCTTTGTGTTTTGCTTGGAAAAAAACATGCAAAAGGTTTAGGATTGCAAGATAGCAAGATTAGGCCAGCAGACCAAACAGTTTAGGATTGGTTAGTTTGAATTATTCCAGTGGGTTTTGGGGCATAAGGGTTGTCCTCATTTTCTGATTGATTTAGGGTGGGAGAAATCTTGGCTTGTAGGGTGAGGGTTAGTTACAGGAGGTCGTTTCCAACTCAGGGTAGGTTGGCTTGCATATGAAAGGAATGCTGTCAGGCATGCTGTTGGTCATTTTAGGATTTAACTAGCTCTTGGAGGGGCAGTCTTGTCTCCAGCCAGCAAACCCCTTCCCCCACCAAAATATCAGAACATTATCAAATATAGAAAATAAAAACATGACTAATACACTACCCTATCACCTGTTGTGGCATAGTGTGTATTTCACAATGTTATCTACATCTCCCTTACTCGCTCATTGTAGCTTTCTTGAGAGCAGGTGTCCTGTCTGACTTGTTCACCCGTGTAACAACCCTAGTGCCCAGTGTGGTGTCTCACTTGGTAGATGTTCAGTAAATATTAGTGAAATGAAAAAATGAATGGACACCTTTCTGCCTGGTGTATGTGGTTAGTGTTTCACTGGGAAAGCACAGCTTTTGTTTTTCTAAGTATAGATGTTGTCATATTAATTAATTGAGTAAAATACATTTTCATTGGGTTTAAACGTGAAGGTCTTTTTCCTTACAAACTAAGTAAGGTTTAATCTGGCTCAGCATAAAGTGTATTACTTAAAATTCCATAGAAACAATAATACATCAGGCGCCTTGGGATCAAGTCTTACATCAGGCTCCCCACAGGGAGTCTGCTTGTCCCTCTGCCTATGTCTCTGTCTCTGCCTCTCTCTCTGTGTATCTCATGAATAAATAAATAAATTCTTAAAAAAAGGAAACAATATATCTTTATGTTCCTTGTGGAGCATAAAGCTGATGGCTCCCTACTAGGGGTGATTTTGCCCTAGAGGGGGACATTTGACAATGTGTGGAGATTTTTTTTTAAGATTATTTATTTATTTATTCACGGGAGGCGGAGACACAGGCAGAGGGAAAAGCAGGCTCCATGCAGGGAGCCCAATGTGGGACTCGATCCCGGGACTCCAGGATCACGCCCTGAGCCAAAGGCAGACAATCAACCACTGACCCACCCAGGCGTCCCGAGTGGAGATGTTTTTGGTTGTCACAACTAGCATCTAGTCTATAGAGGCCACAGATACTGCTAAACCTACTACGATAAACAGGATGGCCCCCACCACAAACAATGATCCAATCTAAAACGTCAGTAGTGCTAATGTTGAAAAACCTCCTTCTGTTAGAGGATGATGCGTTTGACAAGTCTACCTAAAGGGACTTCACACAACCAATCCTGTCCCCTGATTCTCCCATGAAGCAACTGCAAGTTAGTTGCCCTATATCTTAGAGGTAAATACAGCAGCCCTGAGGGGAAGAGTAATTTTTAGGGGAGGACACATAGCAAGATTCCAGTGAGGGGCTCATTTTTTGAGCGGATACCATGAAAGGAAACCTACCTAGATCGAGATGTAACACGACAACATTGAGGTCTGGGCTAAAGATGAGCGCTAAAGTCACAGGCTTTTTAGCTGATGTGACTTTAAGTTAACCCGAGTGACTTGGTGGAGAAGGAATAATCACATAGAGCTTATAACTCCAAAATTGCTCTCTTTTAAAATTGGAGTCGTCTTCTCAACACAACGTGCTGCCATTGATTGAAGCAATGCTGTCAGAGCTCATGTCAACATCAGGAGTTGAATACATTGCCCTCTAAGGCAGGAGTTTGGTTTTAGGGGAAAAAATGAAGTTATTCGGAACTGTATATGGCAAATAAGGGAAATAATCCATGTTCCTAATGCCATGTTCATAAAAATTGAGGATGGCCAGTAAATTAAATAAATCTGACTCTAAAGGCAATTTTGAAAGGAGTTTAGAAATGTCTTGAGCCAAGTCAACATTGCCGGAGTTACGTTTGCAGGAGAAATGCTCAACATTGAGATGTGAGTGTTAGCAAAGCATTACTTGGGAGTCATGTAGTTGGCAATGCCATAAACATGTGGAAGTAGCACCAAGTTTGTGTACAACCTAATTTCTGATGGAGTAATAATGCTTAGGACAGATCTTATTGTATTTTTTAATATGTTAAAGTGTAAACTGTGACACCACATTTCAATATTGGAATTCCTACTACAGGCAAGGAAGTATTTATCTTTAAGCTTTTTCCCTCCGATGTTCGCTTTACTTTGACCATCTAGGCCTGATTTAGAAAGCTTTTCCGTGTCAAATCAAGGGCATGTTTAGGGTACTTGAGGATAGATTGGTGCTGTCATGGAAGAACTATTGAAATTACAAGTCATCTCCTAGTACTGATGTGTTCCAGTTGCCTCAGACTATCCCAATTTTAAACCAAAGGTCCTGCTTCCTAGGAAACCCATAAGTCCTGGGCAAATCAAGACAGTTACCCACTCCCAGCTTTTTAGCTAACGCCTCCATTCTTTTTGGGCTATTTACAGTGAAAAAGAAACATTGACCCTTCATCGTAAACAAAGGACAGGACAGGACACATACATCTTGGGAGTAGCATAGCAACTTGACTCAAACAGCAACATATCTTAGCTGAAAGTAGGTTGGGCTAGTCACTAACTTTTATGCTGATTCAAACTTGACAATAGTTAAGTCCTACTTTATAGTGATAGCTAAGGCCATGTTTTACCAACCATAATAATAACAATTACAAGGATAGTAATACAAGTGTATAAGTTTTATCCATCCTGCTTACCATATTATTATTCTTGAGTAGAGAAATTTTGACAACTTATGTCCTTGGACAAGGAAATAATTGGCTTATTTAGGCCTTTGAAGCCTTTGTAAGTAGACCAAATAGTTATTTATGATGCCTGAAAAATAAATTATGAGGGAGTTTGAGTTAACATCAAAAACTGTACATCATCGAGGAGGGATTTAGGGCACTACAGATAAGAGAGAGAGCACTGAAGTCAGGAGGAACTGTGTTTGAGTCCTGCCTTACCATTTACTGGTGTATAAATTTGATTAATTGCTTTAAATCTCAGCTTCTTCTTTATTTTTAAGATTTTATTTATTTAACAGAGAGAGAGAGAGAGAGTGAGAGAGAGAGAGAGAGAGCACAAGCAAAGGGAGCAGGAAAGGGAGAAGCAGACTCCTTGCTGAGCAAGGAGCCCAATGTGGGGCTTGATCCCAGGACCCCGAGATCATGACCCAAGCAGAAGGTAGATGCCCAGCCCAGGCACCCCTAAACCTCAGCTTCTTCATAAAACAAGCAATAGACACAATTTAGGTACCAGTCTCCTGGAATTGCTATTTATTAAATGATAATGAATATATAATACTTAATGCTCTGTCCAGCACAGAGTAAGGATTCAAGAAATATAAGCCATTATTATTTGCCCCTACCAGAATTTTTGATAGTAGTGTATTCTGACTATATTTTAAAGCCATATTGTCCTTTAATTTCGTATTTCCTCTCCATTTCTCTTTTGCAGAAGGATCATGTTTTTAAAATATACAAAGAGCACAGAGAATTCTGACACAAGATGTTTTAGTATGTATCAATCTAGGTTCCAAAATCAGTGTAGTGTTACCAAAGGAGAATATTGATAGAAACAAATCATCCACCATAAAAGTCTTTGCAATTGTCCCCAAAACAAGATGGGTTAAAGAAAAAAAAGAAATTCTAAAACTAAAACTGCACAATTAAAAAAAAAAAAGACTTGAATTAATAACATTGGAAACAGATTTGAACTACTCTCAAATATACCTTGCAATGACTTTATATATATATATCTTTAGCTTCTCTTGCAAAGTAGTTAGTATACATCGAAACATATGTTACTTGGGACAAGAAAGTAAGATGTGTTATTCATATCTATTAGCTAAAGATACTAGAAACTAAGACATGATATTCCAAGGTAGTTGCTACACAGGTTTGTTTTTGTTTGTTTTTGTTTTTGTTTTGTTTTGAGAGAGGGAGAGGGAGAGCAAGAGAGAGAGAGCGAAAGAGAGAGAGGACAGAGGGAAGGGGCAGAGGGAGAGAGATAAGCAGACTCCCCACCGAGCAGGGAGCCCCAACTCTGGGCTAGATTCCAGGACCCTGGGATCATCACCTGAGCTGAAGGCAGGCATTTAACTGACTGAGCCACCCAGGCACCCCACTACACAGGTTTTAAAAAGCAAGATGATATGCCTCAAATTCTCCTATTTAGCTATCTTCCAAAATGCCATGATAGACTGAATTGAGAATTAGAGTGTTACATAAAATGGAATCAAAATAGTCAACAATTTCTCTCTCCCAAGTTTCTTATAGCTGGTTTGAAAGCAGCTATTTGACTGAAGAGCATAACACTTTCTTAAAAAACACTGATCAGAAGATATCTGGAGAAAGCAAGATGTGTCTGTTGTCGGTCATTGTAGATAAAGGCAGTTTGAGATCATGTGGTCATCTACCAAGATAATCAGAGGCAGAGACTGAAAGAAAAGGAAAAGGGAAGGCTAGGCACACAAAGCAGCTTCCATGCAGAAAGTTCCCCACATAAAATACTGTAAGTAGATCCAGATGTATAACCCTAAAAATATGTGTTCTGCTGTTGTGTATATGGGTTTTATTTTCTGTGTGAGATCTGACATTAGAAAGAAAGATAATACATCAGGCAAAGATAACACTTTCTTGCCAAATGAGGATACAAGATGTGCTGTTCGGTAAACTCCAATGCTATTTGGAAAACAGCTGACAGATGATTAGGAGAGGTCACTGAGTTTCTCATTCTTTTTGTGATCCAGTGTTAGAAAATTGCCAGCCAAAAAGAAGAGAATAGCTGTCAAAGGATGTTACAGTCTGGCAATCAGATCCTGACTTAGGCTCTGCCTTCCTATATGAACCCTATATATCATTGCTCACTCTCCGTTGCATTCTAACTACAAAATTAAAGTATAATCGGTTATTCCTTTTATGTTCTTTAAATTTTATTCAAATTTCTACAATACATTTTATGCCTTCATTTATGTTGTTGAAGATTGTAAAATTCTAGAAAGTTATACTAAAGTGTGTTGGTGTCATAATTTCTCTCTAATGTTGCAAATCCATTATGAAATAATTTAGCACGTTCTCTTTTCTAAATCACTTATATAAAGTATAAAGAAAATTCTATTAGTATTTCAAGAATAAAATCAATAAAATGCTTTTATCTTTCTGTAAAAATCAGAAATCCACTTAGGCTAGGACTTTTGGGTCAAGTACTTTGAGTTGATCGATTTTGTACTGAGTTGATTGTCTAGCTCTTGCATAACTAAAAATCCTGAACAAATACCCTTCTTCATCTCTCTGTTCTATGAGGATGAAATTTTTTTTTTTTTTTTTTTTTTTTTGCTATCTAAAACCTGGGGTTTCAGGTTTTTAAAAAAATCACATTCTTACTAGGCTTCCAGTTGGTTTAATTAATCTTTAAGCAGACTGACTTAATTCTACTAACTTCAGAGTCTCTGGCGATAAACTTCTCCATCATCTCTGTATTATCTCTTTTACAGCCAGAGGGGGAAATGGTTTACATCAGGCACTCAGGCACAACGTATATTTGAACAATAAGGTCACAAGCCGAGTTATATTACCTTTTATGGGCAATGAGACATGTAATGTGTTGCAGCCTTCTCTTTTAAGCTACATAGCAAATCTGACACAGCACTTTGTTTTTATGCCTGGATTCCCATACGATCTTCGTTTCTAAGCACGTTCACGTCAACAACCTGAGCCTTATTTAAAGCAGCATTTCCTCTTGAAGTATAGAGGAGGAAGATGGCTTTCCATTCCTCAGTCCTCCTCCGTTTGATTAAAGCCACCTGAAATAAGTTTATTGTCTCACATTCTGCTTTTTATCCTCTGTGGCCTTCTGCTCTCTCTGCCCTGTGAGAACGGAATCTGTGTTCTTTTAAGTCCCAGCCCCGAAGAAATAATCATCACACTTTTGCTTTAGGATTTATTCTTGTGTTACAGGGCAGTTTTGAACTATGTATAAAATTAAAACAACAATGAAAACAACTTAAGGGGATGGAACAGTTTAATTCTAGCATGTGGGATGTTTTAAGTTCTAGTAGGAAGTACTTCCATATTATTGTATTTATATAACTTTAGAAGGACAGTGTAGGTGGTGGAATTGGCATGATTTAAATAATACCAAGAGATGGGATACCATTATCATCGTAGTCTAAACTGCTTTTTGTTTAATGTCACTCTAGCTTTAGGGATCTGACTAATGTTTGGTATTTTCAGCAAAACATAAGGAATTTTACATATCTGTAATGGTCCAAAAGGAAAGTTGTTTGACTAGTTAACCCTATAAGCAAAAAAAAAAACAAAAACAAAAAAACACCTCAATTTCCCCCCTCCCTCTCTGTAGAGTTTGTTTAAAGAGAGGTTCAGAGTGGTCAGTTTAGACCTCTGTCTGGTTTAATGTAACCAATTGTGGTTTATGAAAATAGAACTTTTAAAGTCAGCTGATTGCACTAATCTATCCAGGTTGTTACGATTCTTATTTATAAGAATTAATAACAAATTAATTAAGTATAGAATAAAAATTAGTAATAGGAATGAAAAGTAAATTCTCTTGAGAAGAAAAGAAGTGGTTAGGGCGGTCCCTGGGTGGCACAGTTGGTTAAGCATCCAACTCTTGATTTAGGCCGTGGTCATGATCTCAGGGTCCAGAAGTCCAGCCTCAAGTCTGGCTCTGTACTCAGTGGGAAGTCTGCTTGTCCCTCTCCCTCTGTGCCTCCTCTCCCACCCCCCAGCTTGCTGTCTCTCTCTCTCAAATAAGTAAATAAATCTTAAAAAAAAAAAAAAAAAAAAAGAAAAAGAAATGATTGGGTCATAAAGTACTTGATTGCCAGGTTTTACCACAGTGATTCTCAAACTCCAGAGTGTGTTGCAGTGACCTGGAAGGCTTGTTAAACCACACTGTCCCCACACCCCCCAAATTTCTAACTCAGGAGGTATGGGGTAAGGTCTGATAATTGGCATTTCTAATGAATTCTAAGGTCTACACTTTGAAAACTACTGTTCTACCAAAATAGGCCCTCCTGGGATCAGAGGGCAAACAGTGCTCTCCTGCCAGTATTCTTAGGCCCAGGTAACATCCCTGTGCTGACCCCAAAATGAAAAAGGGGGGTTTTCTTCTTTCAATGCCATGTTCATGGAATTGTGACCATTGCTCACTTTCTCTTCTTATTCTAGAAGTATTTTCTCCACTACATCCATCTTCTGACTGTACATGGGGAATCCATACAAATATACAAGTTTTCTTTTTATTACAGCGTGAAGGACTTGATACATGGAAATTTATTTATTTATTTATTTATAAAGATTTTATTTATTTATTCATGAGAGACAGAGAAAGAGAGAGTCAGAGACACAGGCAGAAGGAGAAGCAGGCTCCATGCAGGGAGCCCAATGTCATCGGACTCGATCCTAGGACTCCAGGATCATGCCCTGGGCTGAAGGCACACTCTGAACTGCTGAGCCACCAGGCATTCTCATATGGAAATTTATAATCAAGTTAAATTGTAAACATACTATGTCATTTGGTTTGTCATTACTCCAGTTCAACGCATGGAGTAAGCACTTAGACTTGTCCTCTTTTTGAGGATCTTTTTTTATCCAACCCCCTGGAAAGTTTTAAATAACAACGCCTGGGTCCCATCTCAGACAAATGACATAAAAATCGCTCAGTGGGGACTTGGTAACTAAAAGCCTTTGGGATGGTTCTCATGTGCCGCCAGGGTTCAGAACCAGTGGCAACCCTGAACATATATCCTCACTGGTTATCAGTGGGGTGATACCCCCTCACAGGGGAGAAAATTAGTTCTTGGAGTGGGGCTAAAATATACCTTAGGTATTATAATGATTTATGGACCCCCAAAGGGTCATAGTACAACACAGGTATATAGTAGATCTGTAATACTAGCATTTCATGGGAATGGGGGCAAAATAGGAAAAAAAGATTCTTTAGGAAGTGACTATGAGAAAAGGTTGAGAAATACTGCCCTAACCCTGAAAGACTGCTGTAAGTTTTTGGTAAGGTGTCTTCCTTCTAAAATGCAACACGAGGGACGCCTGAGGGGCTCAGTGGTTGAACTAAGGGACTCAGTGGTTGAACATCTGCCTTCGGCTCAGGTCATGGTCCCAGGTCCTGGGATGGAGTCCCTCATCGGGCTCCCCATGGGAGCCTGCCTCTCCCTCTGCAGATGTCTCTGCCTTTCTGTGTCTCTCAGGAATAAATAAATTTAAGAAAAGCAACACGAAGGGTGCCTGGGTAGCTCAGTCAGTTAAGTGGCTGCTTTTGTCTCAGGTCATGATCCCAAGGTTCTGCTTCTCCATCTCTCTGCTTGTTCTCTCTCAAATAAATAAATACAAATCTTAAAAAAAACAAACAGTAAAATGCAACATGAGTCTAGTTGAGTGCTCTTGCAGACACAGTGGTAGGGAAAAAATTTATTTTAAATACTATTACATGTTGGCCATCTAGTGAGATACTTTTACATGTATTATTGAGTTAATCCTCATTACCTTGTATTTTTCCTTTAGAATATACATCAAAATTATATTAAGTTTGCTTGATTCTGGCTTCATTCCATTTTCAAAATATTTTATAATGAAAATAATTACTGCCTTCATGTGAGGCTTACTGAAAAGTTCCATCTGAAGCTGTGAGGCAACCAGGCGGCTTCAGATTGTTTTCACTCTAAACCGTTATCAAATGCATTTAATCAATTTTGGGAAACATAGCATTCCATTAAAAGAAATTGCAAAAGCAAACAACCTTCAAACCCTTGTTTCAATAGTATTATTTTTCTAAAGAAGTCTAGAAAATTATCATTTCATTAATTTGTAATACTACAGTTTTCAGAGTATAACTTGCTATAAAATAGGCAAATGTATTAAAATTATGGTTGCAATGCTCTTTTGCTATTTGCAAGGGTACAAGATTGTTTTAAAAGGTACCCAGGATTTCCTTATACAAGATTTTTTTTTTTAAAAGGTACCCAGGATTAGTGTGGCCAACTAATCAGGAGACAATCACCATTAAAAAGATAGTTTGTGGGATCCCTGGGTGGCGCAGCGGTTTGGCGCCTGCCTTTGGCCCAGGGCGCGATCCTGGAGACCCGGAATCGAATCCCACGTCGGGCTCCCGGTGCATGGAGCCTGCTTCTCCCTCTGCCTGTGTCTCTGCCTCTCTCTCTCTCTCTGTGTGTGACTATCATAAATAAATAAAAAAAAAAAATTAAAAAAAAAAAAAAGATAGTTTGTTACAGTTCCTGAGAGGAGGGGCCACACCAAGCCATGAAGGGCCACAGTGGAAGAACCAGGGTTGGTTAGGAGGCAGAAGGAGAGAGGGGAGGGTGTGGGCAAAAGCCTTTAGTGTGGTTTTCCAGGTAAGGAATGGGCATGGGAAGGTGAACAGTTTTAGGGTTGGATAGTTTGAATAATATGTGTGCTGTGGGCTATGGTGATGGGGGAAGGAGGAATAGTCCCTATTGTCTGGTGCTTGGCCTTGAGATAATTAGAGCAAAGGAATATTTCTTCCTGGAGTGCCAGACAGAGGAGGAAAAGGGGTTTTGAACTCTAGATTGGTTGGTTTGGACATCAAAGGTGTGCTCAAAGGCAAAGCAAGTTGTTTACTATCTCTGGGAATTAGCTAACCTGGGGAAGGCAGCCTCTGCTAGTGGTAAAACCTCAGATGTCAGAGCATCAAGAATACAGAAAATTTAAAAATATAGTTAATGTAGTTAAGTATAGTTAATACAAAGTTGTGTCCCCAAAAGTCAGGGCTGTAAACTAGCTTGGTTGTGAAAAAGGAGGAAGATACTTGAATATTGTAAAAGGAATATAACCAGACACTATTAAGTCTTCTGGTCTATTTCTGTACAGGAGAAAGTTTTAAGCAAGTATAAAGACATTCGAAGCTTTTCTGATATTGTATACATAAATAAAGAACCACTTGTCCTGACCAATGAGACTGTTGGCCGGAGGAGTTGATTGACATTATGGCCTGGATAATCCTGTGGCCCATTTTATTCTCTGTGTGTTTAGCTCGTGCAGACACAGTGTGTACTGAGGGAGGTTCAGAGCAGATACTCTCTGTGACGTAGGAATACGTAAAGAGACAGCAAGTTTGCTGGGACCCAACTGTGAAAATCTGTGGCTTCAGAATAGGGCCAGGACTTTCATTATTGCCGTAATGATTACCTTTATTGCTCAACAGAAAGAAAGCAGCATTATGACCTGAAAAGAAACTCTGCTATGTGATAAAGTAGACGAGGGCTGAAATTCTAAGTCAGCTCTTCACTAGCTGCATAACCTTGAGCTACAGATGTTACTTCTAGGACTTAGGGTTTTTTCCTTACAAAATGCAAATTGTATCTATTCTTGAGATTGGAAACAACCGAGAAACAAAAAATAGGAAACAGATGAAGATTCAAATATAAACTTAAAAAAACAAACTAAACTAAAGTGAATTTGAGGATGTATGGCCATAACGAGCTCCTTTAATATTTCACCCCAGGATTCAACTTCCTTGCCCAGTCTCAGGCAAAGCTGGAGAGAGCCCATTTTTTTCAAACTTCTCACAAGGATTAGCTGAGAATGCATCCTGAGTAAGGGATCTTGAGAGTAGGAAGAACCAGAGGGGGCTGACTTCATCTAGACTAGCTCGGTACCTCTTCCCAGTCTCAACAAATAGGAAGGGCGCTCATCCCCCTGATCCAAGAGCCAGTGAAGAGGGATGAAAGAGGAAATCGTAGGTCCCCACCTCCCTGCCCTGGAAAAAGTACAAGTAGGAACTGGAAATCCCCCTTCAGTATTTCAAGGATTATTAAGATAGATAACAGATTAAATATACAAGATGCTTAGCCAGAAAGTAAACATTTTAAATGGAAAGAGGTAGATAAATTCATCAAGACTTTACTTACCACACGTATGTATGATTCCTTCTCCTGATAGTGAAATTCAGTGAAATGGCTGTCCTTTGTGTCTTTATTTTTTTACTTATACAATTTCCAAGAGTAAATATTTTAATTTATGAAAAAAGGGGATGTACTGTCTGAATCCACTTTACCTGTAATTATGTATTCTGAATTACCTGATTGATTTTATATATGAATTCCATTCCAGTAAGACTGCAGATTGGTGAAAATGTTAGAAAAAATGTAATAGCAATCTGTAAACATGAGTTTTAAATCATACCATTCAGTTGTTCTTGTTGGTATTTTAATTAATCATATTGGATGATAGATATTTAATTCATCTTTCCACATTAGCACATTCTTCATGAATATATATATATATACCAGTCATCAGCAAATGAGAACTTGGTATTTTTCAACGATGATACTAAAATATACTATTAGTGCTTTATCTATCAGGCCTTGTGCCAGGTGCTTTATAAAGCTTTATTCCTAATTGTTTACCAACTGTAGCAGGAATTATTATTATCCCAATTCGATAATGGAGAAAACTGAAGTTCAGAGAGATTGAATAATCTTCCCAAAATTATACAGATTGAAGGTTGTAAAGTCAGAATTCTAACTCAGAATTCAGCAAAGCCCACATTCTTCTCTTTAAATATGTCCCCTGGGAAGAATCTCATGTGAAAAGAAAGAAAACAATGTTGTGGTTCCATTAGCATTACCAGCAGAAGTGACCTTCGAACTTTACTTAGTGGAAGTGTAATGAGAGATAGGAAGACAGCCTTTTTTAACCCTCACATATTATTTTAAACAGATTATTCAAAAAAAAAATAATAAATCAATAAAAAATAAACAGATTATTAATTTTCCGCTAAAATGTTTGGTTTATTATCCAAACTGTGTTGAGAGTTTAGGGTAATAGGAAGCAGGTTTTTTTTTTTTTTTTTTCATTCTAATTTGAAGCTTTAAATGGGCACACCATTGGTTTAAGGCTCTGTAATATCTTGTACTTCCCTCTTACGGCTTCATCACACTTGGGACAGGATAGGTGCTCATTAAACATTCACAGGCCATTTCAATGTGCTAACAATTAAAGGCAGAAGGTTCTTCGAAATGATTGGTGGAAGTATGAACTTCAGGTAGGAAAAAGGAGAGACACTGCAGGACCCAGCCTTTCTCTAACTACAGCATTCTTTTTGAAAATTAAAAATTGGTCGTAAATGTACACATCATGAGGCTTTAACACTTTGTACCATATAGAATATGTTGTTATAGTTTCATAATTTGTATGTGTAACTGCAAAACCACTGTACTTATTATAGATTCCTAGGAATTAATATATACTACCAAGGATCACCAAAGTGAAGATCATAAGCAAGCATGAGACTGAGTGCTGATGAGGTCCATAGAGGATCAGGGAAGGTTATCTCCTTTGGTCCTCTCCAGTGAATCTTCCTCTAACAAAGCTGGACCCCTCTGGACTTGGTGAGGAATGGATCAGAGTGTAAAAAGATAGAGCAGAATCCCTGTCACTGGCCTCCTTTCCCCCTCTGTCTTCCCAGAATGCAGGATTCCTACCAGGTGCTCATCCCTCCTGAAATGTAGCCCACATCTGTCTACACAGTGACTGCTCATCTCTCTTCAGATCCTGTACCTACCTTCTCTTTAGCGTTACCTACCAACTACATATGCTCTTTTCACACAGGTTTCACTTGCTAATAAAATCACAGTTTTATTTCCATTTTTAAAAATATGTAAATATATGGATTTCCACATAATTGTATCTTATAGTCTATACATATCTTTAAAAGAAAAAAAAGATGTTTTAAAAACTGATACTTTGCCTACAGATGCCTTAAATGTCTTCATTATTCAACAGTGAAGCCTTTTCCCCAGTTTTTTTTTCCTCTATTTTTTTTTAACTTTAGACTTTAAACTTAAACATTATTCATGAGGAAAGTCCTAGGCCTTATTTCCAAACTAAACACAAATTATAATACAATTTGTATTATAATTTTATATAGACTCATCATTGCCATGTGGGGAATGTGTATGTCTTAAATGTGAAAGTATATTCAACTAAAAATGGGCATTACTATGCTAATGAAAGTCTTGTCTGAAACTAAGTGTGTAGCCCATCTCTCTGTCCTAGAAGAAAACTTATGTGTAGTCAGGAAGAGAAGAATGAGCACCTGAAGCAAACCTAGGCATAAATCTGAGCTAGAGGGGAACATATCTATATTCTTGAAATAGAATATATCTATATTTCTATATTCCCCAGATTAATTGGTTAGTTGATCAACTGTCCTTTTATATATATATATATTATATGTGAGATATATGTATATATATATATCAATATTGTGTATGGATATATCTTTATCTATGTATATCTCTCTATATATCTATTTCTATATACCGGGACATATGCAAGGAGAAATAACAATTCCAAAGTACATACTATGTGCCAGGCATTGTCTAAGCACCTTACATATATTAATATGTAAAATATATTACATATATTTAACCCTCACAATAAGTCTATGAAAGAAGTATGATATTGTTCTCAGTTTTACAGATGAGGAAACTGATGCATAGGCAAATACGTTGCCCAAGATCACACAGGTAGGAAGTGATGACTTGAACCCAAACAGTCTGGCTCTAGTCCTCATGTTCTTATCATCAGGCCAAACTGCTTCCATCTTCAGAGAAGGTATAACATAATGGGAAGTTTAGATATTCACATATGAAATGTTAAATGCCTCAATTCCACCATACAGAGCGTCCCACAACCATGTGCATTTAGACGGTGCATGAGTCCTGAGGCAGTGGTAGCTGCAGATTGACAGTGTCTGTTTCCCATCTATCTTACTGTGAACTGAGATAACCAGGGAAGCTTCTTAGGAAGGCAAGAATTGAATTGGGCCTTCTTCAGTGGAGGAATTGGATGAGAGAAGCAGAGAACATGAAAGCATTCTAAGGGGGGAGAAAGGACTTGAGCCCAGTTCAGAGATAAAAATCTACAAAGCGTTATATATAGAGGAGCAGTAGGAAGACCAGTCTGCCCAACAGGGTCAAGTAGACAAAGATAGGAGATGTATTTAGAAAGTCTGCTTAAATCCAGATGTTACAAAGATGTGACTATCATGCAAAGCATTTGAGCTTCATTTCATAGATAAAGTAGAGTTACCTTAAGAGGTCAAGATCAAGAATGGAAAAAAGAAAAAAAAAAACGGTTTGAGAAATATTAATCTGGCAACCATGTGGAAGAGGAATAGATGGGATAACAAAAGGGAAGCAGGGCCTTACTTGGAAATTTGTATATTTTTTAAAGGTGAGGATCTGTAATTCAATAGATTTTGTTGTTGTTCTTAAGCTTTTATTTATATACTCATGAGAGACACAGAGAGGCAGAGACATAAACAGAGGGAGAAGCAGGCTCCCTGCAGGAGCCCGACGCCAGACTTGATCCCCAGGATCCCCAGGACCCCGAGCCAAAGGCAGACACTCAACCACTGAGCCACCAAGGCACCCAGGATGTTTCTGATTTAAAGTTGTTTTTTTTTTTTAATTTTTATTTATTTATGATAGTCACAGAGAGAGAGAGAGAGAGAAGCAGGCAGAGACACAGGCAGAGGGAGAAGCAGGCTCCATGCACCGGGAGCCCAATGTGGGACTCGATCCCGGGTCTCCAGGATCACACCCTGGGCCAAAGGCAGGCGCCAAACCACTGCGCCACCCAGGGATACCAGATGCTTCTGATTTAAAAGGCTCTTGAGAGTTAGTGAAGAGAAGGAGAAAGTAGGCTGGTGTCCATCAACACACCCCTCCCATGAAATCAGGCCAGGTTTCATATCTCTCTGGCCTTTGGTCTGTATGACCAAGTATGTAAGAGTGTGTGCTTGGGGATCAGATCTGCATTCAAACCCCAGCTCCTCCATCTATCAGAATTATGATTTGGAAAGCCATTTAATCCCTTTCATCATCTGTAGAGACTGAAGTAATAACCCTATATCAAAGATGGTTGTTAAATGCTCTGTTCATGTGACACACTATTTATTTTATTTTATTTTATTTTATTTTATTTTATTTTATTTTATTTTATTTTATTTTATTATTTTATTTTATTTTATTATTTTATTTTATTTATTTTATTTATTTTATTTTATTTTTTATTTTATTTTATTTTATTATTTTATTTTATTTTATTTTATTTTATTTTATTTTATTTTATTTTATTTTATTTATTATTTTATTATTTGAGAGAGCACGAAGGGGAGGAGCAGAGGGAGAGAGGCAGAAAGAATCCTAATCAGGCTCTACGCTCAGCTTGATCTCACCAGCCTGCGATCATGACCTGAGCCGAAATCAAGACTAGGATGCTTAACCGACTCAGCCACACAGGCGCCCCCATGTGACACACTAAATACATGATAGCTATTCTATTAATTAAGGACGTCTAATGGAAAGAATGGTGCTTATCATAGTTGATGATGAGGCCTAAGGAGTGTCAGAAAGTCTCAATCCAGATTCTTTTACTATGTAATAAAATGGCTTACATCTTTGAATCTTTTTAAAGCCCTTCCATACCCATTAACCCATGTTATTTTCACAACAGACCTGTGAATGAGTCAGTGAGTTTGTTATTGCTCCTATTTTGCAGATGGGAAGGACCGCCAGAAATGGGCAAAGACTTGTTTCAATCACAAACGAGGTCACAGAGCCTGAACTGGAACCCAGGGCTGTTCACTCCTGTCAGAGCCTGATGGGAAAAAGCCTGCTGCCTCTTTTCTTGTGGAAAAACACTTCTACTTATGTAGTGAACACAATGCAGAAATGAGCTAATTCTCTAGTCACATCAAAGAGCTGCTTGTTGAACTTTGGACTTTTGGCAAGTCGTGCATCCTTTCTCAGCCTCAGCAGTTCTTTGACATTCATTCTGCTTTAACTTTTAGTTTTGAAGGCACTTTGAAATTTACTCTTAGCATTCTTGAATAGTAGGCATTGTTTTTTATTTTTTTCATGTCTCAGAAAAGTGTGTGGTATATTCCCATTAGTCCACATTACCCATCCAAATAGTCAAATCAGAATGTTGGTTTGAAAACATGTGGTGTGTGTAAGGGGTGGGGGGTGCATGTTAGTTAACATGAGGAAAGTGCAAGCGAAATTCATCTCCAGGATTTTGAGATATGTCATATTACTTTGAATCCTCTGATTTTAAATAGAAAATATGCCTTTCTTTGACTTTGTACACCAAGTTAATTAATTGATGGGTCCGTTATTTAATAAAATTTTATACTTGCTTGGGAGGCATAAGGTCCTACACAATAAGTTGCAATCTTAGGTAACTTTGTTTACCTCTTAGGACCTTGTGGCAGGTAGGAGAGGGGGTGGGAAATGGAGGAGAGAGGGTCAAAAAGTATAAGACTGTGAGATCAGGATCCCAAACAGCTCTGCTCTGCAACTTGCCCACAGTTGCACAAGTGGAGGGAAACTATAGAAAATTCTTCACACCTAGTCTGGCAATCTTCAACCATCTCAGATAGACTGCTTCAGTCATCATTTCTCTTCTACAAGCAAGACGACTGTGTTAGAAGAAAAGTTGAAATTCTCCCTCAAATTGCTCCCCCTTGAATTTTTGAGGGTTAAATCCTAGAATGCTCTACCAGCCGCCAAGGGTTTTCCATACGGGGGAAAAATGACCAGTGTTTCTGCATTCCAAGGTCAGATTACATTCAATTTTGATTTAAAAGACATGTTTCCCCAAGGCACCAATTTTTATGTTACAGGACAGATGACATTTTGATCCTATACAATATATATCTATTCAAAGGATTTTAGGATATGTTTGTTCATCAGTAAGTAATGCTGAGATGTATTGACTATAAGGTTATTGGTAATACAGAATCTCTTGTTTTTATGAAAAGACAAGGAGTATATTTTCCCTGGGAATGAGGAATTAATTGCAGCCTCGAGTTGTATATCCCATCCCCACCCACATCAAAGCATCAAAGGAAAGCAGCTCCCTCAAATCATCACTCTCCATCCTTTTCACTTCATGGACCAATCATGGAGATTTGAATCCTAAATTTAACCTTGGAAGTTTGTTGCAAATTCCAAAGAATTTCCTAAATAGGTTTCAATATTAGTGCTTTGTGGGCTTGGGAATGAAGAATTAAAGGAAGAATGATAATTATAGTTACAATAAAAATTTGTCACACAATGAAACAGGTTTTATCTCTCTCTCTCTCTGTCTCTCTCTCTGCCTGTCTCTCTGTCTCTCTTTATCTCTCTCTCCATATGCTCATCTAAAGCAATAAAAGTGTGGATGATTACTCCTGAGTTTTTCCAATAATCTCAAGGCAGTTTAATGGCATGGACAATGGGCTTTTTGAGAAGATCACTATAAACATTCATTTCAATTCAAGGAGCATCTTTTAAACTTACTCTGGGACAAATCTGGTACAAAGAAAGAAATGAGGTGTAGAAGAAACATGACCCACAGGCCCTCTCTGGTTTGACTGCTCTGCTGCCCTAGCCATTCTTTCCTAGCTTCTCCTCCTCTACCAACTTCTCATATGTGGGGGTCTCTAAGGCTTTATACTTGGGAGTGTCCTCCTTGAAGAAATCTTTTGTCTTCTTTCTCTCCACTCTTACCCTCTATGTAGTGGGCTGAATGGTGGTCCCCGAAGAGATATGTTCACTCTCTAATTTCCAGAACTTAGTGAATGTTACCTTATTTGGGAAAAGAGGTCTTTGCAGATGTAATTATGGTAAGGAATTTGAAATGAAGAGATCATGCTGAATCATTCAAGTAGAACTTAAATCTAATGATAACTGTCCCTGTAAGAGACACACAGGGGATGGGTGTCTGGGTGGCTCAGCCTGTTAAACATCTACCTTCAGCTCAGGTCATGATCTCAGGGTCCTGGGATCGAGCCCCATGTCATATTTCCTGCTCAGGAGGGAGTCTGCTTCTCTGGCCTTCTCCACTGCTTGGCTCTCTCTCTCTCTCTCTTTCTCTCCCTCAAATAAATAAATAAAATCTTTAAATAAATTAAAAAAAAAAAGACAGGGGAGATTTGACAGACAAAAAGAGGAGGAGGCAATTGTGACCAAAGAGGTAGAGCTTGGACTGATATGTTCACACAAGGTCACAAGTCAAGGATTGCTGCCAGCTGCCAGAAGCTACAAGAGCAAAAAATGCATTCTCTCCTAGAGTCTCCAGAGGGAGTGCAGCCTCTACAGACACCTTGATTTTGAGCTTCTGGTCTCCAGACTGTGAGAGAATGAATTTCTATTGTATTAAGGCACCAGTTTGTAGTCTTTTGTTACAGCAGCCACAGGAAACTAATACACTAGGTGATCCCATCTATTCTCTCATCTTCATATTCCATCTATAGATTTAAATTTTCAAACCTGACTTCTCCTCAGAGTGCCACACCCAACATACCTCTGCCTACTTACTGGATGTCTGCGCTGGGTATATCAAGAGATATCTCAAACTTAACATAGCTAAGGGAAATTATTGATTTCTAACCTTTTCACTCCAAATCTACTTCCAAGTTTTCCCCTCAATAATTGGCACTGCTGTCAGGTTTAGGGCTAGTTCCAACTACTTCATGGCTCTAGCAAAGAACCTAAGCATCATGCTTGATTCTTTTCTTCTTCTCAATACTTGCCACTTAATTCCTAGATGAATTATTCTTGGCTACTACCTTAGTCCATAATCTCTGACTCAAATTTCTGTTATAGCCTTCCAATTCTCTCTGCCTCTACCCTTGTCTCTTCCATTAAGGCCGGCATAAACTTCCTGCAGTGTAACTCAGGTCTTATTACTCTCTACCTACGATGTTTTAATAGCTTTCTGTTACAGTTAAAGTAATATCCAGATTTCTTCCCTTGGTCCACAACAATGGTTCTCAACTGGAGGCTTTTTTGCTTCCAATTTGGTAATTTCCAGAGATATTTTTGGTTGTTACTAGGAAGAGCCTACTGGCACTTAGTGGGTAGAGCCCAGGAATGCTGCTAAACATCCTGTACTACACAGAACAGTTCCCCATAGTAAAGAATTTTCTGGCCCTAAATGTCAATGCTGCCCAGGTTGAGAAATCTTAGCCTACAGGGCCACATGAGCTGATTGATACGTGCCTTCTGTTGTCTCATTTCCTTCAACTCTTCCACAAACATGCCAAGCTTGTCCACATTTCAGAGCCTTTGCATATACTTTGGGTTGGAACATGTTTTCCTAGTTCTTTGCATCTCTGTATCTTCATTATTCAGATATGAACTCAAATATTACCTCCTCAGAGAAGCATTCCCCATCTCAAGTGGCCTCCATCATCCTACCCCCAGTTGCTCTGTCACATTAACCTATTTTTACCTTCTGTATTGCTCTTATTGGTACTTTAACCTTTTTTTTTTTTTTTTTTTTTTTTATTGGTGTTCAATTTACTAACATACAGAATAACCCCCAGTGCCCGTCACCCATTCACTCCCACCCGGTACTTTAACTTAATTACATTGGTGTTGGTCTCCTGTTGGCTTCTTTGCACTAAGATTTAAGGTCCTTTAAAGGTCTTCCAAGCTCTTTGCTATCTGCACCTACAGTAGTACATGGCACAGAATAAGAGCTCAGTGCATAATTGTCAAATCATACAAATTATGTAATTGAGGATAATTAAATAACTCATACGATGTTTGGTGCCAAAAGTGATGCAGTGAATCACCAGGAAGGCGGGTTTATTTCTAGCCCTAGTTAGTTTCTAGTATATGGCTCTGGGTGTTACCTCCATCAAAGATTTAACTCCGATGACAGGCTGAGTGGTTGGGATGTTAAGCCTACCTTGTTTGTAGAAAAGATGTAATTTTACCTTTGACTCTGTTGTTCTGAAGATGAAAACAGGCTGTCAGGTAGTAGATGACTGATAACCACTTGTTAATATAGTTGTGGATTTTGAAGCATCTGCGTAGAGGTAACAGATGAATCCCTGTGAGCAGAGAAGTCCCCTGAGGGATTGCTTTTGGAGAGAAGAAACAAGAATTTGCTCTGAAAGAATCTACTGTTAGGAACAGAGAAGAAAGAAGAGCTGTCAAAGGAAATAGAGAAAACTTGTTAGAAAAGTAATAGGAAAGTAAGACAACACAAAGTCTCTGAAGCCCCAAGTCATGGAGTGATAGAGGACAGTCAGTTTAGAAAAGAAGCATTGCTAACCTACCTAGAAGCAGATTCTCAGCTCCTTCTTGGACCTCTCTCAGCTTCAGCCTGTTTCCAGCTTTCACCATCAGTTTCAGCCCAGAGGTCCTACAGGTTATTCTCCTCCGGCACCCGGGGCATTCAGCAGTGGTCCTACATAAGCACACCTGGTGCCCACATCAGTTCCTCCACTTCCTTTCAGGTGGGCAGCCGCACCAGTCTGGTACATGTACCAGATCAAGAACGGGGAGCTGCAGATATTGGCTAGGAAGCTCAGGGAGGACTTCCATTGCATGAAGAGAGATTTCTGAGATGAACCGGAACCTCAGCCCACTCCAGGCTGAGATCGGGGGGTGGGTGGGTGGGGGCTCAAAGGCCAGAGGGCTTCCTTGGAGGCTGCCATAGCTGATGCTGAGCAGGGTGGGGAGCTGGCAGTTAAGGATGCCAATGCAAACTGGCCAAGCTGGAGACCACCCTGCAGTGAGCCAAGCAAGGTATGGCGCAGCAGCTGTACAAGTACCAGGAGCTTAGGGCAGCCCAGGTGGCTCAGCGGTTTAGCGCCGCCCTCAGCCCAGGGTGTGATTCTGGGGACCCTGGATTGAGTCCCACATCGGGCTCCCTGCATGGAGCCTGCTTCTCCCTCTGTGTCTCTGCCTCTCTCTCTCTCCCTCTCTGTGTCTCTCATGAATAAATTAAAAAAAAAAATGTAAAAAAAAAAAAAAGTACCAGGAGCTTATGAACGTCAAGCTGGCTGTGGACATTGAGATTGCCACCTACTGAAAGCTGTTGGAGGGTGAGAAGAGCCTGCTAGAGTCTGGGATGCAGAACATGAGGACCATATTAAGACCAGTGGCTACTCAGGGGGGCTGAGCTGGGCCTAATGAAGCCTCACCAGTCCTGGCCTCAGCTATGGCCTGAGCTCCTTCCAGACCAGTTTTAGCTGGCCAGGGGCTCCAGTTCCTTCATCTGTGTCAACTCTAACAAGGCTGTGGTTGTGAAGAACATCGAGACCGTGATGGGAAGCTGGTGTCTGAGTGGTCTGATGGTCCAAGTGAACAACCGCTGTGGTCCCTCGCAGCCTCCCCCATCCTGTCGCTACCATAGAGCCTTGGGGGAAGGAGCTGTGCCAGGGAGCATCGGGAACAGGAGACCCACCTAAAGTTTGGTCCAGGTCCTCAGCCTACCTTCTGGGGAGTCTACTGCCCTTGATACCCCCTCTTGCTGATGCCCCCAACTAAAAGCCAATTCAAGTGTCTTTTCCCAAATAAAGCTTTAGATGGCTCAGCCAATTTCTCCCACCCACACACTAATAAAAAAATAAATGAAAGAAGCATTGCTAATGCGTTTTTGGACTTTGTGCCTTTGTGCTGGGGGTACATGTTCCTTCCACTAATCAGCTAATAGCTAAAAAAATTTTGGCAAAGCAAAAATAAATTTAGCTATAAAGAAGTGCCTACAAACAGAAAAGGTAATGAAAATATTCAGTTCTTACTTTGCAAAAATGTTAACCCTGCAATGAATTTCCTGTAATCCCAAAGGGTTTAGGGGTAGTCCTGAGACCACTAATTTTTCTGTTATCTATTTTACTTATTAGGGAAAAGCCTGATAATTTCTAATAGCTTCAAAGTGTTGGGAAATGGAATTTATTCTGTTCCCTTTCACCCTGTGTTGAGTGGTTGAGAAATCATAGAGGGAGATTGGCAAAATTAAGAATTGGCAAAAGCTCCCATCTGCCCCAAACTAATCCAGTCCTGTTTCCATGTTTGGAAATGGTTTTTTGAGCCACGCTTTGTTGGCAGGTCATATCTTTGCAGGATGACAGGCACTTTTCTTTCTACCACCCACTAGCCATGATCCTGGCCTTGGGGAATGCAAACCATCTCTCATGTCCAGAATCTGAGGGCAAATAAACCGAGGACCAACTGAAATTGTGGGTGCAGCCATCGTGTAAGAACTAACTGCATTGCAGCCACACATCAAAGAGTGCCTTATAGAGGTGTATTTTGTCCTATCACATGAGAGAAGTGAAGGAGAGGACATATTTGAAACACGGGTGGAAAATGAGAGGTAAACATATCTGAGAATGAACTCAATTACTACATTTTATTCCAAGAAAGAAAAACTTGTCTGATACTTGCAGGAGGCATCCTGGGCAGATATCTATCCCATTCGATCATTACAGTGAGTTTGCAGATAGTACTTTCTATCCTACTTCAGCATGTTTTCATCTAGGAAAAACTAAACTCTAATCCTGTCTTCAATTTCAGAGGAGGGCATATTGATCCAGGCCAACAGACTCAGAAGTCATTTTGCCTGACTTGCTGATCTATATTATCGTAACTGCTATTTAAACATTTAACATATCTTTAACAATAAGAGAAACTTGAGACATTGAGATTTTCATGTATTTAGACCTGGTCCCAACAATTATTTTTAAGTTTTTTATCTTTAACTTTTTAAAAGAACATTAGATTTTACTTCTGTCGATTAATCAAAAACAGGGAAATGAGGATCAACTGGCTTTTAAAAATTAGTATTATTAAATGTTAAGATTCATTCCATTGTCTGTAAAACCTTCATTGTAAGGGTGTCTCTCCTAATCTTCTGACCTCACGACTTGAATTAAGTTTTTTGCATAAAGTCCTGGGAAACCTGTTATCATCAGTTCAGTATTGGCTGTAGGCAAATCCGGGAGCTCAGAGGCCAGAGCTGTCCTAGGTACATCCTGTCCTTACAATGTGAATATTTCTAATCAAGTACTGGCCAGACAATACTTGGCTTTCACTGAGATGGGATTGCAGCCTAGTAGAAGGTGCATGGCCTTTGCAAAAGAGGAGGATTATCTTATGAAGACCAGCCACCAGGCTTTTGGCGCCACTCAGCCTAATTCTAGAACATGGAGCAGATGCCAAGGGAGTTTTTAGAGGGTAAGAGATAATCAGAGATAAAGGAAAAAAAAAAAAAAAACATGGCCTAAGGAACACTTCAAGTTTTATATATTAGGGTTGTATTCTCTGTCTCTTCTATTCCTGTCTACCCTCCTTCTTCTTTCCCATTGGATTCTTTCATCAATCGTAGGTAGTTCTTAATGAAGATCTGTGGTAAAGCCATTCATCTATTCATTCAACAAATGGCATCACAGAAAAGAAAAATAACCTTTATGGCATGATGTATAATGTGTCCCAGGTATTAGCTGGGCCCTCTTGGCCACTTGAGACTTGGCAATGATGAGCCACACAAAGCTCTCATTTCATGTCTCTTTGAAGGCCAAAGCATGTCCCTAAGATTCCTGTTGCATTTGCAGTCAGCTTTGCTCTGATTTCCTGCTTTCTGATGTTCTCTGCATCTTGCAGCTGTTCTTTTATTTCCCTTCTGACATTAACCCAAGGTTGGGACTCAACTCCCTTCTCTTCTGTTCCCTCCCACGCCCGGGTGGGCCTCTCCTCCTCCCACACAAAGCAATCATGAAAACAAGGTTACTATACTGACACTATGTTTCAGAACTTGAACTGAGAGTTTTGGGGTCATGAGAGAGCACAGCAATAAACTTCAAACCACATAGAGCACATTCCCGTTATGGGTCTATCTGGTACCCGTCACCAGGGCTTTCTCAGGGTCTGCTTCAGTTCACAGAGCACTCAGCTGTTCTCCTGTCTTCTCTTCTGCCTCCTGATTTCATCATGCCATCCCTCCTGCATTGTAGTCTGCCTCTCTCCCAAACTCCATGTCTGGGATGTTTTTGCTCTCCATTGTCCAGAGTAAGCCTTTCCTTGTCATGCACTCCAAAACTCAAGTGCGGACTCATCTTACTCATACCAAAATCCTTCTTGGTAATGCTCAGGCAATGAGCCTTTCATGTTCTAGAATCTACTTTCTATTCTCCACATAGAAGGAAGTTGTGGCTGCATACTGTTTTCACCTCTCCTTTATCTGTATCAAATCATTTATACGTGCATTCAACCATATTCGCTGGAGGGATCCCTGGGTGGCGCAGCTGTTTGGTGCCTGCCTTTGGCCCAGGGCGCGATCCTGGAGACCCAGGATCGAGTCCCACGTCGGGCTCCCGGTGCATGGAGCCTGCTTCTCCCTCTGCCTGTGTCTCTGCCTCTGTGTGTGTGTGTGTGTGTGTGTGTGTGTGTGACTATCATAAATAAATAAAAATTTAAAAAGAAAAAAAAAACAATATTTGCTGGATAGCCACTGTGTATCGGGTACCACTCTGGGTGCCGAGAATAAGACTGTGTACGAGTTGGACACAGATCCTGTCCTCATGGATTTACATTCCAGGAAGAATGTACAGGGTGCTAGGAAGAAATAACAAGGCCCCATCCTCATTCTGGGATGGGATTGCACATCATGGAGAGCTGAGTCTGCCAGGACAAGCAGGATTGGTCTAGGTCACTCAGAGGATAGCATTTCAGACAGAGGGACTCAATGACAAAAGTTGGCTATGAAGTTCTCCATTGTTCATTCAAGCTACTGGAATGAAAAGGGAAGCAGAATTTGTGGTTTATTTCCATCATCTCTCCCTCCAGCTCCCACACCTCAATACTCAAGCAGTAGTTTTTGGGCAGAGTTGAGATATGAGCTCTCTAGAGAGGAAGACAAGGCACAGTCTCCCACCCTTTTCAGTTTAGAGTCAAAGGTATGAGGGTCTAATATGAATTGTTTTTTTCTTTCCCAGAGTCTGAGCCCTGGAGCACAACTCTCTCCTCCCTCAGGTCGATCCCAGGGAAGCAGCTTCTCAGCAATCTTGTCCTGGAGAATGGGAGTCAGGGTATGGCTGGAGGGTGTGGTCATGCTCATAGAGAGCCTCAGGATTTGGGATTGGGTCCCTGGGCTGTTGTCAGTTCTTATGGAGCATTCATACAAAACTAAAGAACAAAGGAAAACAAAAGGACTGTGCCACTTCTCGTGGGAGGATGACACCCACAGCCAGGTGCAGGCCTAGAGAAGGGGAGGGTCCCCTCCACCAGTTTCCCTTGTTGAGGGTGCAGCCTGAACAAAGGGTGATCCGCTTTGTCCCGGGATGTACAGATTGTATAAATGTAGTTTGAATAGATGGATGAGGTTCTCATAGTACCTGAATCCACTGATGGCCGCAGGTTGCAGGTCTTTCCTCACAAGGCTCTGAGTGATTGGCTACTTAAATGGCAGTGTTTAAGGAACTGTATGTACATCACAATAGGTACATTTTTTTCCCTTATTCTTATCCAAGTATTTAAAAATAATGGTAATAATGGTTAACCTTTGTTTTTAATTAAAAGAAAAAATTTTTAAGGACTTTATTTATTCATGAGAGACAGGGAGCGAGGCAGAGACAAAGGCAGAGAGAGAAGCAGGTAGGGAGCTCAATATGGGACCTAAGTCCAGGACCCCGGGATCACGACCTGAGCCAAAAGCAGATGCTCAATCACTGAGCCACCCAGGTGCCCTATAATGGTTAACCTTTATTGAGTGTACTTGACATGTTCCAGGCACTGCACTAAGTAGTTTATAGAAGATAACTCAGTGAGTTCTTACAACTCTATAATTTACATATCATTATTCCCACTTAATATTTGAGAACACAGAGGCTTAGGTGGTTGAACTCAGCTAGTAAGTGGGTTTTAACTTAGAGCCCATTTTAACTCTCACTCTATACTACCTGTTATCTTTTCCCCCTCTGCTCTCCTCTTTTCTCTCTCCTCCCTCTCTTTCTCTTGCCCAATGGGAAAGAAACCTTGCAGAGGAGCCATGTAAATAAGGTATTCATTGAGCTTCCTGATATTTCTACAACTGATCTCTTAGTTCTGACAGTCCCTGAGACAGGGCTTTCCTTTGTTGTTTGGGGTATGCCTAAGAGCCCTGGAATCTGAAAATTCTGGCTTCAGGTTTTCAAACTAGCAGGTCAAGCCTAGAGCCTAATCCTTGCTGGCTGGTAACACGTGTCAGTACACAAGAAAACAAGCTCCACTTGGCCCTTGACAATACGATCTGTGGCTTTTCTAGCCAGCCCAGCTGAAGGCACAATGGAGAAGCCCCTATCCATGGTCATTTCTAGATTATGCCATCTGGGGAAAAGAGATACAGAAGAGTACCTGATAGTTTCTCTACAAAGAGGCTTCATGTTTTCCTTGTTTGTGGCACACCTTGGGATAATTCCCTTAGGTATTGGCCATCTCCTCAAAAATATCAGAAGATACACAACCATTTTAACCATGGTGTAACCGTGAAGATACACAACCATTTTAATGGTTTGTAGTTAAAAATCGGAGCCACAATAGTGATACTCCCCTTGACTTGGTTTTGAAAAACCTTTATCATCTAAAAAAATGTTGCATCTACTTGAAATATAGACCTAATCATGTACCTTTAAGCTTTGTTAAAAATTGTGACAATAATGAGTGCTAATCCAGAAAATGTCTAATTTTGGTGAAAACTGGACAATATCCAATATATAAACTTCCAAATAAGATAACCTAGTGTTCTTGGTTAATGGTTTCCAAAGATTTTCGAACATTTCCTTGTTTGGCTTTGGAGGAATTTGCTCTGGGATTTCAGCTTGGCCCTTGACTTGCTGAAGGACTACAGACTTAGAGCAAGCAGGCTGAGAAGCCAAGTAGCTTGAAAATGAAAGTAAGAGGTCCTGGGCCAGAGGCTTAGTGTGTGTTCTTTAAAGAAGGAAGAACTCTTGCAGGGTCAGAGGAATGTCACTGGCAGCCCTGGAACTTGCTAACGCCAATCAGACATCATGTGCTCCAGACAGATCAGCAAAATCCGGAGGCAAAATGTTTCACTGTGACTGTTACAGCAGCGTCCTGGCTTCGCTGAGATGTCTTCTCTCCCAGAGTTGTTATTTTACCATTAGCCATTTAACCATTTCCCCTGATGTTGACATACCCAACTCAGCAGGGAAAGCAAGTGGCAGATCTTCCAGACTGACGCCCAGGCTTTGGAAGGTTACAGCTAAGAAAGCATCCATAGCTAATTCCAGTCACATTGAGTAGAATTTCGAACCATGATACGGTGCTGGGGCATGCCAAGTAGGGGGACAGATATGCATGCACTGGCTGAGGTTCAAAGAATAGTGTCTTCTCAGTTGGGGCTGGGCTCAGGGAGTAACAGGGTCTTATTTTTGAAAATCATGAAATACATTTTAATTTAAATGGGTAACTGACTGGGTTCATTTTCTCCTCACCTCTTGAGAACTTTTGCAGAAACAAGAACTTTTGCAGAGACAAGAGTGATGGTGAACACTTGAGTTTTTCGAGTGAGGTTTCCAAAGACCTTTGAACCCCGAGAAATGCCTCAGACGTCCTAAGTCAAACTATACAATACAATGAAATACATGTGGCAAAATAAATAAACTTTAAAGTGAGAGGAGCAAGAAGACCTCTCTTCTGATACCTTAGCCTCATCCAGTTGAGAGACTCTGATAACGTTTCCATGATCGTCAGTTGACTTTCAGGGCCCCTTGAAGCTCTTAAAGTCTCTGCTAATATAAGCACAGCACTCTGTCTGATAGGTTACTGCAGTTTTATTGCCTCCTAAATCCATGTAGGCAGATTTTAGATCAAGGTCACAATGTTGTATTATCCTCTAAAACATTTTTCTGTTATATTCAAGTGAACTCTGAGTCCCTGAAATGCTAGGTAGGTATTTCATTGTACATGTAAATGTTTTCTATGGCTTCAGTAACACATCTGAGGCTAAAAATGTATTGTCTTTCAAACGACTTACATGTAGGGTGTTTAAAATGGAAAATGCAGTTATAAGGAAATACAATATTTCTCTCCAGATTGTAATAAAAGGTTTATATGATCAATTAGCAGTGCTTTCACTGCCCTCTGCTGCCTTTAAAGAGAACAGAGGATTTGGAAAGCTTAGTCCTACATTTGATTGGGGAAGGCCAACTTTTCGTTTTATGGTCATTGTTATTAAAGCTCACTAGTATATTCCAAGTCTAACACTATCTGACTTGGAAAAACTCAACAATGAAGTGACCAATGACCCAAAACCATATAAGCTCCGTGTTCTTGTGAGTCAGGATTTTCTGTGGTTTTAAGTTATGAGTGTTTTTTCTACAATATCACACATATATATATATGGAAATAGCTATTTATTTAAAAGTTGATTACAAAGGTTTTCTTTAATACATGTTATTTGTTTAAGATATTTATTTTTAAGTAATCTCTACATCCAATGTAAGTGTCGAACCCACAACCTGGAGATGAAGCATCACATGCTCCACCGACTGAGCCAGCCAGGCACCACAGTACCTATTATTTTTTAAAACATGAAAAATTAATAGAAATAGCAACAACACTGATCTGAGATGAGAACCTTGCTTCTTTAAAAAGTGGAATGAAGGGACGCCTGGGTGGCTCAGTGGTTGAGTGTCTGCCTTTGGCTCAGGTCGTGATCCCAAAGTCCTAGGATCAAGTTCCACATTGGGCTCCCTGCAGGGAGCCTGCTTTTCCCTCTACCCTGTCTCTGCATCTCTCTCTGGATCTCTCATGCATAAATAAAAATCTTTAAAAAAAAAAGTGAAATGAAGCTTAATAGAATTGCTTTGTGAGAATATTCTAATGTTTGCATTTAAATACTGGTTGCTTAGCATAAGGAAAAGATTTAATGCTTTCATAGTTTGAATTATAGCTTCATCTACTTGTAATTAACATTAAGTGCCATGTCTGTCTATGCTCTAGGGCTTCTGTTTAATAATAATAGTGAAAAGTAATAACATACTCATGAGCATTCCAGGAGATATGCTTGTTATTTCTATTCATTATTGACCTAGCAAAATCTTTACCTGAAATCTATTTTAGTCCTGAAGTATAAGCTAGAAACAGATTTTATTCACTTTAACCATGTGTCAAATGCCTATTATGTATCAGGCACAAACTTATAGATGGATGTAAACTGCATTTCTGATCTAAGATGCTCATAATTGAGTGGGTACAAAATATAAATAAACGGGTCTTATGGAGAAATTTCCAGAGGTGAGGGGGAGGGGAAAAAACAGAAATTTCCAAAGGTCATCTTCCCATTTGTGCCAATCAAGAGCCCCAGAAGTCTGATTGTTTTTGATCAGGATCTAAGACACAGTCACTAGTGACTAATTCTGCTTGTAATACTCAGTACTCACTAAGAAAAACCGAAATGGGTTTTACAAATCTTTCTCTCTCTTTTTCTCTCTCTCTCTTTCTCACTTTTTTTTTTTTTACTATATACCTTTTAATAACTTGATACCTTCCTTGGACAAAATGTATCTACCCTAAACATCCCATTTCCTCTCCAATCACAAATGTGTTTGTAAACAACAGAAAGATAAATACGCTTCCAAGTTCAGATAACCTTTATTTTATTTTGATAACTCTGAAAGGATTGTAATAGAAACCTGGTTCTGCTATATCCAATTACTGCCAAAACGGAGAGTTATTGACCCAACACTCCAGAACCAAAGTGGAATTTTTTTTTTTTTTTTTTTTTTTTTTTGTGGATAATTCTGACTTTTAACTGGCTAGGAGTTAATAATCCTCTTTAGCAAGTTAGTTTATTTGGTTCCCAAGAGTATGTTTTGAAAACATAAAGAATACACAAAGGGCTTTGCTTAAGTCCTCAAATACCACATAAGGAATGCATGGGAAATGACTGCTCAAAGTTAAATGCTTTGATAAAGCTTTTCATTTTGCTATGGTTAAGGTAGGCATTTAGTTATACTTGCTTCAAAATTTTTCTAGGATTAAATTGTTGAAATCATACTGTATGTGTGCCACTGGGACTTTTATCATCTTTCCATATATACGAGACTTGAATGGAAGCCTTAAGCTTCTTGAGAACCTTAGCCAAGCCCAACCTGTCTTCTGTGGTCACCTCCATGAGGAAGCAGAATAGCCTTCTTTTGGGACAACTTCTTTTAATCTCCTCCATCCTATGGTCAATATGGTTCTTCAACTAGTTGTATCACAAGAACACAGGGAGTGTAATGTCCAATTACTGTCCTTCAATATTTACCAAAAACGTGGTTGATGAGAACCTGTCCACACCAAGAAATATTTTAAGAAAAAGTTCCACATAAATTGTTTATTATTTAATAAGCATGTTGTGAAACTTTAGTAGGCAACAATCATCCTCCTCTTCCTCTTTTAACTGCAGAACCAATTAAAAACTAAACCAGAGTGAGAAACATGGAGCTAAAAAAATCAGCTTTATTATTGGTAGGCTTGACTTGGAGAGGATGGTGTGACCTGTGACCACATCTGTCTTCCTACATGTTCCCTTCTTCGTGGAAGCATTTGCATGTGCAGAGAACACCTTTACCTAGAATTGTAGGTGCTTTGTAACTCCTTGTTAATACATGAATGAATAAACCAATCAATCACAAAGGTTACTTCTGCTTTTTTCTCAGAGGAATATCAATATAAATCCTAGAGTACAGGAAATCTTTTCATTTGTTTGACCCCCGTGACCATTTGCCTCTTTGGACCTGCCCAGCTGCTCTCAGAGGTGACCAAAAGTGGGAGTGGCTTTCGGACTGAGCACTTCCTGTTGCCAGTGAAAGGTCCCATCAGCACTTTTTCCTCTTTCTCTTCCCCCTTCATCTTAAAATACAACATGTTGTTCTCTGACGTGAGGATGAATATGTTTGATTTCAGAGATTTGCTCAGTGCCTTAGGCCAGCTGTTGGGGCTCAAGTAGGATTAACTTAAAGACCAGTTGCTGTTTAACAACTTATTCTAGTCAATCAACAGATCTTTATTATGTGCCTTTTATGCAGAAAGCAAAGAAAAAAGTAGAACAAACCCATGACTCTTAAGAATGGGGAGCCAGATCCTGCTGATGGTTATGCGATGCCAATGTTTTTAAGACAGCAGAGGAGTGATATGCCTACGTCAAAGGCCCCAAATGTGCTAGGCTCAGAGTAACAGTCACACATCCCACCTTCCTCAGGTTTTAACTTCAAATTATTAATTTTACTCACGGTAAAGGTGGACTGGACAATGTGGCTTGGACTTGAGGCTAGCACTTCCTTTTAGGGAATTAACATTTATTAAGGTTGTTTGGCTTCTGGTGACAAGCCAACCTGACTCACCCATTCACAGACAAGAAAGCTGGCAAGAACAGGCCCTCACTGGGCCTACCTGGGTAAAGTTTAACTGTTTCCTAGATTTAGAAGCACAAGTGAGCCCACTGCCCATGAGTACAGCCAGTGTAAGACAGTAAGAGAAAGGATTGGTTGTCACAAACTTTTCCATTCAACAACCATAGTATTTGGAAGAATCATGGCTCAATGGTGTTCAGCTCTCCACTACTCAAATTAGTTATTTCTCCCATGGGAGAAGTGACAGGAGACCTCTAGAAGTTATATTGTCCCATCTGTGAGAGGAATGGAATTTCCCCTTTGTGGAGACAGTACGAAAAGGGAAATGATGGTCTCCACCAACACTGAATTACTCTACAGGTATACCCTCACAGTGCAGTCCTGGTGATATTCATAGTGCTCTGCAAATTATCCTAAACACCACTTCAGGTTACATGTAGAACTCTATTTCATCTCTGTAGAAACTCTGAGCAGGAGTTATCCTGGCTTCTTCTGATGGAGACCCTCATCCAAACCTGAAAGAAAGAAGATAGAATAATATTTACCATACATACAAAAAGAAATCTGAGCCTGTAAGCAAAATCTGTACCCTTATGGTTCCCATTTGGGAAAATAGAATATTTCATATATTTTTTTCTTTCTACCTCCCCCGCCTTCCAAAATGTAGGAGCTTATTTGCCCAAAGTAACCCACAAGGAAGCCTAGCAAATCTGTTGCGTATGAGCTGACTCCAATTTCTTTCTGTAATTTCTAACAGTCTTCTCCTACGATTGTTGTTAGTTTGAAAGGGTGTCATAAGTGAAAACATTTTGCCTATTACCTAACAGTTAAAGTTACATGTCTCTGGGTTTGAATCCTGGCTCTCCCCTGAACTAGCTCTGTGACCTTGGGCAAGCCACTACAATCTGTCTGAAGCTGAGTTGATTTTTCATCACAGGGTGAGTGCTTGCTAATTTTAGTGCCTTTCCTTTGAGTATTAGCAAAGAATTAGAGACAGAATCAGAATATATATTTTATAAGCTGTCCATACCCACCGGCCTCCTGCTCTGTCTCCGCACTCACACCATTTCTTTGCAGGCAGCAAATGTGGAAAAATCTGAACGTTGGAATGAAACAGCCATGGGCTTGGATTTCTGTTATATCATTTATTAGCTGTGTGACTGTGGATAAATCAACTAAAGGTTCTCATTTTCTTACTGTGCTAAAAATGTTAATCATGATGAGGAAAGAGACCTATATTCAGACTCCCATCTTAAAGCAGAGAATGATAGTACACACATCAAATACCAGCTTTTATTCCTGTACTCTGGAAAGTGGTTTATATATTATATGGGGTCTTTATCTCTTCAGTGACTGGTTCACTTGTAAGGCATACCTGTGCACTAAATTTGTACACAAGCACACACACACATAAGCTCACACAGAAGTCATCTTCCCTTCAGAGTGGTGTCGATTTCTTTGAGAAAGCCACAGCCCAGTGCTGGTGATAACTGGCAATTTCTATTATGGTGATGAGTGAGGATGGGTTAATCCCTGTGCCTGTCAGGTTTGGCCAACTACTCCCCAAATTTCCCTTCATCAAATGTAAATATGTGTCCTGCCAAGTACTTTCCATTTATTTTGTAAGCCTCATGTTTTTCATTGGAAATTCAACCCATGTGTGCTGAGTTATTTACTGAACTCAGAATACAATTGGGCAAATGCCAGTTCATATCCAAAAGTTCCCTCCCCACAAAAAAAAACCACCATAAAGATTCACATTTTTTTTCTTCCTTTTACTTTTTGTTTTAATCTGGATCATAACTAAAAGAAGCCTAGTTTGGTTTGAAGTTACATAAAAGCTATATGGGCTATACCAGTCAGCAGTCTCTGAACGCACATGCTAAAAAGAACCACATCGAAATGAGCAATCTGCAGTGCCTCAGAACATCTTGTTAAAAGTGTAAATTCCGTATTGACTTGTTTTAGGATTCCTTTCTTCACCAAAGAGGAAACTGGTTCTTAATGTTTCCATTTTATAGGTGAGGACACTAACAGGCAATGACTTGCTTATCATGGTCAGATGATAGAAATTTGGAAAGGAGAATTAAGAATAAGAAACACAACTGAGGGTTAAATTATTGCATTTGATTTAAGAAAAGAGGCATGTGGGCACCTCTCATGGGAGAGTACATTTTAACACCCAGAGGGAATCAGTGCTTGAGTGGCAGGTGCAGTTTTTCTCAGTGGGAAGAGATAAGAAGTGCTCACACAGGCATAATATCATGAGTTCTCATGCACTAGAAATACCATGTGTAGGTAGAGAGGTGGATTTTTTTTTTTTAGAGATAAGTTATACAACAGATTTTCTTATTTATGCATATTTAGTCCATCTGTAACTCCCTTGCCTGTTCTTGGCCACCAGCCTAGAAGAGGCCCAGACCCAGAATATTGTGTAAAACTGTGGGATTTTTGACAAATTAGGTTTTAATTCCCTTACGGTTCCCTCATCCACATTTATGACTTCCACTCCTAAATTGATGTGCTTAGCCCTGATCTCTCATTTACCTTCTAGTTTCATTTTATTTTTTTAATGATTATTTATTTATTTATTTATTTATTTATTTATTTATTTATTTATAGAGACACAGAGACAGAGAGAGGCAGAGACACAGGCTGAGGGAGAAGCAGGCTCCATGGAGGGAGCCCAACGTGGGACTCGATCCTGGGTCTCCAGGATCACACCCCAGGCTGCAGGCGGTGCTAAACCGCTGCGCCACCGGGGCTGCCCTCTAGTTTCATTTTAATGATTCAACTGATTTTAGCACATCCCTCTGCTTGGAAACTTGCTAGCAATACTCTCATATATCATCAGTGTTATTAATGAAATGTCTTGGAAAGAGAGCTTGGGCTTTATTTTTATTTCCCAATATTTGATGCCCCCTCCTAGATTCCCTTGCTTCTACCAATAACATCACCATAATTACCAATTTGCAGTCATTCTTAATCTTCACTTCCCTGTAAATCTGGTCTCTTTCCTAGTTTATAGTTTTTGCTTCCAGTTGTGTCTCTTATCTCTTTCCTGTGGGCTGTGACAGATAAAGTCTAATCCAGGCTCTCATCACTTCCTGTTTGCATGACTTTAATGGTTTCCTTTTCTATCTTCAGTCTTCTCCTCTCTAGTCCATCCTGCACATGGACTAATCTCTCTGAGAAGGCTTGAGAATCAATAATAATGTCTCATCGCTACTGGATCATATCCAGTGTCTCATCCTGGCATGTAAACTGTTTTTAACATGGCTCCACCCTACTAATCCCTCTTTACTGTCAATGACCTGTCACACACACCTTCCTATCCTAGTTAGGTCAGCTCTGCACCTCACCAGAACACATTGCTTTTTCCCACCCCTTCTCTGCTGTGCTTACGTTATGGCTCACACACAGCCCATTTACGTGGCTAATGGAGCTGGACAAAGACTTGCACATGGAATGATAAACCATTTCGGAGTCAGATTACCAAATCTGGCTAGTACTAGCACTAGAGGGAGGACAAGTCTAACAAATAGAATAGGGACAAGTATAGGAACAGAAAATTTGGGGCAGTCTGGGCGAGTAGTTCCTCTGAGAAAAAGCCAAACTTCAAGAGTGGGAATAGGCTAGTATATGGATGACAGAGATGAAGGATCCAGCACAGCCATTCTGAGAAATCTAGACATACAAACAGCATCTTGAATATCCCCTCACAAGTGGCAGTGGAGTCCAATAATTCTTGATGAAACTCAGGAGTATGACTTCCATCCCTGGGAGGACGAGGAGATATGACAAGAGCAAGAAAAGACTCCCATCCTAGAAGAGCTGGGTTATCATGCAATTTATCAAGGGTAAGATTAAATCACAAAGAGTAAGACAAGCAGAAATGCAGTGACAGGGTTTGTTCCCTAGAATAATATAGAAGCTTGTGAAAACTGGGTCACCCAATCAGCGCCAGTCATCATCACATGACCCAGTCCCATACCCCAAAAAACACAGGGCTAAAAGTTTGCATTCCAGAGGCTGGGAAATTACCATACTAAAAGCCTTTGGACTTGAATTGTATCCTCCTGACACTGTATGCTTATGTCCAAGGTCTTTAATTTTTGTGAACCTTGATTTCTTCATGTATAATAATGAGGAAACTCATAAATATTTTATAGATATGCTGTGATGATTAAATAAAGTGCCGGCTATGGCAGTGCCATTTAATAATAGCCTCGGTGCTCTCTGCCAGACTTCTGAAACCTCTCCTGCCTGAGAAAAAGATTGACCTCGTGGCTGAGGTGGTGCTAAGCCTGTGGGTGGGAACCAGCCATTCCACTGATGGCAGAGGAGAGTCCAGAGGCAAGAAATCACTCATGGCCTGACTCCTCTCTGGGATACCTTCTTTCATCCCTCTTCTTTCTTCCCTCTTCTTTCTTCCCTCCTCATGCCTCCATCCTCTTAATCTCTACCAATCCTGAACATGAGTCACTCTCAAAAAAACTGCACCTCTTCTGTGAAGCACCAAGTCTGTTCTAGGAATCTCTCCATTCTTTTGACCCCTTTTGAACTGGAATTTTGCTAATTACTTGACCATGTATAATATTAGCAATCCAAGTTTTGACTTCTTTCAAGTAATCCCTAAAGTTCATAGCATTGTCATTTGTAATGTTGCAAAGATATAACTTCCACAGAAGTTCTGCAAAACCAGCCGAGTGAGTGAACCCCACAGATTGGCCTCCATCATAGTCCAACATAATTTTGATGATACCAATTTGTTATTGCATGAATGTTTTGTGAGGGAATTATATCCTATTTTGGAACTTGAGGATTGAGAATCTTCTAAGTTCTCTGGATGAATCCCTTGATAATATCAATGGCCTACAATATTATGATTTATTGATTTAATTGCCTCTTGTTCTTTAGCCAGATTTCTTTAACCAAATTTCAAGCCTCTCTGTGATTGAGGCAAGTCTCTTCTTTCTCTTGGTTATCCCTAAATGTAGCCTAAAGTTGCTTTCATAGTGAGCACTCAACCTGCAGTTGGTGATTAATTCAATGACTACATCTTGTTATCATTCTGTTTAATTTTTGGAATAATAGATAATCATTTACTTCAATTGTCTAGTTTCATCTAAGATAAAATATAACATTTTCACTTGCATAATAGAAAGAGAAGTAGAACACAAAGTAGTTGAGTCTAATACTCAAGTTTTTGGTAAGAAAAGCATGACAAGCCATTTGCAGGGAGATTTTGGCTACCCATATTTCTTATCACCAGGAATCAGGGTAATTTATATTATCTTTTTCTGTCTGTGTACTAGATATCTGTCTTCCAGTGGATTTTCCATTTGGAAAATGAAATGGAAAAATACTCCGCTTCATTTACATAGTAATGATTAGTAGTATCCAATCACATCTCCCTGCTTCCAGATTTTTATTATTACTTTTTTTTGTTTTCATTTTTTTAAATTTTTATTTATTTATGATAGCCACAGAGAGAGAGAGAGAGAGAGAGAGGCAGAGACACAGGCAGAGGGAGAAGCAGGCTCCATGCACCGGGAGCCCAACATGGGATTCAATCTCGGGTCTCCAGGATTGCGCCCTGGGCCAAAGGCAGGCGCCAAACTGCTGCGCCACCCAGGGATCCCCTGTTTTCATTTTTTTTTTAATGTTCTTTACTTTGGAATACCATGCCAGGACTTTCTGGCCAATTGTAGGTACAAATATACCTGCGTGTGTCACACAAATTACTTCTAACATCACACACACATGTATTTGTTGGAAAGTGGCTATAACCTTTTTATGTGTAGGACTCTAACCTTTTCCCTTTTGTCCAATATATTTTATTTAACCTCTGTAGTGGCCTTGAATTGAATTCCATTTTTCAATTACCCCACACCCCCGCCGCCCCACTGACCCACCATTTATAATGCCATCACTCTAGCTCATACCTTTATCATTTTACAGCTAGACTAACCTGATAGTCTTCTAGAGGCATTCTTGGATTGTCACTTTCCCTTTTCAATCATTCTGTACAGGGCACCTGGGTGGCTCAGTGTGTGATTTTCTGCCTTTGACTCAGGTCATGATCTCAGGGTCCTGGGATCAAATCCACATCAGACTCCCTGCAAGGAGCCTGCTTCTCCCTCTATGTCTTTGCTTCTCTCTCTGTGTCTCTCATGAATAAATAAATAAAATCTTCAAAAATAATAATAAATTAAAAAAACATTCTGTACATTGTTTCCATGCTTACAACCCAATAACATCTCTCATCCCCTTAGCACAAGATACAAATACCTCTATAATATAATCCCGACCTTCCTGTCTAGACTTGCTTTCTATTTCTCCCCTTCCCTCCCACTCTATCTGCACCCTTCCATGCTCCCAGTATACCTTGAACATTGGCTAGGCTTTCCTACTGCCAGATCTTTGCTCATGCCCTTCCTGCCTGCCATGTTCTTTTCCCATCTCTACCTACAAATTTTATTTTAAAGATTTTATCTATTTATTCATGAAAGACAGAGAGAGAGAGAGAGAGAGAGAGAGGCAGAGACACAGGCAGAGGAAGAAGCAGGCTTCCATGCAGGAAGCCCAATGTGGGACTCGATCCCAGAACCCAGGGATCATGCCCTGAGCCAAAGGAAGACACTCAACCGTTGAGCCACCCAGGCGTCCCACTACCTACAAAATATTATGTGTGCTTCCAGGCTCAGATCAAATGCAATCTACTTCATAAACCCTTTCCCGAGCAAATTACCTAAAATCCTACCCTCAGCTTTGTATCAGAAGCACATATTACTACCCTATATTCCTAGTAGTGACTATATACTGCCTTATTTTGTAGTTGCACACACACAACTTTTTACTAGACTATATGCAAGGACTATGCCTGGTCCATCTTTGTATTTCCATACTATTTAGTTCAATGCCTTTCCTATAATATTTGTTCACTGGATGAATATTCTTTCACTATATCAATACCACGTTTGTAGCACAACAATGAGGTGTCAACAGAGGCATCAATGGAGGGGATTACAAATCAGACCTCCGAAATTCATACAACTACAAACTATAGTTTTGGCAGTTACTTTCATAAATTACAATCTCTTGATAAATATACCAAGAAATATGAAACCATCAACAGGAAAGACTTTTTCTTCTGCAGTCATTCAGCATACTTGAACTACAACATTGTATATCCCATGATTCTAATTCCTTGTCTGTATCCCATGTTATGGAGAGAAGGGACTAGAGCCCGGTTCTCACTCATCTGCACTTGTATCATCCTGACTTAAACACTATAGAGGAAAAACGCTCTTTGTGTTTGAGAAATAAAGTTGTACACGTTTTATATTGTATCTTGTTTTTAAGTGACTTAAGAAGAGAATTTCCTAGATGGAAGTGAATTATATTAATTTTATTAATGATGGCTGCTACTAATAATGATACATATCCTCTTGTACAATGTAGTTGAAACTTTTCCTCTATTTTCTAGAAATCTTGATTTCTCAACTTTTTATTATTATATATTTTTCTTTGTAATATATATTCTTGAGGCACACATTCTACTTTTCCCAGACCATTCCTGAGCCATGACCATTTTCTGGCTGGCCTCCCTGGCAGGGTCTAACCCTAATTACACAGACCCCCACTCCTAGAACTGTCTGGTGTTTGCTTGGTAACTTCTACCTAGTTCCTTCCTTGGCGAGCATCCTCCAAGGAGCTGTGGGACCACAGTGGTTCACACTCCTTCCTTCTCTCCTCTTCCAACATATACACGTGAATCATTTCAGAGTCAGATTGGACTCATTTTATCGGAAAGTGTTTGGATTCAGAGCCGTATGTGATTTCACTTAAGATTAAAAAAAAGACACAAGAAATAACAAGTGTTGGTGAGGATGTGGAGAAAAAGGAACTGTTGTGAGCTGTTGGCAGAATGTGGATGGGTGCAACCACTGTGGAAAACAGTATGGAGTTTCCTCAAAAAATTAAAAATAGAATTACTATGTGATCCAGTAATTCCACTGCTGGGTATTTACTCAGAGAAAATAAAACACTAACTTGGAAAGATATAAGCACCCTTGCGTCTATTGCAGCATTATTTACAATAGACAAGACATGGTGGTGACCCAGGTGTCCGTTGATAGATGAATAAAGAAGATGTAGAGATACAAGGGAAAATTACTCAGCCGTAGAAAGAATAAAATCTTGCCATCTGCAAAAAAAGAGATGGACTGGAGGGTATAATGCTAAGTGAAATAAGTCAGTTCGAGGGACGCCTGAGTGGTTCAGCAGTTGAGCACCTGCCTGTGGCTCAGGGCGTGATCCCAGATTCGCGGACTTGAGTCCCATATCAGGCTCCTTGCAGGGAGCCTGCTTCTCCTCCTTCTGCCTATGTCTCTGCCTCTCTTTCTGTGTCTCTCATGAATAAATAAATAAGATCTTAAAAAAAGAAAAAGTCAGAAGGACAAATACCATATGATTTCACTCATATGCGAAATTTAGGAAACATAACAAATACAAAAAATAAAAAAACAGACTCTTAAATATAGAGAACAAACTGGTGGTTGCCAGAGGTGAGGTGAGGAGATGAGTGAAATAGATAAGCGGATTAAGAGTACTTACCTTGGGGCATCTGACTGGCCCAGTCAGAAGAACATGGGACTCGATCTTAGGGTCATGAATTCCAACCCTACAGTGGTTGTAGAGATTACTAAAAAAATTAATTAATTAAAAAAAGAGTACACATACCATGATGAGCACTGAGAAATGTATAGAAGTGTTGAATCATGGGGTATCTGGTTGGCTCAGTCAGTTAAGTGTCTGCCTTTGGCTCAGGTCATGATCCCAGTGTCCTAGGATGGAGCCCCATGTCAGGATCCCTGCTCAGCAGGGAGCCTGCTTCTGCTTCTCCCTCTGACCCTCCTCCCCTCCTTGTGCTCTATCACTCTCTCTCTCTCAAATAAATAAATAAAAGCTTTTGTTTTTTCAAAATTTTATTTATTTATTCATGAGAGGCACAGAGAGAGAGGCAGAGACACAGGCAGAGGGAGAAGCAGGCTCCCCACAAGGAGCCCGATATGGGACTCAATCCCAGATCCCGGTATCTATCATACCCTGAGCCAAAGGCAGATGCTCAACCACTGAGCCACCCAGGTGTCCCAAATAAAAGCTTTCAAAAAAATAAAGAAATGTTGAATCTTTATATTACACCTGAAGCTAATACAACACTATGTAAATTATATTTCAATATTTTTTTTAAAAGATTCACTAAGGAAGAAAAAGAACTTTATCAGCAAGTGTCACCATGACCATTTTGAGTATCTTTCCCCATCACAATATAGTTTAGCTGGAACGGAAAGATGTATAGACCACCTAATCCATTGGTTTTCAAAGTCTGATTTATAAAATGGATCATAGTGAGCCTTGTTGGGTAAAGAGGGAGGGAAGAAGGGGCCCTGTGCCTGGTGATAGCCCGTGAGGCATACATTCTCCACATACCAGTCTGTAAACCACTAATTTGAACTAAATGTCACAGCTTGCAGATGAAGAAACTGAGCCCAGAAAGGTTAAGTGACTCGGTCAAGGTCATGTAACGAGTTTGTTGCAGAGTTGATTCTAGATCCCAACTTACTGAGCACAAAGTCCTTTCCAGGGCTTTTCCCACAGATAACTGCTAAATAAAGAGTTCATTTCTGCTCAGTGGACTAGCACAGTTCATCTCTATGCCCAAGAGCAGCGTATGAGAACTAGTGTTTTCCTTGTTACAAATCCTTTCTTATTGAAAGAGATTCACTATTCACTGAAATCACCCAAAGTACCAGAAACAGTGTGACAAACCCGAAGGGACAGCACATTGTACATTTTTAGCTGGCCCATCTGTTCCATGATGGGCTTTCTAGCTGAGTAGCCTAAAGCCCTGCAACTGACCTGCTTCATAAGCTCAGCTCAGAACAGCCCAGCAAACCCTGAGTCAACTGGTCACATCGATGGGTGGTCTCCTTTCTCCATCAGCAATCTGGGAAGCTAACCCTATGCATTAGAGGCCCTCGATGGTGGCTAATTAGGGCAGGGCCCCCTCGGAGCTATCATTATAGGCCATCCACATCAAGACCATCCTCCACAGCCTTCCTTGTGATTAATGTAATCACAGTAATTACTGGTCTCCCTTTTGAGGTCTTGGCCACAAGAGCAAGAGTTTTCTCTGAGTACATTGTTTCCAAACAACTGTAAGTCCTTAGTTGTGGAAGATGATGTCAGGAGTTCTGATGAGGGGGTTTCTCTAGAGCAGCTGAGGATTGGCCCCAAAGGCGTAAAGGAGTCAATTCAGTTTATATCCCACAGCCACGTCTCCACGGCCACATGCATGCAACCAGTTACTCTATGATTAACAAAAACAAGCTTGTGGCTGTTGTATTGTACTTTCTACTCCTATAACATTTAGAGGACTAGGGAGACACAAAACCTTCCTTTTCTTTCATGTCTCCCAGACTTGGCGCATAATTGTCATTTTTTTCTTTTCTCTTCTTTCTTTGTCAGGAGTTAATGCTTTAGTCAAAACAGGTCAGATTGGAATTTCCATCCAGAAAAAAAATTGTTGATTATTCTCTAGCTAGACCACTTGAGGGCAGCATAGCCTTAGGAGCACATTTTTTGACCAACTACTATGTAAAGAGGAAATAGGTATTGTGACTTTCATATACACATTACTGTCATTCAGGGATTAAACCATAAATAATGAGAAAATACTTCTTGAAAGTCATACTAAATTTAAGGATGAAGGAATACATGTCTAATTTTAAACGTACTTATATTGTTTTCTTATACAACATAATTGCTTGAGGCAGACACTATATAAACCATTCATGTGAAAAAGAGATTTGAAACAGTGTTCTCCTGTTGGTGGGAATGCAAACTGTTGCAGCCACTGTGGAAAACAGCATGGAGGTTCCTCAAAAAGTTAAAATTGAATTACTTTCAGATCCAGCAAATGCATTACTGGGTATTTACCCCAAGAATACAAGAACACTAATTCAAGGGGATACATTCACCCCTATGCTGATAGAAGCAATATTTACAATAGCCAAGATACGGAAGCACCCCAAATGTCCATCAATTGTTGAATGGCTAAAGAAGAAGTGGTGTCTATATATATTGGAATATTATCCAGCCGTAAAAAAGAATGAAATCTTGCCATTTGCAGCTACATGGATAGAGCTACAAAGTATAATGCTAAGTGAAATAAATGAGTCAGAGAAAGACAAATACAATATGGTTTCACGCATATGTGGAATTTAAGAAACAGACAAGCAAAGGTGAAAAAATAAGAGAGAGAAGCAAATCAGGAAACAGACTCTTAATTATAGAAAACAGATTGATGGTTACCAGAGGGGAGGTGGGCGGCGGGATGTGTTAAATAAGTGATGGGGATTAAGGAATGCCCTTGTGAAGAGCATGGGTGATCTACACCTGAAACTAATATAACACTGCATGTTAACCACATTTAAGATAAACTTTAAAATATATAATTAAAAAATAAAATGAAATGAAACTGAGTGCTCTCAAAAAAGGGTCCCAAACAGTTAAAAAAAAAAAAAAAAAAAGGCTAAGCTAAAATATACTGCACAGTTGACCTGGGAACAAAATCCTGGATATGTTTACAGGTCCTTATGTTCCTCTTGGAGACATGGTTTTTCACAACTAACATGTTCCTATTACTACTACTTTTAACCTAAACAGGAGAGCTACCTCTCTGTCTTTATTCTGTATTTTGGGAGTCAGTCCAGGATGGCAAGAGAAGATAAACAGAGGAGGTTTAGGGGAAAAGAGAAGTAGGCATTGCACTCTGTCCTTGGAGAATCACGGGTAGTGATCTGTAGGGAAAAGCCTACATTAACCCAAATCACAGGGAGGTGTGCCACTTATCTCTGACCCCTGTCCAATATGTTGTTTGTAAATACCTTTTGGTAGTTTTCACATGATGTTAATTAACAACTTGCACTTGATCAGCCTGAGATATTTTTGTTTTCTTTCCAGGTATCACTACATAAGCAACCTAAATAACAGAGACAGATAACTGACTCCCAGAAACCTATCTGGAAGTCACTCTGCATCCCTCCCTCTGCTTCTCTTTATGAGTCGTAGAAAGAACATGACAGTTCTTGAATACATTTCCCAGATTATCGGAGGAAGCCAAATTCTTCACATGGTGTATGGGTTTGTTCATTTTTTAAGATCATGATTGTGGTGAAGAACTAGAGGAAAGCTCTGGAAGATAATGGAAGCGACTCATGAGAGGCATCTTTAGCCCAATGTCAGTTGGACCTTCAGTGCCCTTGAAAATCCTTTCTTTCATCTTAAGTCCATATACTATCATATTTCTGTCTGTATTTTTTTGGCAAACATCCAAAACCAAACTCATTCTCCCTCAAGTATGGAGGTGGCCTCAGCTACTTTGCTGAGATGGCCAAGGTGATTAGGTGTAAACTCGCTTGTTTCCCTCCCTTCACTTCAGTTTTTCTCTTTCAAGCTCTTCCAGGATCTTGTTCAATTGGGTATCTCCCTAATTCCACTTTTTTTCTCCCACACTGGAGGAAAAAGTTCTTTCTCCATCTCATTCACCTTTCCAGCTCCCATCCGTCCTCCCTCCATCTGAGGCAGGTTTCTTGAAAGAAAGGTCTAGACAGGGCCACCACATTCTCGCCTCCCTTTACATTCTCCCTTGCATTATTCCACCCTGCTCCCACTCTTCACAAACCACCCTTTAAAGCTCACTAGTAATCTTCTCATTGCCACGTGGTCAGTGATTTCTCCTCAGCTCTTCTCTTTACGACATCACAGGTGTAGCACCGTGGTGGTGGCATTGACAAATTCTACCCTCGCTTCTCTCCTTGAAATTCTTTCTTCCCTTGGATTCAGGAACACCCATACTAATTATCTGGCTACTTCTCTTCAATCCCTGTTGGCCCCACTTCTCCTTTCCCCTTACAGGTAGGGATTTTCAGTACTCATCCCCTCAATTTTCTGTGCCCTCTTTTTTTTTTTTTTTTTTTTTTTAAGATTTTATTTATTTATTCATGAGAGACACAGAGAAAAAGAAAGGCAGAGACACAGGCAGAGGGAGAAGCAGGCTCCATACAGGGAGCCTGACGTGGGACTCGATCCTGGGTCTCCAGGATCACGCCCTGCGCTGAAGGCAGCACTAAACTGCTGAGCCACCCGGGCTGCCCTCTTCTGTGCCCTCTTCCTGAGCTCATCTACTCCTACAGCTCTAACTACCCCTTCTTTGCCCTTGACTTCCCAGCAGGCATTTCTCTTCTAAGCTATATGCCTCACCTTCCAAAAGAATATTTGCTATGTCCACTTTTATGTCCTGTATCTCACTTTGCTCACAGCCTCCCCATCTGTCTGTCCCAAACTAATTCTCCCACCTTACTGTCCAATCATGTCTCAAGACAAAATTTTGGTCATCCTCCACTTCTGTGCCATTTGTAAATTGATTAGACATGGGGCATAAAAGATTGTGAAATGCTTTTTTCAGACTCTCCCTTGTATTCACCATGAGAGTGCTCCATTTCAAGACTTCATGACCTGGGCTTCAGAAACGATCACCAAGTTGGTGTCTCTGTCATTAATCTCTCTCATCCTTATTCCAGCCCAATCAATATTTGGCCATTAGCTAGTTTCCAAGTCTCCCCAATACAAAAGAAACTAGTAATATTAGTTGCTTCCAAAACAAATGGCTGGGAGACAAGTGTGGAAGGGATGGGAAATTCACACTTACATACCATCTTGTTCCTTTAAAATTCTGTGCTCTGAATATATTAGCTATTAAAAATAATGTTTAGGGGCACCTGGGTGGCTCAGTCGGTTAGGCCACCGACTTTTGGTCTCAGTTTAGGTCTTGATCTCAGGGTTGTGAATTAAACTCCGAGTTGGGATCTATGCCAAGCATGGAGCTTACGTAAAAAAAAATAAAGCAAAAATAAGTAAACATTAAGTATTGCCAATTAAGTTTAGAAAAATAAACAAAACGTTTTGTTTCAGTTACTCTTCTGTTCAAAATCCTACATGGGTTGACTTCAAAACAAAGTCAAATTTCAGGCCATCGTTGAAAGCTTCCTTAGATTTGACCACACCCATCCTTCTAATCTGCTCTTCCTCTTTGCTGTCTCTACTGCACAGGCCAGCCATGTGCCATTACTCTGGATTTTGAGGCTTCCGTTCTCTTGTTTAAGCCATCCCCTCTGCCTGAGGTGCCCGGCTTCATACCAGGTGCAGTCCTACCTTCCTTCCAGCTTCACCTCATATGTCACCAATTCCGAAGTGTTTTTCCAGACTCTTGCATTTAAAACCATTCCTTCTCTTCTGTAGATTTCCCGGAGCAATTGGTCCTATCCGAGTCACCCTATGCCTGTGACTGTTGGTATCTTTGTCTGTTTTTACACCCCTAGTTGAAGGCTGTTCACATGATGAGTTCTCAGTAAATGGCTTCTGAATGTCATTGGCCCCAGGACACTGAGAAATCCAAAATTAGAACTGTTTGGATAGGGGGCTCTTTGTATCTCCACTGATGTTTGGCATTGCCATCAGGAAGTACAGAGGTAGATGATTCCCTCTCAGGTTGGTGCTTCTGCAGTTCTGGTCCTAGACCACCTGCCACGGGAGCACCTGGAGTGCTCACCAAAATATAAATTCCCAGGCTCCAACTGAGGCCTGCTGGTTCTGAGTCTCTGGGAGTAGGGCTTAGCAATCTGTAATCGAAGCAAGCCTCTCAGGTGATCCTCACATACTCCCGGTTTTGAGAGCGTTTGTTGTCATTGGATAGAGCAGGATTTGGGGGGAAGGTTTGAGCAGAGAGAACCGCTGAGGTTTCTTCAGCACCATTCTGCTTGAATGCTCAGTTTCCTCGGTCTCTGCCAGCCCTTCAAACTGTGGCCCAGCCTGCTCCGCATACCTGGCTGTGCCTCTTGCTCCTGGATCGAGGCTTGCCCTCTGTATCTCCTTTCAAGAGGCTGACAGCTGAGCTGTCAAGCTCTGATTCCTTGCAGAAGCTGGTGCTGGCACCTCACGATTGAGTGCCTCAGACTTCAACAATAATCTCGTCTTTTTTCACTCTTCTCTTTTTTCCTGTAACTGCTGTGGGCAAGTGATTATCTCTGTGTTGTAGACATGGGGATTCTGAGGCAGGAAAATGTTGAGACTTGCCTAAGCCTCTGACATATTAATAGAGTTAATGTCAAAAGCCCTGTCATCCAATTTGGCATTCCCAGTGGCCATTTTGTCAATCAGTAAGTCAATCAGTTAATCAACAAGTATTTGCTAAATGCCAAATAGACATCCAGAAGTGTCTTGTTTAACAACTGCTGGCTGGCACAGAACCTGGTTCAGTGACCTTATATTATCCCTGTGTACCGTGCTGTCCACGGTTTGCTGCCTTTATGATCATGCCAGGTTGCTGAGCTATATTTCACATCAGTACCACCATTTATTACATAATTCTGTAGTCCTTAATGAAGTTAAGAAGAGTAAGGTAGGCCAGCTCCTCCAACGTGACCAACTACTTGGCAATCTCAGCTTGATGTTATACCTCTGACAATATTTGGTTTTCCTTGGATTTCCATTGAATTAAAAGTAGAAATTCTGCAGACAAGCATGTGACTCTGTGAAAGAAATCTTTTTCCTTTCTCCTTCTAATCCACATACACTCAAAAACCTCCATCCTCAGCATCGATGGCCTTCATTTTCACAATCTGAAATCCTTTTATATGTGAAAATTATCCACCCCCATGGCCCCCAATTCTATATCCCTTCCTAAAACCAATATGCAGAAAGAATACGTTATGCTACAGGCTACATTTACTAACACTTACAAGTATTTTCATTAATTTTCTAACAGTCACAATAGAAACCATAACTGTGTGTGTACAAACCCACTTTGCTCTTTTTGGCCAGCTTACTGTTTTTTACAAACCGAAGATAGCAAAGTAAGTTCTGCTATGTGTTTGAAAATGCCAACTCAAAGTAGGATATCTATGCCCAGGGTCCCCTAGGTTAGCACACATTCTGCTAGGTCATTCTGGGTGCTGCAAATCAAAATTCAGCTATCACAGACTACTTGGAGGGAACCAGTATCTGAAACAAACTCCCATGGACAAGATCTGAACATTTTTGGCGTTCTTTCTTTCTTAGATTTCATGGTTTTAAAGGTAGCCCCAAAACTTGACCCTGATTTCAGTTAGCATTGATAGCACCAAAGGTATCTACGGGGAGCATTGCTGGCCCATCCCAGGTTTGAGAGGTGATAATGGGCACCTGTGGCTCTTTCTGCTATCTCTAGTTTGTAAGTGGGCTGGATTTAGAACTAATCCAAATCACCTTGGGTGGCAGGGAGCATGGTCCTTTGCTGAGAGGGATTCGGGCCAGTAATTTTACCTCCACATTGTTTGACATTCTATTTCAGGCTTAATGTTGTAACATGTTCTTCCTTTTTCCATCTCATGTAGCCATTAAATAAATGCCCTGGCTGGATCAGAGGAACCAGGAAATAGAATGTTACGCAGTGAGCTATTGATATTGCCCCCTAAAGCTTCCAACAACTTCCCCTATCAACATCTCTGACAGGGCCAGAAAATTCCAGTGGATTTCTTTTGTCCATTCATGTGTATTACAAATGTGTTATATGTCTCACTCAGTAAAGTTACTACAGTTTTGCTGAATTATATATACCAAGACAAAGTCTTCTTTAGGTATCTTGTTATCCTTATCATTGTTCTAGGTGAAATTACAAATAAATAATACCTATAATGAGTTGATCATAGATATCCAAATGGACACGGGGGGAAAAGTCGATTGGATGGATCAAGTTCACAGAACAAGTTAATAAAGGTAGGACAGACCAAGAACGAAGGCCTAATAATTTTCTTCTAGGCCCTTAATAAAATATATTTTCTCTTGTAACATAGACTGCCTCACACAAATAATATCAAAGAAAAATTGAATAATTTTCATCCTTTGGGATTTCACTTTGATTTAAAGTCAATGTGGCTTTAATTATTTTTAATTTTACTTCCTTCACTTATTAAAATATCTAATATGCACCAGACTTGCTGCTTCTTTTACTTAATCCTGATGCACCTAAGAGTAGAAAAGAATTATATTGTGGTTTAAATATCCCAGCATTGCTATCACTGTGTTTAATTTTTATTTTTAAAATACCCATTTTAAGTCTCTCACTCCACATCTGGGTGTTTTACATGATTTTTCTATATTCTTCACAATGATGTATTAAGTACATATTATCATTGTGACTCTACAGAAAAGGAAAATGATTGCACAAAAGTTATGTAATTTGAATTAATGAGCTCAGTGCCTGACTTGTAACCATTTCTCAGTCAATATTAGTATTTTTCCTAAGGTCACACAGCTACTACGTGGAAGAATGTGAATTCAAAATCAAATATAACAGAATGCTTTTGACACTATCCACACACTGTCTCAATTTTCATAGTTGATTTTATGAAAAAAGTGACTTTACTCTTATATATTTGACCAGCTAGAGCAAATATTGCATAAACTATATTTATCTGTCAACATCTCTAACTTTAATTTATGTGCATGTACACCTGAATGTCTTCTTGTCTTATTCTGTTTTGGTTTTGTGTTTAGGTTTTTATGCTGTATTGTACACTGTCATGCATTTAAAGAAACTTTTAGACTTAAGAGTGAAGCTTCCCCCCACCCCCCCGGGAATGGGAAGAAGGTATTAATCAAGAGGCATATAAATGTGAAATGAAACAGTCCTGCTCCAAGGGAGAGCATGGAACTTCCCTAAAAGCAGAGGTTCCTAGCACAGCCTTATACAGCAGGTTGAGTGACACCTCATTCTAAAAATAGGGCTTGCTTGGACACTATGAGGTGGGACACTTGGATTCTGTTTTATTTCGAACTGACATTTTAGAAAGGACATCCCACATTTCTTTTAGAAGAACTCCAGTGATAGTTATTCTATGAGTTATTCTGAAGAAAGTCTATAAGAATTTGGACTTGTATTTATAAATTAATAAGTGGCCATAGCTTTCATTTTGAGAGAAGAAAAGGATTTCGGTTTACATTATAATGAAGAGTTCCAGATCAGACCTCCAGCCTCTATCCCTGCAAGCACAGATATTAGAGCTACAGGAACCTCACATCTGGCTCTGCCTGGGCTCTGGTCAGGCTTCTCTGCAAAAGTCAATAGCTAAGGAGCCTCAATAGGCAACATACACCCCTTCTCTCTCTTTCTTTCTCCCCCCCTTACTTTCCCCTTTCTCTTCTATTTTTTAAAGATCTTTCTTTCTCAAAGTCTGATCTCTTTGGTCCTAAGTCTCCGAACTTTGACAGAAGGCTCAACTTGGATTAAAAATTCTCTAGAAGAGCACGCAAGTGGTGTTGCTGATGAGCAGCAGGTCTTGCAGTTAGTTCCCTTTCTTGATTAAAAAAAAAGTGGGGGGAGGTTGGGATCCCTGGGTGGCTCAGTAGCTAAGCGTCTGCCTTCGGCTCAGGGTATGATCCTGCAGTCCCAGGATCGAGTCCCACATCGGGTTCCCTACATGGAGCCTGCTTCTCCCTCTGCCTATGTCTCTGCCTCTCTCTCTCTGTGTCTCTCATGAATAAACGAATCTTAAAAAAGAGAGAGAGAAAAAAAAGGGGGGGGAGGTGCATGGGTGGCGCAATAAGCTAGGTGGCCAACTTTTGGTTTTGGCTCAGGTCTGATCTCAGGGTCGTGAAATGGAGCCCAATGTCTAGCTCTGTGCTCAGTACTGAGTCTGCTTCAGAATCTCTCCCTCTGTTGCTCCTACTTGTGCTCTCTCTCTCATAAATAAATAAATAAATAAAATAAGAATAAGATGGTCCCACAAAAAGGCAGTCATTGAATTAGCCAGAACTAGACTTTGGAAATGCCTGTGAAGTCCCAGAACCAGTGATCTTACCTGCATAATTTTATGTTTACACACAGAGGAGTGGATTAGGAAAGGCATTTCAGCCTGGTCTCAGCTGAATCACTGGCTGTGTTAGCTTGGTGTTCTCACCAGAAGCCTCTGAAAATACTTGAGAACATCAGATCCTGGGTCATGATTATGCCTCTGAGACTCAGTGCCCGTGGCTGGGGAGGAGATTGTCAGCCTCTAGGGGAGTGAACAGCATTGTAGAGATTTCTGGAGTGCAACTGAGAGTAGCTAAGACTTTGGCAAGCTTAAGACCGAGAGCCAGGTCCTCAAACTGTGACTTAAATTGGCATATGACTCTAAACTTGTTTGTATCATTCTCTAATTGTTTTATGGGTGCTCATATGTCCCTCACAAGCCTGAAAGCATCAGAAGACAGAGACATTGCTATTTTTGATTTCCCACAAGATTCTTCCAGAGTCATGGGCTCACCTTGTTGATTGACAGTCACTGGTAGCAGTGACTTCAGCTGCAAATAAAGAAAAACAGTTATGTTCCAAGTGATAGAAGAATGTGTCATGTAGTCATGCCTCTGTGGTAGTGGGTTGATCACCAAGATGGAAATACCCTATGAGGCAGAAATAGGTGAATGGTACTAAGTATCTGGGAATCTTGTGGCAGAGACAGAAGAAGCAGGTGGTTGGGTTAAGGGTTACGTATTTGGAGGTCACCTGACTTGTTTTCAGGCAGGGACCTGAGCACCCTAGCCGAAGCTCTCCAGGGAGTGCATGGTCAATACCAACAGTCCTCGAGAGCAAGCCTTGAGGCCTTGAGGCTCCAAAGTCACTGTCCATCAATGGACAGGCCCACATCATTCATTCATATATTCTTTAATTCTGATGTTAAATATTGTGTGGCAGGCATCATGCTCAGTGCTAGGAACACAAAGATCAATGAATGTATGTGGTCCCTGTGTCCAGAGGTGAGACTAACTATAAACTGATACATTATGATCTAAGCTTAATACCATATGATAGTTTGATTTAATGAAAACGAGTTTTATAGAATAAGGAAATGGAGCTAGCTTGGGATACAGGCTTTGCCACCTATTATTCACTGTATGACTTGGATAATTTGAGCCTATTTCCTCATCTATAATTTGGAAAGTACTATCTCTTAGGATTGTTCAAAGAATAAAATGAGAAACACATAAATAACAGCACAACGCATATGGCAGACCATCAGAAAACATTTGATTCCATGCTATGTAACAGCAGAACATGCAGTATGATGGAGGCCCAGAGGCAGGAGCCAATGGCTGCTTGAAAAAGGGTGTGGAGACTCCATCTAGGAAATAACACTTTTTGTTTGATCCTGAAGAGTAACTAATCCCTAGTTCAATCATTTAATCAGCACATGTTTATAGAGCATTATTATGTGCCAAATATTATGCCAGATGTTGGGAGCACAGTGGTGTACAAAACAGACGTGATGCTGGACCTCGTATTGCTTACCTGGTGGAGGAGGAGACAGAACAAAACCAAACAAATGGATATGCCAAGAATAAACATGGCAGTGGAGATTGGGAACTGTGACTCTCAAATGTATTCGGTCTTCTGGCAAGAGCACCAAGCTATCATAGACTACAGTTCAGCCCAGACCAGGCTGAGATGCCTTTCTTAATAAACTCTTTTGTGTATTAAACGTGAAATCATGCAGGTAAGATCACTGGTTCCAGGGCTTTAAATTTCATATCCAACATCCACATCTGGCTGATTCAGTGACTCCTTTTTTGGGTGAAAACCTTATTATTATTATTTTTTAATCAAAGATGGAGACTGCATGACCTGCTGTTCATCATCAATGCCACTAAGTGTTCTTCTAGAGAAGTCTTAAACTTGAGCCTTCTGTCAGAGCTTGGAGACCCTTAAGACTGATGTGCTTAGACTTTAGGAGAGAGACAAAAAATAGAAAAGAAAGGGAGTAGAGGGATGCCTGGGTGGCTCAAGGGTTGAGCATCTGCCTTTGGCTCAGGGCGTGATCCCGGGGTCTGGGATCGAGTCCCAGGTCGGGCTCCCTGCGAGGAGCCTGCTTCTCTCTCTGCCTATGTCTCTACCTCTTTCTCTGTGTTTCTCATAAATAAATAAATAAATAAAATCTTAAAAAAAAAAGAAAGGGAGTAGAGAGAGAGAAAAAGAGAGAGAGAAATGCATGTTGCGTATTGAGACTTCTTAGCCACGGACATTTGCGTTGACCAGATGGTGCTTGGGCAGAGCCACATGTGAAGCTCATGGAGCTTTAACATCTGTGCTTATTAGGAAAAGGGATGGTAGGACATCTGGCCTGATATCAGCCAAGAACCAAAGGATGAGAAGGACCAAACCATGTAAAGAGTGAAAGGAAGAACATTCTAAGCAGAAATAGCATGTTTCATTGCTCTAAAGCAGGGAAGGGCTGGGATGAGCAAGTGAAAGAAGAATAGAATGAAAAAGGGAAAAGATAGCATTCAGGAGATTTCACGAAAGATTCAGGAGAGCTCACACGTAAAAAGACATAGAGTCATGAAAGAGTCTGGCATGTTGTAACAATCTGGTGAACTTGTTGTGGCTGTGCTCCAGGCTGGAGAAAGGAAGGGAGGGAGAGAAAAAGGTGGCAGGGGGTAGAGTAGGAAGGTAGATGGGAGCAATTGTACAGGATCTTGCTTGTGTGATGTAAAGATACTCAGATCTAGTTCTGCTCATAAGCAAGACTACACATATTTTTATGAGGGATTGTGGATGCAGGACTTGATTGTGGAGAAGGGATTCAAAGCAAAGAGATTGGAAAGGCAGCAGTCAGATGGCAGGCTGCTAAAACAGTCTGAGGCCGGACTGAAGTTAGGTAGTGGTGGGGAGGACAGATTTAAGAGACCATACTGAGGTAGAAGCAACAGCATATGATGAGATACGGAGTGAGGGCACGGAAGAGTTGGGATAACAATGAGGTTTCCAGTTTGGGAGGCACACATTCTATTAGCCATCTGAGTGACAGTGTCACACATACCATGTAGCTTCTGGAAAACTCCCTTGTATGTTCATGAGAATGAAAAGGGCAAAAAATGCCTTATCACTATGAGATAGTCTTGACTCACAGAACCTCTGAAAGGGTATCAGGGACCCCTCAGGGTCCTTGAACCATATTTTGAGACCTGCTATTTTATGCAGTTCCTTGGGACTCCTTACCCCATCCCTGAGCTCTCTTCATGACCTTCCCACCACCACCAACCTCATAAATGCATGTGATCTGCAGTTATTTGCACTTGGGGTTGCTCTGACCTTTTCCGTTTGGAACTCTGGGCCTTGGGAAACAACCCTTGCCTAAACTTCCAAGCCTGTCTTGAAGCCCTCCCACTCATGGTGCCTTCTTGACTATCTTCCAAGTTTTGGATCCCTACTTCTCTACATGGGATGACCTTAGCTTTTCTTTTTGCTCAGATATGAGGCATCATCTGTTTGAGAAGGAGCTCTCATTCTGACAATAGAAAGAGCATTTTCTGCTCTGGACCCTGGGCAGGTGGTCAGACAAGGCTAGGTTCATCTTCTTAAGAACGCAACTGAAAGCAGAGGAGAGCTGAGAGTTAATGGGAAGCCCATGTTAGACCTTGAATAGGAAAGCAACAAAAGAGAAATATTTATTAACCCATTTGACACTGATTTGAAGAATTCATTAAAAGAGGAAGAGAGGGATCCCTGGGTGGCGCAGCGGTTTGGCGCCTGCCTTTGGCCCAGGGCGCGATCCTGGAGACCCGGGATCGAATCCCACATCGGGCTCCCGGTGCATGGAGCCTGCTTCTCCCTCTGCCTGTGTCTCTGCCTCTCTCTCTCTCTTTGTGACTATCATAAATAAAAAAAATAAATAAAAAAAAAATAAAAGAGGAAGAGACTAAAACAGCCAAATGTGGTGTGTGTGTGTGTGTGCTCTTTTTTTAAAGGAAAAAGTACTTTATAATGTGGAATTGAAATAGCAAACCTGATAGTGTGTGGGATTTGCCATGGTAGAGAAATGCGATTTTAGTGGATTGACATTTATTTGGAAATCTTTTCCTTTAGACAAAATTACCATGTTTTATGACCCTTCCTTGATTTTGTCTGGTTTAAAATCCAGAGAAAAAACCTATTCCATTGGATCAAATTGTCAAATGCAGCTTGTTAACATGTCTGCATGAATTTCTAAGTTCTTTTAACAACTCACCATCCATCCTCTTGCTGAATACTTGTGCATGAGCCAGCAAACTCCCTCCCTCCTCCATTTTGCTCTACAAGCACAATTCTCTTAGCATACAAAACTCTTAGCTTATAGACTCTCAATGACACAGGTTTTTCCTTGCATAACCTACAGCTTAGTAAGGTGTCTCTAGAAGTGTATTTGAGAATCTGTTTAACTATTCTGAGATTCTTTTCTCTCTTCCCACACTTTTCCTCCATTATGTATATATTTTTGCATTTGAAATATTATTCTGGATTTTCCAATGTAAGAGTCTCAAATGAATGATTATATTCAGATGGGTTGAAAATGTATTCCATTAACTAATTTAATCCCTGGAGTTACAGTGTTGGAAGCATAGAGTGATTTAATGCTTTGCTTAGTCTTAGAACCCATCAAGTTGGGAGAGACTTGGGCCATAGCCTGACTGGCTGATCTGTAGATCTGTGCATTGTCCTTGGACTAATTAATGGTCTTTGTTATTCTTGTTGAACATTTGGTTCTTCTAGGAGGCCTCTGGCTCAGTCACTGCCATTATATTAGGCAACATTCTGACAAGTAGTCTTATTCCTACAGAGAATCTACTCTTTCTCTGGAGCTGGGTGTCCTCAGACCACTGTGCCCTGCTGGTGATGTTTGAACTGCCCAGGGGATGAGGCATATAGCAAAAAATACACCAATTTTAGCAGAAAACACTGACATCAGTGACAGCTGGAGCACCACAAAATCTATAAACATACTTGTTACTTATCTGCTGTGCCTGTTGGGCAAGCCAGGTATGTGGCCCACTTGAACATCTTGTAGAGGAGAGCTTTCCTAGGCAGTCCTCATGATGGAATCTGAGATGAGAAGAATCAAATGAGCTTGGCATTCAGAGCATTAAGTGGGTCATTAGTTTAGCCCTGATTTGAAAGAGAAGACCTACCACCTAAATGGAATTTAAAGCATTGAGGGAAGGAATGACAATTGGGATTAGATGGTTCAATGTTGATTCAAGATATGGACTGGGGGATTAGAAGAGTTTGAGTGTTAGCTGGTTTCCGAGGGCTTCTTGAAGGCTATTTAAGAGGTTCTGCATCCAGCATCTTCTCATCTAGAAAAAAGGCAGTGTTTTATGAAAGGCAAAGCTAATTACAATGCAAATTTAGATCACATGACCATAAGCTTGGCAGGAAATGGCATGTAATTAACATTAACATGTTGGAAATCTAAAGTTACAGATGCCAGGGATTGCAGAGCAAGATGTCCTCTGTTTATGGTTTTTGGTAATTTATCTTATTTAATTTGTCTTTTGTTTTTGTATCCAAAAGCCTGCCCGTACAAGAATGAGATTATCTGGTGGGGAAATGTGATAAACCTAGACCTTATGATTAAATTTTCTTGGACTTTAACCAAATAACTGTAGATCTCTGTTTGCTAAAATATTTTTTATTTGCCATTTTTTATCACTAATTAATAAAAGTGCACACAAATGAATGTGTCCTCATGATGTATTCAGTCTCTTCTTTTAGTCTCCTTAAAAGTAAGAGCAAGATTTACTTCCAGTGCAATTGTTTCCAGTGTCTCAGTGCCATGAACACTCATCTCTGCTAGCTCATTATCCAAATGCCCATGATTGTTTTAGCTTTTGATGCAGGATGGCCCCAGCCGATAGCTCTCATCTGTGGAGTTCTTAACTATATGTCTTAGTAATGAGCCAAAGCCATTTCTTCAAAAGATAAAACTCAGACCAGTTAGTGTGTTAGGTATTTGAAGAAAAATATATATCCCAATTTGGAATTCTACATTGAGCTCCAAATCCAACATATGTAATAATCCCAGCAGCTACTATTGACTGTTTGTTGTATACCTAGTACTGTGATGAACATTTTATATATATTATGTATGTCAGTCATCTCTCTCAACAATCATGGCTACGACAGGCATATTATTCCCATTTTAAGGGTGAGAAAACTGAAGTTCAATAATTAAATAACTTGCTCAAAGTCACTTGCAATTAGTAAGTGAAGGAGGAGTTACTTGAACCCACGTTTGGGTGCTTCCATAGGCCCTGCTTTTGAGTGACAGTAGAATGTGTGACCAGAACCTCTGACTCTGAAGCCAGACTAGGTTTCAGTCTTTGCTCTGCCACTTGGTAACTGCTGACTCTGAGTCCTGAGCCAAATAACTGATTCTCCCTGAACCTCAGTTTTCTCATTTGTAAAGTGAGGATGATAGTAATACCCATCTCACAGTGTTGTTTTGAGGGTTAAATGTGTTCATATACCAAAAACAGAACAGAACTTGAAACACAGAAGTATTATATAGTGTACGCTGTTCACTTCTAGTGTACGCATTACTGTACCTGTAGTCATGATGGCCTCCACACACCTCAAATTCAATAAGACCCAAACACATTCATCATATCATTTCCCTTAAACTTGCTTCCCTGGTTTGGCTGAGCAACTGTCATCCTCAGGTTTCCAAGCTAGAAAACTTTATAGTCAACTAGTATTTCATTACTGATATAAATCAGTTCCTAATTTCTATCAAATCCATCTTGTGGGGAAGCCTGGGTGGCTTGGCAGTTTAGCGTGGCCTTCAGCCCAGGGCCTGATCCTGGAGACCCAGGATCAAGTCCCAGGTCAGGCTTCCTGCATGGAGCCTGCTTCTCCCTCTCCCTCTCCCTCTGTCTCTCTCTGTCTCTGCCTCTCTCTCTCTCTCTCTGTGTGTCTCTCATGAATAAATAAATAAAATCTTAAAAAAAATTCATCTTGTGAATACATTGTAAGTATATCCCATCCTTCCCATTTCTGTATGAGTCACTGCCTCATCATTTATTGTCTAGACCTTTGCTGTCCAATATGGTAGCCCCCAGCTACACGTGGCTATTTAACACTTGCATCATGGCTAATTTGACTTGTGATGCCCTACAAGTATAAAATACACAAGAGATTTCAAAGACTTAGAATGAAAAAATAATGTAAACTATCTCATTAACGACTTTTTATATTGCTTACATATTGAAAGAAAAATATTTTGGATGTATTGGAATAAGTATTTTGGATATATAGATTTTGTTTATTTGAGAGAGAGAGCTCCAGTGAGTGAGCCCAAGTGGAAGTGGGAGAGTAGGGGCAGAGGGAGAGGAAGAAGCAACTCCCTGCTCTGCTGGGCTTGATCCCAGAACCCTAGGATCACGACCAAAGCCAAAGACAGATGTTTAACCAACTGAGCCACCAGGCACCCTAAATATATATATTTAAATTAATTTTGCGTGTTTCTTTTTATGTTTTTAATATGGCTACTAGAAAATTTAAAATTATACATATAGCTTACATTTGTTGTTCACATTATGTTTGTACTGACTAGTGCTAGTCTGGATGTTTCCAAATTCCTTCATTATCTGTCTTTCTATCTATCTAGTCATCTATATATCTAATCCTACATTTTTTGTCTTACCTCTCTCTATTCCCTTGTCCATAGTAGTATTAAATATATCTTCCTGAACACAAATCTGATCCAGTCTCTTTTTGTAATTAAAAGCCTTTGCTAGCTTTGGTGATCACCTCCAGTGGAAAATCCAAACTCATCTGGGGCATACACCAACTTTTTATCCTCTCTCCACCTGGTCAGCCACACATCTTATATAACTCTCTTCTTTGCACTTCACATTTTGGCAATGCTAAACTGTGTTTTGGTTCCCAGGTCATTTCATAATTTTTTGCCTTTGCATATGTTTTCCCCTTGGTTTTTCTTTCTGGTTTTCTTGGTGAAGTTTTATTTATTTTCCAAAATCTATCTCAGACAACACCTTCTCTGGGGGGCCACCCAACAATACTCTTTTGCAATACTCTTGTTCTTTATAAATATTTTTATTATCACCTTTCCACATATATAACTTGTTTTTATATCTGTCATTCCCTACCAACCTGAGTATAGAGGACATGACAGTATTTTACTCATTTCTGTTTTGTCATTAAAAAAACAGTGACTGAATTAAATAAATAAATAAATACATAAATAAAATAAAACAACCTACTATCAAAAGGAGAGATACACTTTTTAAAAAGATTTTACTTATTTATTTGAGAAAGAGACAGAGATAGCAACAAAGAGCATGAGCCAGGGAGGAGAGGGAGAGGGAGAAGCAGGCTCCCTGCTGGGAAGCAGGGAGCCCAGTGTGGGGCTTGATCCCAGGGCCCCAAGATCATGACCTGAGTCCAAGGCAGATGCTTAACCAACTGAGCCACCCCGGTGCCCCAACATACACTTTTGTAAGATAAAAATAACACAAGGCATAAACTGTGCCCTAAGACAGAGATCAATAAATATCTATTTGTGAGATGAGGAGAAGTCCATTCATTGTGACTGAAATTGGAAAGAAGCTATGATGAGGTAGGGCAGTTTGATTGACTGGCTGAGGAAAAATCTCTGCAAGGTGGCCCAGTCCAGGACCTGATCCTCAGTTATACAGATTCTATAGCAATCTCTTCATTGGTGAGGCAGTAACCCAATGTGGGGTACTAATTCATGCTACCTAAGACAAAGGAGACTCAGGATAAGCTAGGATTCTGATTTCTTCCTTTAAAGAGAGGGAAAAAACATAATGACCAGAAGACTGAATATTTGCATCTTCTGGCCAGTGCCTGTCTTCCCTTAGAAACCAAATGATTGTGTAAATCTGGAATTTGTGAGTGTGGAATGAGAACAAAGTGTGTAAGTTGAACGATTAGATGGTGGGTGCCTGCTGTCACCATGGTTGGAAAGCACCTGGTATTGCACACAGCAAGCCGGTGTCTGGATACTTTCTCTTCTGGGCAGTACTTTTATGGGCACTGCTTTGTCCCTACCCATTCTCATTTCTATTTCTGGACAACTCATTCAGAAAGACACATTCTTTCCTTTGATATGGTAATACCTTCCATTAGGCTGCTCTGGACTATGCTAAGTCCATTTATCTAAAGTTACTTTTTTTTTTTTTTTTCATCTAAAGTTACTTTGAAAATTCCTGTTCTCATCTGTTACTGTTGACCTCAGCATTAACTTTCATATACAACCAGCCCCCTTTCCTTATTTCCAAGATCTTAGACCTCCCTGATTCCTGCCACAGTGCATTTGCTGGGGATTGCGGGTGGGGGTGGGGGTGGGTGGCACTGAGGAAGAATAGGAAAGAAAGCTTCCTGGAGGAGATGGTATTAGGATTCTGGAGACCAGTGGGGGTGGGGCATTGGCATGGAGCTAGGAAAGCCCAGAGTTCTGGATTGAGAGCCATGTAGGACTTGGTTAATAATTGTCCTTGCTTGCTAATCACATTTTTCTAATGTATATAGCAGTTAATTGGGGACAATTACAAGCCCTTGAACTTGGCCCTGAATATACATATTTGCTTCACTGGCTTGGTCATATTCTAAACTCTGCTGCCTTCATGCTGTCCAAAAGTATGGAGGAGGTAGGTTGCTGACACATGAAGCATTAACTGTACTGTAATGACTACTAAGTAACAAAGCACCTTTTAAAGGCAAAATAGTTCCTTTCTTGTGAACCAACAAAGGAGAATGATGTTATCTTGTATTTTTAGACATTATCCTATGTATTTGCAAATGAGAAAACTGTTCAAGAAGATTTTTAGAAATTGTAATTCTTCCTTCTTAGTCTCCAGAAGACTTCTAACCTCTCTGGTCTTCATTGTTCTCTGTGTAGGAAGCAGAGGCCAGGTTGTGTTAATTTCTTCAATCTCTCACAACTCTACAACTCTGAGAGTTTGTGAAGTATTATTCCAACAAGTGAGTGAAAGCCGGAGATTTTAAACTTTTTCTTTCCTCCATCCATCCTTCCCGCCTTTTCTTTCTGTCTTATAGCAGGGTATGAAGAGGACAGATCTTGGTTGAAATGACCTGGTTCTTGAAATACCAGCCATTCCCTGAAGGTGTGATCTTAGGCAAGCCACTTCACATTTCAGGGACTTCGTTTTCTCTTCTGCAAAATGGAATTAATTAATACTCCTTGCCTCTCAGGGTTGTCGTGAGGATTAGAGATGGTGTGTGCATAGCAAACAGTTTAGCTGTGCTTCTTGTTATTACTAATTGACCATGTCAAATGATAGGAGGTTAAAACAAGGTTCCTGTTTTCATGAAGATGTAATTTAGGAGTGCAGATGCTATGTTTTCTGATAATTAAAATATAAGTTACAAACTGCCACAAGAGAAATTCAAACTGGTTTCTAATGAGTTCATAGACTGCAAATATTTCTGTCTGGAGGGCAAAGAGGAGAATCAAGGGAAGAACTTTCAGGTAGAGCAGCTATTTGATCTGGACTCTGAAGGGGAAATCAGATTTCAAGACAGGATGGACATGCTGGGAAATACAGGGTGGATTCCAAACACAGAGAAGACTTTTCTTTTAATCTACTATTCTCTGAAAGGTTTGCACTGTTGCCTGACATTTGTAAAAGGTTTTGAAGTAAAGATGTTAAATACCAACATGTTCTGGCCCAAGAAGTTATTTTTCCTCTGGAGGATTTGGCAAAGGAAAAGTTAAAGAGCTTTGGAGAATGGCAAGTTAAATAGGAATTTCAGAATATGGGTCTGTTTGGGGAAAAGCAAGACTCCTTTAATAAGCAAATGGAAATGCACTGGCTGCAGGTCACAAGAGAGCTGCCAGTTATCACTCCATCAATCTTTCCTTCCAGGTAGCAATGTTTGGTGACTTAATGAGGTGATAAGGAGGAAGAAACTGACACATGCAGAGGCGGAGTCTAGAAAGGGATGTCAGAGAAGGTCATTCTCATTTGAACCTTTCTTTGCTTTTGATGTCAAAGACATCCCTGGGGAGAACCCCAGAGTTAGGGTTAATACTGAGTAATCTCCATTCTGCCTCTGCCATGTTCAAGAAGAGGAAGACTTCTTGATGACTGCTGTATAAAATAGGAGACTGCAGAAGACACACACACATACACACACGCACACACACAGGTAATGCAACACCCAGGGATCACCACCCTGGATTAATAAAATAGCACGAGCTCATAGTTGTTCACATTACACAAGGTTCCTTTCTCGGCACTGTGGTGTGCTGCTGAAATGCTGTTTAAAAATTTGTGCTGCTGCCTTCATACCATGGCCATATTTTGGAGCCTATGACTTCATCACCATCAGAGTTGCCAGGGCTGGATTCCAGGAGAAAGGGGAAGGGAGGTAGACAGGAGGGACAGGAAGCAAAGATAGGCAGGTTGAAGGAATTAAAACATTTAATTCCACTTTTTGGAATTCAGTTCTACCATTTGCACAGAGGGTCTGTGTGTTGTTCTTTCTCCTTCCATCCTTCTCTCCTTCCTTCCTTCTTTTTCAACTTCTGCTCAGACATAAGTCAAGAAAATTTCAGTGCCAAATTTCTTCAATCATTTACTGGGGACAAGTCTTTTAGGTCTAGGGTTTCATATGAGTGGAGCGAAGTGGAATGTTATTTGAGCTCTCCATTATAGAATTTGTATCACACACTGGTTTTCTTTCTACCCTCACACTTTCCTCTCAAGAGGTCAAAAATCAATCCAATTCTGCATCTACTATTTGTTTTCTCCTTGACCCTGTGCCCAACAGGGGGTGTCACTAACATGTATCCTATGGCATCCCTTGAAGTTGTAAAGCATCCTGGGCCTCCAGGCCTTCAACACACAGCTAAAGGAAGAATGAATCAATTGACCAGAAAAAAAGGAAAGCTGTTTTTCACTTCAATATCTTATATAGAGCATAGTCTTTTATATAACACTCACACATTTATACATTTACATATACACTCCTATTTTAATACTGGCTTATAGGTTAAGAACAGATATTGGAGGAAGGCACAAGATGAGGTGAGCACTGGGTATTATACTATATGTTCGCAAATTGAAATTAAATTAAAAAAATATATTGGGATAAAAACAGCACTTTAATATTTTCCTTAACTACATATGCGGTGTTCACTGACGAATTAGACAAGAATTAGGCTAATTTTCATGGTTTAAAAACCGAAATTATTTAATATTCTATTGTAGAATCTTGAATAAATCAAAACAGCTTTTATATATACAAAGTTAGATTCCCAGGTACTCAAATCCAGTATACCTGGTAACCAGAATACTAAAAATTCAAAACTTTGGGGAAGAAAATAATGATGTTTTTTAAATTTAGTTTTTATTCTTTATCAGAGTTGCATGCACCTGAAGAACAAAATAGCTCTAGAAAAGAAAACTTGTGATAGAAAACCACACAGCTCTGGATTTCCCAAAAGCGACTTTTTTACCTTTGGCCGTTTTTCTTCTTATTTGAAACTACACACTTATTTGTGTTCTTTCCTTCTCTCTCTTTCTCTCTTCCTTCCTTTCTTCCTTCTTCCTTCCTTCTTTCTTTCCTCTGTCCCTTCTCCTTCCCTCCCTCCCTTCTCCTTTCTTTCTTCCTCTCTCCTTTCTTTCTTCCTCTCTCTCCTTTCTTTCTTCCTCTCTTCCTCTCTTCCTTCTTTCTTTTCTTTTCTTTTCTTTTCTTTTCTTTTCTTTTCTTTTCTTTTCTTTTCTTTTCTTTTCTTTTCTTTTCTTTCTTTCCTCTTTTTCTTTCTGTTGTAAACATTACCCATTGGTTTATCAAGATGGAAGGTGAAGATCTATATAGTGCTGCCACCCCTCCCTATTCCTGGCCTCAAGCTCACATAATTCCCCTTTGCTCCTAGTCTACCCTTCCATTATAATCATATCATATTTTGTTTGAATCAATATTCAATGCTTAGATTATAAAGCTAAGCCTTATAATATGCTATGAGTACTTTTTCCTTTCTTGCCCCAATTTTTTCTTGTTAGAATTAACAGCTGTCTTTCTTTTTTAGTATTCTAAGTATTTGTCATTAATTTGTCCCCACACTCTGCCCATCTGTTTAAATAATCCTTCTACTCTTTTAAATCACATCAGGAACTCTATCAATATCATCTATTTTGTATGCTAGAGTCTTCTGACCTGCTCTAATTTGGACCAGTAACTCTCTTTGCGAGGTGCATGTCTGTTTCCTGGAATCTTTCTTTGTGATCATCTTAGGGGGTCCTCTTTTTTTTTTTTAATTTTTTAAATTTAAATTCAATTTGCCAACATATAATGTAGCACCCAGTGCTCAATCCATCAAGCGCCCTTCTTAATGCCCATCACCCAGTTACTCCATCCCCCCACCCATCTCTCCTTCCGCAACCCTTTGATTGGAGTTAGGAGTCTCTCATGGTTTGTCTCCCTCTCTGATTTTTCCTAAGGAGTCCTCTTTCTCTCTCTTGAGCTGATCACTACTTCCTAGATCCCACGTCTCCTTTGTTGGTTTTCTTCCTCATTTATATGGCACCCTTCTCCAATTGCTTCTAAAAAAGAGTGATAAGAGCTAAATTTTGTGAGATCTAGAATATTTGATAGCATTTTTATTCTGTTCTTATACTTAATTCATAATTTCTCTAGGAATAAACATTCTAAGCTGGAAAGACCTTCTCAGAATTCTCAAGGTACTATAGTCTGTGCTTGAGCCTCAGTATTGCTAGTAAGAAGTCCAAAGCAATTCTAAAACCAAACCAAACCAAACCAAACCAAACCAAACCAACAAAACCAAAGCAGTTCTGATTTTTGATCCTTTACGTATATAACTTTTTCTCCTGGAAACTTATAAGATTTTTTTTTGCAAAATTCATGGTGATGTGCCTTGGTTTGTGTGTATTTTATTCTAGTGTATGGGTCCTTTAATTTGGGGAAGTTTTCTTGAATTATTTATTTGATAATTTTTGTTTGTTTCCTCACCCTGAAATTTCTATTATTCAGACACTAGCCTATTTGCATCCATTCTCAAATTTTTTAAGCTTTTTCCTTTTATTCTCATCTCTTTGTCTTGATATTTAAACCTATTAGGTTCTAGGAGATTCTAAAAAAATTCTTCAACATTATCTTCCAAATTCTCTGTTGAGCTATTCACTCCTGCTGAGATATTTTTAATCTCTGAGAGTCTTTCTCATTCTTTTCTATATCCTTCCATTTCTGTTTCATGAATTTCATATCACTCTGAAGATATTAGTGATTATTTGTGTGTGTATGTGTGTTTTCCTTTCCTGGCCGTCTTTATGTTTGCTCTTTGCTTATTTTGGTCTGACTTTTATAATAGAAGCTTTCCTTTATATTAAAAGAGATTTCCTTGGGTATCTGCTTACTGTAGAGTGATCAAACTGGGACATTTCTTGGTAATGTCCTAATATGTCTATTTTTATTGATTAGCTAATCAGAATCTTTCAATCTCCTTCCCAAAAGGTATAAAGTCCAGATGCCAGAGTTCTGGGAGCCCAGACAGAAGAGGGCTTGTGGCAGGGTTGGGGGGCCTTCTCACTATCCAGTAGTTACTCTTTCACTTAAGTCCTTTTCCATATGGCACCTTCAACTGTGCCTGTTGTCCTGTAGGATTAATAAAGGACATTTGCGTGGATGGGGGGGAATTAAGAAATAGTATGGGGGAGGGGTGTTCTAATGTCTTCTTCATCTTCCTGTTTTCATCCTACCCTCATCCTTACTTCAAGAAGGAGCTATTATTCCCACAAATTCCTGAGTCTTTCGGGAATTCTACAGAGTAAATTGTGTTGCTTCTTAGCTTTCTCCCTTCCTGACCTAAGAGTCAGCATTCTCAGGTCTGCTTGTTTGTAGAAACTGCTAAAAATTACCTGTTTTTTTTTTTTGTTTTTTTTTTTGATAACTGAGGAAAGTTTTAAAATGGCAAATAAATATCTACCTTTAGAAAACTATTGGGCAAAAAGCATTGCTGTGAACAACTAAATAATTGCTTCAAAAGAGCATTAATGGGCAGCCCAGGTGGCTCAACGGTTTAGCGCCGCCTTCAGCCCAGGGTGTGATCCTGGAGACCCGGGATCGAGTCCCACGTCAGGCTCCCTGCATGGAGCCTGTTTCTCCCTCTGCCTGTGTCTCTCATGAATAAATAAATAAAATCTTACAAAAAAAAAAAAAAGATCATTAACACCAAGAGTCTTAGGAGCACATATCTAAATTGGAGCATTCAGCAACTATGACTACTATATTCTGCAAAGAAAATAAATGGTTTGATAGTAAAAAGAAAATGCATTGGCTCAAGGTATGTCCATGGAGAGAAGTTAGGGTGTCCTCTGAGTTTTAGCCAGAGGTACTGGGGTACCAAAAAGGCAAAGATGTCTAATTCCTTAGCAAGAAGAAGCCGTGAGCAAGAGAAAGGGGTAGCAACAACCCACCCAGGCCACACTCACTCTCACATCATCAGCAATAAACAATACAAAACTTCCCAAAGAGGATTTACCCCAAAGATATAGATGCAATGAAACGCCGGGACACCTGCACCCCGATGTTTCTAGCAGCAATGTCCACAATAGCCAAACTGTGGAAGGAGCCTCGGTGTCCATCGAAAGATGAATGGATAAAGAAGATGTGGTCTATGTATACAATGGAATATTCCTCAGCCATTAGAAACGACAAATACCCACCATTTGCTTCAACGTGGATGGACCTGGAGGGTATTATGCTGAGTGAAGTAAGTCAATCGGAGAAGGACAAACAGTGTATGTTCTCATTCATTTGGGGAATATAAATAATAGTGAAAGGGAATATAAGGGAAGGGAGGAGAAATGTGTGGGAAATATCAGAAAGGGAGACAGAACATAAAGACTGCTAACTCTGGGAAACGAACTAGGGGTGGTGGAAGGGGAGGAGGGCGGGGGCTGGGGGTGAGTGGGTGACGGGCACTGAGGGGGACACTTGACGGGATGAGCACTGGGTGTTATTCTGTATGTTGGTAAATTGAACACCAATAAAAAATTATTGTCTTAAAAAAAAAAACTTCCCAAAGATAAGCCTGACACCTTTCTTATACTTTACAATATATGAAGGCAAAAGGAGATTTTGATGAAGAACTTATTCAAGATAGACTGTTCATCGAAATGGAAGCACAGCTAACACTCTTAGGAACAGAAGATCTGGGGATCACTGGGTGGCTCAGCGGTTTGGCGCCTGCCTTCGGCCCAGGGTGTGATCCTGGAGACCCGGGATCGATTCCCACGTCAGGCTCCCTGCATGGAGCCTGCTTCTCCCTCTGCCTATGTCTCTGCCTCTCTCTCTCTCTATCTCTGTGTGTGTATCTCTCATGAATAAATAAAATCTTAAAGAAAAAAAAAGAAGATCTTATGCTAGAATACAAATTATCCAGTAAATTTGCAGTAATTTGCAATAATTAATTCAAACATCAAAGAAACTTCTCAATGTAGGAGTGTCAATCTATATTTCTCCTAATCATACTCTTTCCCATTTTGATATGGATTTCAAATTCTTTAACACTGATATTGGGAAACAGAACACCTGGTTGATACACTTAAATGCTAACATCAGCTCATACTTTGGCTTTTGTTTCAAGGAATATTAACATGTCAAATATAAGTGTGCTAATAAAGGAATCTGTGAGATATAGAACCAGATACAAGAAACCATTCTTTACATCCTTGAAAATGACAAGTGAAATGAGTCCATCAACTATAATTATAGTCCATAAAGAATTTGTAAGACATCATTATTAGAGAGAGAGATGACAGGGAAGGACAAGCAAATAAATAAAACAAAGTACATAGAGATGCTTAACACATATTTGTTGTTGGATTACATCAGTTCTTATGGGGTTAGGTGCCCCTCTCACTGTGAATCCTGGTAATTTTCTGTGGTTATCGGGAATGTCATAAAACCAGCCTTTTATGATGGAAGTACAATCATCAAGTTTTTCCTGATCTCCGGGGCTAGCCTGGAAAGCAATCCTGGAACATACATGCTGCTGGAGACACTCAGTAGTTGGTAGATGAATGAATGCCTTCGGGAGTGACGTGAAGTGAGCTGTGGAAACTTGTAAGCATATTGGTCTAATTTTCACCGATTTTTTAATTTCTCTGTAAAACAGCAAACTATAAATGAAAGAAACTATGTCTTAGCAAATATAAATGAGATTAAACACTGACAGAGATTATGTTGTGGTATTGTGAATGATAGGTACCAAACCATTCATTTGGAAAAAAATTGAAAAGATTTGACATTTTCCTGGAAATCTAAATTGATTCATAGGAAGAGGAGAAAACTCAGTATTTCATAAATGTTGTTTTGCAATTTGTAAATTAAAGTCTTTGTCTCAAAAAATTAGTATGGTTTATTTTTTCCTTTAAATTGTAATTCATATAGGCTGTGATACAGCTTGCTTAAATCGTCTCAAATGTTTCTATACCAAACTTTAATTCATTAAATTACTTTAATATATTTATCTGCCATTTGACTATTCCATTTCCTCCAAATATCATGCACAACTAATTTAATTAATGTGGAGACAATTTTTCCTATAAAACAAGCACTTGGTAATTGCATTTCTTTGCTTCAGATTGATGTAATAATAGAGAGGAAATTGAAATTTTATCATATTTAGTTTCAAATGAAAATCAACAATAAATGGAAATTCATTGTCTTTAGCATGTTAGATTTTGTGACCAGCTAAAAAACAAACATTATAGGTAAGGTAAATAACAATTTGAACGTGTCGTCATATTTGCATTGTACCTTTAGCCCAAGTATTGTCAAACAGTACTTGGGCCTTTATTTTTGTATGGCTGGAGGCTACACAGGTTTTTTGAAGAACTAGTTATTTGCCTGCATGATCTCCGTAGAGATAAAATTTAGGTAACAGTGCTTCCATATAAGCAGTCTTTAGCAGTGCTCTGGCTCACATTATATTTACCACTTCTAAACCAGACAATCTTGTTTTGGAACATCTTTGTTTTCAGAGTAATAAAAGTTGTATAATTAAAATAAAAGAATATGCCAAAAATATCTGAAAATAAGTGATCATAAACTCATCTTCTAGTCTTCTTGAAAAGTATGGTTATTTGAAGCTTAATAGAGTCAATGAGATAGTCCTTGAAAGAAAGTTACTCAATACAGAACTATTTGTCACACACACACACACACACACACACACACACACACATAAACACACGCACACCCACACAGAGAAATGATTGGCCCAAAAATATCTCTCTACAGCATTTTATAGAAAATAACACCAGGGACGCCTGGGTGGCTCAGGGGTTGAGCGTCTGCCTTCGGCTCAGGGTGTGATCTCGGGATCCGGGATCGAGTCCCACATCGGGCTCCCTGCGAGGAGCTTGCTTCTCCCTCTGCCTGTGTCTCTGCTTCTCTCTCTCTCTCTGTGTCTTTCATGAATAAATGAATAAATCTTTTTTAAAAAAAAAAGAAAGAAAGAAAGAAAATAACACCAGCTTCAGGGGCCCCTGGGAAGCTTGTTAAAAATGTAGGTACACATCCCAACCTCTGAGATTTGGTTTCCTTGGAGGATAGGGAATAAAAACTGGGTTTTTGCATTTTGAAAGTCCTGCCCAGAGATCTGATGTTCACCAAAGGTTATAAACCACTATCCTAGAAGGCCATCACTGGTTGATGAGCCTTTAGCATGTCACAAACCCTAATGAATATATGAATCATGGAGGATCTTGTTAAATGCAGTTGATCCATCTGGGGTGGGGGCAGGGATTCTATGGTTCTTACAAGTTCTAGGGTGATTCCAAGGCTTTGAATAGCAAAGATGGAATCTTTATGGCCCTTTTGTAGGCTGGAGCTAACAGGCATTTGATTTGAAGTACTCTGCAAGATACTGTAGTATTAATTAGAGGCTGTATCATACTGTGGAAGGATAGTCCTACAACAGCACTCACCAAGCACTCACTGTGTACTAGGTTCTGTGTCTGTGCATCTCAGGCCTCCCTTGCAGCCTCCTCAAGAGGCTAACATTTATTTGTCCTTTAGGAAACCCTACCTCCTCCAAGAATCCTTGCTGGTGCTGCCCTGCTATGTGCTCCCGTTGCATACTGTGTGGACTTGAATGATAGCAGTTACACTTATCTACTAATTTATTTATCTTAGCACATAAAGATTTTTTTTTAAATATGTACTTCCTTTAGAGAAGGAGTGTGAAGAGAGGGCTGAGAGGCAGAGGGAGAGAATCTTTAGGCAGACTCCCCACCAAGCGCAGAGCTGAAGCAGGGCCCCATCCCATTACCCATGAGTTCCTAACCTGAGCTGAAACCAACAGTCAGACACTTAACCGACTGAGCCACCCAGGCGCCCATAGAACATAAAGCTGTCGAGGGCAGTACTCATTACTGTGCTTCAGAACCCAGGACACTGTCAGCCACATAAAGACAATCAGTAAATATGTAGCATAATTACCTACTTAACTAATTAATCAAATGAGATAACAGAAGCAAAACTTCAAGTTCTAACTCCATTTTCTTACAGAAACTCAAGAAAGACCTCTGACTAGGTGAAGAGAGGATAGCTGAGGGCTCTTGCCTTTCCCTGCAAGGCTCTCCTTGGCTGGCTCTGGCCCAAGAGTTTTTGGCAAGATGATGACATTCATGTGGGCTCTCCTCAATCAGAAATAAATAGGAGAGGTATTAGTCAATCACAGCAGGGGGCATGACTGGTATTAAAATGCACCAACAGAACCTTAGGTGGACCCACAGGGCACTTGGCATGACCCTAATTTCCCTTCTTGAAGTACGCGATTTGGAAGGCACTGCCCCAGCCCCGCTGCGCTCCCGCGGACCTGCCAGGGCTGACGCAGCGGATCTGAACTGCCCGGGCACCTGCCACCTGCAGCATTGCCTCAGCTCGGGCACCTCGTGCCGCCTCCGCTCAGGTGCTTATCTCCACGAATTGCAACCAAGCCCAGACTTTGGAAAGGTTTAGGTTTTACTGATTGCCTTGTGACTTTACCTCTTCTGGGGCCAGAGGGATGATGGTGAAATGGAGTGATTGGCAGGAGCAGCTGCAGAACTGCTTTGGGGAGTCGTGGTGTGACCATTGCCTCTGCTGCAGAAAACTTCGCTCTCTCTGATGTGCAGTGTTCAATGGGATCAATTCATTCCACAAACACACCGAGAATTCCCTACTCATCCCATGAGACCCTTGTTGTAATCTCCTATCTGAAAGAGACTGTAAAGAAAATAAATACAAAGTAGGTTTGGGAGTGGCTATTGGCCCTAGAACTGAAGGGAAATGAGACAGACTTTGGAAATTCAGTTTTCTCCTGTTGTCACTTATTCTGCATCCTTACTGTGTGCAAGACGTATTTTGGGTGGTAAACAACGCAGAGATCTTTGTATTGCAATCACAGTGCTCACTGAATTTGAACCAGCCACTAGTTTGGAAACTGGATGGGGGCTGTTTGCATTGCAATCTTGACATTCCAGCCCAGTGAAGATTTTCTCCTTCTCATTGTCTACTCCCAGGCTGTAGACTTTTAATCTCCAGAACTGGGCGGAACAATGAGCTTCTTTATTTCCCTAGGTCATCGGAGTTGCCTTTAGTGGGAATTGATGGTTTCAGGTGTGCTCTCTCAGTGCAAGGTTTTCAAAAGGCATCCCTCCCTAGTTTATGTCAACCTTTTCTTCCCTGGGCTGTTTGCCCATGCATTACCTTTGATGGAGTTTCCTTCTGTCCAGCTCAGATATCCAGAATGCTTATCACATACGTCTGTCCCTTTGGATCAGTAGTTCTCAAAGTGTGGTCCACAGACCTCCAGGGCCTGTCTCTGAGATGCTTTCAGGGGATCCATGAGTTCAAATGATTTGCATAATAATACCAAGATTGTTGCTTGTCTTTTTCAGTGTGTTGACATTTGCACAGATGACAAAAGCAAGGCTGGATGAAGTCACATGCACCTTAGCATTTGGGGCAATGACTCCTACCTGTACTAGGCATCATTGTATTCCTCACTGTCACCATGTGATTTAAGAAACAAGATTCTGGCTTCATACGAGGATATTCTTGATAAGGCAGTAAAAGCTTGCATTTAAAAAAAAAACAGGGGGGCAGCCTGGGTGGCTCGGCGGTTTAGCGCCGCCTTCAGCCCAGGGCATGATCCTAGAGACCCAGGATGGAGTCCCACGTCAGGCTCTCTGCATGGAGCCTGCTTCTTCCTCTGCCTGTGTCTCTGTCTCTGTCTCTCCTCTCTGTGTTTCTCATGAATAAATAAATAAAATCTTTAAAAAAATTAAAATAAAATATTTTTTTTTATTTTTATTTTTTAGAGTGAGTTGGGGGAGAGGAAGAGGGAGAGGTAGAGAGAACCCCAGCAGACTCCATACTGAGAGCAGAGCCGGACATGGGGCTGAATCTCAAGACCCTGAGATCATGACCCGAGCTGAAATCAGGAGTTGGACTCTTCATGGAATTAGCCACCCAGATCCCCCAAAGCTTGCATTTTATTAAATCTGGAGCTCACATTTTTAAAAAATAAAAAAATATTCTGTGAGACAAAATGAAAATACACATAAAGTACTTTGAATACTGAAGAACATTTGTCTTAAGGAGGCATTTTGGCAGTCCTTTCCACTGCATGCTCTTCTAGCCATTTTTTTTCACGGAATACCATTTTTACTTTAAAGAATGACTGATAGACACACTGTGGTTAATCAGACTGAGTATTCAGTAGACACCTTCCAAAAAATGAGCAATATGAACCTGTCACTTCAAGGAAAACACTGCCAGTATTTTAACTTTCAAGAGAAAATTAAGTTTCACCTGCCACTGTGAATTTCACAGCTTCTCAGTACTTAAAAACTTCCAAATGATTGCAGAAGCACATATGAGAATCCAGCTGTCTTCTATTAAGCTCAGAGAATAAAAAGATTTACAGAAATGGAAAACAATGTCACTATTCTCATTAAATTATCCTACCATCAAAAAAATGCTTATTTTTCGTAAAAACATATGATGTATGTTTACATACCAGTTACTGTATTTTATGATCAATGAACAAAATTTATAAATGTCTCACTCTTTATTTCTAATATGGCAAGTATCAATAGAACCCCTAAGGACAAAGTATTTTTAAAGTTTGCCATCATTTATAAGATTGTAAATGGGTCCTAAGACCACAGGTTTGAGAATTGTTGCTCTAGGCCACACTTTTAAACACTGATAATGGGCTAAATGAAACTCCAGTTAACCAAAGCTCTGGAGGTGATCATTTAAGCTGGCCGTTCCTTTGAAAGGGCACAGTCCTCCGTTAACTTCACCAGGCCTCAGCATCAGTTAGTTTGCTCCTTTTTGCAACCAGACGGCTCAGCATCTCCTGTGGCTGGGGTGGTGACAAGTATTCCACTTATGTGAAGACAGTATTGGCATTGTCTTTTACCCATTTTCTTACTAAAGGAAATGTTCGGTGCAATGAATTCAACTTTCCTGGATTAAAACTATACAAAACATTTATAAATTTGTGCTATTGACAGCTCTTTAGTTAAAATCTCTACAAAAATTTTGCATGATTCTTTCCAAAGCGGAAGCACCATGATGTATCTTATATGTATGCATGTGTATATGCACGTATGTGTGTACTGCAGTTCAACAGAGCCTCAAATTAGCAATATGCAGGGGATTTCTTCAATCTCATGTAAGGAAAATGATTTCCTGACATCCTAAATGCTTTGTCACATGATTTAGTTGCTTAATTAAGGTATGATCTCCAGTTTGCTACTAGAGCAAAATAATAGAATTTATATATTTAAAAAAATCTGTACCCTTATTGTGTAGAGGACATTTTTCATGTTACGTCTACCTTCTTTATCTATAGTTTTATGTGTGAGCAACCTGAAGAAAAAGCTGTTTTGTCTAGTTTAGTCAAATATAGTAAAACTTCAGATGGCTATAGAGCTGTGCAAAAACAACATTCCAGACAGGTGGATTATCTGGATATGTGAGACATAGTCAGTGTCTAAAGCTAAACCATTTCAGTAAACACATCAGTACAAGAAAAGTTTTTAGGACCTCCAATTATGAACTCTAAGCCAGTACCTAATGTGGCAATGAATTAGAGCCAATTATACCTTTAAATAGCAAACTTTTTGTTTTACCTATTTGGGATGGTACTGTCTAAAAGGTGTTACATGTTTTTCTGCATCTAATCAATCTAATAAATAAGATTTAAACATTTTAAATGACTTGAGATCATTATTATTAATGCCCATTCTTCTACTCAAACACAAGAGAGGCATCAAGTCCCATTGAGCATGTGAGATTTTTTTACCCCTTCATTAAATGATTCCATATTCTGAGTCTTTTTCTTTTTTTAGACTTTCATGTGTTTTTAAATTGTGGCTTTTACCTTCTGGCTTTTGCACTATATTAACTATAATGTCTTTATACAGGATGCATGTTCATCTCTCCATTTCTAATTTTCTGTAGACCCCAATTAAAAAAAACTTACTAGAATTGTATAAAATTGAGCAAATAGGATGAGAAACGACCAGACACTTACAGTGATGCACATAGGTCTTAGTGAGCTTTATTTAAACTGTATTTGACCACTCAAAAGACTATTGAGCTTACTTATAGGTTCTTTAGATGACTGACTAAATTTGTATTGTGTGAGGTATTGCAACATAATAATTTGTTAATAGTTGTGTGTACAGTTTAAAAGATAATAAACATAAAAAGATATTTGAAAATAGTAAATTCTAGTTCGGCTGTCTTTTCTGAGTAATTCTGATTCTACTGATTGCATATTTATTTAGTCTTAGATTTCACATATGCTTTTTTAATGAGTGCTTTAAAAACTATTTTTAAAAAATATTCTGTATAAAGGCTTATAGGAAGAATGTTCCTTATAGGTCAAAGGTCTTTATGCAGTCTTTCACATTTAATCCAATAAAAAAGTGGACAGGGACATGTCCACTTAGGCTCTGGTCCATCAGTGTTTTCCTGAAAGAGCTAGGATGTTTACATTCTTAGGAAGAAAAGAAGAGCAGAGAATACCATTCCATATTTGTACTTGTTGGTTTTCTAGCATCATGGTGGCTGTTTAATAACAGCCCAAAGCAGTTATATTGCAGCATCATTTCTGCCTGTGAAATCACATTGGTATGCAGATTCTGAAGTATGCAGCCCCATGGATTAGGGCTCTCATTCCTGTCAAAGACATTTATTTACTCCGGGAATCTTTCCAAGGTTGCTACCAGGAATGCTTTTTACTTTTATGGAGACTTGGTCCCTAAGGGTAAAGACAGTAGTCCAAAAGGAAAACTTTTTACCCAGTATCTGTACATATATTCATGACCAGATTAGCAAAGTTCATAGCCTTCAAACCCAAACTCAACATAAGAAAAGGCTATTGAACTTGAATTGAGGTAGTGAATATAGAATAACTGAAAAATCCTAGAGTCTGTTTGTATTTGCACTCTTGACCTGATCAGAATATACAGTTTGAAATTTTCGCTATTTAGACATTTTGTAACTTGAATGCCTTAAACCATTCTTTTGCCAATTCTTTAATGGAGAAAAGCCTCCTATCTTTTTAGGAATCAACTACTGTCCTTTTGGAACATTTGTCTAAGATAACTGTGCATGGTAATAATCATCTCCCTTTTTTCCTTACAAATTCTTCACAAAACTCTTATTTCTCTTATACTGATTTCCTGGGATGTACTCTATAATGGCTTTTCTGAGCCTCCTTCATTGTCCTCAAGTTTTCATGCCCCCTGCCTGTTCTTCCTCCTTTATTCTTAGCAGATGGTGACCTCATACAATTTATCTAGTACATGTTTCTGCATTGTCTTTCCTGTCCTATCGGACTCTGTATCCATCTTTTTTTCTTCATATCTGTATTTGACTAGTCACCCCTCCCCTCTGACCTTCTTCTGTGTTTGCCCTTAATTTTATCATTCTGTATCAGTTCTGGGTTCATTTGCAGAAAATAGAAACCTCTCTAGTTATTTTACTTAGAAAGGAATTCAGTGAGTACTTGTAGAATTGTCGAAAGGTCTGGAAAAGCAGGCTTTTGGCAAGGCCTCCAGGAATGACTTTGAACAACTCTGCAGAACTGACTTCCCAAGGGATTGGCAACATTTGCCACAATAGGGAAGCAGGGGAGTCGGGAGCCATGGGGCCCAGCACTGGGTCTGTTTACACACCTTAGCTATGATCTGGGATTAAGAAGCAGCCAGCTGAACTGTTGTATCCAGAGTAAAATCATTTCCCATATCTACACCAGGAAAATGGATGCCTCAGTCAGGCATCTCTCTCCTCTGAACTCAAATGCAAGTGTTCTTGCAGCTACACTTGCTGGGTTAGAACTACATCACCCCCAGAGCCCTGGCTGAAGGAGAGTCTGGGAAATATAGTTACCTTCTCAGCCTCTGTGACGTTCAAGGCACACACAAATGAGCTTGGGACACAGGTTGAGCCATCCATCCAATGCTACCACTACTGTCTTCTCCAACGACTTTTGATTTACTCAGTTATTAGTTATATTTCTTATTTATTTACCATATTCTAGGTACTTTCCTTAAGTTTTTTTTTTTTTTCATTTAACTGTTTGAATTTTTGCACTAATTTCCAGGATGCCTTTCGCTTCCCACAATAAAGATTTTCCTGGGGGTTCTTATTACTTTTATTCCATTGTATTCTGGTCCTTGTTTTCTTTTCTTTTCTTTTTTTTTTTTTTTTTTTTTAGATTTTATTTATTTATGAGAGACACAAAGAGGCAGAAACATAGGCAGAGGGAGAAGCAGGAGCCCCATGGAGAGTCTGATGTGGAACTTGATCCCAGGAGCTTGGGATCATCACTTGAGCCAAAGACAGACACTCAACCACTGAGCCACCCAGGTACCCCTGGTTCTTTTGCCCCGTTATCCTGAAACTATATTGCTATTTACTATTGATTTCCAGAAATATTGTACCACTGCAAACATGAATTACCAACAACTTGTGAACTCATCTTTGGTACTAGGACACTCACCACCAAAGATGGAGGTTGGAGTTCAGAATCTGGATTCTTTTAAAGAATCCCTTTGATGGGCAGCCCTGGTGGCGCAGCGGTTTAGCGCTGCATGCAGCCCGGGGTGTGATCCTGGAGATCCGGGATCGAGTCCTGCATGGGGCTCCCTGCATTGAGCCTGCTTGTCCCTCTGCCTGTGTCTCTGCCTCTCTCTCTCTCTCTCTCAATAAATAAATAAATAAAATCTTAAAAAAAAAAGAATCCCTTTGAAAGTAGGATGATTTCCTTATTTCTAAAACTTCATCTACCATCATCACTCCTCTTGCTGTGTCTCCTAATGACCATGCTGACCATTTCTCTGGTCAAGTGAGGAATACAGACCCACCTACGGCTTCAGTGTGAGAGCCAGCTGGGATGAGGGGATGCTTAGTAAGTCTAGTCTTAGAGGCTTGAGGGAAGTTTCGTTGAAGGCCTGTGGTGGAAAACTGAGGAAAGGCTGGAGCTTCAGAAAGAGCTGCTAGATCATAGACTACTTTCCAATTTCCGTAAAAATGTTTGAATTTTGTTTAAAAATTTTTTAGAAAGATTTAATCTATTTATTCACAAGAGACACAGAGAAAGAGGCAGAAACACAAGCAGAGGGAGAAAAGCAGGCTTCCTGCGAGAAGCCTGATGTGGTGCTCCATCCCAGGACCCCGGGATCATGCCCTGAGCCAAAGGCAGATGCTCAACCACTGAGCCACCCAGGTGGCCCAAAATGTTCTAATTTCTAAAATTTTACTTATCTGAGATCATGTCGCTCATCCTCTTAGTTCTCTCCAGGTCCCTGAGACTTCATGGTTATGGACTGAGAATAGCCCACATGTGATACGTTAGATTTATGCTAATTTTCTCTTTCTGTTCCATATATTTTAATACATAGAGTAGTGGAATCTAAGGAAGAGATGGTCTTGGTTCTGCCACTTACGGTGACATGTTCCAAGAGGGATTGTCAATGAGTTATACATGAAAATGCAACCCATGAGGTAAGATTTAGTCTCATGGACAGCAAGCTGACCATTTACACAACACAAAATATTTAACTACAAGGTTCTATGAGAATTCAGATCTGATACCTACTGTCTAGTCAGTTCTGGAAGACTTGGAAATGAAGTGATAATAAAAGAATAGAAAAAGAAGCTTTTTGTATCTTGCCGGGGAATTATTAACTCCTAAAACCAAATTAGCAGAGCTGAAACTCTTCTCAGATTTATTCTTTGAAATGAAAATAATGTTGTTGAATTTCCCAGAGAAGCTCTAACTTGCTATGTTCACTTGATTGTAGTAAAATAAATCTTTCCTGACATGGATCAAGAAGCAGTAAGCAAAAAATACAGTATTTGGTAAATATTTACATTATCAGTATCTTTTAGTTCTGTGGTTTGATTAAACTGAGAGACACTAATGGGAAATGCAGTATTTTATGGATAGAAACTCCTTATCTGTCTAATGTATTAGATGTAGAATGAAGTCTCTAGGGGAATGTTCTTGAGAAAAAAAGCATACATTGCATGCTGATATAGGTAGGTATGTTGGGTCAAATCACAGTTTGCAAAAGATAATTATAGTCAAGTGTGAATTTTTGACATATTGGGTCATAATATTGATTATTTTCCAATCTTTAAAGAACACCTTATATATAGCTCTTAAAATAAAAAGATGAAAAAAAGAAAACCAAATGAAAGCCTTTCCCAGCTCATGGACTGGCTGGGCAGGTTTTTATTTCCTCCCTGACTTTCTTTATGGCCTATGATAATTGTTGCTACACTCCTCTCTCTCCTTAAGATTCATGGTAGAGGTGCCTGGGTAGCACAGTCAATGAAGCATCCAACTCTTGTTTTCAGCTCAGGTCTGATCTCAGGGTTGTGGGATTAAGCCCTGTGTGGGGCTCTGCACTCACCTCGGAGTCTGCTTGGGTTTCTCTCTCCCTCTCCCTCTGCCCCTTCCCTGTCTCAAATAAATAAAATCTTTTTTTAAAAAAAAGATTTATGGTAGAGAATTCAAACTATTAACTACAGAGGCAATGTGTATAATGGTTAAAAACACATGCTCTGAAGTCAGATTCCTTGAGTTCAAATTCTTTTTCTCGCTGTGTGATTTTAGGCAAAATACCTAATTTCCTGAGTCACTGTTTTCTTATCCATAAAATGAAAGTAATGGCAGTCCTTCTGAACATTCACAAGTGGAAGTGTGTTTGTACTTTTCACTGAGATTTTGTAGGGATAAATGGTGTAAGCATGTAGAGGGCTTAGCATGGAAGTGTTCAATGAAGATAAGCCACCAGTATTTAAATATTTGGGTTGTTATTTCTGCTAGAAAACAACAAATAGGCTTGATTTCTTCTTCCACCTTTCATTTATGAAATGTGTACTTAGGAAAAGACAGATACAACATTTAGCTTTAGATGATAACGGGTTAATGCCAAATATAGGCATAAAAACTGAAAATAAATTTAGATGTTTTCAAACATCTTATAGACAAAGTACCATTTTATAGCTTTTCTTTTTATTTGGCATATTCATTTCGTGGGTGTAGATGTATGGGAAGCCAACTCATTTTTATCTATTTGCCCCTTCTTGCGCACCTCTAGGAGCTATATGTGCGACATGGAACCTAATACATGTTACTTCTAATTTCTTTAACAGTCTAGAGAAATAAAATTCATTAGCTCTATTTTACACTTTAGAAAACTAAAGCCCAAAAGTGCAATATGATTTATCTAAGTTCAGTCATTTAGTAACCATTGGAGCCACAAAATTGAAACCCTTCTTCCTTTAGAGTTGGTGCTCTCTCCCACAATGTATTTTATGATTCTAGGACTAATGGTGTAAGAAGACTGCTTGATAAATTCACTGATATTCAGCATTGTCAGTGCTAATGATCTGCATATCCAGACTTACTACTGGCAGTGTATTTCATGTTCACAAATAAGAATATTTTCAGGAGTTAGAAGTTTTGCTCACATACATAATAATAGACAAATATATGCATTCCAAAATACCTGATTACACACAATGTAAGGTAAGGATCTTTTGTACACTAATAAATGGTGTAATGGTGTAATATTGGTGAAATTGGTGATTGCAAAGGATATGTTTGGGCATAATAGACATTGTCATACCATCTTTGTTTGGGTAGTCCTATTAAAAATGGAGAATGAGTAGTCCTTCAGAAAAACATTTGTGGCAAGGAAAGTATCACCATATTTAACATGGTTCTTCAGGAAAATATTTCTTGCTGTTCAGACAAATGTAATAGGTCAGTGAAACACAATCGCAGGAGTTGATTCTGAATGTTGACCTCAGGATGCATGCTCCGAAGGAATGCCAACTACTCCTCCAATAATGCTTTGCTTATTTGGATACCATTAAAAGCTCCACTTGACAAGCATAATGATGGACTGCACTTTTCCTGTCAAGCAATACATGTTTGCGTGATAGACAGCTCTGTTAAGTTGGGGATTTATTTTTCTTCCAAGGTCCAATTTTTCATCTTGCTCTGCAAATCCATGAAGTTGCTTAAAATTCACACAACTTATTGCTGATAAAGGGAAACCCTCTCTTTCCATCCCTGAGATTGAGCCTTGAGTGGTTCAGGTATAATGATACATCTATCTTACAAACATATCTCTTTGGTCCTCCAAAGGATGAATTTCCTATCTATGTTTCAGTACATCTGACTCAATTGAATGAATGGGCCTATGCTTCAAAAAATACTCTATTATCCACCTCATCTTATTTTATAAAAAATAAATAAATAAATTGAAATGATTGAAGTGTGAACAAACAGCTTTTTGTTGGATATTGTTTTATCCTTGATTTATTAGCAATTCTCTTGAGATTTTTTAAATTTTAACTATTTCATGCAAGACAAAACAAAATAAATACATTTGGCAGTTAAATAGATATGTCTCAAAATTGGGGGCATATTCTCTTTCTTGTTGCTTTTGTTGCTTCCTTATAGCCTTGGAAATATTTTGCAATAAACTAGTGTGTTCTTCCAAAACAAATAAAAGTGAGATAGTTCTGTCAGAAAAGGGTAAACCACTGTAGATTATAATTTATGACAAAGGACAGACCCTCCCAGAACAAAACTAACTGAATCACTTCAAACTTCAATAGTGTGTCATCCTTTTGGCACTTAAACGTATTCTTTTACTTTCAAGAGTGCCACTTAAAATGTAAATGAACCTGGAGGTACAAACTTAAACCTGTATTAGTCAACATGTCAGTCATTGATTAGGGGGCACCTATTGACGATAAGCTGACTTAGGTTTCATGCCCAATCAGAAATGAGCTTGGCTATGAAAACATTCTTCAGGAAGTATTGCTTACCAGGCTTTGATCTCTCTGGAATCAGAATCTTGATTTTAATAGTCAGAAAGGGGTCATCTTGGTGGAAAATACCTAGAATAGTATTTAAAGTGTTGTTAAGGGGATCCTTGGGTGGCTCAGTGGTTTGGCATCTGCCTTCGGCCCAGGGCACAATCCTGGAGTCCTGGGATCAGTCCTGTGCTGGGCTCCTGGCATGGAGCCTGCTTCTCCCTCTGCCTGTGTCTCTGCCTCTCTCTCTCTCTTTCTCTCTATGTCTATCATGAATAAATAAATAAATAAATAAATAATCTTTAAAAAAAAAAGTGTTAAGTTCAGATTGTATGACATGTTACATGTTCGTTGAGAACTATTAAACTGACATTGTAAAATGAAATCTAAACACAACAGTATCACTTGGGTTCCCAGCAGGAAATAGGTGGCATGCTCAAAGGAGTAATTAAAGATAATGTAATGCAGGGATTGAAGTCAGGTTTAAGTGAACCGACAAATGATAATGAAGCACCCGGAGATAAAAAGCAGGAAACTATTATTACCGTTTGGCCTGAAGATGCAAGAAGATGGTACATGTTATTGAAATAGAACAAAAGCTAAGGCAGGGGAGAGGGGCCGACATACAGGAGCTGTGATTCTCTAGATGGAGAAACAGAGCCATTGCCACACTGGGACCCAGCACATTCGGTAAGGAGAACATCTATGTACCCTATCCCTCATTGCTCTTGCTCTTTGATCTCTAGTTGAGGCTTTCTGTTGACCTGATCCAATCAGGGGCAGCCTACAAGGGAGCTCAGCCAGTAGTCTCTAGAGGCCAGTCCCCCATTGGCACAGCGCAGCACAGAGGAAGGTGGAGAATGAACCTGGAAGGACAGAGGGAGAATAATTAGCATGACATTTTATCATAATCAGAATCATATGGGATATAAACCTCCAATTATTCCTCACTAAGGAGCTGGTGGGAGCTCTCTACCATTATTCTACTTCTTTGAATTTCTCTTTTCTGGGTTCTGAAAGTTCTCTTTGAGTTTTTTTGTTTTGTTTTGTTTTTAAGATTTTATTTATTTAATCATGAAAGACACAGAGGTGGGGGGGCGGGTGGGGAAGCAGGCTCCATGCAGGGAGCCTGACATGGGACTCGATCCGGGGTCTCCAGGATCACGCCCTGGGCCGAGGGCAACACTAAACCGCTGAGCCATCAGGGGTGCCCTCTTTGAGGTTTTTATTCAGTTTTTTTGCTGGTGTCATTCTGTACAAGAATACAATGCAATCGATATAGCAAGGATTTTTTATTATTTGCAAAATCATCTTTTTTTTCTTTCTTTTTTGCTAAACATTGCTTAGTACTAAGACTTGAATAGTTGATTTCAATAAAGGGTTTTTCTCTTTGACATAATTCTTAATATCCTGGCTGCCTAATTTCCCCATTATGCAGGGATGGCTTTCATTAGTTGATTTAGCTGTACAGCTCTCTCCTTAACCGTCCTGCCCTCCACCTCCTGCTTATAGTCAGTATTCCACTCAGCTCAGCAATGGGAAAGGCTTTTAAAATTTTTTTGAATGTGAGAGGTCACTCTGACTGGGGTCAGATCTTGAAATGTGAGTTATTTTTAATGTAACCTCAATTATTTTAACATGTCTGCCTTCATTCTTCTCTATTCTTTATTTCTTTTATTCCAGTTCCTTTACTATAGATTTTCTTTCCTTTTACATTTACATGCAGCACTATGAATTAAATGTTGAGGGATCCCTGGGTGGCGCAGCGGTTTGGCGCCTGCCTTTGGCCCAGGGCGCGATCCTGGAGACCCGGGATCGAATCCCACGTCGGGCTCCCGGTGCATGGAGCCTGCTTCTCCCTCTGCCTGTGTCTCTGCCTCTCTCTCTCTCTCTCTGTGACTATCATACATAAATAAAAATTAAAAAAAAGATTTAAAAAATAAATGTTGACATGATGGTACATAATACATTGTGTTTGAGGTGGTCTTCTAGGTCAACAGATGGATTAAAAACCAGGACTGATTTTATAGTTTGCAGATCTATGTACCTCCCAAATAAACGTTTTCAGAGATGGTGGCAAGAGTTTTGTTTTGTTTTGTTTTTGTTTTCTTTACAAGTTATATGATTCTAACTATAGCTTTCTTTTTCACTCTATTCAGATCCGAAGCCAGAGCAAAGCTTCTGGGTCTGGCCTCTGTGAGGGGGATGAAGTGGTTTCTATCAATGGCAACCCTTGTGCGGACCTCACCTACCCCCAAGTCATCAAGCTCATGGAAAGCATAACAGACTCTCTCCAAATGCTTATCAAAAGGTACAAAAGATTTGTTGGAATATATATTTTCTCTTAAAGTTAGATGGGAATGACTATAGCTTTTATTAAATATATAATTTGTCATTTTTGGGGAAATTGGGGTGCTTTGTAGTAGATAAGTATAGTTAAACAGAAAAACCACCATGTTTGAAAATAGGCAATTAATTTTCTGGTTAATTGGGAATTAACTTGAAAATCTTTGTGTCATGAACTTTGTCGAAAATCTTAGGTATTTTAGAGTAGTATTTTCCTTAGAAAGCTTGTATGTTGTACATAATTTAATACTTCTAGGTCAAGATTTTGTGGTGGGTCAGGCCCATTAAATTATAATTCCAGATTCACTGATGAATTAAAAATGTTTAACTTAGCTTTAGAGAACAAACTGATGGTTACCAGAAGGGTGGTGGTGGTAAGCAAGGGGGAGATAGGTGATAGAGATTAAGGAATGTACTTGTCATGATGAGCACCAGGTATTGTATGGAAATGTCGAATCACTATTTTGTACACCTGAAACTAATATTACACTGTATGTGAACTCTACTGGAATTAAAATAAAAAAAATAACAGCAGTCAATTCCATAAAAAAATGTTTAGGTCTTAAACTGTTACACTGTACAATAATTTTTTAAAGAAAGAGAATGCCGAGGAGAAGGAAAAGAACAACAAAACCCAGAAACAGCTCAATTTCTGCTTCTCAGTACCTCCAGTAAAACCATTTGGGAGTGGACAAGAGCAGATGGTTAGAAAAAAGTTTTGGACTATTAATGGAAATCACTTGTTAATTTGCTCTCCCCAAATACCACCTCTCCACCTAATTGCTTAAAAATGGAGTGGTAAACTTTAAACATCCAAACAAACAAAAAAACAATAAGGGCAATCACAAAAAAAAAAAACAAAAAAACTACAGCATCAACATTTTCATGGTGTGCAAATCACAGTACTGTACACAGATCCATACTGACTTTGCAAGTGAGGCTCTGACCATGACATTGTAATGAATCCAGAAAGGAAAGTTTTGGCTTCCTGGAGAGTAGCCTTCAGGCAGATGCCAGAGGACAATCTCACACAGGATTGAAAGCCCTCCAATTTTGTCTTAACTCTGCAAAAACCCGACGTGCAGCATCACCCCTCTGATAATCATTCACTATTGGTTCCGTTTCTATACACATATAACATACTATGGTATGGACATAATCTTATGAAAATAAAAGAAATGTAGCACTATTCCTAGAATCTCCCATCTAAATATTTACCCATCAAGCCAATGCTTAAGCCTTTAGGATCCTATTTAATTATAAAGCTGCCATTTGCTTTTAAAAGAAAACTAACAGGGGTCTTGCCAAGTGTGGACACAGTGTTTGCCATTATCAGGCATAAATCTCTGAGGTATTTGAGGACCTCCATCTTTGTAAAGGCTTAAACACATCCCAAATAGGGGAAAACTTTTTTTCTAATTTATTCCCTTTTTAGTGTCTTCACTCTTTTAATGAGGCCAATTTCTTTGGAACATATTTGTGGTCTGGGACATTCCCTGCTAGTTCTTGTTTTGATTACAATGACTATCACTGGGAAAATCCTTAGTGATTTAAAGCAGAGCCTTAGGTACATATTTACTTTCAGAAATAAATGAACTAGTTCTCTGCTACTTTTAATAACTGGAATTTTGATTAATATTATTTTCTCTTAAGTATTTTGACTTCTGCAAAATAAGTAATTAATTGATGAGATTCAAATGCAATCTCAAATTAAAATCAGCCCAAAGGCAATCATCATCATCATCATCATGACCATTCTGAGTATCTGAACATTGTACCTATGTAGACTGAGAGAAAATGAGCATTGTAAGGTACAAATCTTTAACCTTTAGTGCTTTTATGGTTTTTATTCGTGTATATTCATTCTACTTCTACTACTAGTAAATGTTAACATTTTTCTGACCCAATTATCTGTATTATACTCTCTAAGACTGGAATAAATTCAAATGACTCTCTTCTCAGCTTCATAATTGATTGCTAACATAATTCAAAGTGATTTAATCTACTTCCATCCGAGGCCTTCTTAAATTAAAACTCTCTGACCTTTTGGTACCATCAAATTTAGTTGCATAGAGTATATTAATCATTTCCTATATAAGAAAGATCTAATTTGCTATCATCGTGTTTTTAAAATGCTTTATTATCATTTTTTAATTACCAGGAAGCTTTACAGATCATTTCCTTAGAGAAAGTTACATTTCATTTGACTATTAATTTTTTATTGTTTTGCTTAGTTTTGCTTTATTAAATGCCATCAAAAGCAAAGTTAGCAATGATTTTGAACGTTAGTCAGAAATTATGTCAGATAGATTCTAAAGTATATTCCTTTGGGTAGCCCCTTGAGTAGGAGTTCTCTTCCTTCAAATGATGATCTGGCATTAATCGGGGTGTGTGGGATCCCTGGGTGGCGCAGCGGTTTGGCGCCTGCCTTTGGCCCAGGGCGCGATCCTGAAGACCCGGGATCGAATCCCACATCGGGCTCCCTGCAAGGAGCCTGCTTCTCCCTCTGCCTGTGTCTCTGCCTCTTTCTCTCTCTGTGTCTGTCATGAATAAATAAATAAAATCTTAAAAAAAAAATCAGGTGCGTTTTGAGGAAGGAGGAAAGGGGCAGAGATAGACACTGCTGCTTTTTAAAAAAACTTACAAATGTGAGACATGATGGCATCTCCTACAGCTGTTCTGTGAGTGATGCCTCTCTTCGAAAAGCAGTTCGAGTTTAAATTAGAGTTTTAGCAAGAAGTCGTTTGACTCTTAAACCGACATTGCTTCTTGCAAACCCAGATTTGCAAAACCAGCTGGGAATGGTTAAGGTCAAAAGCAAAGGATGGTGGTGGTGAGCAGAGCTGGGCTTCTTAGCTGAAAGAAAAAGAACAGTTTGACTTCAGAGATCCTGTAAGGAAGTGCTCTGACAGACAGGTTCAAATAGGAGAAGGGGAGACATCCCTGATTATAAATACTCCATGACTCAATGATTCATTGCAGCATGGAAAGGATTTCTCTTTACACAAGAGTACTGGGCTGGGGTCCACTTATTACAAAACACATGCTCACTGGAGCTTGAAAAACAGCTTCTATTTCATTCCTTTCAAGAAAGCACAGCTTCTAAAAGGATTACTTGAATTATCGGTATATTAATATTTCTCTGAAGCTGCTGAATATGTTTACGTGACATTATAATGTTCAGACATAAACTTAGTAAGACATTGAAATGCTTTGTCATATTAGAACAAACATGGTTATTTGAAAGCACCCAAGTAATTTCAGATAAAGGACATCTGTGTAGCTCTAACCTGTGCTTTTGAAAAATAAAAGCTGAATTTAGGATGGATGTAGGTTCCACAATCTTTTGTTAAGGATTTTTGCTTTGATTTAAAGAAAAGTTTATTTGGAAGATATTTAAATAATAATATAAACATGTTGCCAACTTCTGCTTTCAAATATGTTGCAGTTGGCATTTAAGGAGGAAATATTTTGACTGTATCATGTATCATAAAAGTGTCAGGAAGTTCTTTGGCAGGTGTAATGCTCTGATTTAACCATCTGGACTGATTCTTCTGTGTGCAGACCATCCAGTGGAGTAAGTGAGACTTCCGTCTCTGAAACTGAAAACAAAACCCCTGAGCATCTCACCCATGAAGGGCATGTGGAAAGTACCACCCTGCAGATTCGGCCGGCGGCAAAGAGCCAGCACAGAGAAGTCTACGTTGCCTCGGTCAGGAGTGGGGCTCCTCGAGCTGAGGACCAAGGGAGTGGTCCTGGTTTTTCTGGGAGCATAAAAGAAGCAACAGGCCTGAGCTACCATGTGGCCCCCCAAATGCCTGACTCCCAAAGAGGACGCTTAGCAGAGGAGATTATCTTAAGGGAGAAAGCAGAAGTTGGGCAGCCAGGCCCTGTGGTTGAGCTACAACTCTCCCTTTCACAAGAGAGACACAAGGTCACGAATGTCCCCGTGGTGGCTCTCCTGGGGTCTGAAAAATCCAAGTCTCCTGAGCCAGATCCTCATGTACAACACGACGGGATTGTCCACATAAATTCAGTCCCCACTGCTGAGAAAGGGGAGCCTTCTCTGAGGTCCAGCAAGATAATCCAGATCTCCAGTGGCAAAGAGTTAAAAGTGATCCAGGGAAGTGAAGCGGGAGACACTGGGCTGCCCCGAGTGGAAGTGATACTCGACTGCTTGGAGAGGCAGCCGACGGGAGGGTGCAGGCTTCAGGCAGGAAAGGGGTGTGTGGATTCCCGGGTGGAAGGAGGGCAGTCCGAAGCACCTCCTTCTCTGGTATCCTTTGCAGTCTCATCAGAAGGCACAGAGCAGGGAGAGGATCCACGCTCAGAAAGGGATCACAGCAGACCTCACAAGCACAGAGCGCGCCACGCACGTAAGTCCTGCCTGGGCCGCTACCGGGCTATTGGAAGGGGCCTGGGATCTCAGGGCGTTTTGCTGCTGCTGCACTCACACGGACCTTTTTTTTTTTTTTTTTTTCTTTTCTTTTTAAAGATTTCTTTGGTGTCTGTCTCTCTGTGGTTTAAAAAAAAATTTTTTTTTTAATTAATGGACAGAATAACAAATGTGAAATCGTGGAGAACACCCATTTCTGAAATGAAGGCAGTAAGTTTGCAGCTTGTTGTAGATGTAAATATATTTAAGGCATTTTCTTGTATCCCCAAAGGCACAGGAGCTGTTAAAGAAAAATCATATTATTAATGTGTCTCTTTGACTTGTCTCAGAATGTTGTAATATTGCAGGTAAAATAGCAGAGGGGAGTATTTGAAGTCATGTGGACTCTGCGTCTAAATGTCAAAAACTGTTGAGTCTGCTGCGAGAGGTGTCTTGAAAATACAGGCTCCACCGCTAATATTAAAAGCAGATCCTCATTTTGAAAAAATATCATTGTGCAGCTTGATGATGCTTGCAGAAGTGAGTTTGACAGACAAGGACATGTGGAATACTGAGCAGTTACATGATCCTCTCCGTTTTAGATGTCTTCACTCGACTGCAAAGCATTTCTTCTACCTTCTAGACACACAAGTCAGTCTCCTGGGCCCTGTGGAGGCATTTAAATGTCCCCAAACGTAAAATATATTTAAATTCAAGGCCGTTTGCGGTGTTTTGTTTTACCCAGGGGAGTGATTACAGAAAGGAGAATGAAGATAAGAATGTCAGTTAGGTTTATGATTTTTCTTTTCTTTTCTCTCTGTCTTTTTTTTCCTTTTTTTAAAACAAATTTTAGAATTTCATTCGAGGAGATAAAGGCTGATTGGCAAAGGCACTTGAATGTATGAATGATACACAACGGTAATGAAGTCAGTTATTCAGAGTGCTGTACTAAATCTTCTATCCTCTCATTATTCCCTTCAAAGCATATTTTTAGCATAACCATTTGTAGCTTTATTGGCAAGTGCTGTTAATCATCCTTATACTTGAAGCATCTGTATGCATCTTCACATTTATAGCATATTAAACAAGTGTATTAAGGCAGCATTCACATACTTTACATATTGGCAGTGAAGTTAGCAACAACTGTGACCGTCAATTTAATACTAAGTTGTATAACCCTGGTCAAAAAAAAGGAGTTACACTTAGTAATGATCACACTTTTTACTATTTTCTTGAAATAAAATTTGATTGCCAGGGAATATCTGTTACTTTGTTATAAAACTAATTCACTCTGATTCTGTTTTATTTTTTTTTTAAATCATGAAGTCTGACTTTGTTCCAGTGACAAAAAAACTAATTTTCAATCATGAAATATTCAGAAAGTTTTTCTGAAATTTCCATTTAACTATTTTGAAGAATTCAAAACTTGCTGGTGAATCATGCTCAGAGTCATTAAATACATGGTGACAATTAAATGATGCTATAAACCAGTTTGCCACCAATTCGTTGTTTATACCAATCATGATAAAATTAGGAATCTAAATATAAATGTGTGTTACTTTGAAACTGTCAAACTCTCATTTTAAATGACTTAATTTCTGCATCAGCTTTTACCCACAGTTAAGAGGGTCACTAGTCACATAATTTTTAAATTTCCCCCAAGACTGACACATTCTTGCTGCAACTAAAATGTCGTCATATTTCCAAAGAGCAATACATTTCAAACAAATTTATCGTGACAACTTTGTAGCTTAAATTTCTTGCATGTATTGACAATGATCCCATGTTCTGAATTATTAGCAATTATTGATTCAGTGCCTTCAATTGTTATTCATTCAGTTTTTTAAATTTATATTAATCCAGTCACCATGAATGCAAGGACTTTAGGGAGACGTGAAATAAAAAAAAAAGAAGGAGAAGAAAGTTTAAATATTTAAATTCATTACATTGAAACACTTAAGTAAATAAGTTTCTTGCTCCCCTGCCCCCCCCCCACCTCCACTGTTTAAAAATGCTTGGAAACAGTTTTATATTGCCATTTTATTTTTTAGATATGGAAGTACAAGGTATTTCTTAAGTAGTTTTTCAGAAAATACTATGTCCTTAAATTGTTTCCTTTTTAGTTTTGATTACATCCTATCGACTGACATTTAGTAGCCAGTGTTTACTGTTAAAATATAAAGATCCATATGCTACCTACATCCTAATCACGATAGGTAAGATGTATAGCAAGCGAAACAGACCATTGGGTAGAGTTCTATATGTCCCTGTCTATCATCACGGAAGTATACATTTTAAAAGAAATAAGAAAGAGAAAGGAGATTGCTTTAAAATTCAGTGGCCACGTGTAAGCGTGTTGTTTTCCATATTCACTTTCCTCCGGGAAGGTTGATTTCTGGGTTGCTAGGAGGTCTTCTCGGAATTCATCAACTCAGTGTAATTTTTGTGCTTTCCCTAGGGCTCAGGAGGAGTGAAAGCCTATCAGAAAAGCAGGTGAAAGAAGCAAAGTCTAAATGCAAAAGCATTGCCCTCCTTCTGACGGACGCCCCCAACCCCAACTCCAAGGGGGTGTTGATGTTTAAGAAGCGCCGCAGGCGGGCCAGGAAGTACACCCTGGTCAGCTACGGCACCGGTGAGCTTGAGCGCCAGGCCCACGAGGAGGAGGAGGAGGAGGAGGAGGAGGGTGACAAAGAGGAGCCTTGCGACACAGCACTTCTGGGCACGAGTGAATCGGAGGTGGAGGAAGAGTTACCGTCCGACGTCGACGACGGAGCGCAGGTTGTGAGCTTTGACTGGGATTCGGGGCTGGTGGACATCGAAAAGAAGCAGAACAGAGGGGACGCGATGGAGATGCTGCCGGACACCACGGGCAAGGGCGCCCTCATGTTTGCCAAGAGGAGGGAGCGAATGGATCAGATCGCGGCCCAGAAGGAGGAGGAGAGGGTGGGGGCGATGCCGGGCAGGGAGCCGGGTGCGGCGCAGACCCAGGGCCTGGGGGCCGCGGCTTCTTACCAGAGGAAGGAGGCAGAGTCTGCAGGAGCGCAGAGCTCGGTGAGCAGGAGCTACGTCGAGGTGAGCCGCGGCCTGGGCCAGCTGCCCCAGCAGAACGGCTTCAGGCCGGGGCCCGAGGCAGCGGAGGCGCAGAGGACGGGCCCGCGGAACAGAACGGCGCAGCCCTTCCCGGGGCCGGGGAGCCAGCCTGCAACGCCCCTGTGCCCGCCGCGGACCGACCTCCCGGCGCCGCCGCCCTACTCCGCAGTCACGCCGCCGCCCGAAGGCTTCTGCGCGCCCCAGCCGCCCCCGTGGCCCCAGCCCGCCGCGTGGCCCCAGGCGGCCTTCTACGACTGCTCGGAGCGCATCGCGTCCCGGGACGAGAGGATCGCCGTGCCGGCCAAAAGGACCGGGATCCTGCAGGAGGCCAAGAGGCGAAGCACGACGAAACCCATGTTCACCTTCAAAGAGCCCAAGGTGAGCCCCAACCCCGAACTCCTGTCACTTCTTCAGAATTCGGAGGGCAAGAAGGGAACTGGGGCTGGGGGCGATTCGGGGCCCGAGGAAGACTACCTCAGTTTAGGGGCAGAGGCTTGCAATTTCCTGCAGGGCTCCTCCGCCAAGCAAAAGACCCCACCGCCCGTGGCTCCCAAGCCTGCCGTCAGGTCCTCGCCCTCCGCCCAGCCGGTAACTCCGGCGTCTCCAGTCTGGTCCCCAGGAGTGGCCCCGACCCTCCCTCCTGCCTTCCCCGCGTCCGGCCCCGCCCAGGGCACCGTCGTCTCCTCCATCAAAATAGCCCAGCCTTCGTCGGCCCCCGGCCGGCCCGCGAGCGCGCTCACCCCGGCTGGTCCCTTCAGGGGGCCGCACGCCGCAGTGGCCGCGCCCGGCTGCACACCTAAGGCCCCGGCCCCGGCCCCGGCCCCGGCCCCGGCCCCCGCGCCCACAGTGAACGCTGCGCACGCTGCGGCGGGAGCGGCCCGTGAGCTTCCAGCAATGAGCGGGAAAGGAGCCCAGCTCTTCGCTAAAAGGCAGTCCAGGATGGAGAAGTACGTGGTGGATTCAGACACGGTGCAGGCCCACGCCGCTCGGGCCCAGTCTCCCACCCCGTCCTTGCCGGCCGGTTGGAAGTACTCCTCCAACGTCCGAGCGCCTCCTCCCGTGGCCTACAATCCTATCCACTCCCCCTCCTATCCTCTGGCGGCCCTCAAGTCTCAGCCATCAGCCCCACAGGCCTCCAAGACAAGCAAGAAGAAGGGCAAGAAACCCCTCAATGCTCTGGACGTCATGAAACACCAGCCGTATCAGCTCAACGCATCCTTGTTCACTTTCCAACCCCCAGATGCAAAGGACGGCCTCCTGCAAAAGTCATCCGCCAGGGTCGGTTCGGTGCCAGCCACGAAGCAAGCGCTCCCTCCCCGGCCCGTGAATGCTGGCTCGCCCACTACCGCGCAGGCCTCCTCTGTGTACTCGGTACCAGCCTATAGCTCCCAGCCTTCCTACTTTGCAGAGGCCGCCTCACCAGTCAGGGCATCCCCAGTGCCCGTGGGCATTCCCACCTCTCCAAAGCAAGAGTCAGCCTCTACATCGTATTTTGTGGCACCGAGGCCGAAGTTCTCAGCCAAGAAAAGTGGTGTCCCAGTTCAGGTGTGGAAACCATCTATTGCGGAAGAGTAATCTTGTAGCCGAAGCTGAGAGTCTGCTTTGCTTGAAACAGATTGTTTGCAGTGTTACTTGAGTCCCCGAGAATGCCTAGCAAAGTCCTCAATTTACTTAATTTCAAATGTCACTTCCCAATCTGGGTCCAAGGAGCGTAGTATTTTTAACGAGTCAAACATCTATAGAACTCAGATTGACTTAAAACATATTTATCTTCTTTGCACACTTAAGAAATATGGGAGCACCCCAAAATAGACATGTGCCACTATGTTAAGTAAGCAGGATACTTAGGATTTATGCTTTAGTCACGAGAAAGACAGTGATCAGTGTTATCAAACATTGCACACAGCCTTGATGCAGCGTAATGGCTGTGTTCCTCTGGCGAAAAGGTTCAAATGTAGTGAAAATATAACCTGTATTGACTGAGATTTCCTTTTTAGGTAGTGCTTTATCTCTATTCCTAGTGTTAAGGGATAAGAACTTTATTGAGGACAGGGATCAGCTCTGGTCTGTCAACCTCAGCCACCTGTTTGATATTGCAGACAAGGTACTCTGAGGATTGTTGAAATGTTCATAGTTTAGTAAGAAGGGTAAGGAAGAGGGTGTCAGTAATTACTGAGCACTTATTATGTGTCAGGTTCTTTGCCAGATATTTCCTATGTATTAACTCATTTCGGAAGACTTCTCTCAAGTAAATGAGAGAGGCAAGAAGGATAATTATAGAGAACGATTTCCATCTTCTCTTCCCAGTTACTTAAGAAACTAAGGGAGTGTATCTCCAGTTGCCCATGAAAGTGTAAGCTTCTGTTCCTCAGCTGAGACAAGTGGTAGAGGGCGGATAAAGGAATAACACAAAGAAGGGTGAGCAGGCTGCAGATAAAGGTACACATGACTGTTCTGTTCCCTTGGGAAAGCACGCGGTCGAGGCATGAAGGGTTGGTTGCTGGCTACAGGGGCTGATTGTGAAGCACGAGGAACCCCATGTGTGTGGAGGCCGTAGGGTGAGAACACACAATTCTTAGCATCATTTCTGAGTGACCTCACAGATTTTTTTTTCCTTGTGTTTGTTTTGCTTTCTGACTACTGCTTCTCCCACTATTCCTTGCAAATCTATTCTCGCATCTTCACTTTGTAATTTATATTTGATGGACCAGGAGGATTCAGGCAAGGTTACCTTTTAAATTTGGATTGGTCACACACCATGCCGTCATCCAGCTGGCTATGAAGTTAATAATGTTACTGACAGTAAACCTGAAGACCTTTCTCAAATCTATTTTAAGTCCAAGTCTGACCAACCACGGAAAATATTCAACACGAATTAACGTAGAGAACCACAGAGCATTTTTGACAGCTCCAAGGAAAACCACCTACTCGATATAGGAGATATGTTTAGAGACCTCTTACAAAAACTTGCCTGCTCTGAGGGTACATGGTACCATTTTTATCCTCTGAAAATGTCTGTATTCCTGTTCTTTTACTGCTGTCACTGTCAACCTGCTATATTTTTCATTATCCTATTAAAATATCACTTTCTTCTTTATCTGTTTAATGTACATATGTTTAAAAATAATCTTCTCTGTATGGGCTACTCTGACCTAAGCCAATACTCTGGATTTCTCTTCTATTGCCCCCGAAATATCTGAGTTTCCTCTTGTGAGAGTATTCATTTCTCTGTATATTGTAAAAATTCAAGCTCTACGTTGTAAAACTCCAAGACAGAACACACAAAAATAATTAAGTCAGCTACAGGACAATGGGGTGGTTCTTCTGCCTTTTTTTTTTTTTTTTTTAATGGAAAATCTTCCACTGCCTCTGGTGGCAGTTTACCTAGAGGTTATAACCACAGGATGTAGCTCAGTCTTCCATTTGCCTTTTTTGGGAAATCAATTAGGAAGATTAATACAGGGTGAAGGAAAAAGCAATCTATCCATTATTTAACACCATTGTTTGTATTACTTGTTCCCTTGCAAAGGAAGTCCGTTAAATGCTGTGCATTGCGCATTCTTTTCTAATAGGACAACCAAAAAAGGCTTCTTAAGGTGAAGCAGGAAAGGAGATCATTTTTATAACTTTGCATTCTTGACATAGCATTTAAAGAATAGTATGAAGTAGAGGAAAGATAATGGAACACAAAACAGTTAATTTGAGATCACCAGTTCAGATGTAGCCTGGGATGGTAATGACCCACAAGTATTCCCAGTTGTCCACTGGTTTGTGGTATGTAGGAATGAGAAGTGTTTTCAGTCCATTTCCTGTAGGACAGGTGGCAATCTTAGCAGAGCCACTATTTGGAGTTGATGACTAAACACCCCACTAGCATAACTGGGAGTGTCATAGGGTTCCCAAAAAGCTTCTAAGAAACATGCTAGGCATGCAATCAAAGTTTCCACAACTTTGACTGGGAACTGGAAGCATAGGTCTCATCTTGAATTATACGGTTCTACGTTATGGAGGAGGGGTGGGAATCCTCCCAAACTATTATCTGTGACAGAGTGTGACCACTTATGAGGATAGGGGAGTGGGAGGAAAAAGAACTGAGCTGGCCCCCTGGAGTAAGAGGGATTCCCTTTGCCTCTTCTCCTCAACCAGAGAGCCTCCTGGGAACTTGCATGCAGAATAAGCTATATGTACCATGTTTCAGGTTGGAGTTACGGGAATGATGTCAGTGTGGGAGGTGCGAGCCTTAGAACCCATGAGCTCAGCTTCCTGCCCACTGGGCACCCTTTGCAATCTGGGTGTGTTTGGCTTTGTTGTGGTAGCAGATGTTTGGTTGGTTGTGGGGTAGGAGGAGGCAGATTTTGTTTAGTTTTTAGCACCTTGCCATTTCCTCTGTCCTTTGTGAGCTTAATTTCTAGGCAGAGCACCTGTGAAGTCAGGTTTTCGTCATCAACACCATAGCAATGACCATTTACTGAGTGCCTATGTTCTGTTTGGTGCCTTATGGACCTTATCCCAAGGAATCCACTGCACGGTTCAGGGGCACTGGACTATAAAATAAAATAGTCACAGTCATCACTGACTTGCTGGGGGATCTCATGCAATTTTCTCCCATGAATTTCCCCTTCACAGTGTCTCAAACCTCTCTTCCTGGACCGTTGTGCTGTAATGAGTACGCACAACACTAGATATCCTAGAAAGGGAGGCGTATGTAAATCTATATACAGCATATTCCTCTCAGTCTTGTAGGAGAGTAGATTGACTCACAGAACTGGCAAGATTGGGAATCTGAGCATTGCCACTTGAGTCTTAAAACGTTTACGATTTTATTTCTAGTATTTCAATAAGAAACACATTCTGTTTAGAGAGAGAGGAAGAATCACACTGCTTCTGCATTTTGACTATTCCTTGGCAGTACAAAGCATAAGCTTTTAGGAATGTGTTTTCATAAGACACATTTGGGTTGTCATTCGGGAGCATGTAAATGTTTGTACTTCAAAATATATGTAGCACGATTGTTAATGATAACATGTATCTCACTTAATCTGCACCAGAAGCAACTCATTTAACTACAGGAACCCCAATCCGAGTTTCAAAGAGTTCTTTCAAGAAAGCTGGGGTTCTTTAATTCTAGATGGAAATGGACTTTAATTCTTTCAAGAAATGGGTTTCTTCATAGGGCAGCTGCATATCATCACACAGCCTAAATTCTAGCCTGGCAGCAAAAGTCACATCTGAGGTGTCAAAAACAAATGATCTACATTTAAAGGGTGTGGACTGGCAAACCTGGGACCATTGTCCTATTTACAGGTCCTAGGTTAAAGAACTTTGAAGGTCGTTTTGCTGCTGACAGGCATATCAAACCCTGGAACTCCGTGGCACTGTCACAGGCAAGCCTCTTAAGAGCCGAGGAAGACATGGCTAGTAGCGTCCGAGTGTGGAATTAACCTTTCAGACAAAAGCCCTCGCCATGTATCCTTTCATCCAGTTATAAAGTTGAGAAGCTGCAAGCACCCGTATTCTAAGGGTGAGTTCCTGAAATCCGCTGCTGTTTTATGAGTCACAACCGGCCTGGCAGGAAGGGTATTTGAAGTCATAGTTATCAAAAAGAAGTGATTGTTTTCTGAAAAGCCAAATGCTTAAAATGCTTCCAGAGGGAAGCAGGGGGCAGCACGCTCCTTCCCTCCTAAAATCAGTGTTGTTGAGTTTGTTTTAAAGATTGCCTAAAGCTCATGAGAAAAATATATAAATTCTAAGAACCAACATTATATTCCCAGGCACACTGACCCTCACTGGTCTCATGTCCCCTTATCACTGGACTCTGGGGGACACAAAGATTCATGTAACACTTCAGTGCTACCAAGTTCGTCAACAAGTATTCTGGGAAAAAGCAGAATTGAATTCTTCTCTAGACTTCCCACCAGGGTTGGCCAAAGGCCATAAAGCAAACTAGCAAATTCCCACAGGACCCAGACACCAGACAAAATCACGAAAGAGGCCAGTCTCCGTTTCTCCCTCTATGGTTTAAGAAGAAAAAAAAAAGTACGAAAATTGTAGTCTATCCCATAGGATAGAGCAACAGGCCAATAAAAATTAGTCTTCTGGAAGAGCCCCCAAACTAGACCTATTCTTTCCTTAACATTATCAGGTATGGTCAGTTTCTTAGATTTTTAAAAAGTTAATGGATTTCTATGGTATGTGTGTTTGTACACTAAATTACCATTTGGCACTTGGAAATCACAGAGCTCACTACTCAGAGACAATTGGATGAAGAAAAAATTTAATTTGAAAACTTCAAATCCTGTCAGACATTTCTCAGATTCCTGATTTTATACCAAGTTTGATAGCTAATTAAGTGTATCTCAAGTATAAAGGAAGCTAGGTTTATACAGGGTCCTATAGTCTAAACAATTTTTTGTTATTGATACATAGAATTTATTTTACCTATTTACCTCATTCTTGACATGTTTATCTAAATTATGTATGCTTTATGACTCGTGAAATATACATTCAGGGTCCCTAATAAAAATAGTCCTAAGGACCTACTTTCCAGCCTACCTTTCTTCCTCTACCTGATAATGATAATAATACTCAAAATACTAATAACATTTATATGTGCCACAGAGGAATCCTGCTTTCACAGCCTCTACTTCTTGAGCAACTTGATAACTGTTAATAGTCTGTTTATGGAACAACAAAACAAAACAAAAAATAAGGGACTCCCACTAGCTCTAAGTTGAAAAGAAGGGTACAATCAAGGAATAAACGGAGAAAGTTTTTCTTCTTGGGAGGAAATATCAAACAGCAGAGTGTTTTGTTCTTCAGAAGACATTTTAGAAGTCAGGGAATCTTTGGTATCTTTCCTTGGTGGATTAATCTGTTTTTAAGACCACCCAAAGGCCCTGAGTCAAGTATTACAGCCCCAAATAGGATTACATGGATGGGATGGAAGCTGTGGCAGCTTTTCAAACAACCTTGTGAGACCCGGGGAAAAGACAGGAGGTGGGCGGGGGGTTCATGTATCACATTTCTACCGTGTGCCAAGAACTGTGTTAAAATCCTTCCGTAAGTTATAACAATAGCTAATATTAACTGAGCACAAATTTTGGGCCCTGATTTATGCCAAGTATCTCTCATAGAGTATCTTTTTTTCTTTTATTGAGAGGTAATCGACACATAACATTATGTTAGTTTCAGGTGTACAACATAAGGATTTGATACTTGTATTTATTGTGAAATGATAACCACGATAAGCGTAGTTCACATCTATCACTGCACAGTTACACATTTTTTTCTTGTGATGAGAATTTTTAAGATCCACTCCTAGAAACTTTCAAATATACAGTATATCATTATTAACTATAGTCACCATGCTGACCATCATAGTCTCAAGACTCTTAAAACTGGAAGTTTGTACCTTTTGACTACCTTCACCCATTTCAACCACACCCCCTCCATTCCCACTGGTGATCACCACTGATTATCTCTTTAATCGGTAGTCCTTAGGAAATAGCTACTATCATTATCCCCAATTTATAGATGATAGTTTGGATTCAGAGGCACAAAGAGCGAAAAAAACTTGCCCAAGATCACACAGTGTTAATTAGTGGACTCTGGATTCAACGTGGACTTGGACTCCTAACCAATTATACTATCATTTCATTTACTTCTCAGAATGATGCTGAAAGGAAGATATTATTCCCAATTTACAGCTGAGGTGTCTGAGGCTCAAGAGAGGCTAAACAACTTGTTGGGCAATCAGTAAGCTTATAAGTAGTTGACTAGGTTTAGAACTGGACATTTGTCTGACATCCAAGCCTGGACCCTCTCTTCAGTACCACATGGTTTCCACAGTCTCATGTGGCACCAGAATACCACTCCCGAGACCTGTTAATTGTGTGTTCCCCAAACTATTTAGCAAGAGCCTACTCTGTATAGGCTTTGTAGGTGACTTTGACCATGCTGAATGACATTAGAAAGGACCCCCTTGGGCAGCCCCTGTGGCTTAGTGGTTAAGTGCCGCCTTCAGCCCGGGGTGTGATCCTGGAGCCGGGATCGAGTCCCACGTCCGGCTCCCTGCATGGAGCCTGCTTCTCCCTCTGCCTGTGTCTCTGCCTCTCTCTCTCTGTCTCCTTGTCTCTCATGAATAAATAAAATCTTAAAAAAAAAAAGGACCCCCTTACTTTCATAAGATTGGTCATAAAATCAGATGCTTAACATGCTTTGTTAGTATGTTGGAAGTGAAAAACAGTCTCTGAGAAAGAAGCATCTGTTTGATAAGTAAAAAAAGGTGGATTTGACAGTGTTTTTGTACTAGTTACCCAGATTCTCTTATTTTCTTATTTCAGGATGAATGGGTGATATCTGTGGGCTGAGACTAGGGAGGAATGTAACTTAAAATAAAGCAAAATTAAAGTCTCTACATAAAAGGAAGTGTCACCCTAGGCTTTGTGCCATTCTGACTAAATGTAATTCAGGGAACGTTCTTATTAAATAGTGAAACAGCACCCAGCTTGGCTTGCTACTAAACCAATAATAGCTTGAGACATTTCAACAAGAAAAATTTTAAATAGAATAATGATGAGAGAGTCACAAGCTTTCTGTGTTTCAAACGAGAATCTAAAAAATAGTTGTCGGGGATCCCTGGGTGGCGCAGCGGTTTGGCGCCTGCCTTTGGCCCAGGGCGCGATCCTGGAGACCCGGGATCGAATCCCACATTGGGCTCCCGGTGCATGGAGCCTGCTTCTCCCTCTGCCTGTGTCTCTGCCTCTCTCTCTCTCACTGTGTGCCTATCATAAATAAAATTTAAAAAAATTAAAAAATATATAAAAAAATAAAAATAAAAAATAGTTGTCACTGGAATCTTAGAATTCCATGAAGTCCTCTTGGCATGTCTCTCCTGGACATGCATGGGGCAGCAAAACTTTCCTGCCACAGTGTCCTCAGTGGAGGATTTCTCAACAGTTATTTCCGCAAAGTCTTCCCAGCAAAGACATTTTCTACACCTTTGTTTTTTCCAGTTTTTTTTCTTCAGCTATGTCTCATTGTTATTTTGAAAACATCTCCCAAGGAACTAGTGTGATGGATTCTAAACATGGGTTCGAACATTCCCATCACTAATTTCAAGGAGAGAAGATGTGAACTTCTAAGTTAATTGCAAAAACCCCCTCATTATATTTGCAGGGCTTCGCTGCCTTAATTTTAAAAATCATAGAGCCACTAATGTGATAATTATGAGGGCTTACTATGTGCTAGATGCCACTCTAGATACTTAACAAATGTTGACTCTTTTAGTCATCACAATAAAGTAGATATTATGATCAACCCATTTTATAGATGAGAAACTGAGGTGAGGAAAAGTTAAGGAACTTGTCTAAGGAGGGGGGGATAAAGCTCAAGTTCTGACAGTCAAGCACCAGAGCGATTCACTGATCACAAGGCTATATTAGCCCTCTTGATCACAAGACAAAGATCACAGATGAAAGGAAGTGTCCATCAGAGGGATAAGCTTTACCTGTCTCAGAAATAACTCAAAAGTTACTTTAAGTCTTCTAAATCAAAGTAAGAAATATTTAAAAATCTTAAGAGTTTGATAGCTCCAAATGATAGACACTTTTAAGCAGGTACAAGGGGAGAAGAAAAGCTGTAGTTGTATTTCTGTCAGCCTATTTGCTTATAACTCAATACATGGAAGGGGGGAGCCCAACATTTTGCTAGTTACCATTGAACAGATTTGCACTAGACCAAACTCCTCAAGCACCCCCTTCGAGCCAACTAGGATCACATATTATTGCTAGAGCTGTGCTAATTTACAGGTAAATTAAGAGGAAAAAAAAGAATAGTAATGAGAAATTTCTCAAAATTTAAAAATAATAATGCAGAAAAAGATGCCCCCCACTTTTTTTAAGATTTATTTATTCATTTATGATAGACATAGAGAGGGAGAGAGAGAGAGAGGCAGAGGGAGAAGCAGGCTCCATTCCGGGAGCCCGACGTGGGACTCGATCCCGGGTCTCCAGGATCGTGCCCTGAGCCAAAGGCAGGCGCTAAACCACTGAGCCACCCAGGGATCCCCCCCTGCCTAGTTTTTAAATTTAAAAAGTCGTGGTTTGATTTAGGCGTTGCAAAAGGTAACCATTTCTTAAATGAAATTCACCTATGATTGGGTGAGACAAGGCACGACGGCCCCAGGCATACAAAGGCACATTTTGAAGTGGGTAAGTGTGGATACAGGACCAGTTGCCTACAGCTGCATCTCGGGCCCGCCTCTGACTCCTTGGGAGATTCTAGGCAGATGCTTCTGCCTTTTTGAGCCTCAGTGCCCCTCCCTCTGACATGAAGACAATAATGGGTGCATATCATAGGTTGTGCAGATTAAATGAATCCATTGTGTTAGGCGTATAGACCGGCACCTGGCACAGTGAAAGCATTCAACGTGTGTTAGCTACTCGTGTTAGTGCAAAGGCCACTTAACAAACAACAGCTACTATTTCAAAATCTTCCAAGGAGGAAAACACGCACACACACACACAACCATTAGAGTGGTTCTTTTGGTTTTTGTTTTTTATGTTAATGTGAATCCCAGTTTTAGGGATCTAACACAACTAAAATTAAAAAAGCAGAAGCAGTGTCTGTATAAATCTCCCATTGACAAAAGCAATCTTTTCTCAAGAGGCTTATCCTGAAAAGTCATTTTTCTCTTCTATTTTCTTCTTACTGAGCTTTTATATGTCGGTGTTCCTCTCTATTCAGCCTGTTGGAAATTTTTTTTCTTCTTTGTCTTCATCTATTGTCCTAGCATTGTTAAAATGGTATATAAAATGAGACCAGGATTCAACAAGATGGGACAAAAATTTTTTTTTTTTTAAAGAAACCGTAACATCAGCTTTGAGACTCCACTATAAGGGACTTCATTCTATTCAAAGTATCCATGTTGGATAAAAAGCCAGTGTGGTGCACTTAGCAATATAAAGAGAATTCTTAAGGGGGAGGATGCTTGTAAATATATATTCTCAAATTTGGGTCTCTGGTCTCCTGAGAAAGGTTCTGGTAGGATCGTTGAAGCTTAAGTAGGCCTGTCTTATGGAAAGTGGAACAGCTGGCCAGCCGATTCCCGAGGCCACCCCAATTCAGGCCTGCAACATTTGGGGCTCTGACATAACCTGGCTGACCTTGGAAGGCGCTGCAGACAGCTGTTCTTATCCCTCCTCCCCAACACTGTCCCAGGACAAAGGGTCAGCAACCTGGCCTTTTTAGAGTAATTGATCCCCTTGCCTGAGAAGCATGAGCAGTTTCCAAAAACAGAGTGAACCCTTTCTCTGAACAGAGCAAACTCCCAGTTCACAGAGCAAGTGATGAAAAACAATTCTCAGAAGTTGAGTGACAGCTGGAGGGAGGAACCTAGAATTCCAGCTGCCTTTCAAACCCAGGGAATATTCGTGGGTTTTCTGGTGTGCCTCTAGAATCTGAGTCAGAAGTGGAAGTCAGAACTAAGCTTGAAGGGGGGAAGAAATCAAAACAAGCTGGGATGCTGAAAATTTTATCTGAATCCCAAATCACTTTTGTTTCATACCCATTTAAATTGATTTAGTTCTGTTTTCCTTTTATGCCATTTAATTACATTTTTTTTCTTGTAAAGTAAAAAATGACTTTCTTGAATTACATACCCCTTACTTCTGTTTTCTCTTAACATATCCCAGATGGGTAAAGAAATATTCACAAAGCCATCCTCTAGAGCCAAAGATCACCAAAGAATAGGCTGGATTAATATAAATAAAATGCTAAGTGTCATGCCAATCCTTCCATAATTAGGTTTTGTTTTTCCTTATATCACACTCAAGAGTATATTGATAGTCTGGCCCACTGGGCACCTTGTTAATGTTTATCAGATGGTGCCAATTATAATTCTTCATAAAAGGCAAATAAGCTAACTGGATTTTGAATTCTACATTATGAGACACCTAGTGAAATGTTACAGCTCAGAGTGGGCACTATCATTGAAATAAAAAACAAAGCAAAACACATCACTTAGAATTTTTTATTTTAATTTTACACTTCAGTTTACCAACTAATAAGATTTATTTTATATACAGCACTTTAGTTTTAGCCAATCATTGCCTTCAGAGTGTTCTAACACACAGTTTTCCAACTTTTGCTCCCAGACAGAAATTAAGACCTCCCCACCTTCTCTCTCCACCCCCCACCTCTCCTCACCCCAACCCCACTGTGGAAATTCTGATTTAGTAGGTCTGGGTGGGGCCCAGAAATTTGTTCTTGTAACATACACTCCAGGTTTTCTGAAGCTAATGGTTGTGAACCACACTTTGAAAAACACTTTTCTAACACACAAAGCACTTAGGTCAACCTTATTCTTTAAAACCTGTAAAGTTTTCCAGTGTATCCAGTCAGACACGGCCAGACTTGTAAACTGCGCCTGCTTTCAACTGTCGGTGCTTTGTCTCAAGCGAGGAGGTATTGAAGCGAGGATCCTGCGGGCTTCATCTCAAAGGTCCAGCAGGTGGCAGCAAACCCTCTTCCCGCTGGGCAGGTGCGCTTTGCAGCCAGCCCTTGGAAAACTTGCGAATAATTTGCTCTAAACATGCTTTTTATTTTTTTAAATAGAAGAATAAAGAGGGCTTTCAGATGAGATTTTATCTGACTCCCTGCTTCTAATCAAGGCTGAGAGTAAATATTTCTAGGAATAGAATGATACAATTTTATCATCTAGAGAAAGGACTGTACAAAGTTCCTTGGCTATTTTTTTTTATCTCTGGGGAAAGGGATTGATTGTGTGACATCCCTTGGCTGTAGGGCAGTAGAGTCTGTTATCTCCCATCAAAAATGTTCTTACTAATAACTAACTTAAATCTCTCTGGCAGTAATGAAAACATTTTTATTTTGGGATCTAGGCTAAAGGAGATTTTTGGAGCACTTTGAATGCTAATTAGTCTTTAAAAAATAAAACAAATATGATTGTAAAATTTTCAAAACCAAAACAATATATATATCCATGTACTTTAAAGACCACAGGGGAAGATCCCAATGTTTTTGCTAAGCCTCTCCGTTTTGATGATCAGATGGTGTGGTTGATTGACAAAATGCAAAATCAATCAGAGGCTGCTTAACTACTAGGAAATTGTACAGAACAAAGGGACTAGTAGACCCACTGAGTAGCAGCTTTGATCCCAACAAGACTATTGTTTTCAGATCTTTGATGCACTACAGTTTATTTCTAAAACAAAAAAGGATGGTGACCTCTGGAAGTTCCGTAATATGAGATGGATGTTTGTATATTTACCAGTGGGAGCAGAAGAGACCAACAAGATGTAGGAGAGCTGAATAGTTGAGGAATTTATGGTGTGGAAAGAGTAAATGTGTCTATTGATGAAACAGAAAAGTTACAGTAATGGACACAATACAAGAAAGTAAGTTTCAGTTTAACTTAAAACTTCAAAATCTTGTGGGGGAAGAGATGGGGAAGGAATTCATATTTGTATTGGACATATAAAATGTGTTAAGAGCTTTAATACACATACTTAATTTAGTTCTCAAAACAACCTTATTTGGAGGAAAATTATAATTTTTTAATTGATAAGAAAACTGGAGCTCAGAGAGGTTAAGAAAATCGCCCAAAGGCGCACAGCCAGTCTTAAGGCAGCAGACCCACCAGCTGATTCCAAGTTTATCTGTTTACATAACCTGTGCTTGTCCCACTACAATGCCTATCAGGTGTGTGTTGTAAAAGGAACTCCTGAATCACACTGAAGCTTGATTGTAGATCTCAAATCCCTTCCACCTCTGAGATTTTATAATTTACTATATAAATATCTTCTAAAATAGCGTGTATTTAGGTTTTGTGAGTATTTTGACGTCATTCAATACTTTTTAAAAAGCAAGGTCAGTTTAATACCTGACAAGACAAAATTCGTTTTCCTTATCCCTTTAATTCTGAGATAACACATCTTAAAATTAAATACATCATTTTTCTGAGAAAAAGCAAGCTTAGTCGAGAATAATTTTTTTTTCTTCGAGCCATGACTAGAATGATTTGCTTCGGTTCTAGTGTCTGTAATGTGTAATTATAATTCCTCCTGACTGTTCTTGAAATATACATAGATCCTTCCTGAGAAGGGGGAGCACTGCGAAGCGCAGAGGGACCACCTCTGAGGTCCATGAGGCACCCTGAAGTAATGTGAGAAACAGCTGGCAATGCTGGCAAGCAGAATTTCCAGTACCCTTTGCTTATCGTTTCACCTGCATCATGAGATCTCTGTCCTTTGCTGTTAAAATACACATGTTCCATTGTACAAAATTATGTCAATTGTACTGTACATTCATACAGAAAGCAATCTTTTATAAAAAAGAACCAGTTAGTATTTATCTTCTTTGCTTTCACTGTTCAACCTCTGTTTTGTTATCCTCTTGCTTTGTTTTCTTAACTTTCTATAACATTCTACCTAGCGCTGCCAACCATGGTCAAACTCAAAACCCTGTCTTATGAATGGTGCATAAATGTTTAATCATTACTGTATCATGTTGGGGATGCACTGCATTGTCAGAATTCATCTGGTCTCATGTAGACTTCATTTTTTGCAAAAAGAAAAAAGTACTGATCTAGACTGAACTTTATTTAGCAACTCATAACATCAAAGTCACATTTCACCTGGGAATAACTGACCTACAGTGATAAATTGTAGGCAATCGCCCCCCCCTCCTTTGTCCCTACCTCCTTCAGGCTCTCTCAATGAAAGAATTTGGAAATAACTTTTCTCTCAGCTAAAGCATACACAAAAGCCCTACCCTAGGTCATACCCATGTATGATTCCAGATGGTCAATGACTGCTGATCTACTATATATATATTTTAAGATTTTATTTATTTATTCATGAGAGACATAGAGAGGCAGAGACATAGGCAGAGGGAGAAGCAGGTTAGGATCCTTCGGGATCATGCCCTGAGCCAAATGCAGACACTCAACCACTGAGCCACCTGGACATCACTCTACTAATTTTATATATATATTAAATATATAGATTTAATTTGTTTATTCATGAGAGACACAGGCAGAGGGAGAAACAGGCTCCATGCAGGGAGCCTGATGCCAGGACCCCAGGATCATGCCCTGAGTCAAAGGCAGATGTTCAACCGCTGAGCCACCCAGGCATCCCTAATTATACTTTAAAAGGAACTTACCTGTTTAAGTCCTATCTCAGACTTACCAATTCGGAGATGGGCAAGGTTAAAAACAAGGATGGAACTGAAAAGTCTGCACACCACTATCAGAAAGTGTCTCAAAATATTTAAGAAATCAATCAAAACAAATTTGAGAGGAACTTTTTGATGGGTGTAACTTAGGAATCTTTTTACAAATAGATAAACTCTAGACATTCCTTTATCCATCCCTTCCCCAGCATTTTTTTATTTTTTGTTTGTTTTAATGGCTAGTTGCTGTAGTTGCTTAAGAACTTCAGACATACATATTACTGGAGGGTCCCTTCTCTCAATCTCAAATGTGTATTTATTAGGGCCTAGATATTTTAGTACCACCAGAAGAATTTATTTTTTATCTCAGGCTAAGCCTATACATCCAATGTGGCTTAGAGGGCTGATGAAGTGTTTGTAGCTAGTCCATGAGGCTTTGTTTATTCACCTATGTATCTGCATGAATCAATACTGAAAGAGGAAAAAGTTGTTTGGTAATTGATAGTCAAAACTCCCTAACATTAAATCAATATGAAGGTGAACCTTGGAATGAAGAGTAGTCAGGGGTATGATAAAGAATGAGGTCCTTTGAATAAATGTGTGGCCTACATAGCAAAATTTGCTATAGTATTTTCAATATTATGTCTAATTACATAATACAGTTTTGTGAGAACATTAAGAAAGCTACAGCAGGGGCACCTGGGTGCCTCAAACAGTTAGGTGGCTGACTTCAGCTCAGGTCCTGAGATCCAGGCCCGTGTTGGGCTCCCTGCTCAGCCGGGAAGCCTGCTTCTCCCTCTGCCCCCTCTCTCCACTCAAGCACTCTCTCACACCCTCTCTCATTTTTTTTTTTTTTACCCTCTCTCATTTAAAGAAAAAAAAGAAAGAAAGCTATAGCAATAGGAAAAGCTCTAATAACAGCTAATAAGTGGCCTTTTACCTATTCCAGAAAAACAATCATTCATTTGAAAACCCCGCTTACTTTATGGCATTCCTGTGTCTATAAAATGAAATGACATACACGAAATTGCTATATAAATCCCTCAGACAAGAAAGATATCATGAAATAAAACTTAACCACTTGCACCAGAGAGATGTGGTAAGGCAACGAAGCAAAATTTTTCCTATTCTGTGCTTACGAAAATAAGTTGTTGGTTATTTCCTGGATGAAGAGTTGTATTTTTTAATTCCTAATTTTAAACATCACTTTGGAGCCATGTTTTTGATGAAGGAAACATAAATATGATTTGGCAGTAAATCTTAAATTTCCCGGGAACAGTAGGTTAAACATTTTCCCCAGGGACCAGGAAATGAATCAAAGGATCTATTTCATAAGCTTAGAAATGTAATGGACAGAAAAACAGTTACAAAGATCAAGTAAGTAATTTTTCTCACACTGAATTTTCCACATCCTTGTGAAATAATATTGTCACGGGTTGTATAGTTGTTGCTATGTCTTTGTCATTATCGTTAACCAGCTTTGGTTTGTCAGTTTTTTAATGTAATTAGGAGTTGTGGTAGGATAATGGCTTAAAACCATGCCCTAGAGAAACTTGGAGAATGTCACCATGTAAAGGGCCTGATCAAGGTTGTTACAAGCTATGCACACATTTCTTAAGAATTTTTCTTAAACTATTAACGTAAAATTTTCCTCTGAGAAAGTCAAAGCCATTCTACTTGGGAAATGAGTTTGCTTAAGGGATATCAGCTCTATCAAATAGCAAGCACATAATCTCTAAAATATATTTAAAAAATCATCTCTTAACCCCACTTTTTTTCCCAGGGAAAAGTACACATTCATGGTGAGTGACTTCCTTTTTGTGAATAAGGGAGGGAGAGGATGGTTACCTGGATTTGTTTTAGGAAAAGTATCCAGGGTATAGTGGACAGCTAAAGCTGTATTCAGATAATTAAACACATTTTAAGTAGGCTTTATAGCGTATTAATTTTATACTAATAATGATGATGACTGTCTTTTATTAAGTGCTTACTATATGACAGACACTGACAGTTTTCTTTAGAAAAATCTTCCACAAAATCAACAATTCATTTATTTCAGACAGGATCATCAGCCTTTGTTTATTGTGAAAATTCCGTTGTTTTTTTCTCTATAGGAACCGATGAAACTTGAACGTTTGATATATTATTCATTTTTTTTCTATGGTGGGAATGCATATTACTTTTACTGTTTAAATCTTCTGGGAAGAGAGAACTTCTCTTCAGAAAATATTTTGAAATGTGTTTAAAAGCTTTTATGTTCAAGCCTTAAAATTAGGCTTTATAAAAACATATTTAAGACTTTTCCCCGGGATCCCTGGGTGGCTCAGCGGTTTGGCACCTGCCTTCAGCCCAGGGCCTGATCCTGGAGACCCGGGATCGAGTCTCACATCGGGGGAGCCTGCTTCTCCCTCTGCCTGTGTCTCTGCCTCTCTCTCTCTCTCATTCTCTGTCTCTTATGAATAAATACATAAAATCTTAAAAAAAAAAAAAAGACTTTTCCTCAACAAAAAATTAAAGTGGCAATTCTAACTTTTTAAATAGAACACAGTATACTAATAGGAGTATTTTCACTCTAATTTTTAGAATGGTATACTTCTTTTTTGAGGATAAAGGAAGATGAGAGGGTAAAACATTGCTTTGCAGTTTCTTTTCACTAATAGATTCATTACCTTAGGGATGCCTGGGTGGCTCAGCGGGTTAGCGCCTGCCTTCAGCCTAGGGTGTGATCCTGGAGACCTGAGATCAAGTCCCGCATTGGGCTCCGTGCAAGGAGCCTGCTTCTCCCTCTGCCTGTGTCTCTGCCTCTCTCTCTCTCTCTGTGTATGTCTCTCATGAATAAATAACAAAGTTTAAAAAAAAGAATTATTTAGATACAGTTTTATTATCTATAACTTTATTTTTTAAATCTCCCTATGCAGATGGATACCAGCTATGCAACCTAGGGTAAATTACCTAATTTTTATGTCTCAGCTGCCTTATTTGCAAGATTGGGATTATCGGGTTGTTGAGAGGATTAGATGAGTAAATAGAAAGCCTTACTTGGCCCTGTGATTCGTACATAGTAAAAATTCTATACATTTTAGTTCTTGCTATCATTGCTCTAAGATGAAAGGGTCCACAGCAGCATAAGCACAGAATCCTCCTCAACATGAGTCTTCATGACCTTAGATTGAACGTGGTCATCTTTATCTATTTATTTGTTTTATAACAGAGGGTCGTGAAAGATCAAGAAGTCTGTATTTTGGCCCACCCAGAGTTAGCGGAGAGGTGAGGTCAGTGCACGCTTGTGGCCCACTCTGCTGCCCGGGAGACGCAGTGGCTGGCACGGCGGTATCTGAGGCTGTGGTGCTAATGCCACTTCAAAAGCAAGGCTCCTGGCTATTTTTACCCCGAGTGGGCAGCCTGCCCATGCAGTTGCCTCTTGAACAAAAGGTTCTGCCAGGACTCCAACACCTTCTAAGACCTCACAGTCTCTTCTCACAAAAACAAGAATCACCACCATCTGTTGTGCTGTGCGGCACTCGATATCTAAACAAGATCTCTCCTATACCCCTAATCTTGAAACTCTAGCCAGATTATTGCCATGTTACAACCAAGGAAAGGATGGTTGGCGAGATCGAAGCATAACAGGAGGCAACCACAGGGCTCCCAGGTCAGTGTGACACCCAAGTATCCAACTTTCCATTCTTCCCAATATCATGCTTGCTTCCGTTGTCATTTGTGACCCTTACCCTTTCTCATAAAAGAATTTCCTTCAGACAAAACTTTCAAAACATGCATTGTTTTAGAACCCAAATTTAATCTAAAAGTTCAGCTAAAGTGAATAAAGATGAATAGTCAGTGGCAGAGCCAAGTTGAGAAGCACTTGTTCTAACTTTTTAAATAGCCACAAGTTGGTACCTCTTTTTCCGATGTCTAAGTATATTTAATTCATTTATGGAACTATCTGAGCAATGTATTATTACTTGGCTACTTTTCTGTTCAATAATATGACTTATTGTTAGTCCTTATCCCCTGCACTATTCTTGATGAGCAGCATAATGCTGCAGATTTCCATCTAAAGAAATGGACCTTCTCCTCCATTTTGTAGATAAGAAAGGGCTACAGTGGAATTTCCGAAAACTCCACTGGTGAAGAAAATATAAGATTCACTTTAGGAAAGCAGACTCCAGGAAATATGAGATAGAGACTGTTTTATTAAGAGACTACAACAAAATGACCTTAAAACATTCCCTATTTCTTGACGTCAAGCTTGATGGTATGTTGATCACCCCAAAGGAGCATTTATCCTGCATTTAAAGATCTCTAGATAGAGGAATTCTACATCCCCAGGAGAAATATCTTTCCTGTTAATCTGCTTCCCTATAGGGAAAATTAATCCGAGACACATGAAAATGGGAGTTCCCTTAAGAGATTGATGGTAGAAAATGTCATTTCCTATACCTGCTAGCAGTCTCATGATAAATGGTAAATCAACTTTCAGCTTTTCCTTCTGTAATTGCCTTTTTTTTTTTAAGTTTTATTTATTTATTTGAGAGAGAGAGAGAGTGAGCAGTGACGAAGGGCAGAGGAAGAGGGAGAAAGAATCCCAAGCAGATCCCACACTGAGTGTGGAGCCCAGTGTGGTGCTCCGACTCAGGACCCTGAGATCAGACCTGAGCCAAAACCAGAGTCAGACTCTTTTTTTTTTTTTAATTTTTTATTTATGATAGTCACAGAGAGAGAGAGAATGAGAGAGAGAGAGAGAGAGAGAGAGAGAGGCAGAGACACAGGCAGAGGGAGAAGCAGGCTCCATGCACCGGGAGCCCGACGTGGGATTCGATGCCGGGTCTCCAGGATCGCGCCCTGGGCCAAAGGCAGGCGCCAAACCGCTGCGCCACCCAGGGATCCCACAGAGTCAGACTATTAATGGACTGCACCCAGGCACCCTTTCCTTCCATGATTCTAACTAATCCCAATGTCTATTATCTTTTACTTGTTAGGTCTTTCTTATTTTTTTTTTAACTGTTACAAGTATATTTTAGGCTCTCTTTAGGATTCATGTATGAAATTCTAGGACTTCTCTCATCTGGGGAGTCAAAACAGCTTAAAACCCTCACACTTGCCCTGACCTAAATACAAATGATTTTACTTGCATGTTAAAATCTTCTACCTGTTTAGAAAAACTTGTTTGTGAATATTGATTCATCCTCTTTGTTTTGACAAACATGCCTTGCTGTGCATATTGGGTGGTGGGGATGAGTCTATTTGCATGAGTCCCTCACCACATGTAACTGTTGTGAGAAGGGCTATATCTTGAGGCATGACCAAACATTTTGGTGAAGCTAACCAAGTTTTCTGGTTTTAGCAGTCTGATATAGATATCACTAATTCATCCAACAAACATTTATTAAGCATTTAGTAAATTGTTTTAGGTCTAGGTATGTCTTAGTAAATAAAACAGGATGAAACAGTAACGCTTAACTCTTACATGAGCTAAATTCTAGTGGTAAGAAGTACATAAACAAAATAATTAAATATAACATTTATTGTGTAAGTAGACATAAGCCTAAAGGGAAAAATAAAACAGGGAAGGGGATAGGGAATTTTGAAAAAGAAAGAGAGACAGAGAGACAGACAGACAATAGACAAACAGTGATCATATGCTATTTGAGTAAGGCCTGAAGGAAACAAAACAGGAGTCATGCTGGTATCTGGAGTACTGTGTTCCATGCAGAATGATTAGCAAGTGTGAAGGTCCTGAGGCATAAGTGTATCTGTGTTTTCAAAAAACATCAGAGGCCAGTGTGGCTACATCCAAGTGAGAGGGAGAGAGCAGGAAGAGATGAAATCAGAGATTAAGGAGAGGTGGGGTGGGCAGATTTTATATGGCCCTGTGGGTGTAGGAGTTTAGGAAAGGACTTTGATTTTCCTTTTTTGAAATGAGAAGCCATGACAAAATTTTAAACAGAGGACTAAGTGACATAATCTGACTTAAGTTTTAACAGGGTAATTTTGGCTGCCATTTGATAATAGACTAGAGAAGCAAGAGTGGAACCAGGGAAACCAATTAGGGGACCATAGCAATAATCCAGGTAAAATTATGATGCTGTAGTTTAGGATGGTACCAACAGAGGCATGAGAAATGGTTGCAGACTGGATGTATTTTAAAATCAGTGCTGACAGATCAGATGTAGAGTTTAAGAGACAAAGTACCATCAACAATGACTCTCAGGATTTTGGCCTGAGCAGATGGGAAGCTGGCAACCCCCTGGTGCTATCTTCCACTATGTGTCTCTTCACAGCTCCTTGCTTTTCAGAAATTCTTATGAATGACTTAAAAGGCAAATGAAATGTCATTTATTTCTGTTTGCCTCTGTTGGGAATCTGCTTATGATAAAGTATATGTTTGTGATGAATATTTACTGATCGTGTGTTTAAGAGAGAAAGTTGAAGGCGTTGAAATAACATTTGTCAGTTATTTCAGATACTTCCTCTACTATGGCATAGTTAAGTAGGAATTCAGGTAAGAGAAGGTTTTTAGCTTACAAGCTTTATGGAATGAAATAGTTCAAACTGGCAGCCCTGATGGCCTAGCGGGTTAGCGCCACCTGCAGCTGGGGTATGATCCTGGAGACCTGGGATAGAGTCCCACGTCGGGCTCCCTGCATGGAGCCTGCTTAGGGCTCCCTCTGCCTGTGTCTCTGCCTCTCTCTCTCTCTCTTTCTCTCTCTCTCTGTCATGAATAAATAAATAAAATCTTAAAAAAAAAAAAGAAAGAAATAGTTCAAACATCAAAATATGTCCTATTAAACGTCTTTGGCCTCTAGAGCTATTTGCATTGCTTTAGAATTCACTTCATTGTTTGTAAGCCTCAGACAACACTTCCTTTTTTAAAGGTCAAGTGTTTCCTACCAGTTAAATTGATTATCAGACGGCTTAATAAGGAAGCTAAACTAAGCTGCTTCATTAACTGTTTTATGTGGATAAATCAGCATTGAACTGACATGAAAAGTTGGTCATGGTAAACTGAGAAAGGCCTTCAGCTCCTCCAAGCTTTTCAGCTGACCGGTGTGTGTCTCACCTTCATATAAAGGGAGCGCATTTAATGTGAGGTATTCCCTAGATGCCAGCTACCTATTCTTGTGACAAATGGTAAGATGGCTACAGTAATTAATCCAAACTTGATTGACATTTAAGTGATTCTTTCCAAAATTTCTAAGATCTCATTTCATTTAGCTTGCTTGGATTTGAATCTTTTTAATTTTTTTAATTTTTATTTATTTTTATTTTTTAAGATTTTATTTATTCTTGAGAGACACACACAGAGAGAGAGAGAGAGAGAGAGAGAGGCAGAGACATAGGCAGAGGCAGAAGCAGGCTCCATGTAGGGAGCCCGACGCGGGACTCGATCCCAGGACTCCAGGATCAGGCCCTGGGCCAAAGGCAGGCGCTAAACTGCTAAGCCACCCAGGGATCCCCTAAATCTTTTTTAAAGAGACGTTTTCTCAAAATTATTTCATTGCAAGTACAGTATAATATTTGACTAAGAACTCTGGTTTGAAACTGCGTGGGTCTAGTTTCCCCACTCCAGCACTTTCTAGCTTTCTACCCTTGGGGAAGTTAGTTAGTTATCATTACTTACCTTCCTTAAGTCTCCTCATCCTTGTCCATGTCCTTGTCCTTGATAATAGAGATAATAATAAGGCCTACTTCATGGGTTTGTTCTGAGGATTATCTGAAATACTCTATGTAAGGCAATTAGGCCACCTTTTGGCACACAGTATGAGCTGTTAGTGTTGGCTATAATTAAAGGTAGAGGTAGGAAAATGCCTCCTCTGTGTTTAGCCTTTAGTGGGAATATTTCACACCAGGTGATTTGTGAGTTCAGTGGGAATCTTTGCAGCCTTTGCTGTAGGCATTGTATTTGACTGACTAAAGAGTAGCATGCACTTTCCTGTATTGAGCACTTAAGGGACACATACTCTAAATACACACAGACTGAATGTTCTACATGCAACATTAGCTATGCCATCTGCCAGATGACAAGACCTCTCAGTCAGTTTGAATGATGTTTTCGTTGGTTTGCTTTTGGTGTTTATATTTATGTATATACATCTACTTAAGAAGATCAAGATAGGGGTACGCGGGTGGCTCAGTCAGTTGAGTGTCTGCCTTTGGCTCAGATCATGATCTTGGGATCCTGGGATTTATTGGGCCCCCTGCTCAGCGGGAGTCTGCTTTTCCCTCTCTTTCTGCCTGCCACTCTGCCTGCTTGTGCACTCGCTCTCTCACAAAGTTAAAGATACTATATCTGCATTTGCCTTACCTAACAAACTGGAAGAAGAGGATGCAGAAACCTTGAAAAAAATGACCACCATAGATGTTATTTCTCCTTAGTTTGAAAATGAAGGATAGAAACAGCATGGTGAAGATTTCCAAAGAGGGTGGAAGCAGTTGGGAATATGTGAAGAAAAGGCTGTATGGAAGTGGAAGCAGATGATTTTATGTTACTAGGATCACTGGGGTAAAAGTTATGAGAGGCAACATTTGGTTCGATGTAAAGAGGAAGTTCTCAACCATTAAAGCCCAAGGATTGGCCAAGGTGCCCTGAAAACAAGTGAACCCCTTTCTCTAGAATGGGGCTCTTCTAGAGAGCAAGGCCTGAATGAGGTGTAAGGTTTCAACTCTTAAGACGATTCCAATTTCTTGAAATTAATCAATAGAACTTTTTTTTTCATTTTATTTTTAGCCTATATTTCATTTTTAAAAGAAAAATAAGAAAAAGACTCTAGTGTTCTACTGAAAATGGTAATGTTATATGACAGGATATTAAAGTGAAAGTTCCCCTGAGGCCCTCAGATAGCAGAGATATTAAATGCGAAAGTCTGATTTCAGAGGGAAACTACAGCCTCGGCAAAGAACACAGCAGGGAGCCATTCCTGTTGGAACCCCTCAGTCAGGTCCAGATTATTAAAAGGGATCAGAGTACAACAAGGAGAGAGGATTTCTTTCTTTCTTTCTTTCTTTTTTTAAGATTTTATTTATTTATTCATGAGAGACACACACAGAGAGAGAGAGAGAGAGGCAGAGACACAGGCAGAGAGAGAAGCAGGCTCCGTGCAGGGAGCCCAATGTGGGACTTGATCCCAGGACCCTAGGATCACGCCCTGGGCCGAAGGCAGGCGCTAAACCACTGAGCAACCCAGGGATCCCCAGGAGAGAGGATTTCTTGAGGAAGAATTCTGGTAGCCATAGATCATGGGGAGTGGGCTTGAAGTAGGTGGATTAGAGGGAGTCCTACCGCCTCACCTCCACTCCTGTTAGAGAAGAGTTTCAAAGTAGCTTTTTAGAGAGGCACCTGGCTGGCTCAGTAGGTTAAGCATCCAACTCTTGATACTGGCTCAGGCTGTGATCTCAAGGTTGTGAGACTGAGCCTCGCGTCAGGCTCTGTGCTAGGCATAGAATCTGCTTAACTCTCCCTCTCCTTCTGCCCCTCCCCCCATTTGTTCTCTCTAAAAAATAAAAAAAATTCTTTTTAAAAAGTCACTTCTTAGAGAGCCTGATATGAGATATCTGCATGAGGATGGACAGGAGGGCATTGAGGATTGGGGACTGACACTCCCAAGAGATCTGGAAGGTGAGACATGGACTGACACATTGTTTGGACAAAAAAAAACAGGAAATCTGTTTCTGTACTCCCAAAGGCAAATGATGTGTGTTCCCCATGGACCACAGCAGGCCAGGAGCAAAGGAGGGCTGGAGGTCTCAAGGCCTCTTCAAAAGGACCCATAGCTTCAGCTTCCCAGGGGTGCAGAACGAGTCACAAGTTACCTGTTAAAATAGGGATGGCTTGGCATGAATTGAGGACTATAAGCAAAATGTCCCCTGTGCCAGGAATCTTTAAAGATCCCATGAAAGTTTCTTTATCTGGGCCTACTTGGCTCTTGAGAGTGAAAAGCCAGAATACAATGTTACCACAGCAAGTAAAAATTCCCTTCAGCTCTTTGTCTCTTCTCCATCCTTATACTCTGAGTCCAGGGAACAAGAAATCCCAGTTAGCAAGCTGAGGGAGGAGAGAAAGGAAAACATGAAGAGGCCAATCACAATGCCTTCTGTGAAGGAAGAGGATCTTCCTGAAACAGGTCCCAGGGAGAAGAGATTTAACTCTAAATTGAGATTAGAGTTTTGTTACTGCAAGGGATGGGATATTCTATTTTGGAATAAACTAGTTTGGGTAACTTAGAGTGGCCACAGGACTATTCCGAAAGAAAGCAGAGTACCACAGGACCTGTTAAGTTTTCATCCAGTGACAGTGGAAAACTTCTTTCATTAAAAAAAGTTAAAGCGTGACAGGAGACAAGAAGAAAGAAGCAATTTGATGATGCGTCATATATAATGCTAATTTAACATACTGGCTACAGTTAAGTGCTCACATATCAAAAATTAAAATTCCTCAGATAATAATAACAACCCACGGTGGAAACAAAAACCAAGGATCTAACCTATGTTATGCTAGGGTTCTTCCATCAGACGTTCAAGCTCCAAAATAGAAGAAACAACTGTTATTTCCAGGTCCCTTTTGTCATTTCCGGCTTGGGGTATATCACATGGCTTCTGTTAGCCCACCAGGCAGAGAACAGCATGAGCCTTGGGACAGAGACTAACAGAAGGAAACACACCAAAGAACAAGATGAGAAAATTGCTTTGGGGAAATACGTTAAAATTAGGGGTTTGGGAGGAGGCAGGGACTAGAAACCTGCAATATTTTGGGCATAAACAGAAACAACAACGTACCTAAGAACTCTTTAGTTAGACCACAGTTGCAGCTCTCATCTATGGCAGTTTGTAAGTTTATGTTCTATTGTTAGCTCTCAAAGGAATATGAAGACATGGTTGGCTGTCTCAGGACAGCAACAGTCATTTTGTTCATTCAGGTGATTGCTCTCTTCCTCCAACAACCAGTCCTGCTGCTATATTTGGTATATTTGTATTCTCCAGGAGATGCTTTTTAACTTTGATGCTATTTAAAATTGTTCCTCAGAGAGCCTTCACTCACTCTTGCAATATCATACTTCAAAGTTCTACTTTTTTGCTCACATATTCAACTGATTAACATTGATGCCTTGGTGGAAAAAAAATCACTGATCTCTTTGTAATTAGAATATCATTCGACAGTGCTTTTAGGCTAACTTCTGTTAAGTTTCTGTTCTTCTGAAGATTTTCAAGCTAAGAAGTGGGGGAGGAAAAAGTTGGAAAATAAAATTTCCACTTTCATCCAGTGTTTTGGAAGCCCTATCACTGAAGTGGATGTGTCCACATTCTACTTAATTCTTCCAAATATATTGCTAATTATTTCTTTTTCCAGTTATGAGCCAGTGATGTTAATCACCTGTGTGTGTATTCTGGATCACTTCCTGTATTTCTGTAGAATCTTAGATGCCTTTATTAACATCTCTTCAAGTCTCTGATGTTTTAAAGCCCTGACTAAAAGAGGCCCTTGAGGTGCTATAACTGATCAAAGAGATATCATAAAGCAGATATTATTGGAATTTGAAAACTGTCCAAAGATTCTATAGGCCAATGTGTCCTCTCTCTTCCATTAGTAAGGACAAAAGGGAGACATAGACATATACTATGGGAGACAAGAGCTGAATATTTCTTTATCATATTGTATGTTAATACTTCTCACAGTTTAGAAAATCCCCTATTGATCCTGTCAAAATACGTAAAGAGTCTCTAAAGTGATCTTCCATGATTGAATAACTTGCCACTGCAAAGCCAACAACAGTACTCTTATATGTTTCTGGAGGGCAAGGACTTCATTTAAATCATCTTTGCATTTCCAGACTCATAGATAATCCTGGGAAATATTAGGTGTTCAATAAAATTCTTGTTGAATGAATGAAACCAATGCATGAGTCATGTGAAATGGAAATCAAGTCCAAAATGGTAACTCAAATTAGGCTTTTCTCCCCTCCCTGATTATATAGTCCAGAGAACTTATTATTAGATATAGATTAGGATAAAGAGATTAATGAAAACAAGATTTGTTAGGATCCAACCATTATTAGTGAAATTTTAATGATAAAAAAGAGAGAGGCAAGATTCAGTATATTGACCCCTTTATTCTTGATATGCAAACCCAGAATGAACCATCTACCTTTTTTGTAGGTCTAATGGAAAAAACAAACAAACCATACCATTTGAATGTAAGATAGTTTTGTCAAATCCAGGTATTGGTATTCACTTTAAATTTAAGGACTGGGCCGCCCCGGTGGCTCAGCGGTTTAGCGCCTGCCTTCAGTCCAGGGTGTGATCCTGGAGTCCCAGGATCGAGTCCCATGTTGGGCTCCCTGCATGGAGCCTACTTCTCTCTCTGCCTGTGTCTCTGCCTCTCTCTCTCTCTCTCTCTCTGTGTCTCTCATGAATAAATAAATAAAATCTTAAAAAAAAAAAATTTAAGGACTGAGTTAAGAAAGAAAAGCTGTGGAAACAGTTTATGAAATTTAGATGCATTTTTAAGCATGAGGATGCTTTCTATTCCAGAAACACACAATGTTACAATACTTTCAAAGTTGACTCATTTCCCTTAGGTGTACATTTGCTACTTTCTGCCAGAAGCTTGTCCATGAGAGTTCATGCAGATGGGACTGTGTGAGGACTTAACGTAGATAACTAGTCTTTAGGGTTCCTAGAAACACAGGGGGGCAAAAAAAAGAGAGAATACAAGAGCTTTCAATAAATTATATTTCTGCACACTGACAAACCAAACATTCAACATACACAGGGGAATGTTGCAGGGACACAAACTCTCAAGCAAGGAATGTTACCCACATAGAAAGAAGCAAAACACAAATGAAACAAGTAGCAGCAGTATTTCTCTGAGACATAGGCAATATCCCATGCTTAGGAAATGGAAATCCACAGGATCTTCAGCAACGTATAAATAGATTTTGAGAAGAAAAAAATCATCCACTCCATCAGATCAGTAACATTAAATACATCATCTAAGTAGCTCTTGTTTTTGTGTGTGTATGTGGGGGGTGGGGGGTTGATTTATTTGGTGGACCAAAATAAGATAACAGATTGGAAGTCTCTTGGGAAAGGTAAAGAGTCCAGTAGCTCATGGTCTGTTTCTGGGGGTAGTCAAATATGTTTTGTTTATTTTGTACCAGGAAAACAGGACCTGAATGAGCACAGGCTGTGTATATAGATATGATTATGTGGAGGGCAGATAAGTAAGGGTGGCTCCCCGTCATAACAGAGTCCCTGCAGTGGTGGTTGTGCTTAAGAGAGATGGTAGCGATTAGAACTATGGGTTCAGAGATGGAGAGCAATAAGAAACCAAGTCCCAGGCCAGAGCTAATAATACACAAGGCAGAGGCAGCCTGTCTTGGCTTTAGGGCTAAGTATTTTGGGGGTCTGATTTTGTGTTTAGTAATGTTGCAAAGATTACTTTGGAATAACAGTTAATCAGCACAAACCAAAATGAATGAGTTATACTAACATTTTCATTGTTTCTAGCAGATTGGACACTCCCTTTCTCTTCCTGGAAGACCAGTCCCACCCACCATCTCCACAGCATCTCCTTGGGTATACCAGCCTGCTTATAACCACTCCAGCAAATCAACTGATGAGCTAGAGAAAGCAAACAAGAGACTAACTCCTTGGGAAGCAGCAGCAAAGTCTCCTCTTGGTCTAGTGGATGATGCCTTTAAGCCCAGAAACATCCAGGAGTCCATTGTGGCAAATGTGGTCTCAGCAGCCAAGAGGAAGGTACTTCCAGGACGCTCAGAGGATTGGAATGAGAGACTGTCCTATGTTCCTCAAGCCCAAAAGGCCAATGTGAGCTCATTTGCAAGGCAAGAGTATAATGTTGCATCCTCATTTAATAATAATATGTCTACCAACTACCAGTACGGTTCACAGTTGCCATATGTATATTATAGGCAGCCTTCCAGAAATGATTCTGAAATAATGTCCATGGAAACTAGATCTGATTATTGTCTTTCAATAGCTGATTGCAACTACAACCCACACCCAAGGGGATGGAGACGCCAGACATGAATATTAGAAAAACTGATCATGTGCCATGTATAATAGTAATTTTTGAAATGTTCCTTTGTAGAATGCTTCACTTTTCCAGTAGATTTTGATTCACTTTTGGTCTTGGCTTGTTCTCAGAAGTCATTTATTTGAGTTTCTGTGTGTGTGTGTGTGTGTGTGTGTATGCATGTGAGAGTGATCTCTTCCTTGTCTGCTCATGACAGAGAATTTCTTTGAGGAACAAATTCATTTTCTACATTGATGTGCTGGCACTTATATCTAATTCATAATCTTAATTCCATTTATTCCATTAATATGTGGTAGTCTAGGCAACTAAACACTGCTCATTTAAAGTGATATTAAGTATTTTCTTCTAAGTGTCTTAGTCCAGGAAGGAATTAATGAAACATGATGTACTAATTGTCATTAGCAGTAACGGCAAGGAATATAACGTTGGAGAATTTTTCAGTGGAGCAAGCCATTGAATGATAATTATATAAAAAAGGATTTCCTTGGTGTTATTTTAAGCATTTCTCTGAAACAGTATCAAAAAACCAATGAAATTCAGTCTTTTAGAACTGAAATATTGGTGTTCTCAGAATGAAAGAAATATTTGACAGAAGATAATTATACAGTTCAGAAGGATTTTTGAGGCAAATTGTGTCATGTATGGGGAATAGAAAGATTTAGGTATAGAATTTATTTTTAATCCATTTAAAGCCAGCAGCCTGAGACAGAAATAGATTCTGGGTTCAGGTATTCTCATTTGTCAATTGAGAAGATCAGATTATTTAATCTCTTACATCCTTAATAACCCTGATATTCTGAGATTCTCTCATTGGTAGAATGGCCTTTGGTGTATTATTCATTTTTTGTTGCTCATCATATAAACATAGGATTAATTTAGGAGTGGGTTAGATCATCAGTGTCACTACCTATGTAATTAAAGGTCCAAAAGGAATTGTTGGGGGACAGGTTTTGTGCTATGTGTTATGTGGAGTGAGGGTTGATGGGAAGGAAAAAAAACTGTTCATGGATTTAAGGAAGTGGTAGATGGATGTGTCTGTTATTATGCAACCGTAGGTCATGACCATTTATTTAGTTACAGAAAACAAAGCCATCATTAGGATGTTCAAAGGAAGCTGAACAGCTGCTTGGTCAATTTCATGACCCATGCCTTGTTAGCAGGACCATGAGACAATCAAACACCTGCTCCTTGCTGCCATACCCACAAAGTATTCAGTACAAGGAAATTCAAAGCATCTAACGTCATAGAATTGACAGCATTTTAAAATAAAAAAAAAATTTTAGGTACTGAAAACTTTCTTAGATTTTTAAATGTGATTGTTTTGCCTTGTTTTGCTCTTTAATTCCTGAATTTATCATTATAATGGTGTCTTTCACAGGATAAAGTTTAAAAAGAAAAAAATTCCAGGGTCAAAGTGATCCCTTATCTTGGAAGTAGAATATAAAAAATCTGAAGAGGTGATAGTAAGTTCTATTATTGATGGACCCAATCAGATACTGATTTGTTTAGTTAAAAAGAAAAGAAAAAAATGCATACTGCTAAAGCTATATTGTTAAGTTCCCTTAAACTTATATGCTGTCAGTTCTCTCAAATTATAAAACATAATTATTGATGACTCCTAAGACTTTCTATGAAATCTTCAAAAATAATGCCTGGTATATTTATCAGTATGTCAGCAAATTCTCAAGAATCCCCTACATAAAAGTCTTATTTGCTTCAAACTTGATGATATTGGCTGAATCATTCTAGATGTCTGCATCTTAAAATAAGGATCATCTGGCAGAGAAGACTGCCTGACAGGATCAGATCCTATTTTGTTGCTTTCTTTTATAAATGCTAGAAGTGGTTTCCATTACTCCGAGGATTTAATATACTCCAACTCCAGAAATTGACATTTATTGTATTAGTCACTAAAACTTTCACTGGACCCAAAATGAAAACGCAGACATTTTAAACTTAAACATTATTGTAATAAAATAGCCATCCCCATCTTCGGATGTACTAGATCAAAATTATCTTTGTGTGAAGCTATCTGAGTTTATTCTAGATGTCAAGGGAAAGACAATACATGGCAGGAAAGTTGTACGTGTTTCACTCACAAAGAAATGAACATCTGATATTTTTATTAGAAACTGATATTTTAAGGAGTCATATATTGAAGATAGAATTCTGAAGAAGCAGAAATGCCAATGTCAAATCATCACAGAATGTATTGTGGAAATTGAATCGCCAGTTTATTTAAAAACGAGTAAAGTTAGATTGCTTGGATTCAAGCTAGTGTTTGAGACAGGAGACCTGCCACGCTGATATCCAATTCCTATGGGTAAGAATACCTTATATCTATAAGATAAAAACAGCATTTTTAAAAGAGCTGTTGCTTGTAAATATATATACCACATTTGTTTTTTTTTTTTTTATACCACATTTGTTAAGACATTTTTCTACCGTAGCAGTCACGTAGGTAGACAGAGGTCCTTTTTTTTTTAACCACAGATTAAAAAGCATGCCCTAAAATGTTACAGTATGCCAATTATAGAGACACTAATTTGTCACCTTTCCTACATCTGGAGTTTAAATATCACATCATTGCATGTGTATGAACTGTCTGCTATTAAATGATTTAAATTTTGTTTAGTATTTTTAGTTTTATAGATGCACAGATTTGAGTCCATTTATTTCTGAGTATGTCTCTTATGTTTTGGCACCATCACTCACATTGCAAAGGGTCACCCTATTAGGGCTCAAGCATATATACGTATTAATGAATTGAAACTTTGGATGAAAAATTGTAGCAGATAGGCTCAGTTATTATAATTAGAGATGAATTACAGAAATGTTTATTTTTTTCAGAGAAAGTAGATTTTCACATTTGATTTCTATTCAAAGTAGAAGTATCTACACTGTCCACACTTTTCTATTAAAAATGACTATGTTCCCCTGCCAGTTAGATTGACATTTCCAACTGTGTTTATCCCAAAAGACTGTATTTGAAATGCATACTGAATATCAAAACTACATTAGTAATAAAAAAGACTTGAAAATAAACTTAAAGAGTGTTTTAATTTTTCCTTATAAAACATGATTTTGAATTAATTTTCACTCCAAAAAACTGGGATTTGACATAATCTAAATCTGAAAGTTGATATATATCATGATATACATTATATTCTTACTTATATACAGTGCATTGTTAATCTTATCTACTGCATATTTTTGAATTTTAGTTTCTATATTAGCTTCGAGATACATCAAAAGAATTTGATGCTGATTGCAAAATTTTAACTGTAACACTTAAAAACTTTAGAAAACCTTACCTAAAAATATGGGTCAATTTGACATTTAAGTTAAAAGTTTGGGGTTCAAACATAATATTATTCTTTATTAATTCTTTCCTTCATAGTATGTTGAAAATTACTCTTAAGTATAAGAATAGCCAATGGTATATGACTTGATAACATGTTGGTTGGGTTTCTGAAGCTGCTCTGGACTCACTCAGAGAATCTATCATGTTTGTCATTCCAGAAATGACTTTGGCTCTTCCTAGATGAGATTAAAACTATCAACTGGAACAGGAGCTCCCTGGTCAATTGGTATCATACCAATATCATACCACAGCTTTCTGACTTTTTTTCTTTTTTTTTTTTTTTTTGTAAATTCTGAATAGAATGGCTGTTTTTGGCATTCTGATAAATATATGTTAGGGACACCGGGTGGTTGAGCGTCTGCCTTCCGCTCAGGTCGTGATCCCAGAGTCCTGGGATCAGAGCTCTGCCTATGTCTCTGCCTCTCTCTCTCTGTGTCTCATGAATAAATTAATAAAGTCTTAAAAAAAATTTTTTTAAAGGGCCAGCACTGGAAGCATACTTCAAAAATGAAGACTCGTTTAAAGATTAAAATGACCTGACTAGTAACACTATATTGTCTTAAGATGCTAATACCATAGAAAAATCCCCTTTTCTCTGAAGAATGCCTAATGCTTAGTAGATCATGAATTTCAAAACATACTTAGGAAGTAGGTAATGTCATTTCCACGTAGAGCCAAGAGACAGCCTGAGGCAAGGCCAGTTCAGTTCCCTGGCTCTTTATTGAGCTGCTTCAAAACTAGCCAGTTTCCCCAGTCTATTTACTACCAAAAGTATTTAGTACCAACTACTCCCTTTTCCTCAGTGGTTCTGGAAAACAACACAATTTGTGACTTCTCAAATGTAATAGGACAGTATTTTCCACGAAGGGGCATTTCATTATTTACAGCCTAATAAATTGTGACAGTTTATATTTCTAGGAAGGATCTGGCAATCTCTCTACAAAAATCAAGTAATTACAAAAGGGCATTTAAAGAGGAAATGCCTCCAGTAAATCTTGCTGTGGTATTTTTTCTCTCTGAAGTTGTGAAGATTTGCTATATTATAACTTCTTTCTCCTTGACTTTTCTATCTCCAGTCTTCATGAATTCTGTCCTCTGCTCCCATCTTGCCCAAGAGGAAAAAGCTTCATTTAACTCTTCAAGGATTTCAAAATTTATATATATATATATATTTTTTTTTTTGGTCAAGTTTTTATTTAAATTCTAGTTAGCTAATATGTGGTTTCAGAGGTAGACTTTAGTGATTCGTCACTTGCATATAACATCCAATGCTCATCACATCAACATTTATATTTCTTTTTTTATTTTATTTTATTATTTTATTATTTTTTAAAGATTTATTTATTTATTCATTCAGAGAGAGCGAAGAGAGAGGCAGAGACACAGGCAGAGGGAGAAGCAGGCTCCATGCAGGAAGCCCGACGTGGGACTGGATCCTGGATCTCCAGGATCACACCCCGAGCTGCAGGCGGCGCTAAACCGCTGCGCCACCGGGGCTGCCCTATATTTCTTTTTTTAAAAAAATATTTTTTTTCTTTTTTCTTTGAGAGAAAGAGACTGAGCAGGACAGAGAGGAGGGGGGCACAGAGGGAGAGAAAGAAGCAGGCTCCCCACTGAGCAGGGAGCTTGAAGCAGGGTTCCATCCCAGAACCCTGCCATCAGACCTGAGCCAAATGCAGATACTTAACCGACTGAGCCATCCATCCAGCCCAAGATTTGCATTTCTTACTTGAGAGTCTGGAAAAACTTTATAAAGAATGACTATCTTACCAAGATGATTTGAGTATGTGTGAGGTTTGCCCCCAAATTACCAAATAAATTATAATAGAGTATACTGTAGGGACCAAGGGCAGGCCACCCCCCATGATGGGCCACTTTGGCATGAAGATTATTTTGAGTTAAACGTAATCAAACCCCAGCAGATTCAGAAAAAAGCTATTTACCTTCCCTCTCGATTGCCTACAAAGAATTCAGATGGATGACCCACTCCAGGAAGAGATTAATCACCACAGGTAACTACATTATAATATGAACTAGGGGTGGTAAACAAGGAGGAATTTAGCAAAATCTGTTTGTTAAAACTCCTCTCTATGTCCCATTGTTTCTTAGTGGCCCAGTGAACATTTATTTACCAAACATTTACTCTTTTTCATCTTCCTGTGAATTTCATTCCTTCCTTTCAAAATCCCCAACCCCTGGGGCTATATGAGAAGGACAGAAGGACATAATCCTTCATTTAACCTGTCTTTAGAATTTCAGGCCTGTGTGGATATTTCATATGAATGGAATTAAATTTGATTTTCTCCTGCAAATATGTCTCATGTCATTTTGAGTCTTAGCACAACTAGAAGGACTTTGAAAGGCAGAGAAAATTTCTTCCCTCCTGATAATGTAGATAAAGGCAAAATCGTTTTTAAACCCACATTGCCCTTGAAGAACTCTGTCTCCATTACTATGAACATTCAGATGTATAGATAGGATTCTCCTTAGCCTTTCTTCAACACTACCTTTTCTAGAAAAAATCATTTATTTAGACAATTGAGCTATAGATGTATTCTGCAGGGATATTTTTTCACAAAATACAGTGCATGTGTTAGAAAGTAAAAAGCCATCCTTAAACTAAGGAAAGGACACTGCACTGCCCCTATTCCCACTTCTATGGAGCAACCATTTTCAGAGCAGTCTAGAAAACCAAACCAGAAGTCAGCAGAAACTTTGCAGCTCCTGGGATTAATCCTTGACCTATCAGGACTAAGCTCATTTCAAAAGATTGCCTTGGTTGTTTTTCCTGTTGATCTATATGTTATTCATACCACAGCTATCTGCTAGACTAGTACACAGGACAGAGAAGGATACTATTTTAAAAATAAATAAATAAAGGGGAGAGGGTTGCATATATTCCCATAACTTATTTGGGCTTTTATGCGAGGTTAAATGCCTCTTTGTCCTTGAATTTAGATGATCTCAAAAAAAAAAAAAAAAAAAAAAAAGAATTTAGATGATCTCTCTCTGGTTCCTGTCTACAATAACTACAGCCCTGATCATTAGCAATATAAAATGCTTATTATTTATTGAAGTTGATAATTACTAGAGGGCTGAGAAGAGTAAAAAAGAACATTGATTTTGTGATAGAACAGCTAAACTTCAATGTTCAGCTAAGCCCTAGCATGAACTTGAAAAAGAAAATAACCAAAAAAGAGGGTAGATGTTTCATGTCTTGTAGTGTTCTCCAGTGGTGTTATCTGAAAATCATTTCTCATGGAGACTCAACTGGTTCTTCTATAATATGTTTGAATAAGCGAAGTATCTGGGTTTCTCATATTGCATAAAAAGGAAGACATTACAAAGGAAATAAGAATTTACTGTTCAAGGTCTAAAATGCTATCATGGGACAGCCCGGGTGGCTCTGGGGTTTAGTGCCACCTTCAGCCCAGGGCATGATCTTGGAGACCCAGGATCGAGTCCCATGTTGGGCTCCCTGCATGGAGCCTGCTTCTCCCTCTGCCTGTGTCTCTGCCTCTCTCTCTCTCTCTCTCTCTCTCTCTCTCTGTGTGTGTGTGTGTCTATCATGAAAAAATAAATAAAATCTTAAAAAAATAAAATAAAATGCTATCATGTAGAAAAAAATCAGAAATAGGAACAAATTCTATATATATTTTGCCTGAGGAACTTTCAAAAGAATTTGTTATACATTTTTATTTCTCTAGTACCCTGCTATAAAATTATTCTTTTTTATTTTTATTTTTTTTTAATTTTTTTTTTAATTTTTATTTATTTATGATAGTCACAGAGACAGAGAGAGAGAGAGAGAGAGGCAGAGACATAGGCAGAGGGAGAAGCAGTCTCCATGCACCGGGAGCCCGATGTGGGATTCGATCCGGGGTCTCCAGGATCGCGCCCTGGGCCAAAGGCAGGCGCCAAACCGCTGCGCCACCCAGGGATCCCAAAATTATTCTTTTTTAAATAAAATTATTCTTAAAACAAAGCACATTAGAAGAGGTCCATTCCAAAATCAAAAAAAGGATATATGTGTGAATTTTAGCTGTGAGTATGAAACAAATATTTTTACTACCATGAAGACACTGATATTTAAAACATGTACATTGCATTCATTTTAAGAAATGTCCCTTTAGGGGGCGCCGGGTGGCTCAGTCAGCTAAGTATCATCTGACTCTGGCTCAGGTCATGGTCTTTGGGTCCTGGAATTGAGCACTGCATCTGGCTCCCCACTCAGCCTGGAGTCGGCTTGTCCATCTCCCCCTGCCCCTCCCCCTGTTCATGCTCTCGCACTCTCTCTCAAATAAATAAAATCTTTTTTTTTTTTTTAAGAGAAACCTCCCTTCAGGCATTAAATTACCCATTTTCCCTTAGTTATTATTATTTGAAGTTATCAATGACAACATTGGGGCCTTCATGAAGACATCAGAATTAGCAGGTAATACTTGTTCTTTTTTTTTTTTTTAAGATTTTATTTATTCATGAGAGACACAGAGAAGGAGGCAGAGACATAGACGAGGGAGAAGCAGGCTCCCTGAGGGGAGCACGATGTAGGACTTGATCCCAGAACTCTGGTATCAAGACCTGAGCCAAAGGCGTAGACACTCAACCACTGAGCTACCCTGGCATCCCATGTAATACTTGTTCTGATTTTTAATTTCTCTGACAAAGGGAAACATTAAATTTTATCAGCATGAGCAGCCAGTAGGTTTAATTAACATGAAATGGTATTTCTGTTCCTGCCCTGGACTTTTTTTCTTGGCACAATGAATATATTTAGAATTAGATTTAAAGTGACAGCAAACTCAAATCCTCTCCCCAAGTAGAAAGCTAATATAAATAGGGTCACCACAGTCTATAGTTATAGACTCTCTACAGTTTAAGAATAAAGCCCGAGAATGGAGATTGATATGTCTCAATCAGCAGACCTTTAGTAATTCTTCTAGAATGTACTACTTTTGACAGGGGCTCACAAGGCCCTTCTACTGGCAGCTCCAGAAACTACTGTCAAGAGGAGATGGATTCTTTCATTTATCGAATGATCAGCAGTCCTTTACCTTTTATCACTGTGCCATACCCAATGTTTGCTGCAGGATATATTAATGAATAAAATGTGGCCTCTGTTGCTGGGGAACAAAAATAATTCAACCTTAAGTGTGGAGGGTCCTCACAAAAGGCTTTCTGGAAGAATTTATGGCAGAGTTGAATCTTAAGGCTGAGTAGGAGTAACTGGTAGAGATGAGTACAGCCAAGAGCGAGGCCATTACAGACAGAGGAGTGTACTCCAGGCAGTTCTGTGTTATTCCTGGATAATAAGGTGAGAATCAGAAAGCAGTGGGTTTTATCCTACAGGGAAGGTTCAACTTTTTTTGGTAAAAAGCCATTTAGTAAATACCTTAGGCTTGCAGAACCATGTGATTTCAACTCTGCTCTGCAAAAGCAGCCATGGCCAGTATGAAACAAATGAACATGGCTTAATAAAATGTTATTTATGGACATTGTAACTGGACTTTCATATAATTTTCACAAGTCATGAAATCTTCTTAAAATATTTTTTTCGAGTAGTTAAAAATGGACAAGCTATTTGTAAATTCACTGTCTGTACAAAAATAAGTGTTAGGCCAAATTTAGCTCCTTGGCTGTAGTTTGCTGATTCCTTCTGTAGGGCAACAATGGGGCACTATTAAAGGATTTTAAACAAGGAACTGGCATGATCTAGCCTTATTGTAGGAAGTTTATTCTGGCAGCACTGTCGAAGATAGATTTGAGAGGGTGGCACAAGGGGAAAGGAGGACACAGAGCTGTCCATTCTTCCTGTGTGAAAAGGCAGGCACCGTTTGCCTTCTAGAACACTGTGTAATAAATCATCAACCCTAAATCACCCCAAAGTGTCCCTTCCTTCCCTCATTACTACCTGTTTCTCTCTTTGTCACTGTGCCTCCTCCTATCCCCAACCCAAGCACACATTGTGATTGCCAGCTGGCTTCCTCTTTTAAATTGTCCCAACAGAGCAGAGAACAGGGAACTGTATCAAAAGAATCACTCCCAGCAATCCATTTCCCTAACTTCTGGGAAGATGGTGATGGCCGAGCGAGTGCTAGAATGACCCAACCTTCCTGCAAGCCATCAATATGTGTTACAGATGTGGTCACAATCTTTGCAACAGTTGTTTTCTTATTGACAGAAATAAGTTTTTTTCTTTTCTTTTTTTTTTTTTTTTTTTTTGCATCTGACAGATGTAGGGATGCCATATCATAAAACTAAACCAATTAGCTTCTTTTCCTGTATCATGATTGAAGACTTTGTCTTTTGCTAAATAGTCTGTATTTCAAAGCATTTCAAATTAAACATGCCACAAAAATGCTTTGAAGCAAAAGATTATTTTCAAGAGATTAAGAACTAAAATGGGAATATTTTAGGGAGTTTTTCAAAATTCACTGTTCTGTGAAAGAGAGGTATATGCAGAACAACCTCCAAAGGTCAAAAGAGTCACAGGACTGAAGAAAAAGACTGGCAAATCCAACTTGACAGGAAATGGTTTATGAAGGGCATTTATGGAGGAAGTATGCCTTGGGTGGCTGGCTGCAAGACCAGTAGATCTCCATAATCCTGGTAGAGCTCAGCAAACCCAACTCCCATCAAATCTGCTTTTAGAGCCCCAGAGGCTGGGGAGTCTGTGCTGGTGGACCATGTGGGAGGAGTTATCTGAGGAGAACTGTGTGTCATAATCACATCTCCAGAGCACACTGAAGACGTTATGCCTCAAGGATATACTTAAGGGTGTGGTTAAACAAAAATGTGTGTGTGTGTGTGTGTGTGTGTGTGTGTGTGTGTGTTGGTAGGAGAGGAGGACTGTGCTCAAGGCTTCAGGTCATCAGGTAGTCATCATGGCAGATTTGTCCAACATGGCATCAGTCATTCACAGACTATTAAAATTAGAAGAGGACCTAGTGATTGTGTAATAAAATACAGGAAGGATTTTAAAAAAACAAAATAAGCTCCAGGTTCTCTTTCCTTCAATGTCGTGTTCTTTCTTCAAAGAACTGATTACAGAGCTTTTTTAACCCAACATCGGCTAGATTTAAGATGGCACTGTTATCCTACTTTTGGTATAATGCCATTTCCAAACATTAATGTTGCTCTATTATTAATTTCATTTTAAGCTCTTAAGGCACTTAATGTTTATAGACCTGAGCAAATGTTATGTAGTTCTAGACATGGGCCATGTCAACATCCCCCCTCCTTCCTGTTTTACAGACAGAGATGATGTCATTGGCAATTGATGGAACAGCTTTATGTAGCACTATGTCATTATCTCCATTCTGAAATCCTTCCAAAATGTAGAAACATAGAGTGAAGAAGAACACAGTAGTGGAAGATGTATAATAATGTGTACTTCTAAAAGAGTAAAACAGAAAAAGCCAGAGTTGTCTACAATAATAACCCATTCTAACTAAAGCAGCTATGTAATCTGGAAATTGCCAAGCTATTATATACCCACACAAATAGTTCAAGCTCAAGCAAGATGTGAAAATCTTTCAACAGAATGATATGTGAAAAGTTACGACACACAGAAATTTGTAAGAATTTCATGATTGTTGATTTTCAAAATCAGAAAATATCTTAGAGTGTCATAAAAACCAGACAATTCTAAAAAAATAAAAATTAAACACCAGACAATTCTGCTACATTATCTTCTGACCTACTGTGACTTCATCATATATGTCACTCTAAATGAAGCTTCCTAAATATGGCAAGCTGAATATCTGCATGGGAGACCTAATGGTTGCTAATCTACTTTCATAGAATCATCACAAATCTTATTTACATAAGCAAGGAAAAATTTTAGTGATTTATTTGAAATAATTTACTTGAATTGTTATTCTCATTTACTGCACTTATCCAACCACTCATCAGGAATGTATCATGTACTTTTTAGGTATTAAGCATTCTACTAGTCATAAGAATGATGCTGATGATGATGACGACAAAGATGATAGTGATGATGGTGATGACAGCCACTTTTCATAGGCACTCACGATGTACCAAAACCTATACTAAATACTTCGACTTTATTGTCTCATTTAATCTTATCTTTTGGCAGTTGGTATTGTTATTATCCCTATTTTACAGATGAAGAGACAGAGACACAGAATGAATAAATAACTGACAGTCACACCACTAGAAAGTAGTAGATCAGTGATGTGAATTGAATTATTCCAGGGATGCCTGCATGGCTCAGCGGTTGAGCATCTGCCTTTGGCTCAGGGCATGATCCTGGGATCAGGGATCATGTCCCACATCTGGCTCCCTGTGAGGAGCCTGCTTCTTCCTCTGCTTGTGTCTCTGCCTCTCTCTATCTCTCGTGAATAAATAAATAAATCTTTAAAAAAAAGAATTGGGGCAGCCCTGGTGGCCCAGTGGTTTAGCGCCGCCTTCAGCCTGGGGTGTGATCCTGGACACCCTGGATCAAGTCCCATGTCAGGCTTCCTGCACGGAACCTGCTTCTCCCTCTGCCTGTGTCTCTGCCTCTCTCTGTGTGTGTGTCTGTCATGAATAAATAAAGTTTAAAAAAATAAAAAAAATAAAAAAAATAAAAAAAGAATTGTTCTATAGTCCATTCTTTTTTTTTTTAAGATTTATTTATTTATTTATGAAAGAGATACAGAGAGAGAGAGAGAGAGAGAGAGAGGCAGAGACACAGGCAGAGGGAGAAGCAGGCTCCGTGCAGGGAGCCGGACGTGGGACTCGATCCCGGGTCTCCAGGATCAGGCCCTGGGCTGAAGGCGGCGCCAAATTGCTGAGCCACCAGGGCAGCCCTCCTCAGTCCATTCTATATGCTTGTCTATATGCACATGATAAAAAGATGTAGATGGCATGGTATCTCCATGTTTGGGAAACTAGGCAGATAAACCTATGACAAAAGAAACATTCTAAGGCATATATGGGATCATAATGCTGAAAGTGATTGTAGAGATTATCTAGTCAAAACTCTCAGTTTATAGAAAGGAAACTGAGACCTACCCAGAACAAAATGGCCAAGGTCACCCAGTGGAGTACAGAAGTACTTGGCTCCTGTGCCACTCACCAAGTTCAGGTCCTCATCACCTGTCACCTGAACTATTAAAATAGCATCAGACCATGTCTCTCTGTCTCCAGTTCCATCTTTTTTTCTATCCCAATCATATTTCTAAAAATCACATCTGTTAATGTTGAATTACTTAAACTCTTCAAAAAATGCTTTTCTTGGGGCATGTGGGTGGCTCAGCAGTTGAGCACCTGCCTTCAGCTTGGGGCATAATCCCAGGTCTGGGGGTCGAGTCCCGCAGGAGCCTGCTTCTCCCTCTGCCTATGTCTCCGCTTCTTTCTCCATGTCTCTCATGAATAAATAAAATCTTTTTAAAAAATGTTTTTCTCTTCCTTCTTCCTGAAGGCCTGCCCCCTGTCTTATCAAGCACCAATCTATCCTTCCATTCCACTTCCCACCACTGTTCCAGCTGCTCTACAGACAATTCATTCCCACAATCCTGCTGTTCATATTCTTTTCCTTATGTATCTGAGCATGCTCTTCCCTTTGTCTAAAATACCCTTCTTTCCTAGCCTATCGACTTGTTCATTCTTTAAGAATTAGCTCAGATATCACTCACTTAAGCATTTAATTCTCCAAATTACCACTCACTCCCTCTCCCTTGCATTTCCATAATACTTCCCTTATACTCAAAGTTAGAGATGATGACTTTTTCACCTTTTCATCTAATACCTAGTGCATTTAAAAATGAGGGACAGGGATTGAAGAAGGTCAAGGATAAAAGCAGGAAGACCAGCTAGCTAGCAAGCTCTTACAAAGTGCAGGCAAACTGTGGTTAAAGTGGAGTCACTAGAGATGGGAAAAAAACACAGACAGAATATAATTCTATTTGGAAGATAGACTCACCAGATCTTGGAAACTTCTTGAATGTGGGCAGTAAAAAAAAGGGAGGTGTTACAGTTTATTTTTAGATTTTATGGTTTGAACCATTACATGGATGGCATTATGTTTTACTGAGATGAAGAAGACTCAAGTGAGAAATTTAGGAGGGAAAATTAAAAATATGTCCATATTTGGACTTACTGAATTAAGTATGGACATTTTAAGCTTTACTGTGGAAAACTGTTCATAAAGTAAAAGAGCCACCAGATAACAATAATAATAGCTACAAATCATTGGGATTGCTCGACATGTGCCAGATTTGGTTTACATATGAAGTCATATAGTCTCCACAATCACCCTATAAGGAAGTTACTACTGTGACTTCCATTTTATAGACAAGGAAAGTAAGGTATGGAATGGTCAAGTTACCTCCCCGAGATCTCACATTTGTCAGTGGAAGATTGGGATTCAAATGCAGGCAGTCTGACTCCAGATCCTGGCCTTTTTATTCTTGGCATCCAAAAAACTAATGACCCAGTGCCAGGATTCCTGAATAAATTATTTCTGGATAAAACCAACTTATTTCTGAATAAAACCAACAGGAAGCAAACACAACTTTCCACATACTACATGGCAAGATTTACTAAACACTGATTTTAAGAAATGACAGTCCTGTTGCTGGCGCCAAATAACTTTTATCGTGGACACCCTTATAGAAATGGCATCATGTAGAAGGACCAAGTAGGGATCAACAATGACTTCTCCCAGGGGGATTAACTGGATTCGCCATCTAGCTCTCTTGCCTGGAGGCAATTGCGGGCAGACACCCACTTACATCCACAGTTATTGCTTGAGAAACTGTTTACTGACCATCTGTAATGAGTCAGACCAACTGAAACTATTTACTGACCATCTATAACGTAACTGACATGGAATAAGCATGTGCTAGACTATACACACTCACTTCACAGAGCTTCTGACTAGAGAGGGAGACAAAAAATTCATCGGTCAGTCCATCTACCCATTGAAATAGCTGTGATATGGGCAGGAGGACCCAATACTCTGGAGAAATTATATTTGAGCATAGACCTGAAAAGGGAGGGAGGATTAAACCGAAAGCAGCTCAAAATTTCTTAGCCAGAGAAGAGAAGAAGCTAGCAGAGCACTTTGGAAATTACATAGGAGCATTTGTGCCATTCGACACAGGGAGGAGTTTTCCAGAACTTCCAAACACAGCAAATACAGGAATGGCCTTTGCCTGCTGTAAACATCAGTGCTCCGTCCCAGGCCACCTGCTCTTCTCTCTCTAGGGTCCTCGCCTGGTAATACAGTTGACAACCACCTGAATCATTCTCACATACACTGTGGCGATGGATGATCCATATTCAAGTCTAACTTGAATGATCTCATTGGCTCCATCCTTGAGTCTATTTACTCATTAGATTTCACCACTTGAGTGATTCCAGAACACCACTGATGGAATGCTTGCAGAAGAGACTTCACCCTCTTCCCACTCAGTGCCCACTTCCTCTCCACACTCCCTGGTGCCACCAGCCACCCATCCGACTGCTAAGGACAGGACTGGACACATTGTCCTGGTTTTTCTCCTCACCCGAACCCTCATTCAACATATGGATCATCAAACTGTGAGTCCCCTCTTCATAGTGTTTCTCATTATCTGCCTCGCCCTCCTGCAGGCCTGTCGCTGTGCCTGCTCAGAGGGTTATACTTGCACCTTATGACCTTATACTAAGATGACTGCAGTGAGGTCCTAAGGTCTTGCTGCCTACATCCTCAATCTGTTTTTCATTCAAGTGCCAAAATAATAGTACAAAAACGTACATGGAGTTATTGCCTTTCAAGCCATTAATGGCCCCTGTGGTTTACAGGCTAAAGTCCAAACTCCTGTGCATCCCTCTGGTATTTCCCATTTTCTTGCCTTTAAAGCTTCCGTCTTGCTAACAGCCCTTCTTGCCCTCTCTCCTCCGCCTGTACCAAAGCATTCACAGTTCCTTCGACTCCTTATGTGGTTTCAAACCTCCACGCTCTGGCTCACACTGCTTTCCGCTTGAAATGCCTTTCAACACCATCCCCACACCTTTACTCATCTTTCTAGTCTCCATTCACAGACTGACCTGTCTCTGAAGCTTTTTGTGATAGCTGTGCCTCTGCCCCAGATAGAACTGACTTTCTCCTTCTTTAAGTTCTCACTGCTTCCAGGGCAGACCATTTCAACAACACTTTTGTCGTGGTGATCCCATTGGTGCGGCACAAGGTCTGCCGGATGGTTTCCTAGGCACAAACACGATTCTTTGACCAATACTTACTATCCACCCTAAGTAGTGCTGTGACCAAATGCTAGAGAAGTGGAAAAAGCAAATAAAACAATCTTTTGCCTTCACGATCTATTTGTGGTCATAAAATGAAACCTTTCAGAATTGAAAGCTCTCCCAGAATTTAGCCTGAAGCTAACAGAATTTTAGCTAGTTTAATGTAGTATAAGGGACCTGATTTAGAGAGGCCTCTTTTAAAGTCCTGCGCTAATTTTATTTTTTTAAATTTCAGGTCATTTGTTCTTCAAGGGGGTCTTCACATCGTATGCATTGCAGGCCCCACACAATCTGCGGCCATCCCTGGCTCCAGGACTTGGACCATTATCTGTGGTCAGGAATTTTTGTAAACAAAGCTTAAAGAAAAATCAATAGTGATTGGGGAGGGTTGACGGGCGGTGGCACAGGTTTGTTTCCTCTTGGGCTGGCTCTGAGTGTTGAGTGGGAGTGACTCAAAGCCTCCTCTTGCGAGTCCCTTGGAGTAAAGCAGGAGGGTGATCAGCCTCTGAAAGAGTCTCCTATAGTCTCCCTCCTCTCCTGTCACCCAGAACCCTAAAAGAGGAGTGACTTAGAAAACAAGGAAAGAAAAAGGTAACACTTCAAGAATAGCAGAATACTGGGGCACCTGGGTTGCTCACTGGTTGAGCGTCTCCCTTTGGTTCAGGTTGTGATCCTGGGATTCTGTGATCAATCGAGTCCCACATTGGGCTCCCTGCATGGAGCCTGCTTCTCCCTCTGCCTGTGTCTCTGCCTTTCTCTCTGTGTCTCTCATGAATAAATAAATAAATAAATAAATAATAAAAGAATAGCAGAATATCATGGTTCTGAGCTACCAACTGAAAATGTATCACTGCAGCTTACTCAATGACACCAGGTTCATAGGGATCCTGTGCCATGGCTGCAGTTTCACAGTAAAACATGTTTGTTGTGGTTGGGAAGTGAGGAGAAGAGGGAGTTAGAGGCAAGAGAAAAAGAGAAGAACATGTGACAAAGGCAAGGAACATGACTAATGCGTTCCATTCTTCCTTGTGTCACTTGTGGCTTCCCTGAGCATGGAGAAAGGAATAATGGGTGGGGACCCGTCATACACATTCCTTCTCCCAACCCCACCCCTCCTTCAGCATTTCCTTCAGAAGCAAGTCAGGCCCTGGCACAATAGCTCCATGTGACAATAGGGAGAAAAAGTAATACATGGACTGGTAGTTGGGGGTGGGGGATCTGAGTCCCGTTCCTGGTGTAGCTTGAGCAGGATTCAAATTCCGAGGCCCAAGCACAGAGAAGAGTATCCTGTCACCACTGCTCTCATTCTGTAATTCATATAACATTTAAGTGTTTTTAAATGACACATAGCTTATGCTGAAATTATGATAACTGTTTTTCTATATTTTGTCATCTTTACATACTGGACATGCTGAGTCCAGCCAGACTTTCTCCCTCCCCCACCCCCATATGTGTTGGTTTTGCCTATTCTAACTCCATTCTGGTCCCTACCGATGGTGGGACTTTGGGAGAGTCCCTTACCACTCTGGGTCTGGTTACCCATCTGTAAGGTTGGTATGTCATGTTCCTTTAATTCCAGAATCTATTAGAATTCTCTTTAATCTTTCAAAACAAAACAATTTAAAATATTTCTGCTCTGGCTTGTGTGTTCTAATGACTTGTACAGGGTAGAGAATTCTGGTCTGGATGAAAGAGGACATCCTGTATATGCAGTGATACATCTGATTTTACTCATTCTACGAATATTTACTGGATACCTACCATTTAATAGCTGCTGAGTGTACAGTGATGAGCAAAGTAGATAATTCCTTGCATTGTCTAGTTGACTTCCATAGCAGTGGAGCCTGGGATCAGCACAGGTGTCTGGTTTCCAGAACCCACCTCCTAATTACAGTCTAGAACGGTGGTGAGGAACATGACTGCAGTCACATGTCCTGGGCTCAAATCCCAGTTCTGTCACTTTCTTGCTTGGTGACCTTGAGCAAGTTTCTTAACCTCTCTGTCCTGCTATCTCCTATCTTTAAAACCAGGTTCACAATAGCAAGTCCACATGCCCACAATGTATCTCCTGAAATATCTAGGTCATTGGCATGCCTCTCATGACAGACCTTGTGCAGCTGCTCAGGAGCAGAGATGGTGGGCTCAGAGAGACTGCTGCAAGCCTGCTCTACAGCCCATGCCTAGACTTTGGCCAAAGTGGGAAGGAGATTCTCTCCCCAGTTTGTGTCTTACTCTGGCATCTGGGTTAAGCCACATTACCCTAATGTCATTCGGAGTTTTTAGAGGAAAAGCCTTTTTAATTTTTATTCAAGGCTTATTCTATCTTCCCCACCCTCTCCGCTCTGGTTGAAAAACTATCCTTGGGGGCTTAAATTAGGAGATCATGTGTAATGTAACCTGGATTTCATCTGTTCCCTCATCCTTCTCTTTGAGTTCCCCAACCTCCGCCTCCACCAAAAAAAGTAATGAATCTACTTCATAAAAATTATTGCTGAGAACTGTGGACTTTTTATAAGATTTTATGGAAAATAAAAAAAAAAAGGAAGAGGTCATTAATAGCACATACTCTACAGTTGACCACTTGAAAATTCCTCATAGGAATTTTCTATTTTTCTTCTCCAGAGTCCCCTTTCCTGCCAGGTTACTAGCAAAGGTGTCCCTTCCAACAGGGACCGGCCTCGTTGCACCACACTTCCATTACCAGTACCCTCCCTCCTTAGAAGGTGGGGGGTAAGGGTGGGGGTTAAAAACACCAACAAGCTATAACTCTGATGGAGATAAAATGCTGTATAACAGGTTATATTTTCTTCTCATCTTATCCTCCAAGCAACCGTACTGTTTGCAACTCAAAGTTGTGCCAAGTGCACTTAATTTTCACCATTGTCCTTCAAGTTTCAAACTTTTGGGATCATTCTTTCTTACCTCCCTGCAACCCCAACAACCCTGCAACTCCACAGCCCAAACAACTCTGCTGCCTACATTCCTACAATAGCACCCCAACTTGACTTTACTTATCACTCAGCATAATTCATTTAAATTTCTTATTTTGCATGTCCTCTAGTAGAATATAAGTTCTGTGAAAGCAGGGATCAGGGCTGCTGCATCCCCAGTACCCCACACAGTTCTTGACCCAAACTAGGAGCTCAATTTGTATTTGTCGAATTATGGAATGAATGAACAACATAGACTTTAGTATTAGTGATCCTCGTTATAAAGTAATACATGTCATGGCCTTCGTGATCAATCTCAAATGTTGGAAAACTGTGCTTTTATAATGTTCATTTAGGTCATGGTTAACTTCAGAACTCTCTTCTTCCCAGTAACTCTGACAGGGATCCATAAAAAATGCCAATATGAATTTATTTCCTTTTTCACTGACTCTTTTCTTTCTCTTGTCCCTTCTAGCCATAAAGCAAAACTCCCCTATCTACATGCTCTGGAGGCAAATGGACATGGGTTTGAAACCTCCTTTGACCACTTACTAGCTTTATGGTCTTGAAAAATTAATGTCTTTCAGTTTCATTTTTCTTACTATATGATGAAGATATCTATATCCACATCGTCAGACTGTCAGAGAATTAAGGCATACAACTAAGGTCTCCTGATTCATGACAGAGCTTTGGTAAATATGAAACCTATTAAACCTCTCTATTCACTGCTTTCGGTAACTCCATTATTACTCTACCCCGGAAACTCAAAAGCCTCAAAATGCTCATCGCTTGATTTTTCTGTGCCTTTTGCAATTTGCAATTTGTGATTCTCTGCTGCCCCATCTCTCACTCCAACATTCCCCGTCCCCAGAGCTGCGTGTAAGACTTTTTTTAAACTTAGCATTTCACTGTGATACATTTAGGTATAGGTATCATTTTATATATCTTACTTGGGCTTCTTTAGTTTTCCTGATATCTCTTATTAGGTCTCAATCATTATATTTTCAGAAAACACTGCTGTTGGGACAGTTGGACATTCTCCGTCTTCTCCTTCTGGGATGGTGACTAGATTTATTTTGGATTAAGGCTGCTTTTCTTTTATCCTCTGCTTTTTAACCTTCCTTCTCATTTACTCACTGAACTAGTATCTTCAGGTCTAGAGTATTAACTCTCTTGTGAACTGGTCTAAAACCACTATTGAGGGGATCCCTGGGTGGCTCAGCGGTTTAGCACCTGCCTTTGGCCCGGGGCGTGATCCTGGGGCCCGGGAATCGAGTCCTGTGTCAGGCTCCCAGCATGGAGTCTGCTTCTCCTTCGTCCTGTGTCTCTGCCCCCCCCCCCTCTCTTTCTATGTCTATCATAAATGAATAAATAAAATCTTAAAAAAATAAAAAAATAAACCCACTATTGAACCCATACATTTAGTTCTTCATTTCACTATGTTTTATTTCTGTAGGCTCTGTTTTAATTGTGCTTGCTCTTTACTCATAATTTAAACTCTTCTTTTTTTGTTTCTTAAAATCTGTAATTCATACTTCTTTTAACATATGTGTCTATTAACTCCAAAATGTTTACAGACCTCTCTGTCTCTTGTCTGTTGGCTCTCACTCTTGGTATTTTGTTTCCTTATGTGTTTTGTTTTTAATGAGTTGTTCCTATTCCTTGGGCTTTTATTGATGGGGACCCTTAGTCTGAAAGAGACTCCCACTTGTTTCTGTCAAGTGCCTTAGCATTACCAGTCTAGGATCACTTGAAAGTAACTTGGCTTAAGATTTTTCAGGCCACCTCTAGTAGTAGGAGTTATATATTCAAGCATATATGAGGGTTAGTTGATCGTTAGAAATGCTCAGGAGATTTTTAAAAATTCAGCTTATCATCAAGGTTGAACACAGGCAGTTTTTCTTGAAATACCTAGGGAGGGGCAGTGTGTGTGGTACATGCAGGTTTATTTCTGGTTCACCCTTTTAATTAGAGTATAGTCCTTTGGTGTGTCCCAGTTTTATGGAGGGGGTGTGTCTCTTACTAAGCTTCCCATGTTAGGCAAACCCTGGGCTTCCTTTCCCATCCCTATAAAACTGCAAAGATACAAAATTAACCCTCAAGTTCATCCAGGTCAGGAAAAACTCTCAAATGATGCCCTTTGCTTACCTCTCTGGATTCATTCCCTCTTTCATATAATTCACAGCCTGAGTATTCCAGCTTGTGAATACAATTGAGATTTTTAGCAACCAACGTTATAAATTGTTTTTAGCAACAGGCTCAGTCTGGGCACCTAAAACACCAGGTGGCCCTTCACAGTTTGTGCAGTCTAATATGAGGCAGATTGCCTGATCATCCTGCTTGGTGATCAGCCTAATACAGAGTCACCGTGTTTAAATCTTTATGCTGAGATTATACTTCAGTGAGTCAGTTGTATTGTCTTTTTCTACTCTTTTTGCCTTAAGCAATAAAATATTATTGTAGAAGAAACAGAGATGAAGAAGATATGGTTAACAACGAATCTGAATTTTGGACCCCTTAAAGGAGTCCAAGCCAGGGCTTAGACTGTTTTCATTGCCTTGCCCTGTTTAAGATTCCGCTGAGTTGGCCTTCACATTAGGAAAGTTGATTGTTTACAAATGTTTGAACATTTTCTTACTGACCCTGTGGTTGGGTGTGCCTTTGGAATAACAAAAGATGAATAAGCTAAATAAATTAAATTTTTATCCTCATTTTCAAGGAAATCTTGAAATAAGTAATAAAAAATGGAAATAGGAATGTATACCTGGATTCCAGCTTGTGAATTTTTTTTCCCACAACACAAAGCCTTTCCAGAGGCCCTAAAATAGAGTGTGATACTACTAATCTGGAAGGGAAGAGAGGATCACCTAATTCAACCCTCTTTCATTACTGATGAGGAAACCAAATCCCAGAGAAGTTATGTGACCTGTTTAACATCACACAATAGAAGCCATTCCGGGACTGGGTCTCCTGATTCCTAGGAACTGATTCAGCTCTGCCATGCTGTCATATACTATGTAGTTTCTGGTTCACCAGAAAATGATAAACGTGTGCAATAAACTTAGTAGATTTTATTACTTTAGATTGAGTACCTAATAACAGAGATTTGTGAAAAATAAGCAAAAACAATCCATTGGAACTCAAAAACAAAATGAAAAACAACAGCTTAAAAAACCTTTCCATTGCATGGCATAGGCTAATCTTTTTATTTTCTTTTTTTTTTATTATTATTTTTTTTATTTTTTAGATTTTATTTATTTATTCATGATAGTCACACAGAGAGAGACAGAGAGGCAGAGACACAGGCAGAGGGAGAAGCAGGCTCCATGCAGGGAGCCCGACGTGGGATTCGATCCCGGGTCTCCAGGATCGCGCCCCGGGCCAAAGGCAGGTGCCAAACCGCTGCGCCACCCACGGATCCCTAATCTTTTTATTTTCTGATATCTTAGTTGTCCTTGCCAGCTTGGTAATTAGAAAACTAGAATATATCAAAGTTACTTAGAGATGTTATTATTATTAAAAATCAAACTTTTATTACTTACATATGTTAAATTTTGAAATAAACTTAGAAATGTATTTAGATATTTAGAAGTAAATATCTTTCATCAGGCTTCTCTGCCATTATCACAATTTATAAGACACATATAAATTATAATTAAGAAACTAGGGGAGATTGAATGTGATCTGGAGACCTGCCAGGAGTAAACCTCAGAACTCAATTAAATAAATGAGGTCAGAGGTTGACACAGAGAGAAGGATCAAGTAATCTCATCACCACTCATGATAAGACAGCAGCAAATCACCTTGACTGATGAATCATGAAAGTCTCTTGGGTATTAGAACCAAATCACAGAAATGATCATGTCAGGACAGCTCTGATGGATCAGATTTGATGCATTCACTCACAACATGTGAATAATTGTATAATGAGAGTCACATTTTTACCTTTATAAGATGTTATGCAATTGTGAACTTCCCTCTATGGGAGCAATAATAATTTACACTTGAGATTATTTTTGGACACATTAACGATTTAACTTCCTATTTCAAAAACACAATCTAAGATTCCAATAGATAACCCAGGCTCTTTGCTGCCAGTACATTCCAGTATCCACAGGTTCACAGAATTTTTAGTCACCTAGGAGTAATCAGATCCAGCATAAATTTTTGTTTGTTTTCTTTTGTTTTAAGAATAGGCATAGAAAGTTCATTTATTTAGTACTGGTTTTATTCCACATCTGCAAGAAATCAAAGTTAGTATGGAAAGTATCTCCGGCATGGATAAGTTGTGAAATCAAAAGAACTGCATGTGTCAGGAGTGTTTACTTTTTGGATAAAGTCTCATGAGCAAAAACTGAAGATAGGGTAAGCATTAAACACATTAATAATAACAAGTAAAATGCTCAGTCAACAAAATATAAAGAGAATTTACTCCACAAAACATGGAGTAAATAAAATGGTAAAGAATGACAACATTGTTAGCAAACATTACCAAAAGCATTGAGCAATATGCTAGGTAACTATTTGTGAAGAATAACTATTAAAACAAATACTATTTCTTCCTGACAGAGTTTCTGCTCCAGAATGAACACAATGATACAGATGCTAGCAAGGAAACAGTGGACACATTTTTGATATTATTGCCAAAGAAAAAAATTCCTTTAAGCTAACCTTTATTCCAAATTTTGTTGAGCTATTTTTAGGACTTTTCCTCCAAATGGAAAAGCTGATGAATACGAAGAAAAAGGTTAATGGAAGAAACAAATCAGAGGCCAGAGTTTATGGAAAATGGAGGAAGGATAATAAAAACAGAAGACTGAATCAGAGAGGGTAAAGGATAAGATGGTGCCATAGAGGACCTGTCCATTCATTCTCTCTTCAACAAATATTTATTGAGCCTCTGTTAAGTGCCAGCTATTCTTCTAGGCACTGGGCTTAAGGGAGGGAACAAAACAAAATACTTTCCTTTGTGGAGTTTATATTCTCAAGCAGAGGTTGGCCAACATTTTCTATAAAGTTCCAGATAATAAATATTTTAGGCTTTGTGGGCCTCATAGTCTCTGTCACAACTACTTAACTCTGTCATTGTATGTGGGAAAGCTGTCATTGAAGGACATGCAAGTGGCCATGGCTGTGTTCCAATGAAATTTTGTTAAAATAGATGGCAGCCTGATTTGGCCCTCCAGCCATAGTTTGCCAACCTCTGTTCTAAGTAGAAGGAGACAGATAAATGTACAATATCATTTCAGGTCATTATAAATGCCTTGAGGAAAAGTAAAACAGGCTGAGAGGATAGAAGGTAATGGTGCAGAGGAGCTGCTATTTTAGGCTGTTAGAGAAAATCTTTCTAATGATAACAGGCAAAGAACCTGAATTAAGTGAGGCTGTCAAGATGGGATCCCATGCACAGGTGGAGGGCTTGACTCTACATAAGAGTGTGGACAAAGAATCTTTTATAATAGGATAGAAGATAAAATATAACATTGCAGAAGCAGTAAGTTGGTATATATGGTTAGGGGAATATTCGTGTTTTTTCTGATCACTGATGGAAAGTGGTGAGTAGCGCCACACAGTAAGCACATTTACCCTCTTATTTCTGTGCTCAACTTGTTGAAGACAAGTTCAGTAAGTATTGTGGGCAAATAATAAATCTACTGAAGGACATTTTACAGCATTTTTAAAGGAGCAGAAATTAGCGGGGGGGGGCATACACTTTAAGAATGACTGGTGTGGATGGTGCAATGGCGAAAGAAACACCATATGACGTGGACACAGGGCTCAAAGGGGACATGTATTCTGGTGTGCAGTGAATGTTATTGCCTATATAAGTTAGGAAGCAATCAGATGAGTTTTAGAAACATTATTCAAAGTTTTAATTTTATTTAATCAACAATATTGTCATTCCATGGGGACCCCACAGGATTCTATGAAAGTGGAAGTAAGAAGTGATATTTAAGGAAAGTGAAACTGTCTATCAATGTCTGGTATACTCAGAGAAACCAACAAAGAGGCCTGTCCTTCCAGTTCAGTTGGTGTCATCTCTGGCTTGCCCCGTAAAAGATATAAAGTCTAAGTCAACAAAACAAATTTTATATAATTAAAGCTCATGAGAAAACTGCTATACAGGATAAATGACATGATATTATAGAATTGGCAACAGACAGAAATAAAATTAAGAATGATCAGAACATATGCAGAATTAATTTCTAAGCTCTAAAGAACTCTGAATTAAATCTTATTTCACGATAAATGAATTATAGAAATCATACATGCCCAGACAACAGTGATACCTGTGTGAGTCAGAGCTAAAAGTGCCCTGCCTGATATATTACGTCATACCAGGTAGATACCTAGTGGGTGCAAACTATGTTTTGAAATAAGAGGGCAATGGGTCACACTGTCTTATTCCTTAGGCTTACTTATGGCTTGACTCAAGACTGCCTGAAGTTCAAAACCTTTGCCAGGAACAATCAACTCTTAAGGCTAGGTTTGTCCAAAGAAATTAGCAACTGACAAGGAATCTTCACTTCTAGATTTGATATCTCATAATAAAACAATGAGGTTTATATGCCAACCATAAGAAATAAACTTTGATTCAAGTTGATGTCATTTCAGAGAGCAGCAGTGGTGGTCATACTCAAGAACAAGCCCATTTACCCCATATGAAAAAGCCCATGGGCTTGAAGGGAAAGCAATGGCAAGAAGGCAAATTGAGCTGCCAGCATCTGACACAAGCAGGAAGTTTCTTGTTCTCTTTTGACAGACTTTGTTGTAATCTTGAGTAAGTCACTTAAGTTCCAAACATTCAACTTCCTTCCATCTAGAAACAATGATCTAATGCTAAGGAATCCTAAAAATATGAGACAATTTCTTATTTATAATTACCAGCAGCTAACAGTAATAGGTAACTAAGAAAAAAGGAAAATATCTGTAAAGAAAAAGTAATTCACTCTTTATCAGAGTATCTCTACCACTACATTACAAATATGTTCTCCAGAAATGTTCTTTTTTGAACTATTCCAACACAGGCACTGGGATAGTTAATTCAAGAGATGGAGTTCAATGATGTCCACACAAACAGGATTTCAAACTGTGACTCTGTCTAGGTGGAAATAAGTGTGTCTGTGTCTGTTTTTGAACCGTTACAGTATATTTATGAATTCACGTCCTAATCTGCTAGTATAATTAAAGAATTCTCACCAAATATAACAGTTTGGAGCTATAGTTTAGGAAGAATGCCCTCACTTACTAGGATGCAGATTAGTGATGAGGAAGAAATAGAGCTCCAGGCGGGTCTCCTTCCCACAATACTGCGGAATGTCAAATTTTAAATTTGTTTTATTGCTATTTTTAATAAGCCCCCCTAAAGGAAAGAGTATAACATAGGGGTTAGGTGTGTAGTCCTGGTTGTTTATTAGCTGCGAGTGAGGGAAAAATACTTAATTGCATAGTCCCAGCCTTCTCATTTGCAAAAGAGGGGTAGTTATGCCTAATCCGTGCACATTGCTGTGAAGTTTAAGCAAAGGAAATATATGTATAAAAATTACATATATAGGGACTCCTGGGTGGCTCAGCAGTTGAGCGTCTTCCTTTGACTCAGGGCGTGATCCCGGGGTCTGGGATTGAGTACCGCATTGGGCTCTGTGCCTGGAGCCTGCTTCTCCCTCTACCTATGTCTCTGCCTCTCTCTGTGTATCTCTCATGAATAAATACATAAAATCTTTAATAAAATAAACTAAAAATTATGTATATATAAAAAATAAATGTATATATAGCAAATAGTGCAGTATCTGATGTGTAATTAAATTTGGTTTTTATAAGTGAGGAAAGTGTGGACGTGTGTAATATTGAGAGTAATTTTGTTGTTGACTTTTCAGCTACTCAGAGCCTTTAACAAATTCTTTAGGAAGAAGTGATTTCTTAAATTCTTCTAAATCATCCACTAAATTTAGATGAATACCAGCATTTTGTCTCTCTTGGGGGAAAAAACAAATTCTACACCAAATTCTATAGCTTACCTCTATGGATTATTTCAGATCCCCAAAATATTAAAATTTCCAGTTATTCTGGAGAGATCATTTGTGCATCGGATATCAAAATGTCAATCATTGTCCTGGCAAATGATACCTTGGAATGTAAGAGGTTAGCAAAGCAGAACTGTTCTAGGAGAAATGGGAATTAAAAAAATAGACTAATCCTTACCTTTGTTAACCTCAGAATATAAATAATCAAGCTTTGTAATTACATGGCACATTAAAGTTAGTTCAGTAAAAATAAAACAAATGGCACTTGTAACACAGTTTTCTGTGAGCCAATGGCATGCCTCCCTACTCATCACATTTCCTAAGCCAGGACTTGAGAAATCAGGTGACTTGGCAAAGAAAAAGAAATCACATACATATTCACAGAAAGTACATAAACCAGGATGAAGAGAAACTCGAAAACTCAAGCAAGAGTCTGCTTCCCTTTAATTGTTTTTGCCTCTGACTTGTATTGCCTTTTATTGCCTCTACTTATGGCAGTAGAAGCTGCGAGCATGGTAAGGAAAAAAGAGACAGCTAAAACTGACTTGGCACTGAATCCTGTCACACAGCATTGCAGGTCAGTGAGAACACAAGCAGAATTTGATTTGACCTTCTAAAAATCTTCACTGTAATCTTGGTCACTCTCTTAATTGAATTATGGAACTCAGGTTGGTTTTGTCTTTAGTATTCTTCATTAAATATTTATATTGAATCAGTATTTGTTGCTGTTACTGTTGTCGTTGCTATTATGCAATTAGTTCAATGACAATGGCCCTACCCAATGGTCAAGAACTAAGCAGAGATGTTTTCTTGTCATAAATGATATATCCTATGAATATATTAATTTGTGACTATAGAGAGCATGATGTAGTCCTTATAAATGAATTTATTTTCCTCTAAGTTGAAATGAATTTAAAAAGATTTATCAATCACAAAGTTATTTGAAGAATATAATAAGAACTATAAGGCTTGAAAAAATTATTTAATTGAGTGTCCTACTTTTATGCCAAAAAATCTTGTAATTTATTAAAGATAAAGTCTAGTTAATTATATGTATATAATGCATGCATTATATGTCTATAAATGCACATGCTTTTTTAGTGTAAATCTATATGTTATTTGAGAATAAGAATCTGGGTCAAGGATTCCATGACATCTGAATAACCAAGATTTTTCTTAAAACAAGTGGAATGGATTAGAGATAAGATTTTAAAAGATGTTGGAGGGACACCTGGATGGCTCAGCAGTTGAGCGTCTGCCTTTGGCTCGGGTCGTTATCCTGGGGTCCTGGAATCGAGCCCCACATCGGGCTCCCTGCAGGGAGCCTGCTTCTCCCTCTGCTTGTGTCTTTGCCTTTGTCTGTATGTCTCTCATGAATAAATAAATAAAATCTTTAAAAAAAATAAATAAAAGGTGTTGGAATATGCAGTGGTAACATACATAATGAATTCAGAAGAGTGAAGAACTGCCTCCTGTCATTCAGGAAGAATCAGTCATTTGACTCTAGTGAATACAATGAGCAAGGGGTATAATTACATCAAATGATCTGGTATAGTTCTTTTTTTAAAGATTATTTATTTATTTGTTCATGACAGAGAGAGAGGCAGAGAGAGACACAGACAAAAACCTTCATGTTCCCACTTTTTTGGCTTTTCTCACTGAAAGGGGGAAAATGGGATCAGATACCTAACAACAAAGAGTTCCAGGCAGCTCTAAATGTGCAAAATCTGACCAACTTCCTTCAGCCCAGAACTTAGCTTATCCTGAGTCCACCTGGCTGTTTAACTTTTCTTACCAGAAATACCACTCTGGAATTTTCAGGAAGCATAAATCATGACAGCCAAGACAGAAAGCCAGAAACTTGCACCTGGCACAACTCATCTACTATGCCCAGTGTAAATGAACATTAATTCCAGAAGGACTTAAGAACCCCAGAACAGAGGCATGATGGATATTGTAGTTTGGTGGAAACAGCATGGAAATGGGGGAAAGAGAATCCATTTGAATTCTGGTTCTGCCTCTTCATAGTTGTGTGTCAGGACCTTGTGGGAAGTTGCAAAAACCCAGCTAGAACTAGCTTAGTCAGAAGGAAGAGGAGGTATTTATTGGTTCAGGAAACCAGACAGGCAGCAGGTTAAAAACACTGTTGTCATGAAGGAAAACTGGATCAGGGAGATGAGTGCTGCCAGGTGCCTCTCTGTCTGTCAGCTTCTTTCTCCTGGACCAGCACTCGCGATGAGCCTACTGGGTCAACTTCCAGTGGCTTCTTCTGGCTCCCAGAGGACAGCATCCGAGACAGAGAAGAGAAACCTCTCTCCACATCACCTCCCTCACCTACCTCCATGTCTCTCTTTGTCCAGGTTGAAAAAAAAAAAAAAAAGTGAGGGAAGGTTCTAATTGTCTAGGCTCCCTTCATGTATTCATGAGCTGGCCAGCAGAGTTATTATTAGTCCAGTTTAGGTCAAGTGGCCACTCCAAGGTCAGTTAGTGTTGTCCAGGGAATTGAGGTCACAAGATGAGGCAGCTCCTAGTCAGAACATACATGGGAGGTGAAGGTAGAGAAGCAGTTTTCCACAAGAAGGAGGCTAGCTAGCACAGACTTGATCCTTGTGAGTGAGGCAACCCATGTAACTTGATTGTACCCCAGTAACTCCTGGGTCTTTGGCCAAGCTCTTTAACCCCCTTACTTTCTTAAAGTATAAAAATGGGTAAAATTATAATACTTAACTCAGAATGATTATGAGGAATGATTAAATTAATATATGATTAAAAAGTGTCTTGAAAAATATAAAATAACTTACAAATAAATACTTTTTTAGCTTTTTCCTCAGAACTAGTAGATTTCTGGAATCTGATACAAACAAAGGACTGTCTTTCCCTCAGCCTCATTTTATGAATCAGATTCCCTGGGAAATATTCTAATAACTATCAGGTTATTTATAGCATGTATACCACATCTAACGTAAAAAAGACACATTAGCAAGAATTAAGTCCAACAATTTAAAACATAAGCCTGAAGGAGAAAAATTTTTTTATTTCATTAGAAAAATACAGCTATTTTTGCTCTATAATCTAATATCTAAATTATGGGTTAGTACAGAGAAATGTGTTTTCCAGTAAATGTACCTGAACATGTATCTTGAATAAGAAAATGAATTTTCTTAGTACTCCTTGCTCCAAGCATTCTGAGTCCTTTTTTTGGTACTGATTAATATCACATGAGAGACAATACAAATTTCATGCTGCCTAAAAGGGAACTGAAGTAGGAATATTCAACAGCTCCCCTGCTATGGTTAGTAACATTACTCAAGTGATGATACTTAACATAAAATCCTTGTCTCCCACCCCAAATTCAGGACTTTCATCTCATCTTCAATCAACTGTCCTTAATTTAGTGCAATTTAACTTTGGAATTTCTACATATGGTACTTGCTAAAGTATTTAAGATAGGGAGGTGGCTCACAATTAATGTGTGTAAAGCTTACCCAGACTAGAAGCTTCTGTTGGATTTTCCAGACCTGAACAACTTTTCTCTGGTGAGGAAGGTAAAGGAATTCAGGGAAGGGGGTGAATTTCTGCCTACCTTAGCCCACATGGACCCATCCTTACAAGAATAAAGTGATACTGCCCCATCTTTGACATACTGTACAAATCTCACTTCCTCTAGGAATATGTCTCTGAACTCTTGAGATTGGATCAAATGGCCCTCCTTTGGTTAGAGAACACTGTGCTTCTTGCTTATATCATGTATTTCTCTTTCAGTCTCAAAAGGCCAAAAATATGAATCAAACCAGCTTATACAAGAAAAGACTGTTTTCTTTAGCAATGTATATATCTTCAGTGCCCAGTACAGTATGTGGCATTTATTCATTTCAACAAATATTTATTGAGCATCCACAACAACAACAACACGCTACACTTTATTCTAGTAAGTGTGGAGCTAATGCTTGAAACATGAGTAAGACCTCCCTTCCCATCTGCAGCTGGGACTAAGAATCAATCTTGCACCATAAACCTGGGACCTCCCGTGTCAATCAAGATACAATTGTTTCGGGATCCCTGGGTGGCGCAGCGGTTTGGCGCCTGCCTTTGGCCCAGGGCGCGATCCTGGAGACCCGGGATCGAATCCCACATCAGGCTCCCGGTGCATGGAGCCTGCTTCTCCCTCTGCCTGTGTCTCTGCCTCTCTCTCTCTGTGTGTGACTATCATAAATAAAAATTTAAAAAAAAAGATACAATTGTTTCCCTTAACTATCATTGTTTTTGTCCAGTTGTGCTTCTCCTTAGTTTTCTATTGGTTTCCCAAGTGCCTTGCTATAGCTAGAACACTGCCTTGCATTCTAGTCTACTCAGCAAGAAATGAGCCCTTGTTTATTTCCAGCACAAAGTTTATGAGCTCTCTGAATCAAGATGCACCTGTCCCTTTAGTTTCAAACCCAGCCACTGCCCATTCTCTACAGAAGCTATTTCAACTTCTATTCTTCTTCTTCTTTTTTTTTTTTTTTTTTTTAATGATAGTCACACACACACACACACACAGAGGCAGAGACACAGGCAGAGGGAGAAGCAGGCTCCATGCACCGGGAGCCCGACGTGGGATTCGATCCCGGGTCTCCAGGATCGCGCCCTGGGCCAAAGGCAGGCGCTAAACCGCTGCGCCACCCAGGGATCCCCTCAACTTCTATTATTCTTTTTTTTTTTAATTTTTATTTATTTATGATAGTCACAGAGAGAGAGAGAGAGGCAGAGACACAGGCAGAGGGAGATGCAGGCTCCATGCAGGGAGCCCAATGTGAGACTCAATCCCGGGACTCCAGGACCATGCCCTGGGCCAAAGGCAGGCACTAAACCACTGAGCCACCCAGGGATCCCCTCCTTATGATTTTCTAATAACTCCTTTCTCTAGCTTACTTTAAGAATACAAGCATCTAATGCATGTAACATAAAAAATATGTATTGGCTATTTATGTTATTGGTAAGGCTTCTGGTCAACAATAGGCTATTAACGATTTAGTTCCAGGGGAGACAAAAATTATACAGAAATTTTCAACAGCCTGGGTATTGGTACCCCTAACTCCCATGTTATTCGAAGATCAACTGTATAGTGAAATTGTGGTAAAGAATTAAATAGTTAAAAATTCAGCTAAGATAAAGTTATGAATGACAATGAAATAAGTCAAGGATAGAAAGATCTAAAAAAGTAATAAAAGAAGAATAGATCTTCATTTTGAAACATGTATAAAATATAATAATTAAAAATTTGATCTTCTCTATTTGTTCTTTCTATGGGAAGCTTTGTTGAATGAAAAGAAAAACTGCAAAAATCTATGAAGTGGCCCAGTATTCACAATATCCTCCTTGAGAATGTCTATAAATATCCCACCAGAGAAGGCTTTCTGAATTACATAGTTATAGTAAAAACTATTACTTCCTCTTCTGCTTTGTAGAAAATAAGGCACAGATTAAGAAGAACCCTTCCAAACAGTATAATGAAATAGTGTACATTTATTATAATTTAAGATGTTTCATTACTTAGTTGCCCTAATTCACATACACATATTGGTACATGTCATGCACTCAATAGGTTAAATATGTTCAATAGGTTAAATATATTCATAGTCACTTTTATTAAAAATTAGGTAAAGGGGGACGCCTAAGTGGCTCAGCAGTTGAGCGTCTGCCTTTGGCCCAGGGCGTGATCTTGGAGTCTCAGGATGGAATCCCACATCGGGCTCCCTGCATGGAACCTGCTTCTCTCTCTGCCTGTCTCTGCCTGTCTCTCTGTGTCTCTCATGAATAAATCAATAAAATCTTTTAAAAAATATTAGGAAAAGGGCCATTAAACATACCTAGCAAATAACGCTCCATACTAATTTTATTTCCATGAGAAAATTCAATTTGCCTTTTATCATTTCAATTCATTCTTTCTCCAGAAAGGGAAACTTGACAGGAACAGAATATGTTGTGGTTAAGTGTAAGGGCTAGAAGCAAACTATGTGGGTTTGGATGCCAGGCTCCTTCACGTGCTAATGTGTGATACTGGGATAATCACTTACATTCTTTGTGCCTACCACATAGGATTAAATGAAATAATGCATGTGGAAAGTACAGTGCCTAGTATGTCCATTGCTACCACTAACCATCCCTTTTCTCTAGCCACAGCATTAAGGCTAATCAACATGCCAGTCAAGAACAGGGCTTGCAGGACCTTACAAGAACAGGACTAGGACAAATTTTGCACAGAAAGTGATAATCAACTAATGATGACTTTTCTTTCTGACATATATCTAGACTCATTGATATCTGCTTCTGGTATCTGTTTCAGGTATGGTTCTAAAAATCTCTTGGGGGCTTCCTGTTGGTGGACTGTTATACTAATCATCAAGAAAGGAATGATCTAGGATTTAGCACATTCTTCATATAACAAAATCTAATTTTGTTTCTTAAAAAGGAAAATAGAAGAAAATATGCTTCACAAAAAAATAGAGGTAAAGAAAATATAGGGAAGTAGTGTTCTCATGGATTAATCTCACAATTATTAAATGTCTACTATGCACAAGGAGTAATTTTTCTGGGTGTAAGAGAACAATATGAAGATGAATATAATATGATGGCTATTATCAAGCAGTAGAGACAAATATAAAGCATATATATTAGGTAACAGATTCCATAGCAGAAGCATGAGTTAAATGCTGTAAGAACATAGAGGAGAAAGAGAAAATTAAATAAAATATAGGCAAACAGAATTTATTTGATTTTTAGGAAGACACATATAAGACTGTCTATAGGAGGACATGGACAAGGAAGGGTGGATACTCCATTACCCTCAGCTACACTACTTCACCTTCACCACAATTTTGGTATGGGAGATATGGTAAATTTAAAAAATATCCGTCAGAATAAGAAAGATTGTATGCTGAGAAGTATATGTAAAAAAGAGGATTGTCTCATGCATAATACAGAGTGAGGGAATTTACGGAGTGATTATATACATGGACACTACACACCAACTTAAAAATCAACTGTCACAGGGCACCTGGGTGGCTCAGTTGGTTAAACGTCCGACTCTTAATTTAGGTTCAGGTCCTGATCTCAGGGTCTTGAGATGGGGCCCTCATAGGATTCAGCTTAAGTCTGCTTGTCCCTTTCCCTCCCTCCCCCTCTGTCCTCCACTCCCTCAAAAACTAGGCTAGTGTGTGTGCACATGTACATTCTTTCTCAAATAAATAAATAAAATCTTAAAAAAAAAAAAGCCACTGTCACCTTTTATTTCTATGTGGTGCAATGCTTATCATTGCATCAGTCTACTTGATCAGGGCCTAAGGCTTTATTTTCTGTAAGACCATTCGGATTCTCAATAAACTTGGAATAACTTTGACATTCTTAAAACAAAAAATAAAAAATAAAAATTAAAAAAAAAACAACCAAATAAAGAAAAAACCAAACAAAAAATAAATAGATCAACTTTATGTGACTTCATTAGCTAGCCTTTCCTTCATTATCTGGTCTGCTTCACTGTAGACAAAATTTAACTCAAGGATGAAGCTGCTAGCCAGAAGGCATGTTCTTAAGTCCTTTGAGAGCATAGACTGATTAGACTTTTGATTAGACTTTTTCTTCAGGAAGAGTAAACTAGCAAGAAAAAAGTCGTCCTAATTTTTTAGCTACTGCTACCACTTCCCTCTCCACCCTCATCCATTTCCTTAATTTATTTGCCTTTCTATATCTCATTTATCAATTTTCTCCAATAGTTATGTCTCAGATTTGTAACAAACTCAGGGCATATCTATTGTTCTTGCTTTCAGAGTAGGTTCCAGAAAATCACTATGACTGGAAGGAAACCTGGTTTACTGAATTGAAGTAGCAACTTGGAAAAGATAGCTCTAGAATGTTCTAAACACTATTATTTTATTAATGCACAATGTGTAGCAGAGCAACGTGATTAACCTCCCAAGAGTATCGTGAATTTTAAAAACAAACGAACAAAAAGGGATAAATTGTACTAATCTATGATACAATCATAAGTAATTATTTCAAAACTACTCTCAGTGAATAATAACATGGAGAGATTGGTTTTTAGAATGGCTTTAAATGAGATCAAATATAATTTTTGATTCTTCTTAGAAACACTTTAAATTTATTTAAGAAAAAATATTTAAAAGAGCAACAGGCAATGAAGATAGTCTAATTTCCAAAATGTTCCTTTTGAAAAACTGTCATTTCTAAAACTGAATTGATAAGATTGGATCTTATAGTTCCAATAGATAGATAGATGATAGATATATACGTAAATGAATAAAATGATTTAGCTACTCTTCACTTGAAATTTAGATTTGGCATTAAATTCAGTACCAATAGTAAATGTTTACCTTACTTTGTACTTACCTGTGGTTCAGCAAAACATCTATTTCAAAAAATGTCACATTTTGCCCTATGATTTCTCTACTCTGCAAAGGTGCCATGGGATTACTGTTTATGAAAGTAGGAAGATGGCCTGATGGGTAAGACACCGGACAAATCTATATTCTTGTCCCAACTCTACCATATGCCATGCAAGCTTGTTGAATCTCATTTTCTTATTTGAAAATGGGGACAAAAGTATTGTTTTCTGCTTTACCCATAGAGTTGTTGTGAATACCAAAAGACATGTAAAATACTTTTAAAAATTGTAATGATTTTGTACAACCTTTACTAAAGATATGTAATGAGGCTCCTAATATATTTATATATATTTTTTCAAACTCTTTAAAAATACATCTATAACTCAAAACACATATCTATAACCCTCATCATGATTTTTCATCAATTCTTTTAAAATAATATACATTAGAGTATGAGGATTAAGCTCATAAACTTTTGAGTCAAACTGCCGCTTACTAGGGCAAATTAATTTCTTGATCTCTAAAATTGTATGTAACAATAGCTCCTACCTCACCCTCAGAGCTGTTGTGCACATTAAAATCATTAAAATATGCAGAGTACCTAGAACAATGATGCAATAGACACAAGTATTAGTTCTTCTAAGAATAAAGATCTGAAGAGATATGTGAATCGGCTGGTAATTTTATTATCACCAGAGGTAGATATTTAAATAATCAGACCATATGATTCATTTATTCTTTCAGAAAAAAAAAAAAAAACTTCAAAATTTATCCACCTCTCTTAAAATCCACTTATTTTTTGCATTTAAGAAGATAAGATCAAGAAAACCTTGAAAGCCTAAATACTCATTTCTTTGCAGTTTCTTCTTCTTCTTTTTTTTTTTTTTATTTATTTGTGATAGTCACAGAGAGAGAGAGAGAGAGAGAGAGAGGCAGAGACACAGGCAGAGGGAGAAGCAGGCTCCATGCACCGGGAGCCCGACGTGGGATTCGATGCCGGGTCTCCAGGATCGCGCCCTGGGCCAAAGGCAGGCGCCAAACTGCTGCACCACCCAGGGATCCCTTTGCAGTTTCTTCTAAGAAACAAAAAGATATAACAACATGACTCAGTAATTCAGAGGATATGACTAAACAACATCATATTCCAGGCTTTCTCTTCCCTTTGGTGGCTCACTTCTGGATCTGCAATACTTACTCGTAAGAAAAAGGAAATGATGATTAAGGAGATTAAATGAAAAAGGTGTCTTCCAACTACCCTACCTGGAGATCAAAATAATCTACCATGCCTGGAAAACAGCAAGAGAGCCTCATGGTCATGATGGATACAACAAAGTCCTGTCTTGAGAAACAATCACAAGTTTGTTTTCTTATCATCTATTTCTGAACAACTGCAAACTGAATTTCAAAAACTTGACTGCATGTCAGTTATTCTTTCTATTGAAAACTACTTGTTTTGCACCATTTTGATACATGGACCAAAATAAAGATAGAGAGGTTATCTTCTCTATGGTAACTACACAACAAAGAACGTTTTCTTCATACAAGAAGAGTTTCACATAGCTACATTTTTCACCATTTAAGACCCAAATTCTTTCATTTTTCCAAGTAATCCAAATAATAACTAACGCTTATTATGCTCCAGATATTACTTCTTGTGCCTTCCACAAGCTATCTCATTTAATTCTTGCAATTATTCTATGGGTTAAGACTAATATTAATTCTATTATATAGATGAGGAAACTGAGCCTCATGGAAGTTATATAATTTGCTCATGGGGAGATGCTCAACATGTGCTAGAGCTGGGATTTGAACCCAGACAGTCTGGAGCATCATGAGAGTTTACATTTTAATAATCACAATAATTTATAACATGTCCAAGGTCAAACTCAGTATTTCACTCCTCTTTTAAACTTTTCCTCATTCTTGGGGGTGGGGGGTAGAAAGAAACTTTTCCTCATTCTTTATCTTGTATTTGAGTATCTCACAACCATCCCCTCCAATTGCATATAAGCAATCATTGAATCTTACAGACTTTTTAACTCTTTATCTCTTTCATGAGGTCTATATTCATATACACATCTGCCTACTAAAATTTTCCATTTGGAGATCCCACATGTACCTTAAATTCACCATAATTTCTCATCAGTCTCTTAATCATGTATTTCCTATTATGGTGAATAACACCATTATCCTCTCATTTAAGGGAAAAAAAAGTAATTTCTGCTCCTTTGGCCATCTACCCATCAAACACATGTGTCATATGTGCACATGTGTGCAGACACATACTACCCAACCAATCAAATCACTGTTACCTGTTAATTATCACCTAAACTATCACAAGTGTCTCTTTACTGATTTTCCTGTCTGCCTCTAATTTCATCCCATGGTCCACATCACTTCAACCTAACATCTGTACTGCTAATGTGTAACTTCATTTATGGCATGAACATCTGCTTATCTTTCTCCTGCTTGCATTTTCAAAATGGAGTATATAAAATAAATTCTGAACACTTCTGCAAAAAATACAAGACTCTTCAGAATCTGATGTCTGCTTATTTACTTATATTAATCTTCCAATGCTATTGCCCTTTTCTGGAGTATTTATTTTCTGGGACTCCAACAAATCTTACAAGCTTCACTTGAAATGCTGCCTCCTTCATGAAGATTCCCTGTCTCTTGATGGCACACTTCGATGCTAGGGCTCTCATACTTTCAGCAATTTGTCAATATTTCTCTATTATAACAATTGCCTTATAACTATATAGCTGTTTGTTCATACATCTATCTTCTCACTACTGTTCTGAGAGGCAAACCAATATATACATTTTAAAATTATAACATTTTAAAAATGTGACACATTCTTATTGTAGACACCTTAGAAAATTCAATAATGGGGGGGAGGAGCAAGATGGCGGAAGAGTAGGGTCCCCAAGTCACCTGTCCCCACCAAATTACCAGATAACCTTCAAATCATCCTGAAAATCTACGAATTCGGCCTGAGATTTAAAGAGAGACCAGCTGGAACGCTACAGTGAGAAGAGTTCGCGCTTCTATCAAGGTAGAAGACGGGGAAAAGAAATAAAGAAACAAAAGGCCTCCAAGGGGGAGGGGCCCGCGAGGAGCCGGGCTGAGGCCGGGGCGAGTGTCCCCAGGACAGGAGAGCCCCGTCCCGGAGGAGCAGGAGCTGCACCGACCTTCCCGGGGGAAAGGGGCTCGCGGGGAGGTGGAGCAGGACCCAGGAGGGCGGGGATGCCCTCGGGCTCCCGGGACAGTAACAGCAACTGCGCGCCCAGGAGAGTGCGCCGAGCTCCCTAAGGGCTGCAGCGCACGGGGGACCCGGAGCAGCTCGGGGGGCTCGGGGGCGGCTCCGCGGAGGGGGCTGCGGGGCGGGAGCAGCTCGGGGGGGCTCGGGCGGAGGAAGAGGCTCCGTGCGGAGGGGGCTGCGCGGTTCCAGAAGCAGCTCGGAGGGACTTGGGCGGCGGCTCCGCGGAGGGGTTGCGCGGCCCGGGAGCGCGAATCCACCAGCGCAGGCTCCGGAGCACAGGGCGCCGGGACACAGCCCAGGATCCCGCCTTCCCCGGGACAGGCAGAGGCCGGGAGGGCCCAGGACAGCGAGGACGCTCCTGCCCCAGCTGAGCAGATCAGCGGCCCCGCCCCGGAGCCTCCAGGCCCTGCAGACAGAGAGCTCGGGAGTTACTGCGGGGGCTGAATCCAGGTTTCCAGAGCTGCCCCGCCACTGGGGCTGTTCCTCCTGCGGCCTCACGGGGTAAACAACCCCCACTGAGCCCTGCACCAGGCAGGGGCACAGCAGCTCCCCCAAGTGCTAACACCTGAAAATCAGCACAACAGGCCCCTCCCCCAGAAGACCAGCTAGACTGACAACTTCCAGGAGAAGCCAAGGGACTTAAAGTACACAGAATCAGAAGATACTCCCCGGTGGTTCTTTTTTTTGTTTTGTTTTGTTTTGTTTTGTTTTGTTTTGCTTTTTGATTTGTTTCCTTCCCCCACCCCCTTTTTTTTCTCCTTTCTTTTTCTTTCTTTTTCTTCTTTTTTTTTTCCGTTTTTTTTTTCCGTTTTTTTTCTCTTTCTCTTTTCTTTCCTTCTTTCTCTCCTCTCTTTTTCTCTTTTTCCCAATACAACTTGCTTTTGGCCACTCTGCACTGAGCAAAATGACTAGAAGGAAAACCTCACCTCAAAAGAAAGAATCAGAAACAGTCCTCTCTCCCACAGAGTTACAAAATCTGGATTACAATTCAATGTCAGAAAGCCAATTCAGAAGCACTATTATACAGCTACTGGTGGCTCTAGAAAAAAGCATAAAGGACTCAAGAGACTTCATGACTGCAGAATTTAGAGCTAATCAGGCAGAAATTAAAAATCAATTGAATGAGATTCAATCCAAACTAGAAGTCCTAACGACGAGGTTTAACGAGGTGGAAGAACGAGTGAGTGACATAGAAGACAAGTTGATAGCAAAGAGGGAAACTGAGGAAAAAAGAGACAAACAATTAAAAGACCATGAAGATAGATTAAGGGAAATAAACGACAGCCTGAGGAAGAAAAACCTACGTTTAATTGGGGTTCCCGAGGGCGCCGAAAGGGACAGAGGGTCAGAATATGTATTTGAACAAATTCTAGCTGAAAACTTTCCGAATCTGGGAAGGGAAACAGGCATTCAGATCCAGGAAATAGAGAGATCCCCCCCTAAAATCAATAAAAACCGTTCAACACCTCGACATTTAATAGTGAAGCTTGCAAATTCCAAAGATAAAGAGAAGATCCTTAAAACAGCAAGAGACAAGAAATCCCTGACTCTTATGGGGAGGAGTATTAGGGTAACAGCAGACCTCTCCACAGAGACCTGGCAGGCCAGAAAGGGCTGGCAGGATATATTCAGGGTCCTAAAGGAGAAGAACATGCAACCAAGAATACTATATCCAGCAAGGCTCTCATTCAAAATGGAAGGAGAGATAAAGAGCTTCCAAGACAGGCAGCAACTAAAAGAATATGTGACCTCCAAACCAGCTCTGCAAGAAATTTTAAGGGGGACTCTTAAAATTCCCCTTTAAGAAGAAGTTCAGTGGAACAGTCCACAAAAACAAGGACTGAATAGATATCATGATGACACTAAACTCATATCTCTCAATAGTAACTCTGAATGTGAACGGGCTTAATGACCCCATCAAAAGGCGCAGGGTTTCAGACTGGATAAAAAAGCAGGACCCATCTATTTGCTGTCTACAAGAGACTCATTTTAGACAGAAGGACACCTACAGCCTGAAAATAAAAGGTTGGAGAACCATTTACCATTCAAATGGTCCTCAAAAGAAAGCAGGGGTAGCCATCCTTATACCAGATAAACTAAAATTTACCCCAAAGACTGTAGTGAGAGATGAAGAGGGACACTATATCATACTTAAAGGATCTATTCAACAAGAGGACTTAACAATCCTCAATATATATGCCCCGAATGTGGGAGCTGCCAAATATATCAATTATTAACCAAAGTGAAGAAATACTTAGATAATAATACACTTATACTTGGTGACTTCAATCTAGCTCTTTCTATACTCGATAGGTCTTCTAAGCACAACATCTCCAAAGAAACGAGAGCTTTAAATGATACACTGGACCAGATGGATTTCACAGATATCTACAGAACTTTACATCCAAACTCAACTGAATACACATTCTTCTCAAGCGCACATGGAACTTTCTCCAGAATAGACCACATATTGGGTCACAAATCGGGTCTGAACCGATACCAAAAGATTGGGATTGTCCCCTGCATATTCTCAGACCATAATGCCTTGAAATTAGAACTAAATCACAACAAGAAGTTTGGAAGGACCTCAAACACGTGGAGGTTAAGGACCATCCTGCTAAAAGATAAAAGGGTCAACCAGGAAATTAAGGAAGAATTAAAAAGATTCATGGAAACTAATGAGAATGAAGATACAACCATTCAAAATCTTTGGGATGCTGCAAAAGCAGTCCTAAGGGGGAAATACATCGCAATACAAGCATCCATTCAAAAACTGGAAAGAACTCAAATACAGAAGCTAACCTTACACATAAAGGAGCTAGAGAAAAAACAGCAAATAGATCCTACACCCAAGAGAAGAAGGGAGCTAATAAAGATTCGAGCAGAACTCAACGAAATCGAGACCAGAAGAACTGTGGAACAGATCAACAAAACCAGGAGTTGGTTCTTTGAAAGAATTAATAAGATAGATAAACCATTAGCCAGCCTTATTAAAAAGAAGAGAGAGAAGACTCAAATTAATAAAATCATGAATGAGAAAGGAGAGATCACTACCAGCACCAAGGAAATACAAACGATTTTAAAAACATATTATGAACAGCTATACGCCAATAAATTAGGCAATCTAGAAGAAATGGACGCATTCCTGGAAAGCCACAAACTACCAAAACTGGAACAGGAAGAAATAGAAAAACTGAACAGGCCAATAACCAACCAGGGAGGAAATTGAAGCAGTCATCAAAAACCTCCCAAGACACAAGAGTCCAGGGCCAGATGGCTTCCCAGGGGAATTTTATCAAACGTTTAAAGAAGAAACCATACCTATTCTCCTAAAGCTGTTTGGAAAGATAGAAAGAGATGGAGTACTTCCAAATTCGTTCTATGAGGCCAGCATCACCTTAATTCCAAAACCAGACAAAGACCCCACCAAAAAGGAGAATTACAGACCAATATCCCTGATGAACATGGATGCAAAAATTCTCAACAAGATACTGGCCAATAGGATCCAACAGTACTTAAAAAAATTATTCACCATGACCAAGTAGGATTTATCCCTGGGACACAAGGCTGGTTCAACACCCGTAAAACAATCAATGTGATTCATCATATCAGCAAGAGAAAAACCAAGAACCATATGATCCTCTCATTGGATGCAGAGAAAGCATTTGACAAAATACAGCATCCATTCCTGATCAAAACTCTTCAGAGTGTAGGGATAGAGGGAACATTCCTCGACATCTTAAAAGCCATCTATGAAAAGCCCACAGCAAATATCATTCTCAATGGGGAAGCACTGGGAGCCTTTCCCCTAAGATCAGGAACAAGACAGGGATGTCCACTCTCACCACTGCTGTTCAACATAGTAGTGGAAGTCCTAGCCTCAGCAATCAGACAACAAAAAGACATTAAAGGCATTCAAATTGGCAAAGAAGAAGTCAAACTCTCCCTCTTCGCCGATGACATGATACTCTACATAGAAAACCCAAAAGTCTCCACCCCAAGATTGCTAGAACTCATACAGCAATTCGGTAGCGTGGCAGGATACAAAATCAATGCCCAGAAGTCAGTGGCATTTCTATACACTAACAATGAGACTGAAGAAAGAGAAATTAAGGAGTCAATCCCATTTACAATTGCACCCAAAAGCATAAGATACCTAGGAATAAACCTAACCAAAGATGTAAAGGATCTATACCCTCAAAACTATAGAACACTTCTGAAAGAAATTGAGGAAGACACAAAGAGATGGAAAAATATTCCATGCTCATGGATTGGCAGAATTAATACTGTGAAAATGTCAATGTTACCCAGGGCAATATACACGTTTAATGCAATCCCTATCAAAATACCATGGACTTTCTTCAGAGAGTTAGAACAAATTATTTTAAGATTTGTGTGAAATCAAAAAAGACCCCGAATAGCCAGGGGAATTTTAAAAAAGAAAACCATATCTGGGGGCATCACAATGCCAGATTTCAGGTTGTACTACAAAGCTGTGGTCATCAAGACAGTGTGGTACTGGCACAAAAACAGACATATAGATCAGTGGAACAGAATAGAGAATCCAGAAGTGGACCCTGAACTTTATGGGCAACTAATATTCGATAAAGGAGGAAAGACTATCCATTGGAAGAAAGACAGTCTTTTCAATAAATGGTGCTGGGAAAATTGGACATCCACATGCAGAAGAATGAAACTAGACCACTCTCTTTCACCATACACAAAGATAAACTCAAAATGGATGAAAGATCTAAATGTGAGACAAGATTCCATCAAAATCCTAGAGAAGAACACAGGCAACACCCTTTTTGAACTCGGCCATAGTAACTTCTTGCAAGATACATCCACGAAGGCAAAAGAAACAAAAGCAAAAATGAACTATTGGGACTTCATCAAGATAAGAAGCTTTTGCACAGCAAAGGATACAGTCAACAAAACTCAAAGACAACCTACAGAATGGGAGAAGATATTTGCAAATGACATATCAGATAAAGGGCTAGTTTCCAAGATCTATAAAGAACTTCTCAAACTCAACACCAAAGAAAGAAACAATCCAATCATGAAATGGGCAAAAGACATGAACAGAAATCTCACAGAGGAAGACATAGACATGGCCAACATGCACATGAGAAAATGCTCTGCATCACTTGCCATCAGGGAAATACAAATCAAAACCACAATGAGATACCACCTCACACCAGTGAGAATGGGGAACATTAACAAGGCAGGAAACCACAAATGTTGGAGAGGATGCGGAGAAAAGGGAACCCTCATACACTGTTGGTGGGAATGTGAACTGGTGCAGCCACTCTGGAAAACTGTGTGGAGGTTCCTCAAACATTTAAAAATAGACCTGCCCTACGACCCAGCAATTGCACTGTTGGGGATTTACCCCAAAGATACAGATGCAGTGAAACGCCGGGACACCTGCACCCCGATGTTTCTAGCAGCAATGGCCACAATAGCCAAACTGTGGAAGGAGCCTCGGTGTCCAACGAAAGATGAATGGATAAAGAAGATGTGGTTTATGTATACAATGGAATATTACTCAGCTATTAGAAATGACAAATACCCACCATTTGCTTCAACATGGATGGAACTGGAGGGTATCATGCTGAGTGAAGTAAGCCAGTCGGAGAAGGACAAACATTATATGTTCTCATTCAGTTGGGGAATATAAATAATAGTGAAAGGGAATATAAGGGAAGGGGGAAGAAATGTGTGGGAAATATCAGAAAGGGAGACCGAACGTAAAGACTGCTAACTCTGGGAAACGAACTAGGGGTGGTGGAAGGGGAGGAGGGCGGGGGGTGGGAGTAAATGGGTGACGGGCACTGGGGGTTATTCTATATGTTAGTAAATTGAACACCAATAAAAAATAAAAAAAAAAAAAAAAAGAAAAGCAGAAAGAAGGCCCCAGTAAAAAATAAAAAAAAAATTAAGAAAATTCAATAATGGGATGCCTGGGTGGTTCAGTGGTTGAGCATCTGCCTTCGGCTCAGAGCATGATCCTGGGGTCTGGGGTTCGAGTCTTGCATTGGGCTCCCTGAGAGGAGCCTGCTTCTCCCTTTGCGAATGTCTCTGCCTCTCTCTGTGTGTCTCTCATGAATAAATTTTTAAAAAAAGAAAACTCAATAATGTCCAATAAAAATGTGAATTTATTTATATTTCTTCCACAAAGAAAACACCATTATTTAAAAAATAGCTCTTCTATTCATATACATACACTTGCACATTCACATGCACACCACATGCTACATATTAATTTGTCTTAGAACATTCATAGATTGTTTTGGTTTTTTTTCTAGCAGCTAGCACAGGGCCTACCACATAGTGAACAAATATTTACTGAGTAAATGAATAATTTCAAATCTATGCCCCGTTTCTCCGTGTCCCTGGCTTCTGCCTTATAATCATTCTTTTGAGCTACTCTAATAATCTGTAATTGGTTTCATTGCTTTCCCTTGGATTTACCCTCCATGTTGCTGTCATGATTATATTATGAAATAAAAACCTTGCTACATTATTGTCATGTTTTTTTTTATTGTCATGTTTATAAATCTTTTGGTAACTTTTATTGGCTATGAAATAAAAATGCAATTCCTTATCACTCAAGTCTTTTCACAGTTTAGTCCTAATATACTCTCCTGACCCATCTTCTGTCATTTCTACCTCTTGTATCTGGCATCAGCCTAGTCACACTAGACAATTCATGGTTCTCAAAGATATACCATCGACTCTCACTCTGCACTCATGCCACTTGTTCTGACCAAAATATCCTACTACAGTCTTCCTTATCAGGCAAATATTTGCTATATCCTTCAAGGACAAATGTATATTTATTTTATACAGTTAAAAACTACAGATATTATATATATTATATATAAAGTATATATAATGTATATATATTCAATATTTCCTCCATTTTCCAGCCAAGTGATTCATTCTTTCAGCTGTTTCCATAGAAGTCATCCCAAAAGCTAACTAAAGTTTTGTAAAACTGCATTCTCTGACCCCTACTAATGGAGGTTCAGATTTTGCAGAAGTGGAGTGGAGACAGGAATCTGTTGTTTTAAAAACTCACTACATCCCAAAATAAACAATGCCAGACTGAATGCGGTTCAGTTCTGGGCCAGACTGAACTCTGCATTGCTGAGTGCTAAACATTGTTCTTAAAGCATGACTCAGGATCATGCTAGAAACAGCCAGAAGTGGAGCATCTTGGGACCCATACTTTCAGGTATTAATAAAACCAATCATTGTTTTTCATAGGTTTTATGCAAATGAGTCTTTGGGAAGTGAAATCAGCTTCTGTTATTTCAAGCTGTTCAAAAATACCAGGGAAATGGAGGGATTGAAAAAAGTAAAACAAAGGAATAAATTATTAAATATAGACAAAAAAAAAGAAAGAAAAGGATATAAAGTCATGTAAGCTGTGTCTATAACACTGTACTCATGGGGGAAAAAAGTGAGGAGGTGAAGAAGCACAATGAAACTAGTTATTAGAAAAAAAAATGATTTGTGTCAAGGAGCCACCAAGGGCCTTGGCTTATTCAAATCAGCAAAACTATTATCCTAGAATGCCATTACTAGCTCTAAACAAGTCACTTAGTGCAAAATTCTTGGGATTTTCCTCATTCAAAAAGATATGCAACTCCTTTTGAAGATTTTAGTTCAAAGTAACTCTGTGCAAAACCCACCCTCCTTTCTCTTGGGTACAATATGCTCATTCATTGAACAAGTGCCCAGAGAAGAAAAGTGCATTAATAGTTGATCCCTTCTAAAGTTAACTTTAGAATCAAGAGTTTTAGTGACAGAAAGACTGTTAGAAGGTTTTCTAGACCATACTTCTTAACCTTTTCCATGACAGAGTGCACACAGAAAATGGTATTTGTGTGGCACATTGGGATAAAGAGACTATAGGTGACTGGCTAAGGGGCTCCTGCTGCCAGTGGGTAGGTGTCAAAGAGCTCAGTATCTCCCAGAATCTCTGTAACCCATAATACTCGAGAAGATATACTAGATAAATCAATGCATCTTAGGAGAAAACTTAAGCCCCAAAAGGTGGCTTCACACCAGAAAGTTTAACAAAGTCACTTAGTAGGAGAGCAAGCACTGGATTTTCACATGCCTCATATGAACAGTAGTCCCAATCTATATGCCGTTCAGAATTCACTAATTCTGATCATTGGTAGAGTCATTTGAAGGGACCCACCAATTCACTGAGGCACCAAGCTTTAGCAGTAGATTACAAAAACGATGATTTCTCCCACAAATAGCTGTACTGTTTTCAACAGTATTTAAATGCCACTTAAAAAAATAACAAAGACATTCTTTCAGAATTCTCTTAACTCATTGAAAAATGCCAGATAAAATCCTAAAAGCACTTTATTAATAAATGGAAGAAGCTGCCAGGAATTAAGCAGGCGTATGAGTCCAGGGAAGTAAGTAAGAAGCAACTGGGTGCCCTAGGAGAATGTATATATCCAGGATGCCTTGAACTTTGCATCTTCCCAGAGCAGAAATCTCCATTAGTGACCCTCCAGCATGAAAGCCATGCTCAGGAAAAGCTAGGTGCTCAGGAAAAGCCAGGTACACAGGAAAAGTATTCACTATAAATAATTGAATAAACAACCCTTCCTCACAGAGGCAAGCAGCAAAGAAAACTATCTAAAAGAGATTTAAATACGGGCCAAAAACTCTCCTGGGAATTTGTAGCCACTGGAAGATTCAACCATGGATTTAGAATCAAAATTTTCACTGTCTATATGATATGGAAAATCACAAGCTAAAAGTTTTCATTTCTGGACCCATTTAAACCAGACTCAGGTCTGTAATGGCCTCATATATGTGCCAGAAAGAAACACAGGAATAAGTTAGGAAAGTCCAAAGGATTGTGTTGTATTGTGAAGAAAAGTTTACAATAAAAGAAAAATCACAAAAACACATGAGAAACTAAGCCACCACAAACAGTGTCATAGAAATTATAAACAATTGGAACTTGGGTCCTGGAAATGTACAAATACAGAGAATATACTAGAAAATAAATTTATATGTTGAAAGAATTCTTAAAAGGTGAAAAGAGGAGGTAAAAACCTCACAAATAAGCAACAGATTAGGTAGATTTGGGAAAAGAGATCCAGAAATAAAAGTATAGCAATTAAAAGTAAATATTCAATGTAACAAACAGCAGATAAATACTATGGTGGACAGAATTAATAAAATGGAAAATTCTTGGGCAAAAAGAGAAATTATTCAGAAAAAAGCAATAGAGATAAAAGATGGGAAAAATGTTAAAAAGAGTTGAAGACACAAGGAAAACCAATAAAGTTCAAAATATATCTAGTCAGAGTTTCAGGACACCAGGCAAATTTAACCAAAAGGAAGTAATATAGCCATAATTAATGTCAGACAAAATTATTCTTTAAAGGAAAAAATACTAATAATAAAGAAGAAAACTCTATAAAAATAACAGGATATAATTTTAAAAAATCATACTTAGAGATTTATATTATTTATATATAAATTGATAAAATTGGCACATACACCTTAAATCTGCACAATGTTGCACATCAAATGTATTTCAATAAAAAATAAAATGGGGGAATATAAAAAGAAAAACCAGTAAGGTTGCAAATAATGTGAACAATAAAAGTAAATTGATTTCATTGATACATATAGAAGTCTACATCCAGTAATTGGAAAGAATTGGTATCAGACAGAACACATTTTCTGACCATTAGAAATTGTGGCAAGGGTTCTGATTTTCCTATCAATCCTGGGTGTGGACTTAAACCCCAGTTTTATAAACTCTTTTATATTTAGGAGACTTAGATCAGTCCTGTGGAATGTAGGTAGAAGTGATGCATGTATTTTAGGCCTGAACACAGAATATCCTGTACAATCTTCTACACTCTTGCTTCCTCTTCATCTAAAACATACAGAGCTGCATGTTGAGAATGTTGGCAATTTAAAAAAAGGAAGAAACCTATTCTATGTGTCACACATAGAAATATTTAGGATGGACTTTGAATGAACAAGAAATAAACATGTACTGTGTTAAGCCTTTTAAATTTGGAATTGTTTGTTGTGACTGACAGCTTATCATGAGAACACAGAAATTATAAAAATAAGATGAGAGCTAAAAATTTCTCCAGTTGCAAAGTTTTAAACACAATTCTGGTAACTCAAGAGTTAAAGAGAAGAGTGTAATAAACATTTTTAAATATTGGAATTAAAAATAAATAAACCCAAAGAAAGTTGGAAAAGGAAAATCATATGGAAAAGAATGGAAATAGAAACAAGCATGTAATAGAAGAGAAACAAAAATGAAATGTTGGCTTTTGAAAAGACTAATAAAAATAGCAAACCCCTCGCAAATTTGATTCAGACAAAAAGGTAAAGGAAAAAAATCAACAATAGGAGGAATGAAAATGTGTAATACTCCAGATACAGCAGAAAGTTTAAAGATAAGAGAATACATAAGGTAAGAGACACTGTCTTTTGTTCTGGAGTTGTCAGGGATGTTTGCATAGTGAATAGCCTTGGAAGATACAGTAACTCCAGGGCACCAGGGTGGCTCAGTCAGGTGGGCATCTGGCTTTGGTTCAGGATATGATCAAGGTCCTGGGATCAAGACCCACATTGGGCTCCCCTCTCAGTGGAGAGTCTGCTTGTCCCTCTTCCTTGGCCCCTCCCCCCTGCTCATGCTCTCTCACTCTCTCTCTCTCTCTCTCAAATTAATAAATAAAATATTTTTAAAAATAAAAATAAAATTAATTAATAAAAGATACAGTGTCTCCTTCTGGAGCAAAAAGCAGTCACACTTACTGGCAATTAAAAAAGATTCAGGTTCCCTAGGTTTAGGGTTTCTCTCCTATAATGCCACCCAGTGCATATGTAAGCATCCATCTGAGCCCATCCATGCTGCCCAAGTGGAGTTGGAAACAAGAACTGATGCAAACATAAAGCTTATGCTACTTGCTGTGTCTTAAGTAAAGTCCTTTATCTCCAGCTCAGGAGTTCATATCTTCTGCCAGTGTCTATGAGTCTGTGGTAAGATAACTTGTTGGCTTGCAAGTATGGTAAAATGTCACTGCTCTCACAGTACGGAATAAGATAATTTGAAAATGTATGTAGAAGATCTACAATGAGCCAAAATCTTATTAAAGAAGAACAGGAAGAGGGTACTTGCCTTGCTAAATATGGGTTCATTATAAAGTTATATAATTTAAGAGAGTGCAATATTTAAATGGAAATAGATTAGTGGGCCAATGGAAAATAACAGCTGTCATAGAAACAGACCTAACATAAATAAAAACTTAATATATGACAGAGTTGAATTTCTAGGTAGGAAAGATGCACATTCTATAATTGAAGCTAGGACAAGTGTTGCCCATTTGAGTATAAGAAATTGGATCACTACCTCATACCTGCCAAGAGAGTTAATTTCAGATGGAATAAGGTTTTAATGTGAAAAAGCAAAACTTTGTAAATTTTAGACGAAAATAGATTTATGACGTCCATTTAGAAAAGACAGGAAAAGCACCAATCATAAAACAAAAGATTGATGTATTCAAATACATCAAAGGTTAAACTTTGTTTAAACCAAATCTATAAAAAAAAAGATGTCAAAACAAAGTTGAAGAAGGAAAGCAGAGAAATATTCACTTATACAAATAGCTAAGGAAGGATTAGTTACCAGACTACTTAACAATTCCTTTTTTTTTTTTTAAAGATTTTATTTATTTATTCATGAGAGACACTGAGAGAAAGAGAGGCTGAGACACAGGCAGAGGGAGAAGCAGGCTCCTTGCAGGGAGCCCGATGTGGGACTCGATCCGGGTCTCCAGAGTCACGCCTTGAGCTGAAGGCGGTGCTAAACTGTTGAGCCACCCGGGCTGCCCAACAATTCCTAAAAATCAAGATGAAAAATACAAACAACCCAATAGAAAAAGAGACAAGGATAAGAACAGACATTTTTCAAAGAGAAATATGAATGAATGTCCAATAAACTTGGGAAGGACACAACCTTACTGTAGTTATTGGGGTACTACAAATGAAACCACATTTTACACCTATTTGATTGGTGACATTATAAAAGTCTAATCTGCCAGGTGTGGAGGAACAAAATGGAGTAGAACTCATATCTGCTGCTAGTAGGAACATAAATTGGTATAATCATTATGAGCTCTGAACTGAACTCCTAGCTTTATTAAGAAACGCTCTTGCATAAATGACCCCAAGAGACATGTACAAGTGTTTATAGGAACACTGCTTCTAATGGAAGAAAACAAACACCTCTCAGTAAGAGAACGGATTAGTAAAAGCGTGGAATATTTATACAATGGATACTAAATGGTAGTGAAAATCAGGAACCAGCAGCTATAACATAACATGGATAAATCTTAGAAACATTTTTCCAGTGAAAAAAGGAAGTTGCAGAAGAACATAGATAATTTGTTAATATTTTATAAAGTTCCAAAATAGCCCAAAACAAACCACATACTTTAGCAATGCATACATGCTCATGGGAAAACCCATGAAGATGACCCAGGAAATGACTTAAAGTATTAATTACTATGAGACTTCTGGAGAGGGACAGGGAAGCAGGGAGAAGATAGAAGGGACAGATAGGGCTTCAGTAGCATTGATAGCAGTCTATTTCTTAAGTTGGGCAAAATGTAAGTGAAAAACATGAGGGAGAGAAAATGATGTACTTACAGTATGGCACTGTATTTATCAGAAAAAAATCTGTGTATGACTGAATCGGTACGATTCAAACCCATGTTGTTCAAGCCTCAACTGTTAAGGTAAGACTTGGGAATGTCATCCACATTTAAGGAGCTTCCGGAAGGCAGCCCTGTAACCCTGATGAGGTGACATAGCAACCAGAAAGGAGGGGAGTGTTCTACAGCTTTAGGAAGAATTCTTGGCTGTCCTAATTATTCCCCTGGCGCTCCCTCCTCCTCTCTAGCTGAGTAGTGAGAAAAACTCCCAACAGTGACAGAGTCCTGCATATCCTGTGCAGTATGAAAAGGCACTGGGTGGGGGGTGGTGGTGGTGCAAGTGCATCATTCTAAAGCCACAGGCATGTTTTTGAAATCCATCCTCTGTGAGGGATGCCTGTTTGTAATTTAAATGGACTGGTGCTTCTACTTTCTTCACAAAGGCTTTGATTACAGCATAGTGTAACTATGAGATAACTAATCTCTATTCCTTTCTAAATGTAATCTGTACTCTGATTTGGAAAAAGAACAGAGGTTGGATTTTATTCACCTTCGTATACCTGGGTGTCTGGTATTTGGCACATAGAGTATGTAAAGGATTTTTGTTTGGAGGAGTGGAAAGATGGTACCTATAGATTTCTGTTTGGCTCCTAGGTTTGCAAAGTAGTTCCAATTCATGGCTACTTTATAAATTTTCTGCACACAGAAAGTAGAATCTATCCCAGAAGCAGCAAAATTGGTTATTCAAGGTCTTTCTCTTGCTAACAGCTTTATTCCTAAAACATCAAGTTTTTATAGCAACAGGTATACATAAGACAGTAAGCATCTCACTAGGAGTAAAAGACATGCCTACCTTAAAGATTTTAAGTTTAATGGGGAGATATGAATTGTGATGGTTTGGACCATCATTACCATTAAAGACAGTGTAAAGAACATCTATTATGAAGCCAAACAATCTGGGTTTGAATCCTTGCAACAATGCTTCTGAGCTAGGGTAGGTTATTTAGACTTCTATGTTTCTGTTTCTTTACCTGTAAAATAAGAGCTGATTAATGAGGTAATTTACATAAAACACCTAGAACAGTATGTGATACACCATAAGGGGTATAGAAATGATAGTTGTTATAAATGGTTATGGTGGTGGTGATGGTGGTGGTAGCAATGCTTCCCTCTATAAATGCATCACCTGGGAACTTCTAGTTATTCCCCCAGTAGTCTCAGAGTCCTAGTATCCTAGCCAATTCAAGTAAGTTTTAATGTTCAATTTGGAAATTATAAGAATGAGTTGAGATTTTTTTTATTAAAAAAAAAATCCTCATCCAATTAATCCAATGATAATCTCTTAACAGGGAAGATAGAAAAGGGTCTTTCTGGTCCTTGTTTGGACCAGTTCATCAATCAGTTAATAAGTCCTTGCATAAAAACTGATTCAGCTTCTTAGAGGGATATTTGCAACTAAGTCATTTGGGTGCTCTTACAAAGAAAAAATACCCTTAAACTGAAATATTCTAGAGGAAGGAAAGGAAAATTCCTCTGCTTGACCCATAAATATCTAAAACTTTTCTTTATCCACTTGGTTCCTCCAATTCTTATGGAAGCAGTTCCAAAATCTTTCTTTTTCATTCCTCTCCAGGCACTCTGTTGCTAAAATCTCAGCACATATAAGTATGCTTGATCATATTCCATCCATCTTACTATCACCATCTAATTCTTTCACTTCCAATATAGCCTTTCTTCTGCAGAAGAAAAATTTTCTTGAAATACTCCTCTTCCTTTGTCTTGTAAATCAGGCAAGTTTCAAATTTGCTGCTCCCTGCTGCCTTAGCTCAAAAAATTATTTAGGAAATGCCACCCAAAGGGAAAGTTGTGAATATTTACATTAAAACTTTCTTCTTGGGATCCCTGGGTGGCGCAGCAGTTTGGCGCCTGCCTTTGGCCCAGGGCGCAATCCTGGAGATCCGGGATCGAATCCCACGTCGGGCTCCCTGCATGGAGCCTGCTTCTCCCTCTGCCTGTGTCTCTGCCTCTCTCTCTCTGTGTGACTATCATGAATAAATAAATAAAATCTTAAAAAAAAAATTTCTTCTTATGCAAGTCACACAGTATACAACTTTCTCCCCAAAGGGACTATGACATCCTCAAAAGACAAAAACCACATATTATTCATTTTTATAAATGCCTGAAATAGGCATAACCTAATGAAGCCACAGTATGATTCTTGAGCCCTAACCACATATACTTTCTACTGTACCATCTATGGGTGTTTCAGCATTTCACTTAGGAGGAGGCTAAGTGAGGGAATTTTGAGGGAAAAGGGTATGGGAAATCAGTTTGAAACAACATTTGCATAGCAAGCAGGCTTTTTGCTTAGATTGTATGCTTATTGCATTCATTCATCCCATCCATCCATTTATTAAAATATATTAAGTGCCAACAATGTGTCAGATACTATTCTGGGTGTTAGAAATACAGCAGAGAACAAACAGATAATAGTTTGTGCCTTTGTGGCATTTACATAAATATGGTAGATAGTGAATAGTATTATGGAGAAAATTAACTCAGGGAGGTTGGGGAATTCTAGAGGGAGGAAGTGTATTCTATAACAGTGTAGACAAAGAATGCTTTACTGAGAAGGTGACTTGGGAGAGCCACACAGAAAGCCAAAAGAAAGTGGTCCTGACAGAAGGAACAGTGTGGAATGTTTGAGCAAAGCAAAGAAGCCTGGAGGTCTAGAACAGTAAGAGCAGAAGAGAACAGAAGATGTGGTCATAGAATTATCAGATGGTAAGAACATGGAGGATATTTTTAGGCTATTCTTAGGACTGGATTTACTCTAGGATACGAAGCCATTAGAGCATGTTTGAGCAGAGGAGTGAAATTTGGTTTTAATTTTAATTTATTTTATTTTATTTTTTAAAAGATTGTATTTATTTATTCATTCATGAAAAACATACAGAGAGAGAGAGAGAGAGAGAGAGAGAGAGAGAGAGAGAGAGGCAAAGACACAGGCAGAGGGAGAAGCAGGCTCCATGCAGGGAGCCCGACACGGGACTTGATCCCTGGTCTCCAGGATCATACCCCCGGCTGCAGGCAGTGCTAAACTGCTGAGCCACCCGGGCTGCCCTGGTTTTAATTTTTAGAAGGTTCTAGCTACCTTTTGAGAAGACACGTAAGTAAGATACATGGAGAAATAGAAGACCGATCTACCTCTGATCAATCTCCTGACTTCTTTCTCCCTACTCTTCACTTTTCTCAAATATGCCAGACATGTTAACACCTTGAGGTACTTGCTCCTTCTTCCTGGAATGTTCTTCTCTTTATATATCCACATAGCTTCTTCTTGTCCTTCCTTTGGGTCTTTATTCGTATGTCACCTTTTTAATGAGGCCTTCTTTGGTCATCCTAAAATCACAATCCCTCCTGCCAACAATGCTGCCTGCTTTCTCTACTTTTTGTTTTTCTTAGTAATTATCATTACCTAGCATATGGTATATTTTACTTGTTTATCTTGCCCTATGCCTTTCCACCCTTTCCACTGGAATGTAAGCTCCATGAAGATGGGAATTTTAAAAATTTTATTTACTACTCAGTGCCTAGAATAGTACCTAATACATGCCAGTTGCTCAATCCATATTTGTTGAATGAATAAACTAAGAAGAAACAGAGGAGGAAAACCAGGAGTATATGGGTTCCTGGAATTGAGACAAAGCTTCTTGTATTATAATAGTATCATATAGTGATAGGTGGTAGTACACTTATGAGCACAGTATAATGTATAGAGTTGTCAAATCACTGTACTGAACACCTGAAACTACTGTAACATTATGTGTCAACTATACTTCAATAAAAAAGAATAAAGTCTTTCTAATACTCAAGATGCATTTTTAAAAAAGATTTTATTTATTTATTCATGAGAGATGGGGGGGAGAGAGAGAGAGAGAGAGAGGCAGAGGGAGAAGCAGGCTCCATGCAAGGAGCCCAATGTGGGAGTCAATCCCGGGACCCTGGGATCATGCCTTGAGCTGAAGGCAGACGCTTAACCACTGAGCCACCCAGGTGTCCCTCAAGATGCATTTTTGACTGATGATATATGCATACATTTGAGATGGATTGAGGTTGTGTTTGCAGGCATGCACACAATTTCAGCTTCATGAGTTTTGATACAAAATAAGGGAGCTAAAGTTCTCCTAACCAGCATCACCACTGCATATCATGGAATCAGGAGATAAGAATGCAGAGTGAACAACAGTGGTGAAAGGAACTAAAATCCATAACATTCCTGCTTTGTGTCATGCATTGTACTATGTTATCCAATCAATATTTGCCACATGACTACCATATGCCATCATGATCTTAAGCACTCGGATTGCAAAGTGACTTAAATCTATTAGGGAATAAAACATTAGAGTCTTGTTAGAACAAAGAAATTGAACACATAATAGATGTATTGGACATTTAAACATAATACAACATAACCGAGCAGATCAAGTGATCCAAGAGCAAGCACAAACTACTTGAGAAGGTCAGAAAATGTTACAAGGAGGTGAAACTATTTTAGATGGAGGCAATCAAAAAATCAGTGGAAACTCACCAAAGGAGCTCATTAAGTAGATGGAAAAACCTATTGTTAGCAGACCTTCAAGTTCCAAAATAAGGAACATGAGTAGAGACCTAAGAGCCTAACAACACAAGCCCAAACATAATATTTATATAATTTTGTCAATCATATGAAATGAAAAATAGGAGAGAAGAGCAAGAAGGCTGGGACTGCAGTTACCTTGCAACTGTTGCTGCATGCTTGGAATAGAGAGCAAGTAATGGAACAATGCCTTGTTGTTTGTCATATCAACACACTGTGACTATAGTCACCACCTAACCAGGCCAGATTTGTGTCTTGGGAGACAATACTCAGGTTATTATCACCTCTCTTCCTTTGGGTGAGAGGGATGGGGTAGAGGTAGACTTTTCCCCAGTCTAAAAGTGATTAAAGTGCTTGACTAGATTGTAGGGGGAAAGGGAAAAAAGAGGATTCTATGATGATTCCTGAGTCATTCTGTGGTGTAGGTAGTGATGTCTACCTTCTCTATATGTCTATTGGAGATTCAGGAAAAGGGACTCATTTGAGAGGAAAGGCAATGAGTTCAGTTTGAGATATGTTAATGTTATGCTATTTGCAGGACACAAAACGGGGGCTATAATTACAGTTTGGAAATACAGGTGAGAAGACTGGGAGATAGGTCAGGGTTGGCCCACTTAGTAAATTATGTAAACATAATTTCATGAACTGATGGGGCACAGCCTTACTAAGACTAATGAAATTCATAAGTTGGCATGTCTAGACCTGCTCAGAACATGGTCCCTTGCAAATTTGTCTTGGTGATGGCATGCTGGAAACCCTCCTGATGGCATCACTCAGCCCTAATACCAAACCTCACAGCACATTTCCTTTTAAACATTGCATGTCATATACTTCTTTCCTCCTACTGGGATTTCTCTCCAATGATCAACCACCATAGACCTACATCTACCATGATGTGTACCACTCCAAATCTCAAATTATTAAAACTCTTATTGCTTCACAAATGAATATTTGTTTCCCTTTTATCTCCAAACATGTTCACGTTTTCTCTTCCAAAACATGCATGCACACACGTACATGTGCAACTTGCTTTCCTTTTAGCGACTGAACGCTCTTTCCCCTTGAGCTATGGCCAGTCCTTTCAAATAAATAGTTTCTATTGGCAGCTTACACTTCCTATCCACTTATAATTGCCTTAAATCCTTTCTATTTGGGTTCTGTGACTACCACATTAAAAAGATGTCTCTATTCTGCCAAAGACTGAATTCTTGCCAAATCCAATGACCTTTTCTCATATGTCCTTCTCTGTGATTTCTCTGTAGAAATTGTCAGTGCCTGGAAATTCTCTTTTCTTTTGAACTTTGCTCTCCTGGTTCTTATCTAATTTCTTTTAACTTTTTCCTATTCGTTTTTTCTTTTTTTTTTTTTTACTCTCTTGTTCATTCAACATCTATTAGGTACTGAATTTTTTTACTCTTAAAATGTGTCATAGTTTAATGAGAAAAAGTAGTAAATGGGTTGGATTTAGGCAAACTAACATGGGAAACCAGCAAATTAGTGGACGCTTGGATGGTTAGCAGATTCAGAATATGGAGAGTTATTCCCATTCATTCATTAATGCCATTAAGTTGTGATATATTGATAAATTGCTCTCACATAGGATATGTACCTATCAAGTACACCAGGACCTTCACTGTTCATTTCTGGATGCTTTATTTCTTATCAACCCCTCTTCTGATCTACACATGCTTCAATTACTTACATTAATACCACAGCTCAAGTCATATCCATCTTTCCCAGTTGAGGAGTCATTCTGTTTTTTCTATCTGTGTGACCATCAGTATGTGATTTAACCTTTCTGTGTTTCACTGGCAAATGGGAATTAAGCTATTGTTATTTAAGGTGACTTCACATATTTTGCTTGTCATCTTTTTTTTTTTGCTTGTCATCTTTTCACGTGTTTATGCTACAGTTAAATATTTGATGATAATAATAATAATAATGATTAACATTTATTACACAATATGAGCCAGGCGTTGTGTAAGCATCATGCCCTAGAACTGCTTTATGACATCGATTCTATGGTTGTCCTTATCTTATAGTCAATGCTGCTGATACTCTAGCATGTGATACAGAGCTGTGAAATCCAGATTCTGTCACAAAACTTTGTTGACCATACATTCTTTAAAAAACTTCATATTTTCTTTAATGAACTTTAACTAGGTCATGCTAGATTTGTATATAAAAGCAAGGGTACATTTTCTTGAAGGTAAGAAAATTGTCAAAGAAAATGCTTCCATAGACTGTAGGAAAAATACAGGCTGGCTAGAATCATGAAAGGAAATGTGACAAAGTTCTGGATAAATGCTGGGATTATGCAAGCAGAGGAAAAAAAAATGATTTGCGGGTTTGCTTTGGCAACTTGTTTCTAATATTCCTGTATATGAAACTTTCTTTCTTTCCAAGTTCCCAACCCTATTATGTGAGCCATCTTTGACAAGCTGGTCATTGGGTTTTGTTTAACTCTCCTGTTCACCCCAGTTTACCTTAAGGTTTAATTTAAGAGCCTAAGAGGAAATGCTTAAGCAAGAGAAATAAATTTGCAGAGGAAGACAGGTAAAACCCTGGGTTTGCCTATAAATGGATTATTTTGATAGAGTTGGATTTGATTCTTATTTTTGGCCCTGAAGGTGGTAAGTGTGTTTGTGTGTGTGGTACACTGGCCAGGAAAGGAAGGAGAGGTCTGCACAGCAAATGGCACATGTTTCCATTTGTTTATGTTCAGCATTTTAATAACTTTAGTATTTGCACAGCTGAAGGAAAGGAAAGTACCCTGAGAATAGACACCGTGAGGAACTCTAGAAGCTTGCAAAAGAGAAAAACATGAATTGGAAAAGAGCCACAGATGTATTAAGTAAAAAATGCCTCAGCCAAAATAAACCACGTGTTGGGATGCTCCATTCTAAAGGGAATCGATAAGAAGCACATTGAAATAATTATTCTGACAATTCTCAACTCTGCTTCTTTATTTTTCTTATGAAGATATCAATACAGAGATATTCAGAGATTAGGAAGATACATTTCTGCACAATCTAGTGAAAATACAAAAGCATGTGGATCAGACAAAAAAAATTGTTAATTCTGTCTCTGTAATTTACAAAGATGATGGTGCGTGGGGGATTTTACTTAATCTCTCAGAATGTCAGTTTCCTCCTCTGTAGAACAAGAGCAAGGCTAAAAAACTATGATGAAGTAAATAGTTCTTTTTTTTTTTTAAGAAAAAGCTCTTTGTCCACTTTAGACATCATATTTTTTTTTAGTGTCATACGATTTAACTTCTTCCTCTCTCTTCTACTTACTTTAATTTTGATTTGGACCAAGCATTGAATGTTTGTGTTTACATGACGCTGTTTAATACATCTATACACACAATTTGGGGGACTTGGTTTCTCCTTTCAGATTAAGATAAAACACTTCACCTTTGATTTATAGACAGAGCAGATTACAAATGCATAGAAGATGCATGACTAACTGCCCCAGCTAGGAAACGTTAACTAAATGGTAATAGTTTTTCTTACCACTGTAGGTGCCCTTAGCCTTTGCTATAGTGAGACTGGTTGCAAACTCACCTGTTTGTCTTGTATTGTCTCACTTTGGCCAGTGGGATGATTAGCACAGCACTGCTAGGCCATAACAATTCTGGGCTTGCTATGTCTAGGTAAAGAGATTGATTATAAGCTGGATCTTCCTCAATGTAGAAAAATAGAAACCATGGAAGATACAGCAAGCCAATTAGCCCTAAGGAGAATAAACAGGCCTTTCACACAAACCAAAACTCATGCATCCTTAGACAGCCTCACTGGCTGTAAGTTTCTACATCTTTGTTATCCTTTCTTTCCTCCCAGGGTTAGTGCCAAGTATGATACCCTGAAGGCTGGTAAATAACTGATCATCCTATCAGATTTGTCATGTAACATTAGCCTGGCAGCTGCCCTATTTGGGTTATGTGTGCATCCTTTCAGAGCTGAGCCTAATAATGATGGGTTGTCTACCCAACTAGCAGACAGTCAGTTCCCACATCCGGGCCTCTCCACCCCCAGATCCTGTCCTAATCTCTAACTGCCCACAGTCACCTAATATAAACTGGAAATGGGGCAAGAAGAAACATAGAATTTAAAAACAAGTGCTCAGTCAGAGGAAGATCAATGTAGACCTTGTTTACCACTTGACTAAGGGGGTCATGTTTACCACACTCACTACATAAAGTTGCCTTTCATGGTCTTCATGGTGTGGATTTTTGTGAGGTGGTACATTGGCAATGAAATTCACCTTATTAAGTCTCTTTTTTTCTTTAAGAAAGTGGCGAAGGATTTGGAAACACACTGTGGAAGCCCCAGCACTGGAAATAGTTTGGTTACAAGGATACTGACAAGTTCTGCCAAAACCTTCTTCCTCATTAGCCTCCCAAGGCACCAAATTCTACCATTAGAATCCATTATTTTGCCTACAAGAAAGTATCTCATCTTTCATTGTTAGTGCCATTTAATTTAAAATACTTAGGGCCTTGAGGAAAACCTAAAGTACTCCCCTGCTTATATTAGGCTTAGGAAGAAGTATCAAGGACAAGAATAATTAATAGGGCAAGACAAGTGTAGGTACTGAGATCCTGGGGGTGGGGGTGGGAGAGATCCTCTTCTGGTATAGTGTGTGTGTGGTACGGAGGTGAGAGGGGGGTCCTGGATCTTGGGGATAGGAGGGTGGGGCCTGAGGACAAAGGGAGATTGAAATATGACAAACCTGAGGGATGTTTAATCTAGAGCCAGATCTCTGTGCAGATGAAATAGAAATATGTTAACGGTGACTCAATTTAAAATTTAAATGCATTCGCTTTCAGAATGGACCATCTGAAAATGCTTTATAAAAACCACTAAAGTACTTTTCTAAAATTTAGCCTTGCCATGAAGCACATGGATAGGACACACTGCTTGAAAGTTACAATATCAATGATTCATTCTTTCTTCTTTTCAGAACAAATAATAACTCAGAAACCAGAAAGCTATCATAGATATGTGCGAATGAGCTTAAAAAATAAGGCAAACAATTTTAAGCATAATTGAAAAAAACAAGTAAAGTATTATAGTCTTTATAACGTTTATGATTGTTTAAAATATTTCCTTTCATTTTAGGGGCCCCTGGGTGGCATAGTTGGTTAAACATCTGCTTCTTGGTTTTGGCTCTGGTCATGCTCTCAGGGTTGTGTGATCGAGCCCTGCATTGAGTCCAGCATCGAGCCCTGCATCAGGCTCCACTCTCAGTGTGGTGTCTGCTTGGGTTTCTCTTTCCCTCTGCTCCTCCCCTCCTCAAATAAATAAATAAATAAATAAATAAATAAATAAATAAATGTTTTAAAATTCCCTTTCATTTTAGAAATCAAAGTTAACATAACAATTGTTATCTGCTGAGGATATCAGTTCAACCTGGGGAACTATAAAACACAAAATTGGAAACCTGTGAGGGTGACCACTTAGGAAAATTGGGGTGTTCTGAATATATTTTCATTTTTTACTGAATAATGCAGTTGATTGTAACCTAATCATTTCATATTGCAGGAATGACAATAGTAAAATAAAAAATTAATATTCATGAACTTTCATTAAGTATCAAAAATTTCTAAAATTATTGCAAGTAAAATGTTCATGACACAATGTGGTAGAAACTATACTTTCCATCTTATAGATAAGAAAACTAAGAGTGTAAGAGACTTAACTACAGCATGCTATAGTAAATGCTAGAGCCAGGAACTTAAGGGCAACTGGAGAGGCTTAGGAGAGAATTTAAATTTATTTGGCTTTGGCATAATGGTTTTTCATTGGTACCTAATTAGTATCTTCAATGCAATTGTAATAGGTTAGCTTAAACTTATTCTCTCCCATCTTGAGCCATGATGGGCACCAAAAAATAACCTGTTTCTCATTCAAAACAACTTGTCTCGTAAGTGGCCACCATCTTCCGATATTCAAGTTACTTTTCATTTATTACAATAAATGAAATAATTCCATTTATTACAATTTTTCCCCAAGTGTTTGACATAACAGGAAGAGAATTCCAAAATTATGCCAGACCCTTAATATGTTCCACATTAATCTCCCACCTACTCATTTATTCATTCATTCAATGAATGTTGAGTGCCCACCACATACTAGTCACAATTCTTGATGCCAAAGCCTTTATGGAGTGCCTTTTATTTTGGTAGGAAAAAGAGATACTAGATAGATAAAATAATGTCAACATGTTCCTGTGTCAAAATCTGGGAGTTGTCACACAGCTACCATTTATCTCCCTTGTCTGGAAGTTAACCTATGAATTTTAGCTGGGCCCACAGCCATACAGAATAAAATCTACATTTCCCAACCTCTCTTGAGCTCTGTATGGGTATTTGACTAAGTTCTGGACAGAGGGATGTAAGCAAAAGAGATCTGAGCAATATCAGAACACGTTTTGAATAAGAGATGGTGTGCTTTTCTCATGATTTTTTCCTTTTTCTGCTAACTGAAATATGAATGTGCTGCCTAGAGCTGGAGTAGCTATTTATGCCTAAGGGGACTGCATTTTAGGGATAACAGTGCAAAAAGTTACAAGGTAACTGAACCCCTGATGATTATGTCAATCACACCAATCCTAGATTATTTACCTCTGGAATAAGTTTATATGTGAGAAAAACAAACTTCTATCTTTTTAAGATTTATTTTGGGGATTTTTCTTACGCTTCCATTTGACTTTATTTTTTTTTTAAAGATTTTATTTATTCACGAGAGACACAGAGAGGCAGAGACACAGGTAGAGGGAAGAGAAGCAGGCTCCATGCAGAGAGCCTGATGTGGGACTTGATCCCGGGACCCCAGGATCACGCCCTGGGCCGAAAGCAGGTGCTCAACCTCTAGCCACCCAGGCGTCCCAGGAGATCATTTCATAATGTATAAAAAATACGGAATCACTATGCGCAACCCCTGAGCCACCCAAGTGTCCCATCCATTCGACTTTAATCATAATGAAAACTATAAAGAAAAATGAAGCAAATTTAGGACCAGAGAGTGGCATCATGTGATATTTTAGACAACATGACTGGGGAAGTGCTTTATGAGGAATCAATAGTTGAGTGGAGTCCTGATTGCATGAGAGAGTGAGCCATATGGGTAGAGAAAGAGCATGTTACAGCAAGCAAGAAATAATAAAAGCAAAAGCCCAGAAATGGGAACATCTTTCTTTTGTGTTCAAAGACCAGCAAGGAGGCCAACAAAGCCTGCCTTCCAAACCTGTTATTCTATCATACTTCCAAACAGGAATCCTTGACACCAGATCTTGCAAAGATTAGCCAACCTTATAGGCACTGTTCTTTCTTTACGGGGTCTCTTCAAAAAGTATGACCTAGTTATGCATCTAAGCTTTTACTCAAATAGCTCCATGGTTCAACCTTGAACATCATTTCCAAGTGCTCCCCCACTTCATCATTCAAATATGAGCTACTTTTTTGAACCTAGCATAAGTTCTCACTTCTGCTTAAGGGATGGCTCTACTGATCCACCCCACATCGCTTTCCTCATTCTTGAAACTCCATAGATATTATTTCCCATACTTTCATTTTAATGGTTAATGATCTATCATTCTGTTCTAATTCATGTATATGTCTTGCCACCTTAATTAAGATGCAGCATAAGATCCATCTTAAAAAGTTTTTAAAATCCCTTTTGGCCACTATCTCCTCAAAGAGAAGGTGCTCCATAAAAACTTTCTGTATGTTCATTCAACCACCTCCCGAACTAGAAACACAATGAAGAGAACCTAATCTTTCTCTGTTCCTCCCTTTAGCCAGGAAGATATGAGTAGCTGAAGTATTTGGTGCTATATATAGTCAGTTGATGTCAGCTGGATGCCAGTCTCTTCAGAAAGGCTCAGTCCCCAGTTTGAGTCAGAGCTAGGGACCATGCCGTCTCAGGCTCAGGGATAAAAACCATCGGGCCCAAGTGCCATCCATATTCCATCTCCACTCTTTCCTCCACAAATTGGGATTCATCCCTGCTGAAAAGCACAGTCTAAGAGCAAGGTGAGTATATTGTTTCCTAAAATGTTTTATTAGTCAGTTTGTCCAAGGAGGTTCAGAGTTATGACTCATAAATGGGCATTCTTTGCTTTAAAGGGCAGCTGTTGGTGCTAATATTAAAAGGCCACCACCAATGAGTTCTGGTTTAATCTAGTGTCCTTCTTCATTCTTAGAGTTTGCTGGAATTGATGTACTCTGATGCTGGCACAAATTAAGGCCAATAAGGAAACAATGACAGATTAAAATAAACCATGGAAAAGCAAGAGGGAGGGGAATGGAGGCAGCTCTTTCATTGTTTCTGATTGCCTGGTGACCATTGTACAAGTGTGCAGATAAGACTGGGCCTGAAACCCTGAGTATTATCTTCTGTTCACTGTGACATTGCCTGTCAATGAATAACATGCCCTGTCACCAGATAGAGAATGCATTTTAAATCACTCAGTAGAAAGCAATAATAAATTCCTAGTAAGGAACAAAGATGTTCTCTTTCAAAAGGATGATTATAAGACACTCCAAATGAGTTCTTCATGTTGCCTCAATAACGTTCCTTTATTTTCTACAGGGAACAACAAAAAAAAAAAACATGCTTTCACATAATACCATGGTGAAGCAGAGAAAACAGCAAGCATCAGCCATCATGAAGGAAATCCATGGAAATGGTATCAATAAGCATCCTTCTTTAGCATTAATATAGCTCAGCATTAATGAAGATCCTTCCTGATGTTATTTAGTATTCTATAGATTACTTCCTTTAAATTCTTGCTATTGTGTCATAACAAACCTGGAGCTCTAGGGGGTGTAGAAAAGCCTATGGTAACTAATCCTTTTGTAGTCATCCTTTCTCATCTGAAAGCTATTTTCAGATGAACAACTGCTCTAAAGGAATGAAGCAATCTGACAGCTGATGTACATTCTGCCTGGCTTGCCTTTCACATTTCACATTATAAGTTAATATCACTCTCAATTCCTTTTTTTGGACAGGTCTCATACTTGTCTCCATGGTCCAACCACATGGCATATCTTGATTTCTTTTACTTACATTACATAAAACATTAAAAATATACTCTATCACCCTTTTTGGACAAAAGCTGTTGAGTTAGAGTTCATATTATGAATATTCTTTAACCCTGAAACCAGTCTTCATATTTAGTAATTGGTTTAGTACAATATTTTCTGTAGAGACGTACTTTTGTTAATAATGTCTAAGGAAATATAAAGTTTATGTAGCCTCAAAGTATGTAACTCAAAAAAATTTAATATAAATTAGAGGCAAGATGATATTCTACTCTCCTTTTCCTTCCTTAAGTTCTAGCAAATAACTCTAGAAAGCAATACTTTCTAAATTGCATTTTGATTGTTATAAAGGAAAGTGAACTCTATAGCATCAATTTTAAAAGTGAACGAGTAGAATATCCAAATGTTTTTAAGGGCTGGTTTGAGCCATTCCAGATATATCTGTGGAGTTTTCAGAGTGCCTCCTTATTTCCCCTCCATTGACAAGGAATGTACCTTTCACCTGAACACTATTGAGACCTAAAGCCATGAGATCTGGTGGGGGCAGCCAGGAACAGGGGTAAGTATGGTGTTTTCATATTTCACCTTCCATAAAGCACACTGCATAGAACAAATCAAGGATTGTTTTAGGCCCTCCCATACAATGTAGTCATATCTAAAGAGTCCTGTTATTAAGTTTTATTTTCTATTTTTTGCAACATAAAATTAGCATGCTGTATTCAACTTAGTTTCCACGTTTTACTATGATGTCAGACTAGCTTGGAATAAAGTGAAAATAGTTCTGAATCAGATTCTAGAACTAAAATTGTACCAGTCCAAAGTTCAAAACTTCACACATCTTTTACATTTTTATGCTTCTTTATATTTCCTGCTTCAGACAGTTTACTTGAAATTGTTTCTTTTAGTTTTCCTGATCATAAGGAAAAACTAGATGGACACTTGAGTTTGAGAATAAATTATTTACCTTAAAATTGGACTTGAGATAAATTATTTTCTAATTGCATTATAATCATTAATCAATTGATCCATTTAATGTATTCCCAGTTTAAATCATGTGTTGGATTCTACTCTATGTTAGTCCTGACATAGACCAACAAGGGTAAGAATATCTTTTTCTTTTTTTTATAACTTATGTGTTTGTGAAATATTAAAAAAATACTATTATCTCTCAAGGGGAAAAAACCCTCCAAATTATTATCTTACCACCAGCAGTTCCTGGCCATGTAAAGTCTGCTGAAGCCTCCTTCCCAAGTCACGGGTAGATTTCCAGCCCCCTAAGTGGAGTCACATGCTCTGCCTTTGTTTGGAGGTCAAGTATCCAGATAATGCAGGATGATCGCAGACTTTCTTAACTCATCTCAGATAAAATAGCTGTAGTACTTTATGAAACAACTTAAATAATTTCCCTTTCTTATTTCTTCTGACATTTTATATGGAATTTTACTATTTGTATATGACATGGTGTCTAGAGATCTGAAGCTTGGGAAGTATCATGGATGCAGAGATGAGACAGACTGCAGAGAAGCCTTTTTGGGAATAATCCTCCAAACTTTCACATACTTCACAGCAGTAAAAAATCTGGATAACTTAAGATAGAGCATGCAACTATTTTGATCTTAACTATAACACTAAGTGAATCAAACTTGGATTGGATTTTCCTTTATAAAACTGAACAGAGAAGGATGTTTTCAAAGCCCTTCTCCCTTGATGCACAAAATATTGTGTATCACAATTTTTTTTTGTATGTTATAACTCCTTTACTTTTTATATCACTTTTCAAAAACATTTAGCCTGGAGAAGAATGAAATGTGACAATAAGCTGCCTAAGTCAGTTGTCTCTTAACATGAACTGGAAGGAAGTTCACTCCAGTTCTTGTGTCTGGGAGAGACACTATACTGGTGAGCATCTGAAATCAATTGGTAGGAAAATATAAGAATCAAAAAAGGAGGGTTTTATATCAGAAAACTCATTCTATCTGAAGGAGAAATAACCTCAAAGAATTAATGAGAAATCCTATCTATATAGGCTAAAATATATAGAATTGGATAGAATGAGTAAAAATGTAGGTAACTTTCAACCTCTACTAACTATGCCCCAAATTGTTACTCATTATGGATACATTATGTTTGCGATGTCAACTTATGTCCCAGCAGCAAATATACCACACTCCCAACAAATAATTAATAGAAAGTATCCCCTGACACTAAGGCTCAATACTTTTACATCTCTTATATCATTATATCATGATCATCAGCATGATGATCATCATTAGTATTAGAAGGAGTAGAGCTGATGGTAGTCGTTGTCTTGTGTTATTGCTGTGATACAAAACTGTGCTTTATATAGAAGTATGAAAGTCATGTTGGTGCCATCTAACATGTGCTATTCTAAAAGACAGACAAAAATATAGAAATGTTTTGCCATTATCTGTGCATGAGCTAGTTGTGGGGGCATGAAAAGTTGGCTTATAAAAGTTTCATACCCATCAGCCCTGTGCTGTTTACTCCCAATTGGTACATATTCTCTAGTATTAATCCTGTTTCTCTCTCAGTAACTCTTTCAGACTTGAATACCAGAGGAGGAGGGAAGGAGATAGGAAAGCACAAAATGATAGGGAGTCATAAGTTGACAGAGAAAGAGGAGGAGGAGTGAGAATAGAAGGGGATGCTCTCTGGAGCAATTGGCATTTGTCCAGAAATGGTGGAAAAAAGGAATTGGAACTAAAATAACCATAAGAAGAACCGGGCATAAGCTGTCCGTTGGTCTTACACAGATAAAACTGACAGTTTAGAAGAACTTCAGAAACAGGGAAAACCAAGTGCCTCGAAAGGCTGCTTCAGTCTCCCTACAGTTTTTTTTCACTGGGGCTCAGAGAAGGCTTTTTTGGTATGTTTCTTGTTTATGTTTTTTTATTTTTCCACACATGACTGGTGAACAGCTTTTCCCAGCACACAGAAGAGGATTGAGCAGACTGTTTTTGTGACTTCAGGAAAGAGTTTAGCTTTGTGGTCTGAAAACAGGAAGTCCAGGTTCTAAATGGAGCGCTGTTGTTGATATGGTACCAGGAGCCCTGGGTTCCAGACCAGACATCAGATTCTTCATCTGAGCATTAGAAGGTTGGATTTGCTGATACATCTAATCCTAAAATTCCATGATTCTAATTTATTGAGCTATGTGCTGAAGTCAGACATCAGCGTATTTGAGTTTCTCCAATAACAAAGACAATGATAATAAATTGCATGGGCACTTTGAAAAGTACAGAGTATAAAATCTAGGAATTCAGATGAAAGATTATGTGAGGACCCCTTTTGTTTCTCCTGTATCAGCATATCTTAAACTGTAACTAGTCAAGCCATCAGTGTTAAAATTAAGACACCGAGAAGGCCTTAAATACCACAGATCAAACATAAAAAGTTGGGGGAGAAAAAGAACTTAACCAAATGCTTCAGTGTACAAGTTTATTAGTTTTTCTTGGTTTAAATTCATACATTAGCATTCCATAACCCCAAGGAAAAAAGTATGTTTTGTTTTGGAAGTTGGTGTGCAGTAACATCTTGTGAATTCATAGATTTTCTGAGCATGCCAGAGGTTTCTAAGCTTCTAATAAAATCCATCAGAAAAGTAGTAGCAGAGAGCTAGGTTAAATTTTTGTTACCACCCAAGTAGAAATCACAATATTTAAGTCCAACAATATTATTCTATCATGCTAGTTTCTTTGTGGCCTTTTTCACTCTAATATGCTGTACATGTACATTTTATAAACAATAGTAGATGGGTAATTCAAATTGTGTAATTCAATATAATGGTAATCTCATTTCTTAAATGTTTATAAAATTCCAGTTGTTAAATTATAATATTTTTTATAAATTTATTTTTTATTGGTGTTCAATTTGCCAACATATAGAATAACACCCAGTGCTCATCCTGTCAAGTGCCCACCTCAGTGCCCATCACCCAGTCACCCCCACCACCTGCCCACCTCCCTTTCCACCACCCCTAGTTCGTTTCCCAGAGTTAGGAGTCTTTCATGTTCTGTCTCCCTTTCTGATATTTCCCACTCATTTTTTCTCCTTTCCCCTTTATTCCCTGTCACTATTTTTTATATTCCCCAAATGAATGAGACCATATAATGTTTGTCCTTCTCCGATTGACTTATTTCACTCAGCATAATACCCTCCAGTTCCATCCACGTCGAAGCAAATGGTGGGTATTTGTCGTTTCTAATGGCTGAGTAATATTCCATTGTATACATAGACCACATCTTCTTTATCCATCCATCTTTTGAGGGACACGAGGCTCCTTCCACAGTTTGGCTATTGTGGACATTGCTGCTAGAAACATCGAGGTGCAGGTGTCCCGGCGTTTCATTGCATCTGTATCTTTGGGGTAAATCCCCAGCAGTGCAATTGCTGGGTCGTAGGGCAGATCTATTTTTAACTCCTTGAGGAACCTCCACACAGTTTTCCAGAGTGGCTGCACCAGTTCACATTCCCACCAACAGTGCAGGAAGGTTCCTCTTTCTCCACATCCTCTCCGACATTTGTGGTTTCCTGCTTTGTTAATTTTCACCATTCTCACTGGTGTGAGGTGGGATCTCATTGTGGTTTTGATTTGTATTTCCCTGATGGCAAGTGATGCGGAGCATTTCCTCATGTGCTTGTTGGCCATGTCTGTCTTCCTCTGTGAGATTTCTGTTAATGTCTTTTGCCCATTTCATGATTCGATTGTTTGTTTCATTGCTGTTGAGTTTAATAAGTTCATTATAGATCTTGGAAACTAGCCCTTTATCTGATGCGTCATTTGCAAATATAAATGATAATATTTTAATAGTAAGTTTTTGAAAACTTTATAAAACAGCCATAGGACTCAAATCAAGGCAAAGAGATATTAAACAGGAAATTATAGAATCTTAAATGGATTTCAAAATCCACTTTTTACTGTAAAAAAAGTTATTTATGACCCTATTATCAATTGTAGTCTTTTCAGGCATTATTCAGAATCACAGTGTGGACTATTATTCTTTTATGTAATATGTATATATGTATGTTACATTTTGCAATAAAGCATATTTTACGGACCATTATTCAATCCGCAAAGGCCAACAGGCAGAAGGGACTGATACAAATACAGAGAAAATCTCTTGGCCTCAGGCTTCTAAGTAAATCAACAGGACCATGCTAGAACAAGTCTGTTTCAGTTAACTCCCCTGCACTGCTTTTGCCCAGTCCACCAGAATTGCAGCTGCCAAGGTATCAGGGGGAAAGCGTTTTTAAAAAGATCTTTTGTCTTACTACAATTATGTGTAAGTGAATATTTTTACAAACTGAATTAGATTCACTGATCTAACTCTAATTTTGATAGGATCAAAATTTCACATTAAATATGTAGAACTACCTATGCACACATAAGTCATTTGATCAAGTTTCAGAACATTAATGTCTGAAATGAGTGCAAAAAAAAAGAATGTTTCCTTTTGGAGGAACTTAAGTCCAGTGTTTGTTCATAAGACTATGCATCCAAGTAAGCTTTGAAAAAGGAGCTGATTGAATTTTCAAAGATCACATGTCTCAAGGAAATGCAATTTTCCATTTGGTTTCTAATACTCAGAGTAATAGGGCTCCACAATATGAAAGGTAGAAGGAAAGTATACTCAAGAATCAAAATATTTGGACATTTTAATGTGAGATTCTTTTTTTTTTTTTTAATTTTTTTTTAATTTTTTTTAAATTTTTTTTTAATTTTTTTTTTTTTTAATGTGAGATTCTAAATATTAATTTAACTACAAAAGCCACTAGTGGTGGCTAGTAGTAGTGTAATGAGGACACTACAGAGGAAGAATATTGGTTAACAATTATTTATTATTTCTAGTAGATGAAAATTTGTGGGCTTTTTGTGGAAATTAATTTGGTTATGGGCCAGACCCTTAGCTTATATGTCTATGTCAATTTATAATTAAGGTATTTGACTGTTCATAAATAATCACCGATTCTTGAAATAGTAGCAAAATATGATATATCAAATCTATAAAGTCTTTAAAGAATAAAGGAAAAATGCTGGATCACTATAAATGACATCAACAGGAAAGTATGTCTAGCAATATTATTTTCAATAGATGATCTAATGCCACAAAGACAACCTTTAATCCATCAAGGCAAGGATATGTATCCTGAATAAGTTATATCATTTATCAGGCATCCAGATTAAATACAGTGTTAAGACCCTGCAGAGGGGTTTGCAATAAAGGGCAGGGAACAGCTGAACTTGGATTCTATGTGCTCAGTTGACTTTGTTCTTCACTCTGAAAGTTTAAGTAATGAAAGTGTTTATACATTAGATTCCCCTCATGAATGGTTTGCAACTCCTGCTCTCGTTACATCATAAATTTAACTATTAGAAGGGAAGGGAAGAAAATCTTAGAGATTTTAGATATGTCTTTTGTTGTTTGTTTGTTTATGCAAAATATGTTGACTTAACATATTCCCCTGTCTAGTGCTTGGCTAGTAAATACTTAACAACTGGTTCTCTGGGGGAGAAATGCCTTGGTTTCTAGAGTTTGCCAATTTCAATGGTTTAAATACACTCACCATAGCTGATTTCAATCTACTGTCAAGAAGGCACTGAATGCAGAATTAGGAAAATATGTGCAGTAATACATTATATAGTATTTCCACCATACACATACACATGCAAACAGATATAAGTAACATCAGGAACACAGATAATAGCAAAACATAGTAAAAAGACCGAGAAAGTGATATTTTGAGTATTCCTTTGATTTTAAATACTTTATCTAATTATTAAATTTATATAATTTAATTTTAATTAGGGCTGTGTTTACTGAAGTTAACCACTGGCTCACAGAATTCTTGCAAATTTACCAGTCAATTCTTGTGAGCCAGTAGAAGCTTGCCCTAGTGCTGACTTATCATCTAGTACTTCTGGCCCCAGGGGTCTTTAATACTTTCAGATGGCCACTCACTATGTTGTGCTTACATGCAACAAGGTAAAGAAAGCATCTTTGGCACAGCTAGTACTTCTGGCCCCAGGGGTCTTTAATACTTTCAGATGGCCACTCACTATGTTGTGCTTACATGCAACAAGGTAAAGAAAGCATCTTTGGCACAGCATTTGCAGAGAAAAGTCATGATATTCATTCTCATTGGCCTGGATTAGGTCTTGTACTTGTTTCTGAATCAATCACAAAGCCGATCAATTCCAGTCAAACACAACCCAGAAGACTACTGTAAATCACAGGGGCCAGCAGGATGGAATCTACTTAAGTCATATGGCTATTTCAGAAATGTTGGTGGAATCAGCTAATATTGGAGGACCATTAGGAAGAGGGAAATGAAATAAAAACATTTTCTCAAATATCTGTCTAGAGTCACAGAATTAAACTTACACCATAGCTTGGAATTTAGAAGATATTGAAATTAACATAATAATGTGCTATTCCTTTTCTAATATCTCTATTTTCATTTAACCCTTTGTAATGACTCAAATTAGTATCAGAAATGGGGAGGAAGAAAAAGTTGCTTTTCTGTTATGGTTTCTTTATGGAAAAACTTTGTAGCTTTAACTGTAAGGAGAAAGATTCCATAACTATAAAGATTGCTAACTGGGCATTTTCTAGTGGATGCCTGCTTTGGGACATTTTCCATTTCCTGAAAATTTCATACTAGAAAGGTTTTTCAGGAAAAACCTAATTAAAAAAAAAAAAAAACATTTGTAGGTGCACCTGGGTGGCTCAATGGTTGAGCATCTGCCTTCAGCTCAGGTTATTGATCCTGGGATCCTGAGATTGAATTCCACATCGGGCTCCCCACAGGAAGCCAGCTGCTCCCTCTTCCTGTGTCTCTGCCTCTCTCTGTCTCTCATGAATAAATAAATAAAATCTTTAAAAAACTTATTTGTAATATATAATTACATTCTATCAAATATATATTTCTAGAAAAAGTTAAATGGAAAAAATCTGTAGATTTTTTTTTGTGTGTTACTATTTCATTCTCTCTCTCTCTCTCATTGCTAACTAAATTGTTTTGAAAAGCATTTAAAAAAGGAGATTCCCCCCTCCTATAACTGCACTAAGTAGAAGGAATACTGTTTCTTCTATCCTTTGTGATCTAAAGGGAACTTGCTATTTTGATTATAGAATAAAAAAGTTGAGAGAGCCCACTCTGTCATTGTCTCTATAATATTGAGGTATATATTCACAGATATGCTGAAAAATAACCTAGCTTCTTCTTCCATGTTCCAAGCACACAGTAACAAAGATTCCAAACACTTGCAAATAACTGAAGGTGAATATTCCCTGTAGAGCTCAGCAGGGCTGGCAAGCAAATCCCAGGGAACTATTATAAAACGAGGGCCCTTTGCTTTGCTCTGTTCCTCCTATTCCTTTTCAGTAGGCAATCTGTGCCATCCCTGGAGATTGTAGAGCATAGCTTCTTCTTCTTTTTTTCATACTAGAGAGCAGACAAAGCTGCTTTGCATTGCATTAGGAGGGGCTATGAATATTTTTAATTAAATTTTTAAAATAATACATTTGATTTTTTAGAGCAGTTTTAGGTTTACAGAAAAACCAAGGAGAAAGTATGGAGTGTTCCCATATACCCCTTCTCCTCCCAACACACAGTTTCCCCTATTATTAACATCTTGCCATAGTGTGATATACTTGTTATGGTTGATGAACAAATATTGATACACTATTCAAGGCTAAAGTCAGGGGTACCTGAGTGGCTCAGTTGGTTAAATGTCCAACTCGGTTTCAGCTGGGGTCATGATCTCAGGGTCCTGGGAATGGAGACCCTCATCGGGTTCTTTGCTCAGTGCAGAGTCCACTGGAGATTGTCTCCCCCTCACTCTGCTCCTCCCCTGCTTGCACATGCTCTCTCTCAAATAAATAAATAAAATCTTAAAAAAACAAAAACAAAAACAAGCACTGTAGTCCATAGTTTACACTAGGGATCACTCTATGTAGTGATCTTTGGACTTTCATGAATGCATAATGTCATGTATCTGCCATTATAGTATCATACAGAACAGGCTCACTGTCCTAAAAATCCCTTGTACTCTATCTGTTTATCCTCATTCCCCACCCCACAACTCCCTGGCACCACTTTTACTGTCTTTTGGACTTTTGCCTTTTCCAGAATGTCATGTAGTTGGAATGACATTAGCATGTAGCCTTTACAGACTGGCTTTTTTCATTTAGCAGTTTACACTTAAGTATTATTCATGTCTTTTTATGGCTTCGTAGCCTTTTTTTTTTTTGAGTTAATTGTAGTTCATATGTAATTGTAAGAAATAATACATAGCTGTCCCATCATGTACATTTTCCTGATTTCCCCCAAGGTAATGTCTTACAAAGCTATACTACACTATCAGAACCAGAATATTGTCACTAATACAGTCAAGAGACTCCTGCCAATCACTATTCTGCTCAGTATATATTTTTTCATTTCAAGAATATGTATATATATATATATATACATACACACACACATATATATACACATATACACATATAGCCTTTATATATACATATAGCCTTATACATATAGCCATATATATATATACACATATTGTGTGTGTGTGTGTGTGTGTGTATATATATATATATATATATAGTGTGTGTGTGTGTGTGTGTGTGTAACCTTTGGGAATGGCTTTCTTCACTCAGTGGAATTCTCTGGAGATAGATCCGGATGATGTATGTTTCAATAGTTTTGATACTTTTTATTGCTGAGTACCATGATATGGATGGACCACAGTATTTTTAACCATTTACCCATTGAAGAATGTCTGGATTTTTTTTTTTAAGATTTAAAAAAAATTTTTTAAATTTATTTATTAATGAAAGAGAGAGAGAGCGTGAGCAAGCGCATGGCAGAGACACAGGCAGAGGGAGAAACAGGCTTCATGCAGGGAGCCTGACGTGGGACTTGATCCTGGGGCTCCAGGATCACGCCCTGGGCTAAAGGTGGCACTAAACCGCTGAGCCACCCAGGCTGCCCTTGTTTTGTTTTCAATTAAGAAAACATGCTATGAACATTTGTACATAGCTTTTTGCGTGAACGTAAGCTTTCATTTTACTAGGATAAATGCCCAGTATTCCTGTTAGTTCTATGGTAGGTTTTTAACGGAAACTACTAAATTACTTTCTAGAGTGGCTTTACCATTCTAATTTCCAACAGCACATATGAGTGATTATGAACTGGGTGCTAATTCTTGACATGTTTGGTAGACTTCTCCAGTGAAATTCTCTAAATTTGAAGATTTCTTTTTTGGGAGATTTTAAAATTGTAAATTTGATTGCTTTATAGTTTAAGATTAGTCAATTATCTATTTGAAATGTGATACTTTGTGCTTTTCAAAAATTGGTCAGTTTTTTTAAGTTTTCAAATTTATGTGAATTTATGTATAAAGTTGTTCATAGTATTCTCTTATTTTTCATTTGCTATCTACAGTATCTGTAGTTCCTGTAGTTCCTTCTTTTGTTCCTAACATTGGTAATTTGTATCTTTTACATTTTTGTCTGTGTCAGTCTAGCTAGGGACTTGTCAATTTTATTGATCTTTCAAAATCTAACTCCATGCTTAACTGGTTTTTAATTTCTGCTGCTATTTTTATTATTTCTTTCCTTCTGCTTGCTTTGGGTTGATTGTACTCTTCTTTTTCTAAGTTGTTTTGTTTTTTGGTTTTTTTTTGATAGAAAGAATGCATGTGCACATGTGTGCAAACTGGTGGGGGTGTGGGTGGAGGGTGAGGGGTAGAGGAAGAAGGAGAGAATCTTAAGCAGACTTCCTGCTCAGTGTGGAGCCCTTTGTGGGGCTTGATCTTAGGACCCTGGGATCATGACCTGAGCAGAAATCAAGAATGGGACAATTAACTGACTGAGTACCTAGTTGCCCCCTTTTTCTAGGTTTGTAAGGTGGAAGCTTAGATTATTCATTTGAGACTTTTTCTTTCTTTTTTTTTTAATGTATGCATTTAGTGCTACAAATGTCTTGCTCAGCACTGTATTAACTGTGTCCCATGAATTTTGATATGCTCTATTTTTATTTTCATTTAGATCAATGAATTTTTTATTATTTATTTATTTATTTATTTATTTATTTATTTATTTATTATTTATTTATTTTCAGATCAATGAATTTTTAAAATTTCCCTTGATACTTCCTCTTTGACCCATGGATTATTTAGAAATATATTGTTTAGTTTCAAAATGTTTAGAGATTTTCCTATTATCTTTCTGTTCTTGGTTTCTAATGTGATTCCATTGTAACCAGAAAGCATATTCTGTACAATTTTAACTCTTAAATTTGTTGAGGTTTATTTTACTCATGACCAGAGCCAAAATAAAAAGTCAGACATTTATCCATCTGAGTCAACCAGGTGGCCATCACCCTGTTACTTTCAACTTGCCTATATTGTTCAACTCACTTATTTGAAGTGAGTATCTTGTAGATACCATATAGATGGGTCACATTTTTAAATATAGTCTGCAGTCTTTGTCCTTTAATTGATATATTTAGAGCATGTATATTTAATGTGATTATTGATGTGTTAGGGCTTAACTATTTTATTTGTTTTCTGTTTGTTGTGTCTGTTTTTCATTTCTGTTTTCTTTTTCCCATTTTTCTATGGATTACTTGAACATTTTTAAGACTTCCATTTCTATTTATCTATAGTAATTTCAAGTCCATCTGTAATAACTTTTTTAGTAGTTGCTGTAAGGATTACATTACATATACATAACTTATCAAGGTCTACTAATATTGTCACTTTATCAATTCAAGTGAAGTATAGAAAACTTACCTACTTTCATGTCCCTTTATTCTCTTCTGTTAATAATATAATTATCTTAACTATTTCTTCTACATTCATTTATAATTATGTCAGAGACTGTTACAATTTTTGCTTCTAACAGCAAACATAGTTTAGAAAACTCAAGAGGAGAAGGGAAGGTTATTGTATTTACCCACACTGTTGCTTACTCTATTCTTTCCTTGCTCCGTATTTTATTGTTTCCCTTCTGTTTAAAGAACTTCCCTTAAAAAAAAAAAAAAAAAAAAAAAAAAAGAACTTCCCTTAGTTGTTTGCTATGATCTGAGTGTTTATGTCCCTGCCAAATTCATATACTGCAACCCTAATGCCCCTTGTGGTGGTATTAAGATATAGAATCTTTGGAGGTGATTAGGTCATGACAGTGGGGTCCTCATGAAAGCGCATTAATGCCCTTATAAAAGAAGTCCAAGAGAGCTACCTTGTCCCTTCCACCATGTGACAACAAAGTAAGAAATCAGCAATCTGGAATCTGGAAGAGGGCTTTCACCAGAACCCCAATTATGCTGGCACCTAGATCCCAGACTTCCAGTCTCCAGAACTGTGAGAAATTTCTGTTGTTTAGAAGCTACCGATCTTTGGTATTTTTTTATAGCTGCCTGACCATTGTCTTAGGATAGGTTTCCAGGAAACAAATTCTCCTAGTTTCCCTTTATTTGAAAATATTTCAAATTCTCCCATTTCTAAAGGATATTTTGACTGGATATCAGATTCTGGGTTGACAGTTTTTTTTTCCTTTTTCTTTCAGTAACTTTGTGCCACTTTTTCCTGATTTTCATGGTTTCTAGTGAGAAATTCACTATCATTTTCATTTCTTTTTCTCCCTATAGGTAAGCTGTCATTTTTCTCTGGCTGCTTTCAAGGTTTCTCATCTTTAATTTTTAGGAGTTTTTAATATGTCTTGTGACATTCTATCGATTTATCTTGTACAAGACACTTAGCTTCTTGAATCTGTAGATTTCTCTTTCTTGCCTGATTTGAGGAGTTTTTAACCATTATTTCTTTGAGTACTTTTCTAGACTCACTTGCTTCTACTCTCCTGGACCTTCAGTGACATAAATGCTGTGTCTTTTGTTCTAGTCCTACTATTCCCTAAGCCTTTCTTCATTTTTTTTCAGTTTATTTTTTTCTCAGTTGTTCTTATTGGGTGATTTCTATTAGTTTATCTCCCAGTTCACATATTTCTTTTTCCCTTTCTCCCCTCTATTCTGCTAGTGACTCCATCCACAGAACTTTTATTTTGGTTATATATTTTCAGTTCTAAAGTTTCCATTGGGTCTTTATATCTTTTATTTCCCTGCCATAACTTTTTCTTTGCTGAAGATTTCTATGTTTTCATTTGTTTCTAGGAGCTTTGTAATTGCTACTTGAAGCATTTTTATCGTGGCTGCTTTAAAATCTTAATTGTATAATTTTAATATTTCAGTCATCTCATATTGGCATCTTTTTTCATTTGGTTTGAGATCTTCCTGGTTCCTGGTATGAAAAAATTCTTTACTGGAGCTTGGAAATTTTCATATTCTGCTCTAAGACTCTTGCTCTTATTTAAGCCTTCTTTTTCATCTATCCTAGTCTGACACTGCTTCAGCAGGAGGCAGGGAAAGAGTGCCACCTCATCACTGTCAGGTGGAAGTAGAAGTGCAAGTTCTTCACTTGGCTTCCACTAGAACTTGAGGGGAAGAGTTCTTAATTACTGACAGAAGGGGGTGGTAGTTTGAAATCACCACGTGGTCTTCACTAACACTGCAGGGAGGGAAGGTTGTTACTGGCTGACAGGGATGAAAGTCCCAGCTTCCTTGGCTTTTCTGATACCATCCCTGTGGGAATTTGGGGGCACCTTGTTACAGCCTCAGAAGGGTAAAATTCTGGGGTCCTCACTTAGGCTTTGTTGATATGGATAGGACCCATGCTTTTTCTTTGGTATTTTGCTGAAGTAGCATGGCTATTGTCCAAAAGTTTTCTGTTTTTCTAGGCTGCTCTTTTCCTAGTCTTTTGGCTAATGGTCAGTCTTTTGTTAGGGTGGGTTTTTTTGTTTTTTGTTTTTTGTTTTTGTCTGCCCTTGTTGGCGTGCCTGAGCTGCTAGCATCTTAGCACCAAGTCTGGGATTTATAAAGTTAAAAGAAAACCTAGAGAATTCACTTCCATGTTATTCCTTGAGTCCTGAGGTTCCTAGCTAGTTGCCTTTTTCTCTTTACCTTCCAGAGTCTTCTTATGTTTGTTTTATACATATCATCCAGGACTTATAATTGTGTTTAGTAGAAGTACAGGGAAAAGATATCTACTCTATTTTCCCAGAAGCAGAAGTCTTGATATTAGTGGAGGTCCTCTCCATGTAACATCAAAATATGAAAACAAATAGTTTTTTCCCAAAGAGAAATAAGAAGAAAATTCAAGTAATTCTGTTATTTCATCCCTAATACCTCCAAAAACCTAATTATTAGGGTTAACTTGTCACATCATCAAAGAATATTGCCTCAATCAATCTGAATAATTATTTATTTTACTAAAGGCCCAATTTTTTTTCCTGTGTATTTACTAGCAGTCTACAGTGGCAAGAGATTCTGTGGGTTACACAGAAATATATTCCTGATTAAGGGAGAAAATAGAGAGCTTCATTCTTTTCAATTTAAAATAAGTCCTTTAAAAAAAAATAAAAAAAATAAATAAATAAAAAATAAAAAAAGTCCTTTAGTACTAGAAACAGAAAATAAGAGTCATTTGCTGGATATCTCCTATATTTAATGCATGGGAGACACAAATGCTAAAACATGAGAAAGAAATGCAAACCATTAAATAAGTAAAATGGAATCAAGTAATTGTGATTCAGTGCTATGGGAATACGAAAAAGGCATGAATAATTATGAATCGAGATTTAGTGAAGGGATTCACAGAAATAGCACTTAAGCTGGATTGAGAAGGACTTGTTCATTCAATATTTACCACCTGCCTACTATATACTGGGCTCCTTGGTGGTAGCTGCAGAATGAATGGTATTTTGACAGAGACAGGGAAATGGACTGGCCTGGACGGAGGGTAGGTACTTGAGTAATAGAGATAGCTCAAACACACATAAAAATGTAGGGTGCCAAACAGAACATATTAAAACAGTTATAGGGATCCCTGGGTGGCGCAGCGGTTTAGCGCATGCCTTTGGCCCAGGGCACGATCCTGGAGACCCGGAATCGAATCCCACATCGGGCTCCCGGTGCATGGAGCCTGCTTCTCCCTCTGCCTATGTCTCTGCCTCTCTCTCTCTCTATCTCTGTGTGACTATCATAAATAAATAAAAATTAAAAAATAAAATAAAATAAAACAGTTATGAGCTGTGCTGTTTGAAAATTCATTAAATTTGGAAACACTAAATTACACTAATAGCCTTATTAGCTAATTTTCATTCGCTCTTTTTACATGCCAGGTATCATAGCTAAGTGATTTATATATGTAACATTTTATTTAATTTTCATATCAAGCATATTCAGTAGGAATTATCCACTTTGTAAATATGAGAAGCCTCAGGCTTAGAAAAATAAGTATCATATCTATAATCATACAGTTAGAAAGTAAGGAAGCTAGGATTCAACCCAGTCTGAGTAAAGAGTCTCTATCTACCTACTACACTAGAATATAGCAGGCAATAAATTATGGAATTTAGCTACGCATTTAAAAATGCTTACCTTGGGGTTTCATGCACATGAATGTTGTTTTACAGATGTAGATGGCATGCACCTGGGCAAAAAAGTCAGCATCCCCAGAGATATCATGTTGGAAGAGTTATCCCATCTCAGTAACCGTGGCGCCAGACTATTTAAGATGCGACAAAGAAGATCTGATAAGTACACATTTGAAAATTTCCAGTATGAATCTAAAGCACAAATTAATGTAGGTATAAGTTGACTATGTGGTATCTAAATAAATGGGTAGCATTTCTAAGTGTATATGTGTCACTACATTCCCAAACAAGTATTCTACATATTTATTTAACATATTTTTTCTGTTAATTCTGTTAGACTTTTCTTTCACGATAATAAATAGTTTAGATGAATAAACAAAAGAAGTATTATATATGTTATGAGTATCTTTTTAGTTCAGTAGGGACATTGCAAACCCATAAATTTGGCACTGAAAAGCTGGTCTGCTCTGCTAAGAGGAGGGGGAGGGAATGGAGATTGGTGGAACTAAAAGTTTCCATGGTCTTATCTTTACTAGTTAAATGTTTGGGGTGAAACACTTCCAAAGCACACAGCACTCCACAAAGTAAGCATAAGCATTTTATTGGCTGAGTACATCCTGGCACTGAAATGTGCCTGAGATCTACATAGCTGAGCTTCTCTCACTCAAGGCATTTATTCCACATCGTGTAGGGAAGTCTGATTCCTATTAACAACAAAACCAAGGTGGACAAAACTCTTTAGACAAAAGTTTTTCTCAGCTCCAAATTAATAAACAAATGAACAAATTAATTACATTATAGTTTACAAATTGCATTAATACGATATTCTTTTAAACTGTCATGTAGAGAGATTGTAGAGGAAGAAGTTCATAGTAGGAAAACAACTAGCTTTGGGGAATTGGCTTTAAAAATAAAATACCAGGCATGAAGAATCAAAAAGGAATAAAGCATTGATTCTAAATTTGAAGAGGTGGTGGTGACTACAATAAATTATGGCTTTATTTACTGAGGGTTTCTTTCTATAGCTATGGGAAGTCTGTAAGATTATTTGTGAATTTAAACTCAAACATTTGCCAGCTGCCATCACTACTATGTTGTTTTAAGTGGACATCTCACTTCTTTACAACAAACAGACTAGCTTCTCTGAGATCTCTCATCACAATTACTAAAATACATTACAGAACTAACATCCACACCCACAAACACTGTTAGTCATTCAAAATATCTGTTTTTCTGGTTAACAATAAATACAAGGGAAAAAAAAAAACAATAAATACAAGGGGATAACTTAAATAATTTCTTTTTCACACTAATAAGCATCCTTCAACATCCATAGATAAAGTCTAGTTATAAATATGAATTCAGTTAGACATCAAATCTTACTGAAATATAGTATTTATATTTGTGAGGGATGATTTTTCACTTCAAGTCATGGATAAATATGTTATATTACCCTATAATTATGTCTAATATCTACTTATCAAAATGTCTGTAGCTAATATGGTATAAGCCTAAAATAATCCCTATCCCGGCTGATAGAGTCTAATTATATAATCATACTCTTTTAATAATGACAACAGAGGAGCAGCTTTAAGGAGTAGTATAGAATAAGGTGGCTTAAGGAAATTCTTTGAGAAGTCATCTTCAAGTCTAGACTTCTGAATAAATGAATAAATCCAGTTTTCATAACTTATACTTACATCTCTAATCTGCACTTTAACTACAATTCTGGGGGAAGGCACAATGAGTTTTTAAATATCCTTATGAACACAACATATTCCGTCATCACCAGTATCTCATGCTATTGACAATAACCTGTGGCCAAATGTTCTGATTAAACAAAGAATGTGAGAATATGCCTTCGATATTGCTAGAAGGTTGAACACTAAATAGATAAAATAGTCCAAAATAGGCATATTGAAATAAACAATTAAATGCGGATAAGCAACTCAGAGCAATAAACAATAATAATGTATGCAATGAACAAGTATGGCATTAAGTTACATAACATACTCTAAAATCTGATGAAATCTACTCTCTAGAAATGAGGAAAGTAGTGTTCAAGGAAGTATATTGGTTTGTCTTAAGCAACACATAATGAGGAAGACTGAAATCCAGATCTCAGAATTCTAGAATTCTTGGCACTGACACTTACCATGGTGTAATTAAAGGAAACTGGGCTGGAAACCAGGATAGTCATGCAATTTTGAGTCAATTTAAAAGTTTCTTTGGTTTCATGGACCTCTTTTTATATTTAGAAAATAAGGAAATGGACTCAAATGTTCTCTAAAGTGCCTTCTTTAACAATTTTTGTTTAATTCTAAAAATGACCTCAAATGATCATTGAGGAAAATAGTGAGTCACATTATATAATAATATTATTTGCTTTATCAAGGCACTAGATTACAACTTGGAGCAAGTCTTATTAATAGGATAGGATTTTTAAAAACAATGTTAGGTTCAGGTCTATTTCCATTCATTTATTTATACTTTTGACAAATATTTATTGGGTGCCTACTGTGTTCTAGATACAATACTGGTTGCTCAAAGATAAATAAATACAGCTTTTGTGTAGTGAAGGAGAAACAAAATAACATTGAAAGATAGAAAAAAGTATTACTTATAGTCTACTTCTTGAATCATCTTAAAATGATTTATGTCATATTTTCCTAATTTATTGACTACATTTTTTGAAATGAGCTTTTTCTGCTTCCCTCAAAATAATTATTTAACTCTATATACATTTCTTATTTTATTAAAATGTTTAGGACATCATTAGATGAAAATATAGGCAACTCCCTGGTAATTTAATGCCATTTTTTGAAATATTATCATTTTAAAAATTAAAAAAATAAGGGCAGCTTTGGTCTTACTCCACTGCTGAGAAACTGGCAAATTCAAGCCACACAAACCTTATGACATAAATAATAACAGGAAATGTGCTTTCTTAAATTAAGATACATTTCTTCATTTCCACACAAGCTAATTTTGAAGCCCTAGTTCATGAATTGATTACATTCTTTTTTTAAAATCTTTTTTTAAAGTAGGCTCCATGCCCAGCATGGAGCCCAATGCAGGGCTTGAACTCATGACTCTGAGATCACGACCTGGGCTGAGATCTAGAGTTGGATGCTTAACTGACTGAGCCACACAGGTGCCCTTAAGTGATGAAATTCTTACATCAATGGGCAAAAAATAAAATGGATGAAGAAAATGAGCATTAAAAAAATAATAAAATAGAAGATAATTATCATCTTATAGATAAAATAGAAGATATATCATCTTATAGATAAAATAGAAGATAATTATCATGAATCATGATTCATGATAATTAAAATTATCATCTATAAATCATTATAAAATGATATTGAGGAAGTAATCCACATTTTATAATAAAGACTACATATGTATCTATGTAACTATGGGCTTTTTGAAATCCTTTGAAATCTAAATAATACTGGGAAAAGGGAAAGTATACTATAAAAAGTAATTCTAAAATAGTACTAAATTAAATATACTGAGTTCTCAAAATATATTTATTTTGTGCAAAAAATAACTTCTACTATGTATTTGGCACAAATTTTAGAACAGGGTTTTTAGAAAATCCTTTTATTTCTATTGATATTTCAATAGAAATCATGTAATAGACATTATCCATGTGTTTATAACTTCTATGGTTATTACCTATAAGATGCTGCTCTAGTTTTATTTTGTTTAGGGTCAACCTAACTGAAATTAAAAGGAAATACATTCTCATTTATATTTCAACTTTCTCTGAAGGGAATCACACATGATGGAACTCTGTAATTTAAGGCTTATGTCATAACTAAAGTAAGCTGCTCCCCAACTATTATTAGGTTTTGTTTGTATACTTAACGATGACAATAGAGGTACTGGGTGTCTCCTGATAATTAATGACTAGCTAGAAGCAGTTGCTTGTCCTGGTCCCCAATTCCCAGGGAAAAGTCTCCAAAGAAAGTCAGTAATACAAATCTTAAATTACCATAGACAGGATGATTTGTAAGTTTAGGTGCAATGTATTTCATGGACGCATTTCAGGAACTTAGAAAAAGAATTTTTTAAAAATATTTTATTTATTCATTATTCATGAGCAACAGAGAGAGAGAGAGAGAGGCAGAGACACAGGCAGAGGGAGAAGCAGGCTCCATGCCCGACGTGGGACTCGATCCCAGGTCTCCAGGATCATGTCCTGGGCTTCAAGCGGCGCCAAACCGCTGTGCCACTGGGGCTGCCCGAAAAAGAATTTCAAATGCATGATATTCTTATATTTATTTCAACTGGCTTTTTATTTATAACTAATGTTTTAGGCGGTGGTGTCAGTTCAGAGTGAGAAAAGATACAAATCTAGTCAAATAAGTCTAAGACTTAGGATAATGGCTCTTTTCAAAATGCTAAATACTAATGTTTCTGAGTCCAGTAGGAATTGTTCTAAATTTTGAGGAACCTTGGGTGGCTCAGTTCATTAAACATCTGCCTTCTACTCAGGTCATGATCCCAGGGTCCTGTGATCAAGAGCTGAGTCAAGCTCCCTGCTAAGCAAATTATCTGCTTCTCCCTCTCCTCCTGGGCTTGTGCTCTCTGTCACTATCTCTGTCTCTGTCTCTCTGTCTCTGTCTCTCTCTCTCTCAAAGAAACAAATAAAATCTTTAAGAAAAAAAAAAGGAAATTGTACAATATTGCTTGTGGAGTAAAGTGTAAACTCTTCTGCCCAGTAATCAAGACCTTGCGCTCACCTAATAAACATGACCTCTCAGGCTTTTTTGCCCCTTTCTACAAGCCAGCTCACCGTTGCTAACATGTGCCCTAATCATTTCCATAGCAGCTTTCCCCACGGTGCTACAAAGAATAAGCCAAATGTAAAAGGCACCTGGAGAGTGGCTGTGGGTGGGGAAAGCCTGAGAATAAGGATAAACTATCTTTAAGTAATAAAATGTAAAAATTATTTTTCACCATATCATGTTATAAATAAATGCAGAAGTGAAAAAGCATCTGAAAATATTTTGTGTTTATGTCACACAGAGAAAAGTCAAAATTGGTTTTTATTCACTAAATTTTTCTTTCTGAAGTTAAAAAAATTTGATTTTATGTACTTTTTAGATAGATTGGCTTCTTTTTAAAACACACATTTCTCAAAAAAAATAAAATAAAATAAAATAAAATAAAATAAAACACACATTTCTCAATATAATTAAAACAATGCTTTATTATAGAGATAAGGGTTAGTCATGCTTCTGAGGATAACACCTATTACAATGTCTTTTTTCTCCATTAAAATTCAAATTGTTTTAAAAAGTGCTGTATTATCATCATAGAATAAATCCTAAATTATAATAGTAAAACAAATTCACCTATAGCTTGGAAGACAAACATCTCTTTTAAGCATTTGATTTCCTAGAATTCTCAAGTTTTTCCTTTTATACACCTATGCAGCTTCAAGTATAAATATTTTTTATGGGTAGCCTGGGTGGCTCAGTGGTTTAGCACTGCCTTCAGTCCAGGGTATGATCCTGGAGACCCGGGATCAAGTCCCACGTCGGGTTCCCTGCATGGAGCCTGCTTCTCCCTCTGCCTGTGTCTCTATCTCTCTCTTTCTCTCTGTGTCTCTCATGAATAAATAAATAAATAAAATCTTTAAAAATAAATATTTTTTATACACAACTAGTGTCCACATTTCAGATTAAATTTTAAAACAAGGGCAGCCCCGGTGGCTCAGTGGTTTAGCACCGCCTGCAGCCCGGGGTGTGATCCTGAAGACCTGGGATCGAGTCCCACATCAGGCTCCCTGCATGGAGCCTGCTTCTCCCTCTGCCTGTGTCTCTGCCTCTCTCTCCCTCTCTCTCTGAATAAATAAATCTTTTTAAAAATTTTAAACAAGACAAATTAAAGAATATAATTAAATCCCACTATAAACAAAATAGTAATGTAACAATGGCAAAGCCAAATGTTTGGCCAGTATGCTCTATATTATTAGATTAATAAAGAATTAAAAATTTAATAGATTCACCTTTACAGGGACTTTGTGAACAGTACATTAAATAATTGATACAAAGCCCTAGACATAGTGTCTGGTACATAGTAAGGTTCAATGAATTATTATTAACTGGAGTGTCATCATTAAACATATCTTAGGTTAATATCAGTAAAATTTCTCATTCAATAGCTCAATCAACTATGTATAAATTATTGAGGCCCCAAGAAACAAGGAAGTGGCACTGTACTTAAATTCTAGATACAAATCGAGTTTTGCACATATGGTATCTCCTATTAGTGCATCTAATATTTTTGAGTTTTCAGCAGTGTTTACTCTTGGTCACATACAGCACAGCATTGCCATGCAGAATGGGAAACTGGATGGAAGCAACCTCGAAGGTGGCTCACAACAAGCCCCGTCTACTCCTCCCAACACCCCAGATCCGCGGAGTCCCCCAAACCCAGAAAACATCGCACCAGGTAACTTTCTCCTTACAAACAATAAATAAACAATAAATAGAAAGAAATTGTATGCACTTAACTATATCACTCGTGTCATTTGGATTTTTAGTAAATGGCATCTAAATGACATGGCTTTACCCATTTTATATCTATTTTGTGGTTAAGTTCAAGATAAATATAGATATTTAGATCTAAGGAGTCATATAAAACATTTACCATGTTTTTTCAGATGGTTCACTGTATGTGTTGGCAATCATCTTCTTTTTAAAAGTTGAGTCATTTGTAGTTATATTGAAATTCTATTTGTATAGGACTACCATTTGTGAAGTGCTGTGATGTAGATGGTCTTTAATTTCAAAAATAACTCTAATATATTTATTACAATCCTCATTTTATGAATTAAGAAACTGAGGTCATAAATGGCAATAAACTTATATTGACTGATCAAGAATTAAATCCAGATACCAAATTTACAGATGCCTCACAAAAGTGAACTTGTGGAGATTATTTTCATTATTCTCTGCTTCCTTAAAGGACTTAAATGCAATTCTTCAAGGCTGCATATTTATTAACTTCAAAGAGAAGCAGATCCTTATTCAGTCAGTATGTGTTGTTCAGAAATATTGTTAGATTTTGAAATATTAAATCTGTCACACAAACATGATCTATTTAGACAATACCTTTTCAAAATAACTGACAGCGAGTACTTCAAGTATGTCCTCAAGAGTAATGTACAAAGTAGATTTTTTAAAGGTTCAAATACTTCTATCTTGAAATTAGCAGTATCTATGTCATATTTTTGTAAAATAGTAAATTTAGCAAAAGCAATTCTAGAATTCTTCTTAAACTGCAATAGTTTTTGAAAATATGTATGTAAAGCAACTACATCATATTAAATGTTACTTAAAAATAAATTGTCAGTCATTGATGAGCTTAGGTTTATTAGGACATTCTTATTGAACACGATGAAAAAATGTATTGATAGATATAACAAAATGGCACCGAAGGAGACCAAGTACACACTTAGAATGCATAGAGCTTTGAAGTGAAGCACTGTAGCAAAGTTTGCAAATAGCTTTCAAGTAGCCTTTTTGGTGGCAGAAAAGCAGGTAACAGATTCTACATGTATAGCATTAAGTACACAGAAGAAAAACTAGCTTTAAAATTAGATCTGGGTTCAACCTTCTGGCTTTTTCCACCTCTGCCCATTTTACTACTGTGTTGGGAAGGAAAGTAATTTTCTTTGAGTCTCTGTTTTCCTAATTGGTAAAATAAGGAAAACAAATCTCACTGTACAGGGTTGTGAAAATAAAGTGTGGTAAATATAGGCCCATACATAATAAAATATAGTAGTCCTCCTTATCCACAGAGGATACACCCAAAACCCCAGAGGGTGCCTAAAATTGTGGGTAGTATTGAATTCTATGTACACAACATTTTTTTCCAGCCATACACACTTATGATAAAGTTGAATTTATCAATTAGGCACAGGAAGAGATCAACAATAACAATAATAAAATAGAAAAATTATAATATGCTGTAATAAAGCTTATGTGGTCTCTCTCTCTCTTTCAAAATATCTTATTGTACTGTATTTACTCTTTCTCCTGTGATGGTGTAAGATGATAAAATGCCTGTGTGGTGAGATGAAATGAGGCGAATGACATAGGCACTGTGACCTAGCATTAGGCAACTATTGACTTTCTGACCATGCATCAAAAGGAGGAGCATCTGCTTTGGGACAGGACTGGACTTGGAAAACTGCCTTTAACTGAAGCCACGGAAAGCAAAACCATAGATAAGAGGGAAACTACTGTACTTAGCTAAAGTTAATTCTTTCCTTATCAACTTTATAACCTTAAAAGACAATACTGTGCATACTCTTTTATCTCCAACTACTATTAGACAACCTCTTGCTTTTCTAATGTTTGGAGTGTTCTTGTTTGTTTCAACAATTAAGAGAAGACATATAGAAAGTTTGTGTTGGTCAGTCTGGTACTCTCAACACTAAGTTAGAACTTTTATTATATAGTCATCATTATAAACTATGTAATTGCAAAAGGAATAAAAAATGATGTCTACCCTCAACAATTTATAGATAAGGAGACAGTACAAAAGTTCATGTTGCATTTGTTATCTCACTTTCTCTCTGCATACATAATTTAATATCATGCATGTATTTTTTTCTCTCAGAAATATATATATACACACATATATAAATATTTATATATATATAAAGAGAAGGTTTAAAAGTATAAACTGACACAGCTCTTTAAATCTAAATACCCAACTATTAAATATTCAGAAATGTCTACGTAACATAGACTAAAAAAAGGGGGAGTTTAGAGGTTATCAAATAGCTTGTCCTGAAACAAGAGTAACGGATCCTTCCTTCTTGGTTGATAAGTTGGAAAGTATAGCAAATTGAGGAAGCAAACTTTAGCTTCTCCTAATTTAGCAAACATTTTTATTGGTTAACATGCTACGTATCCAAAAGCTAACTTTTCTTAAACATGAATCAATAAGAGTATTATGATGCCATAATATTACAGGAATTAAGTTCCTCTGAATTTAAATCAGTTGTGTTAAGGGCATTATTTTGAAATCAAGCAAGAAGTTTTATTATGTAGCATTGCTGAACCATAATATACCTGAAAGCTTGAACATATGCACATTCTTTCCTATACATAATTCAGCATATCAGAAAAAGAAAAGAGTTAGTTGATTCTATCTATAAAAAGAAATTGGAAAACCTGGAATATTAAAAAAAAGTGAAAAGATTAGACCTCTTATCATCTTTCAATGCAATAGGCAATTATGAAACTCTTAAAGTGATTATAAACATGATGTAGAAACATTCAAAAGCATTCCAAAAGAGAAACAAAAGCAAAAATGAATTATTGGGACTTCATCAAGATAAAAACTTCTGCACAGCAAAAGAAATAGTCAACACAACTAAAAGACAACCTATAGAATGGGAGAAGATATTTGTAAATGACCTATCAGATAAAGGGCTAGTATCCAAGATCTATAAAGAACTTATTAAACTCAACAGCAATAAAACAAACAATCCAATCATGAAATGGGCAAAAGACATTAACAGAAATCTCACAGAGGAAGACAGACATGGCCAACAAGCACATGAGAAAATGCTCCACATCACTGGCCATCAGGGAAATACAAATCAAAATCACAATGAGATACCACCTCACACCAGTGAGAATGGGGAAAATTAACAAAGCAGGAAACCACAAATGTCGGAGAGGATGTGGAGAAAGAGGAACCCTACTGCACTGTTGGTGGGAATGTGAACTGGTGCAGCCACTCTGGAAAACTGTGTGGAGGTTCCTCAAGGAGTTAAAAATAGATCTGCCCTACGACCCAGCAATTGCACTGCTGGGGATTTACCCCAAAGATACAGATGCAATGAAACGCTGGGACACCTGCACCCCGATGTTTCTAGCAGCAATGTCCACAATAGCCAAACTGTGAAAGGAGCCTCGTATCCCTCAAAAGATGAATGGATACAGAAGATGTGGTCTATGTATACAACGGAATATTACTCAGCCATTAGAAACGACAAACAAATACCCACCATTTGCTTCGACGTGGATGGAACTGGAGGGTATTATGCTGAGTGAAATAAGTCAATCGGAGAAGGACAAACATTATATGGTCTCATTCATTTGGGGAATATAAAAATTAGTGAAAGGGAATAAAGGGAAAGGAGAGAAAAATGAGTGAAAATATCAGTGAGGGTGACAAAACATGAGAGGCACCTAACTCTAGGAAATGAACAAGGGGTAGTGGAAAGGAAGGTGGGCGGGGGGTTGGGGTGACTGGGTGATGGCCACTGAGGGGGGCACTTGGTGGGATGAGCACTGGATGTTATGCTTTATGTTGGCAAATTGAACTCCAATAAAAAAATTTTTTTAAAAGTATTCCAAGCAAAGTTGATTAGAAATAAAATACACTTGAATATATACTAGAATTATAGTTATGCGATCATTATGTTTATGGGTAAAAAATACTGAAAAAAATACACAGAGGTAACATAATTGTATTAGGATGGTGGGATTTCAAGGAATTTTTTAAAATATAAAATTCTAAAATTTCCAGTTTCTAGATGACTGACATCTGATCACTTTTAGGAAAGGAATGGGAAATAAAATGTGCAAGTTATGATAATGGAGTTATGTATACTATACAAATGGAAAAGCAAAACAAAACAAAACAAATGGAACGCGCCCCTAGGGGAGACAGGAAAGGCTAAGTAGAAGATGGAACCTCAAGCTAAGGCTTAAAAGTAGGAATTTGCAGGTGGCATGAAGTAGAAAGAGCATTCCGGGCACAGGGAACTAATGGAACAAGGAAGCAGAGAAGCATAACGGGACACAAGTGTCAAGTAGGTCTAAGTTCTGGAGCATAAATATGTGAGAGGAGAATGACAGGAGATGAGGTAGGATGGGGGTATGGCCACGTGTGCCATGTTGAGTAATCTAGGTTTTTGTCATGGGGAGCCATCATGGCACCTTAAGAAAGGGAGGTCAGTGATGTGATCCAGTCTTCCAGTTAAAAAGGTCACTCAAGCAGCAGTGTGGAGGGTACAGGGAAGGGGTTGGGAGCTAAAGGTTTAGTATGAAGGCTATTGTGAAAGCCCAGGCAAGAGCTGGCCAAGGCCTGAGCCAAGGCAGTAGTAACAGAAATGAAGAGGAAAGAAGGAATTTTCTAGAGCAAGTTTTCCCAATGTTCTGTTTACAAATCCCTTGCCCTGAGATTTGGAGACCATATCTGAGACTTACGGAAGCCAAATCTCTGGAGGGAAGAACCCATTATACACATTTTAAATAGAGCCCAAAGTGACTCAGAAACAAAGGTTGATAGCCACTATTTTAGGATCCCTAAGAAGCACAGCTGGTAATACTTAATGATTTGTTGTGGGAATGAGGGGATATTTAGGATAATGTTCTGTCTTGGGCATCTAAGAGTAGACGGATAACATTGACCAAGATAACCAATATAGAAGAAGCAAGAGGTAGTAGACAATGGCTACATATAGGTCTAGACAGATTATTAAGAGGAATATTCATTTGGACAAATACACGGGTGGTTGAACAGAAGGGCCTAGAGATTAAAAAAAAAAAAAAGAGTCATCAATATGTAGGTCACAATTAAAACGATGAATATAAATGGAATTTTCTAGGCAGAATGTATAGTATAAGAAAAGAGGTTTGACTAAGTAAGTGGACAGCAGAAAAAAGAAGTCTGTCAGAAGAGATTACCATGAGATCCTGGAGGTAATCAAAAGAAAATTTAATTACCGCAAGCAAATAACTGCCTAGAGATGGCATTATCAGCAAGATATTTTGGAGGAGATAAACTCTTTAGTATAAAGGAAGGATAGGCATGATTTGACAGGAGAAATTAGAAAACATAGAACATCAGAAGAATGTAAAAGTAAGAATAATCAAATGGTAAAGGGTTTTGACATAGTGGAAAAGAGAATTATGCAAAAGACACGATGAGGCAGTATGGTGGTGTAGATAGAGAGTACACAGCTGCCTTTGAATACTTGAAGAATGTCACTTGATGCATGTGAAAATGGTTTAAAGTTTATGCCAAAATTTGTGTGATTTTTAAATGGCACTTACAAAAAATTTCCAGCTCCCACAAGAAGTTGAGGTGAGACCAGAAGCAGGAAAGTTAGGTAAGAAATCTTTAAGAACAAAGTAAACATAGGATGAGCACATCAGGGAAGATCAGTGTGGAAATAAGGCTCTTCACCATTTTGAAGCTTAAACGGTTTGCAGATCACTCGGCAGCTTAAGATAGATAATACCTAAGTATTATCTCTAATGAATCAGCTCCCAGAAGAGGGAGATTTTGTCTTCATTGCTTCCTCCCCAGCATCCAGACCACAGTAGACACCAAATATATATTTTTAACTTAATTCATTCTCCATGGTATCCAAAGCCTTCTCTAAATTAACGTAAGGGAAACAAATTTTCAAAATTACGTGAGTAGCTTCACGGAACAAATGCATACTAAGATAATCAAGGAAGAAATAACTGTATGATTTGGTATAATTAAACACTGAGAGAAGTGGTTTCTTTTGAAAATTCCGTAAGTTGCAAGGGGTTAAAAATGTCTTACAGTTTCAGACTACTGTTTTCTGAGAGACCGTAAAAAGGATGCATTCTTCATAGATTCCCTCTTGCTTGAAAAATTAAACATGGTAAACTGTTAGGTGGAGTTCAGTGACTCCCAGGCATTCTGTATTTATTCTTGCTCTATTTTTTTAAAGGATATTCTGGACCACTGAAGGAGATTCCTCCTGAAAAGTTCAACACCACGGCTGTTCCTAAGTACTATCAGTCGCCCTGGGAACAGGCCATTAGCGGTGATCCGGAGCTTTTAGAGGCTTTATACCCTAAATTTTTCATGCCTGAAGGAAAAGCAGAACTGCCTGATTACAGGAGCTTTAACAGGTAATCCAATTATCTTGGGTGATACTGTTGGCATGTAATACTGAGGCTTCTATATAGTGGTATGGAGAACTAAATTCTCTGGTAGAAAAAAAAATTTTTTTTTAAAGATTTTATTTATTTATTCATGAGAGACTACACACACACACACACAGAGGGAGAATGAGAGAGAGAGAGAGAGAGAGAGAGAGAGGCAGAGACACAGGCAGAGGGAGAAGCAGGCTCCATGCAGGGAGCCCCATGTGAGACTCAATCCTGGGTCTCCAGGATCACGCCATGGGCCAAAGGCAGGAGCTAAACCGCTGAGCCACCCAGGGATCCCCAGAAATTTTCTTTTAAGAATAGATTCAAAATAGCAATATAGGATAACTTACACAAGCCTAGGCAAGGTCTCATTGTTGCAATATTACTAATATGGCAAGCCTTGTATTTTTTAGTACAAAAATGAAGGAAATGATTCAGAAACTATCACTGTCATAGCATCAAGATAATCTCCCATATTATTTAATGTTTAAAAAAATCAGTAATAATTTCTCATTCAAAGGCTGATATTAATTTTTGTGTGTTGATTCAAATGACAGTGCTATTCAAGAATTTCAGAAATAATTTATGTATACAACTATGAGAATTACTCTGTAAGCCTAGGTTCCAACTTACATTTTTTAAACCAGATTAAAGGCAATTTAAGGATTTGTGGCCCAAGACTCCAGTATATGTACAAAGCAAAATTTATGTTACTAAAAATATTGCCAAATAATATCTCCATGATAGTATTCATAATAGATATTTATTTCTCCTTGTTATCCAATTTTAATTGTTCCCAGGAGTATTTCAGATATATTTTTAATGGTCTCATAAGCCATTCTTTGATCATTTGATTTTCATTTTAGAGTAAAGTATCTCTTGTATGCAAGCACCTGGGTGCTCAAGCGGCTGAGCATTCAACTTTCAATTTCAATTCAGGTCATGATCTCAGGGTTGTGAAATCGGGCCCCATGTCAGGCTTTTGCTGAGAATGGAGTCTGCTTAAGATTCTCTCTCTCTCTTTGTCTCTGTTGCTCCTCCATGTCCCTGCCCTCCCACCCTCGCTCACACTCCTCTCTCCCTCTCTCTCTCGAATAAATAAATAAATAAATAAATAAATAAATAAAACTACCTCCATAATGCTCTTTTGAACCCACAGAAAAGTAGACCTAATTTTTAGTCTGCCTAATCACTATTCATTTGAAAATTAATAAATGAAAGTCTTTGATTTACAAAAGAATACCACAAAGCCTGCATTTAAATAGTGATCTTCTTTAGTGCTTTTAAAATTATTGTACTATTAGAATGTTAGTTTTCACACACTACCATAATAGTGGTATTAATATTATGCCAATTATTAGTAATAGATCTACTAGGATTACACCTAATACTATTAGAATTAGTAGTAATACTAATTCTAATTAGAATTAGTAGTAATACTAATAGTATTAGTACATCTATTGCATAAATGAGGTATACATTAGAATTAGTAGAATACTAATTAGTAGAATACTAATACTAATTAGAATTAGTAGTAATACTAATAGTATTAGTACTACATCTATTGCATAAATGAGGTATACAATAGAATTTAAGGAGGGATTGAAGAGTGTCAGGGAAAGGAGGTTGGAGGGTCATTTTAGTCAATGTTATAACTTTTTTCCAAAATGAAAGTGTAGAAAATTATAAAAAGTAAAACACTAAGGAAAAATAGAAAATAACAGAATACTTGGGGCTTGTTTTTGAGATTAACGCTTTAGAGATGCTGTGTGACTTCTTGTGTATCTTGTGGCTTTATTACCCCATACCTGCTGAGCAGCTTGCTTCCAGTTTTACAAACACATTGATATATTTGGGTTGGCTATAAAGAGATGCCTATTGATTGTATAAATACCAAGTGAGTGCTATTTCAGTGAGAGAAAGAAAAAGAAAAGTTAACCTGTTAATACCTCCCCTTTACTTGAGAAATTTTTATTTCTTTTTATATATACATCAATATCAGAGCTTAATGTTAATATTACATTTTATTCTTAGGTTCTTTTTTATGAACATAAATTGATATAAGTCAATGTACATTTCATTATTATTTTAATGCATTCGAATGTCATTTCACACAAATATGCCAATGTTTATTTAGTCATAGTCACTGATTTTATGAGACAGTACATAAGTAATGCTCAACTTTTAAAGAAAATTTGAGGGATCCCTGGGTGGCACAGTGGTTTAGCGCCTGTCTTTGGCCCAGGCCGCGATCCTGGAGACCCAGGATTGAATCCCACATCGGGCTCCCAGTGCATGGAGCCTGCTCCTCCCTCTGCCTGTGTCTCTGCCTCTCTCTCTGTCTCTCTCTCTCTCTCTCTGTGACTATCATAAATAAAAATAAAAAAAAAAAAAAAGAAAATTTGAGTATGGTTACCGCATGATGTTACATGAGTTTCAGGTGTACAACATAGTACTTCAACCACTCTACATTATGCTATGCTCATCACAAGTATAGCTACCATGTCACCATGTAATGCTATTATAATACCATTGACTATATTCCCTGTGCTGTACCTTTATTCACATAACATTCATTCTATAACTAGAAGCCTGTATCTCCTACTCTTCTTCACCTACTTTGCCCATGCTCCCAATTCCCCTACTCTCTGACAATCATCAGTTTGTCTCAGTATTTGTAGGTCTGATTCTGCTTTTTGTTTGTTCATTGATTTTGTTTTTTTAGATTCCACATATAAGTGAAATCATGGTATTTTTCTCTGACTTATCTTACTTAGCATAAGCAAAATATAAGTGAAATTCACTTTAGGTCCATCTATATTGTCACAAATGACAAGATCTTATCCTTTTTTTCTTATGGCTGACTAATACTCTGTTGTGTATATTCGAATGGAATATATATACCACATCTTCTTTATGCATTCATCTATTGAGGGACACTGGGCTGCTTCCGTATCTTGGCTATTGTAAATAATGCTGCAAGATTCTTAGATTCTTTATCATTGGTAAATAGTAGATGAAACAAAATATGATGATACATAGGCAATCCCAAACAGGTAGCTTTAAGAGTCTTTTTGCCCTTAAAGTATATGTTCCTTGCTACACAAAATTTGAGGCCTTATTTGTTGCTTATACATTGCTCTAAAAGCCTACTCAACAAACAGTACAGTATAACCATATTTTTGCTTTGAATGCTTGCTAAATAAATAGTCTGTAAAAAGTTACGTAGCTAGGAAATGGAAATCCATTTCTAGCTATGGAAGACCATTTTATATCAGAACAAATTCACAAAAATAACTAGAAAAGCTAGTTATTATAAGTGTTTGAAAAGCCATCAAGGAAATAAGGACTTAAGGGCCACCTAGACATGAGCGAAATTTAGAGATGTAAACCCAACATTTGGTGTCACTTTTCTCTATTAAGGCATTTGCTGATTTATTGGCAACAACTAATAAGAAGCAGAGAAAGTGAGTGAACTTTTCAACGGTCTTGAATCAGAGAAGGCCAAAGACAGGAATATATGGTCTGCTAGGAGGAAAGACCCAGATATTCTAAGCTTTTAGTTGGGATTCCTACAGGCTATACCATTGGAATAAAGGTGAACAAGTAATAGACCAGCTTTCATGAAAATAAATGCCGGTCCTAATCAACACAATCCTAGGCCGGATAAAAATCACCTCTTTTATGACAAACTGCCTGCCACAGACAAAAGTAAATCCTTTCAGGAAGGAAGAGAACACCATTCAGAGACTCAAATTATTTCTAGAGTATTTTATACATAATGCTCATCAGTCAATTAAAAATTACCAAGCATACTATAAGACAAGACCAAATGACTAAAAACAAAGAGAAAAAAAAATAAACAAAAGAAACAGACATATAAAAGATCAAATTATTGGAATGTTGGCTACTCTAAAATAATTATGATAAATAGGTTCAAGAAAATAGATAACAAGATGAAGAATTTTAGCAGATTGGAAATATGTTTTAAGAAAGAATCAAATGGAGGGGCACTTGGGTGTCTCGGTCAGTTAAGCATCTGCCTTCAGCTCAAGTCATGATCTCAGGGGAGTGGTATTAAGCCCCGTGTGAAGCTCCTTGCTCAGCGGAGATCCTGCTTCTCCCTCTCTCTCTGCTCCTTCCCTCTCATGCTCTCTCTAATAAATAAATAAAATATTTTTAATTTTAATTTATTTAATAAAAATATTTTTAAGATAATCAAATGGAAATTGTACATAAGTGAAAAATATACAGATATAACTAGGAGATATCATGGGTTCTGTTCTAGACCACTGTAATTAAATGAATATCATAATAAAGTGAGTCAGATGAATTTTTTTGTTTCCTAGTGCATATAAAAGTTATATTTACACTATACCATAGAATATTAAGCATTATGTCTAAAACAACATGTACTACCTTAATTAAAATATACTTTATTGATAAAAAATGCTAACTCTAAGCTTTCAACAAGTCATAATCACTGATCATAGATCACAATACCATGTTTAATAATTATGAAAAGTTTGAAATACTGTGAGAATCATGAAAATGTGACACAGAAACATGAAATGAACAAAAATTTTTTTAAAAGATTTTATTTATTCATGAGAGACACACACAGAGAGAGGCAGAAACACAGGCAGAGGGAGAAGCAGGCTCCATGCAGGGAGCCCAATGTGGGACTCGATCCCAGGACTCTAGGATCACGCTCTGGGCCAAAGACAGGTGCCCAACCACTGAGCCACCCAGGGATCCCCCGAAGTGAACAAATTCTTTTGGAAAAATGGTGCCAATACACTTTCTTGACACAAGGTTGCCACAAAACTTCAATTTGTAAAAAAAATGCAACATCTGCCAAACTCAATAAAGTAAAGCACAATAAAATGGAATATTCATGTAACAACTGAAATTAAGAAGTCAAAGGATTATGTGGTTGGATCCATATGAAATTTACAAGAAACATAAAGAACAGAGAAACATGTTAAAAACACCAAGGGAATGCAATCAGTAAAATTCAGTCCGTGGGAAACTCTATAGAACAAATACTCCAGGATTTTCAATAAATAAATGGGAGGAAGAGATTAAAGGAAACTCCATAGTGTAAAAATGTTTTAAAAGACAATTTAAAAAGACAAGCAAAAGTAAACCAAAGTATTTAGAGATATAGAATTATTACCATATAAGGAAAGGTTTTAAAATATTTTACAAATTGGTATTACCATAAAAGTCAAAATATTAACTACTAGGGTCAGGAGAGGGCTGGGATTGAGCACGGACATGTTTAGGGCTTCTGGAGTAACACTTGACATGTGTAGTAGTTACAAGAGTTTTTGTTTTGTTTTGTTTTTAAAATATTTTATTTATTCATGAGAGAGAGACAGAGAGAGGCAGAGACACAGGCAGAGGGAGAAGCAAAGCAGGCTCCATGCTGGGAACCCAACACGGGACTCAATCCCGGGTCTCCAGGATCACACCCTGGGCTGAAGCTGCTGAGCCACTCAGGCTGCCCACAAAGTTGTTCACTTTATAATAAGCTGTTGTCCATTTTGATCAGGTTTTCTGTACTTTTGTTATATTTAATGATTAAAATGTCTTTAAAAATTAAATAAATAGATTTCATAGCAGATTAAACATAGCTGAAGAGAGGATTTATAAACTGATACAGAAAATGATCAATTGAAGCAGAAAGAAAAAAAGGATTCAAAATGCAGTAAAATGGAGGAAGATGCATCTGGAACAGGAACTTAAAAATGTAAAAAATGCCAATATACATGTTTGATTAGAGTCTTATGAGGGAATAAGAGAGAAAATTAGCCAGAAGCTATATCTGAGGAGTTAATGACTAAGAATTTTTCAAAAGTGACAAAAGATATCAAACTTTAGGTTCAAGAAGTCCTACACAGCCCAAGAAGGATAACGTAAAGTAGGCCATACAAAGGCACATGACTGGAAATCTGCTGAACCAAAGAGAATGAGAAAATCTTAAAGCCAAGGAATAAAAGACAACCATTTTAAAAGGGTAAAAATAAGACAACTAGAATTTATAGAAGACAATGGAATAACACCTTTAAAAATTAAATAAATAACTGCCAGCCTATAATTCTATATCCAGTGAAAATATTTTTTACAGGTAAAAGTCAAAATTAAATATTCTTACACATTTTCAGACAAAAAAGTTTTCTGACCCATGCTAGATAATGAAACAATAATAAGCAAAAGGTGTAAGTATAGGAAAGGAAAAATAGAACTATCCTCATTCACAAATGGCTGGATTATGTCCATATGAAATTCAAAAGCAGCAAGTTAGTAATTAGAATTAGTAAGTAAATTTAGCACAATCACAGAGCACAAGGCCAACATAAAAATTAATGATATTTTAATATACTAACAACAAATAATTAGAAAATAAATAATAATCATCAAGTTTTACCTTATGATTTGTAATACTTTTATTTTTTATTTTTTTATAGAATTTTTTTAAATTTTTATTTATTTATGATAGTCACACAGAGAGAGAGAGAGAGGCAGAGACACAGGCAGAGGGAGAAGCAGGCTCCATGCACCGGGAGCCCGACGTGGGACTCGATCCTGGGTCTCCAGGATCGCACCCTGGGCCAAAGGCAGGCGCCAAACCGCTGCGCCACCCAGGATCCCTGTAATACTTTTATAATGTATCTTACACTTCAGTTAAATTTAAAAATCACATTGGTAAAATAATCTCAGTAGATATCTGGGTGATTATAAGCTAGATGTGATACAAGCCATTCTTTGAATTAGTCTAGAACACATTCCAGTGATTTAAGAGATTAAAATAATTTCCAGGTACAAACTGGGTTAATATCTTTTTTGTTGTATGTTATTTAACAGGACTTTATTTATCAAACTACTCGAGATTATGGGAAAATGATTTGACCAGAAATTTAGTTTTTCTACACAAGTATTACATGTTTTAAAAATAAAACGGAGGGCAGCCCTAGTGGCGCAGCGGTTTAGCACCACCTGCGGCCTGGGGTGCGATCCTGGAGACCCGGGATCGAGTTCCACGTCAGGCTTCCTGTCTGGAGCCTGCTTCTCTCTCTGCCTGTGTCTCTGCCTGTGTTTCTGCCTCTCTCTCTCTCTCTCTGTGTCTCTGTGAATAAATAAACAAAATATTTAAAAATAAAAAAAATAAAAATAAAATGGAATAGGAAATATAATTACCCTTCTGTTTCAAATATAATTTAGTATTATTATATTGAGACTTACTTCTAATATATCTTTTTTTTTCACTTTTGCAAAAATAAATGACAGTAATAGAGAGAGAGAGGGAAATTAAGTAGTTTCCAATATTCCCAAATTCCTTCATAAAGAATAAAATAATATTATTTGGTAGCACCATATTATTACACATGATTATTGGATATTGTTAATAAGGCATATAAGGGTAAGATATAGTCTAACTGCAGTCAGCAATAATAATGACTGGATAAGAATTGGCCCCCAGATCTAATCACATATTTTTTAATTTTTTTTTTTAAATTTATTTACGATAGTCACAGAGAGAGAGAGAGAGAGAGAGAGAGAGGCAGAAACATAGGCAGAGGGAGAAGCAGGCTCCATGCACCGGGAGCCCGATGTGGGATTCGATCCCGGGTCTCCAGGATCGTGCCCTGAGCCAAAGGCAGGCGCTAAACCGCTGCGCTACCCAGGGATCCCTAATCACATATTTTTTAAATGGCCCATGGTTTACTATAACTTTGTGTTCTCGTACTCATTTTGAGTTTATATTAAATATTGTGCTTTGTCAAACAATACTATGTTCAGCCCTTATAACATGTGAAGAAAAGTAAACTAGGAGCAAGTTTTCCAGTTCTGCTTCAAAAAGCTACATGACTTTAAGCATGTCACTGAACCTCTCCTATTAGTTTCCTCATCTGTATATATCTATGATTACATAAATACCTTTAAATGTATTATGTACAATATCTACTTAGTAGAAAAAATTATTTTTATTTATATATAACCATTTTACATAATTCTTTACCTTATAGAATAATCAGAAGTTATTATGGGCATATTATTTTTTAAGATTTTATTTATTTATTCATAGAGGCACATAGAAAGAGAGACAGAGAGAGAGACAGAGAGAGAGGCAGAGACACAGGGAGAAGCGGGCTCCATGCAAGGAGCCAGATGTGGGACTCGATGCAGGGTCTCCAGGATCACGACCCAGGCTGCAGGCCTAAACCACTGTGCCACTGGGGCTGCCCTATTATGGGCATATTATAGGTCTAGCACTATTAGTTTTAACAAATGTAATCCCATTACTGATCAATCAAAATAATCAAGAAGGCATCTATTAACTGTGAATCTGAGTGAAACACACTTCTTACTCACTACATAGATGACAAGTGTAAAAAATCATTTTAAGTCAGATCTTTGTTTAAAGTGTTTATGTTATAGGAATTAGAGAGATGCACAGTTATCTTTCAATAGAACATTCCAAATCTTTTAGTGGAAATTTTTGCTTCACTAAATTTGAGTAAAACTTGACTGGTTTTTAGATATCTTAAGAATCTTTCAAATAATCTCTCACTTTGAATGTTTAATATCTCTGTTAATGGACTTTATTTTGTGTGGTGAGGCCAATAAACATTCAAACAAGTAAGATATAATCTCTATGGTGCCAAAGAAAAGAAAATCTGCTTTTCAAGCAATAATCTTCACTGGATCAGTGGTAGGAGGTAGGAAATAGGTGATGAAATGGAAGGGAATGTTTTCATTTACAAGAAATGAAAATGACCTACAAATTGGGAAAAACAAAACCAAGCTGGATAAAAAGTCATGCATTAAATGTCAAACTCAAATATTACATTTCAGTGGCAGAAGAGCATTTCTTCTTTGAGTTAATTTAGGAAAAATAAATAAATGAGTAAAATTCATGTTTGAAATTACTAAATACAAGGTTAATTGGCCAAATTCAGCCTATCTTCAGAAATGTTGAACTCTAGCCTTTTGTATCCAATGGATAACCATATATTCTTGAACTCCAACGAGTGGGTGTGAGGTGTGTGCAATTGCATGGGGTGCCCATGCTTTGAAGAGCTTTGCTTGGTTTTCAATGCTTTGCGGTCTTTGCCTTGAAATTCTTGACAATTTTTTAACAAGGAGCCCCAAGTTTTCATTTGGGGCCTGCAAATTAGGTAGCTCCAAGCTAAGGAAGAGGTTACTGGCCAACCAGGCAGACTAAGGTGCTTTTTACCCTAAGCTTCTCTGCATGCGGGACACTATTTCTTGGAGCAACTATTTTATTCAATGATGTGTTATTTTTTTCCTCACGTTTCACTCTTGTCTGTAAGATTTACTGCAATATTTCCCACTTTGAATTCCCTAAAAGGGTGTTTAGATATAATAAGCCATAAGTAATTTGTTGTGTAAATAAATGACTGAATCAACAAATGAACAGACTTGATACATGATGGCCATCTTCTAAAATGATAAAATATTGTTTTGGACATCTTGGACACCCAAGAATAAGAAGTTTTACTTATGTACTAAATCAACTCTAAGTCATAAAGACTCTTCAATTAACTAAATCAAATGACGAAATGTGGGACATTGCATCAGCTAGTTGCATCATGAATGGGACAACAACCTGTTTAACATCACTTAGACACAGCCAAGTAGGTTGACATTCCTAAATACACTATTCTACTTAGAAAGTGATCTCAGAAGGCCCAATATTCCCCAAGAATTATCTCATGGAGGTGTGGTATAGAGCAGTGACTAGAAAAACAGGCGTCCCATGAATCTGGCTGACCGGGTTTAAATCCTGGTTAAACAACTTAATAGATGCATGACTGGACAAATCATTTAATTTAGTTGTGTCTCCATTTCATCTATAGAATAGGGATATAAATAGAACCGATTTATATGGTTATATGTTTTTAATTAAAAAAATGTGTAAAACCTTTGTATTCAAATATGACCCACAGACCAGTAGCACTGGCATTACCTGGGAACTGGTTAGAAACGTAGAATCTCAGGACACACACTAGACTGACTGAATCAGTGTCTGCTTTTTAGCAAGACCACAGTGTGACTTCTCTACCAATAAAGTTTGAGAAGCACATAAAAAAAGGGTCTGGCATATCAATAAATATTAGATTTAATTATTACTATGCCTTCTGAAATTTAATGATCATAAAGAACTTGAATAATAATTTAAGTTCTTCAAGTTCTTTTCTAAACTGATCTCTTTTACCTCCAGAATAATGGTTTTAGGCCCTGGATGTGAAATTCTACATAATACAATTGCTAAGTACTACCTTGGATGGAGGTTACTGCATCAATCAGTGACCTGTTATTATCCATATCTTCCACAGCAGTTTGGGGGAAATATCATCAGGTCAGTCATCATGAAAACAGATGCAATAGAAAATAAAACATACTGTTCTTCAGAGAGGAGCAAATTAGTAGAAGACAAGAAAATTATGGGAAACAAGACAGAGATTCTAACCATGTGACACCATGTACCATCTGCTCAGTCATAGTTGAAATCCTCTATCCACTCTGTGGACATTCTCCTCACTGAGGATTTTAGTGTCTGGCTGTCTTCCTCCTTTATACTATTCCTGTCATCCTTCTTGGTGGCTTCATTATCCACATATGATTTACTGAACTCTCCACCCTTTCAAGTCTTTGTCTCATTTTAAGGGTTACTTTCTCAGTCTCCCCTCAGCCATTCTTGGCTTTGTCATTACCAATTCCCATGTTGCCTTCAAAATCTCAATGTCAAGCACCCCGCTCTCTATCACAATGCCTCTTTATCATTCATTTCTTCTTTTCTTCAATAATACACCTCACATGTCAAAGCCATCCCATTTTTCAAAGTCCATCAACCACTGTCTCCTTACCTAACCAGACCCCATGGTCTCACTATTGTCACATAGAAGTTAAGATATTCAAGAAAGAGAAGAGAGTGACTGAGCTACAAAGAAAATCAGATCTCTTCCAGGCTTTAAAATAATCTCCACAATACTGGGCAATCCATGTAGTCTCCCCAGTTCCATTGTCCAAATGTGTATGGAGATCTTCTAGGTACAAAGCATGACACAAGTATACCGTAATGAGTTAACAAAGATCAGAAAGAATTCCAGTCCTCCAGAGGGACAGTTTGGCAAAAACAAAAACAAAAACAAAAACAAAAAACAAAACAAAACAAAACAAAAAAAAACCCAAAACAAAACGGCAGATACACCGATGTATATAATGGAAGACAGGAAATGGGGTTTCAGGGGAGGTAAAAACAGAATCCATGGAAATTTAGAGGAGAAACAGCTACTTCTGGCTGTGGGAGATCGCGGAAAGCTTCAAGAAGAAAGAAATACATGATTTAAATAACATATGTGGAACTTAAAGAATTTGAAGGTGATTTGGAATTGCAAATTAGAACTGTAAGTTATAACCTAAAGGATACTTAGAAATGTAGTAGTAAGTGTCAGAGTGCTCCACCAGAGAAAAAAAGAGTATATCTAAAGGTAGGAGAGCATACAGGGGAAGAGTAAGCAGTGGATTCAATTTGGCTGGAACAAAGCGGGCATAAAAAGAGAACAGGGTAAACAGACATAAGTGACCTTTCCACCCACGCACCAAACCTGTTCCTCTCTGTCTTCCACCAGCCAGTTGCTAAAACTCTAAAGGTACAACTAATCCTTGATTTCTAGATTTCCTCCGCAATTTTTATCCATTTTATCAGAAAATCCTGTGGACTCTAAAACACATCCTGAAACCACCCACTTCTTTCCGTCTTCATGGAAAACACCTAAAAATTCAGGCCACAATGATTTATCAGTTGAACTGCTACCAGTATCTTCTCTCCTTCCATTCTTGTTCTCTTATCACAGAGCCAACAACAAGGAGAGTAACCCTTACAAAAATTTAATCAGATTACACTACTTTCCTGCTTAACATTTTACAGTGTTTCCTTCACACTTAGAATGAAATTCATGTTCCTCATTTGGACAGAGTCCTGTACAAGCCATCTCTCTGTCTTCTCTTCCCTCTACCAACCTTCATCTACTTGTCTACCAACACAGGCCTTCTTTCTTTTCCTGAACATATCAACATTATTTCTGCCTCGTATTCTTTGCATTACCTACTCCTCATGCCTGAAATAGTGATGTGCTTCAGCTGTACCGCCCAAGGCTAACTTCTTGCCTTCAAATGACAGTTTAAATGTCACCTCTTGGGGTGCCTGGGTGGCTCAGTCAGTTAAACATCTGTCTTTGGCTCAAGTCATGATCCCAGGGTCCTGGGATCAAGCCACACGTTGGGCTCCCTGCTAAGCTTGTGCTCTCCTTCTCCCTCTGTTGCTCCCCCTGCTTGTTCTTCTGTCAAATAAATAATTTTTTAAAATGTCACTCCTTCAGAGAAGTTTTCCCTCTCTAGTCATTCCTGGTAACCCCTAGTAAATTATACCACTTTAATTTTCTGCATAGCTCTCATTACTATTGGATGTTTTATTTATATGTTGGGTTTTTTTGTTTTGTTTTGTTTTGTTTTTTGTCACCTATCTTCTTCATTAGAATATAAGAGCTTGGGGTGCCTGGGTGGCTCAGTTGGCTAGGCATCTGACTCTTGATTTCAGCTCAGGTCATCATCTCAAAGTTGTGAGACTGAGCGTAGAGTCTGCTTAAGATTCTCCCTCTCCTTCTGCCCCCAACCCCCGACCCCATGCATGTATGCTTTCTCTCTCTTAAAAAAAAAAAAAAAAAAAAAGGAATATAAGAGCTCAAACTTTGACTCTATTGTTCACTGTTACATCCCTAACATTTAGAAATGCCTGGCACTAAATAAATAAACAAATGGCTAACTCAAAGAAAGCTAGAATGCTATGTGGGGCCTTGAATGCCAAGATAAGAAGTTGGACTTTATTCAAAAGAAAAATAGAATTGTGAGTTGTGAGGTTTTTGGTTTTTTTTTTTAAGACTATTTTATTTATTTTTTCATGAGAGACACAGAGAGAGGCAGAAACATAGAGAGAGAAGCAGATTCCTTGCAGGGAGCCTGATACAGGACTCAATCCTAGGACTCTGGGATCATGACCTGGTCCAAAGGCAGATGCTCAACTACTGAATCACCCAGGTGTCCTGAACTGTGAGGTTTTTGAGGTGGAGATAGAAAGATGCAAAAGACACACTTCTTGCCTTCAAAGAGTTTATAATTCATACATTATACCAAACCATATCACAAAAAAACAAACTTGAACCAAATCAGATTATGAAAAATTCAAAAAGCTAATAAGACAAAGTACCATATCATAAGAACCCAAATGACTGATACAAAACAGTGCATGCTACAGGAATTTGGCTAAAAACAGTATGCAGGCTGGGATAATTGAGAGGAAGCTGATATGTAAAGGCCATAACACATACACAGGTGGAGAGAAGGCATGGAGGAAATATCTAAGCAAGAGAAACATTGTTAGCAAAGACACAAAGGCAAGAAATGTTTTCAATGAGCTCAGGATATAGAATAGATTAATTTAGTCCCAAACAAAGAGTACACACAAAGGGATTTTATACCAATGTATTAACAATTATCTGTTTTATTTTAAAAGCATGGTCCTTAAATAATACTTGCCTCAGAGATCAAAAACTGAAAATTGTACTAAGAACATAAGATAACAACATGCCCATAAAATCATGAATTAAATTGTTTTCTATTTTCTAGCAAATGAATTTGAAAATTAATTAATATATTCTTTTTCTTTTCACTTCCCACAGAGTTGCCACTCCATTTGGAGGTTTTGAAAAAGCATCAAAAATGGTTAAATTCAAGGTTCCAGATTTTGAGCTACTACTTTTAACAGATCCCCGATTTATGGCTTTTACCAATCCTCTTTCTGGCAGACGGTCCTTTAATAGGACTCCAAAGGGATGGATATCTGAGAATATTCCTATAGTTATAACAACTGAGCCTACAGAGGATACCACTGTACCAGAAACAGAAGACCTATGAAAAGAAAGTTGTATGTGCCACAAAAACCTCTAAACATAAATGTTGCTGTTTTATTATTCTATTTACCGGCACAGTCATTTACACTCTTCATTAGTAGCAATAATTTTGTAGCAATTTAGCAATTCTCCTTTTATGGCATTTAAATTCTATCTCAAAAAATAAATAAATTCTATCTCAGATCATATACTAATAAACAATTTGAAATCTTGTTTTAAAAACTTTCAACTCAACTTGTCTTTATTCATAATTTTGTTTTCACCTAGTCTAAATAATCCAGTCTCTTCACTAAGAAAGTCTAGAAGAGTAACTGACAACAAAAGGTTGCATCTTCTTTTCCTTTAATATGAACAATTCTTGAATAATGGAATCTAGAATTAAAGTGCAGTGCAAGATATTTAGACTCATTTGGAGTTCTCTTTAAGGGGGAAAAGCTATGGAAGACAATGTACAAACATTATTGATGGAGAAAAGAGTTGGAAAGAGTTCCTTTCTGGTGACAAAGATAAAACAGCATGTCTGGATAAAGCCTTTTCATCAGCCATTCTTAGAATTTCTAAACTGCTTTGTATTTTTTGACCAGCATTGAATCACTAGATAGCTATTCCAGATGACATTCTCCAAAGATAGTTGGGTTACTGTATTCATTTGGTATTAAGTCAAGGAGACAGGGAGACAATGACTCAATGAACGTCAAACTAGTCTTAATCTCTCTCCAGGGTGTACCTGGAATTTAAGCTCCATAAATCCCAAAGCTGTGTGTTGATCAGGTTCAACCTTATGTATGCATTTTTTGAGCAGTAATAACAAAATATATGCTAACATACATATACATGCACATATATATGTACATGAGAGAGATGTATAATTTGAATTAGTAGCTTTTTTTATTTTGCTGAATCTTTAAATTCTACTTAAGTCCTTAAATAGTAGGGAGTATATGCTCTAAGATGCAAACAAAAACAAAAAAATGAAAGAGCACAAAAGCATCTGAAAGCTATGTAGCATACAACAATCATGAGATATGTGAACATTTTGATATAAAAGATTCAAACTAATATAAAGTTATAGATATGTCTTGAAATATGATTGAGGGAGTAGATCTCATTAGAGCTAGTAAAAATAAGTATCACTTTTTCCTATTTCAATTCAGTTAAGAGTTCTGTGATAGATGTTAATGCCAGAGAAGGAGTGTTTCATCCATAGAAAACTAGGCACCAGAGTTAAGTTCAGGAAGGAGAGTAGATAGTAAGGAAAATGCCACATAACAACATTACATACTTACAAAAGAATCTGTATATGTAGTGTTGGAATTGGTGGTTGTTTTAATCATCCTCTAGTCTTGTAAGCAGAGAAATTTTTAATTTTTTAATTGCTAATGAAACAATGCAATCCCTAGAAAGTAGTAATATCAAAATATTGTGTTAATACATACTGAAATTATAGAGAATTTGTATAACTTAAAATATATCTTTAAGATAACTTAGTTTTATTTAAGTTTGATGTTTATCTGTTTTAAAATAATAATATGCCATTGTGGGTCCATTTTTAATGTTTTAAAAAATGAAAATTAGTCATATTGTATTACGCACTATGATGAAATGAGTTAGGGTTTTTTTAAAGACTTTATTTATCTATTCATGAGAGACACACAGAGAGGCAGAGACATAGACAGACGGAGAAGCAGGCTTCCTGCAGGGAGCTGATGAGGGACTCCATCCCAGGACCCTGGGATCCCAATCAGAGCCAAAGGCAGACACTCAACCACTTAGCCACCCAGGCACCCCTGATTTAGTTTTAATTAGCAATTTGAAACAAGTTACTATTTCTCATTAAATTAAGTTTTATTGCATGATTTCAACTATCTCCAAATAATTAAACTGTATGCTCAATGTCACCATTCTATCAAACACTGAAAGGGGGCCCAGCAATTAAATATGCTAGCTAAAGAACAATACTCACCACCACCCCCAGCACCATAAAGGAGTATTTATAAAGGGAAAATCTTAAGTGTTTTTTCTTTTTTTTAAGATTGGGTAGAAAATGATGGAATAACTCTCTGTTCACTATTGTATTTCTTCCTTTCCTGGAAGTGTCTATTAATTCTAGCTCAGCTGTCTGACACCTTTAGAAATGCCAAAATTTCACACTCTGGTTGCTACACAATCAAGAATTTGAAAGGAATTCTGAATAGGTTTCCATTGACCTGAAAAACAGCTAAATCTTTCAAAGTCTGAAGAAATGTGATAGTCTATTTAGAACAGCAGACAGACTGCGCGGCATCTTTTCCAGCCACATTTGTGTACATGAAAAATGGAATAAAGGAGAAAGAAAACTAAAAGAAAAAGCAAAAGAATAAAAATAACTTTTGTTGATGGACTTCTAAATGCCAGGCACTGTACTCATGGTTTTAGAAAGGATACTCAACAAACATTTGTAAAAAGTATTCTTATTAATTATCCTTCAAGGAAAGTATTATAAATAACCTCAACTTTATATAGGAAAACTGAGCCTTAGAGAACTAAAGTGATTTGCTTAATTCTAGCTCAGAAGGGGAAGAACTCGGTAAGTCTGGATCTAAAATATATGCTCTGGTCATTGTTTATCTTCTCTTTCTGAATAAAATTCAGCCTTAAGCTATTTTATTACATTAGACAAAATAATAATAAATCTCCATTATCTTAATTTGGGGTAAATACAGCTATAAACTAAATAATTTCAGAGTCACCCTTTAAAGTCACTCAGGCACTCATGATCAAAGGAGGCTGTGCTTTTAGGCTGTTGAATATGAACTCAATAAAGCAAGCAACATGCATGTTTAATTTTGAAATTTGAGAAACACAAAAGCAAACTCTGATTAAATTTTCTCATTTCAGCTCAGCATCATGCATTCTTTTGATCTGTGTAATCTTTCTTTTCTTTCTCCTGTAGAGGCAAAGGAAGAACCAACAGGAAAGAAAGGAAAGAAATGCATGACACTAAGAAACCACAAGATTGAAAGAAGTCATCTAGTGTGATAATACACCAAAGCCATTCCTTTAAAGAAAAATATTTTCTACTTTTCAAAACTTTAGAGGATAGTCTCTCAATTTCCATTATACTGTTCAACAGACTTCCGGATCATGAAATTATATCCCCTATTTTATGTAAGCCAATTTCCTGATGATCAGTTGGCCAATTGTTCTCTTGATAATAACTAGAGTTACATTAATAACTAGAGCTATGGTTAAAAACCATGGCTTTTAACTCTGCTCCCTTCAATAATTTCTCAAAGTTAGGATTTTCCATTTCTTAATTCACTATTGAAAAGCACTTGATAATTAAAAATAACTAATTACTGGCCATTACAGAATCAAGACAAATATAAACAATAATTTTGAGCCCAAGTGGCCATTTAATGAATCCATTTAAACTTTTACATTTTCTAAATAGATCCATTTATAAATGTTTTAGCAGCTTGGAAATGGAGGGAGCCAATTATTCTTGCAAAGGCTAATGTGGAGCAAAATGTCCAGTCGTGAGTATGAAAAGAACATCCTGAACTTTCCAACTCCGGGCACAGCTGTACCAGCAGACTTATTAATTCTGGAATTTCCTCACTCTGCTGCTTATGCAAGATAAAACTTACATGACATCATTGCAGTTTCTCAGCCACAACTGCTTTTTATTAAGCTTAGGAAAGTATTGCTTTGAATGCTTCTTTTCTTACGAAAAATACTTTCGACCTCCTCATGCTCTATTCTGTAGGAAGAAGGGCTGTTTGCTTTCTATGAAAGGTGGAAGAGTGCCAGCTTTTGCCCAAAGAACAAGCAAAGGGAATCTACTGATCAAAGCACTTCACAAATATATCAAAGAATCTTTGGAAATTTATAATACTTAAAAACATTAAACTTCCCAGAACTAAGAAAAAAATATGTAAAGTTGTGTAAAGATTTCCAGAGCTTAAGCTGGGTGTTTTAGATAAAGAACAGGGTGTGTCTATTTGAATTTAGATAGAAGGGCTACATTTTAACCCACGATAGAATTTTTTTCTGCTTTCTCAATATAATGTGATATCAGTAGGAAGATTTGGTATATATGGACAGGAAGGGGGGAAATGCTAATTTTAAGAGGTTATAGTTCAGATCTAAAAAAGAATGTGCTTATTTTTCTGTATTGTGTTATATTTTGAAACACATTTCAGTGACAGCATAGGCACTGTAGGGGATGGAGATGTTTCAGGAAATAGGGCCGGAAAAAGTCAGAAGGAAAAAAGATAAACTCAATGCCATACCCTATTTTAAAAGTGCTGATTAAAGAACAAGTATAGAAGCTGCAGCACTAGCAAAATAAATATAAAAGAATGAGGCAAAAAAAGGAATGCCAGAATGAAGCAGGCTGAAGGGAAATACAGGTTTGCCTGGATAGGAATTAATTGTGTTATTCAACACTTTCTGCAGGCTTTTCGGCATATCTTTTGGAGTAGTTCTGATTCTACATGTACACAATTGTCTAATGTGAATTATCACCCAAACAGTTACTCTCAGAACATTTTCTATATCATTTACTTACAGATAACATAAAAGCGATTGTTTTGAAGGTGCCAGCTGTCTGCTGATCTACCACAAAATGTAATCATGGTTACATGGTAATCATGTAATCTCAAGCAATTTACTTCACTCTGTAAGTCAGTTTTCTCCAATTCTTCATGTGGCTCAAGTGCTACCTCTGCCTGAGACCTTCCCTAACCACCCTTATTTCAGAACATATATTTCTAACACCTTATTGTACTTTTTTAAAAAAGATTTTGTTTATTTGAGAGAGAGTGCACACATGAGTTGAGAGGGAGGGGGATTCCAAGCAGGCTCCATGTCCAGTGTGGAGCCTGATGTGGGACTTGGTCTCAAGACCCTAAGATTTCCAAGCAGAAATCAAGAGTCACACACTTAACCAACTGAGCCACCCAGGTGCCCCATTATTGTGCTTTCTTAAGTAGCACTTATTACTCTCTGACATAATATGTTGGTCTGGATCTTCTGAGAAGCAGATGCCAAGATGGGGTTAAATGTGAAAAAATTTTATTAGGAAAAATGCCCTCCAAAGTGATATGGGGAAAGAGTCTAGAGTGTTGGGAGAGCCAAGAGACTTCAAATGGAAGTGCATTGACTTGTTCCACACTGCCATGCAGTCGAGGAAAGATACAGCAAATCTACTGGAGGATCCTTGAGCCAAAGTCACCTGCAGGAGAGGCCCTGTGTTTCCCTGAAAAGGTTCTGGCTTTGTGTCACTGTCACAGTCAGTCATTGGCTGGGAGCAGACTGGAAGGCAGCCTAGGCATGAATGCAGTGATGGAGGTCTGTGCACCAGAACTGGGGCCCTTGGGCAGTAATGTTGTTGGACATCAGCAAGGTGCACTCTTATTGCCCACCAAACATATGTATTTGTTTCTTTATTGTTTATCTTGCCCACCAGAATAAATGTTCTCCCAGGGCATAAACTTTGCCTTTTTTATTAATTGCTCTCCCTTTTGTGCCTGGTACATAGTAAAGATCAACAAAATTTTGTTAAATGAATAAATGTATCTGAATTATGGGATAATAAATGTATATGAATTATGGGGATAATATTAGTATCTTAAAAATAAAATGCACTATAAAGTATACTACCCCATACATGGTAAGTGCCCAATAAATGTTGCAATTGTTATGAATATAATAAAAATTTATCAACATCACTAAGAAATCAAAGGCATTTAGAACTAAGTTAGATGAAAGGTTATGTTGAAATCCTTTGGGATAAATATACTTGGATCTGATTTGGAACTAATATATGTTGAAGCAAGGAATTTATTAAATATAGACATAGTCAGAAACACTGAAGTGGTCTGACTACTTTTTTAGGATAAGCATTAGTATTAGCTCCATTCTCCAGACTCAAAATTGCAGTTAAGATAGCCTTTTTTGGATCTTGATAGAATAGTCTTACTTCCTGTTAGCCTTCACATATTTTGTATGTCACTTAAGAATTTTTTTTCCTAGTGTGTGGGCTCTATTTTCTATCACTGCCAGAAGGAGAGCCAGCTCGGAATCCACAGTCAGGACAGAGCCACATGGCCCATGGCTCACCAGGGCCCACATTCTCCTAGCCTGCCTCTGTGCAGGTATAATACAAGGGGCCTGCATAACAAAGGTGGGGGACCTAGAGGTTTTCACTAATCACTTACAGGTTTTTGAGCCCTCCTTAAATGAGCTCCCAAACCAACCGCTTCCCATAGAAACTCAGACACCCTGGTGGGTGGATCAGGTGGGCTCTGATCTTTTGTTTCAATCTAAGCTTGTTCCAAATCCTCTCCAGGGCCATTCTCCCCATAGAGAAAGTGATGGCAAAATTAGGTTGTGCCAGTCTGTTATAAAACATGTGCTTCTGAAAATTTTTACTTAAAAATGCCTTGTAAAAGTCAGCCATTTCTTCCTCATCCAGTGCCGATTTTGGGCCTCATTCCACTTCAGTTCCCAGGCCTTTAGCTTGTGGTCTGGCATGGACAAATTATTTTGTCTTATGAAAAGTCAAATGCTGTTTTGCACAGAACTGTTAGTTCCATCCTTCTGTTTCTTAATTCTCTTAGCTTTTGTTCCAATGGTGATTCAACTTTCTAAGATGTCAAAGTGAACAAATCAAAGGTTTGCATTTTTATCTGGGATTCCTATCCAGTCATGGCAAGATGTTCTTGGCAGAATCTTGAGACCCTGCTGCGCGCCATCCTACTGCTCCGGGTTGGGGGTAAGCTGAGAGCCGGCATCAGTGAAGTTGCTGAAGTAAGGAGGGAAAGAATTCCTGTTTGGATAGCGAGGCCATTGTGCCCCAGGCAGCCTGTCACTTATGCATTTTTAAAAATCAATATGGTGGATACTTTTCCTTGATCAGTGTACTCTTCAGAAAACACATCACACAATCAGAATGGGGTTCCCATGGAACTGATGGCTATATAAGCCTTTCTTTTTTTTCCAACTAAAATGATTTTCATTTAAATTCTTTTTTTTTTTTGTTGTTAAAGATTTATTTATTTATTTATTTATTTATTTATTTATTTATTTATGATAGACCTGTTTGGAAAGTTTCAAATCAAGGAGCATATTGCCTCTGGGGCACCTGACTGGTTTAGTCATTGGAGTCTGCATCTCTTGATTCTGGGTTGTGAGTTTGAGCCCCATGTTGGTGTAGAGGTTACTTAAAAATGAAATTTAAAAAAAGAGTCATATTGCCCCTAGACTTTTTTAAGATTTTATTTATTTATTTATTTGAAAGAGAGCACAAGCAAGATGAGGGGCGCAGGGAGAAGCCGACTCCCCACCAAGCAGGGAGCTCCATGTTGGACTCCATCCCAGAACTCTGGGATCATGACCTCAGCCAAAGACAGACGCTTAGCCAACTGAGCCACCCAGGCACCCCTTGCCCCTGGATTCTAATGTTTTGGTGAATTATCTCTAGAGTATGGTGAATAAAAACAATCACTCCCATTCCCTTTGGGGGGGGGATGAGGTGGGGGAGTGGGAAAGTGGGGGAAATTCCTGCCTTGCTTAAATAAATCAGGCATCTGGAGTTTATAACCAGAGGAAGGATTTGATTCCTCTATAAGCCGATGCTAAAATAATGAAAAATTCACCTAAATGCAATGTACCTGAAATAATCTTTTTTCTTTTCCATGTTACCTTGTAAAAGCAGGCGGGAATACTTCCCAATTTTCACTCTCAAGCTTAATTTTAAAACTCACTTTCTAATATCCATTTTACCTTAATTCTACCTATATGAAAAATCGGGGCTAATGAAAATTCTACAACATAGCCGGTTTGCCTTAGGTCCCAGGCCTCCTGGGCAAGGCTCTGTTCTGGGCCATACAGCACTCCAGGATCAGCACCTATTTTGGAACATAAAGTCAAATGTGAACAATGGCCACACTTCTTTAAGAAAAATATTCTTTACTTCTGATACATAGAAAGATTGTTATAAACTTCTATTGTTTATAAACTACCCAGTCTATGATATCGTTATAGTAGTCCAGACAGATGAAGACACATAGCAACACAGAAAAATCATCATATTCTCAGATGCATGTATGTATAAATGTATCAGTTATGGTTAATGATTATAATTATCGAATTATTAGACTATGCAATTTGTACAATTCCATACCCTGATGTTTACTTAATCCTTCTCTTGTTAGCATAGCAAAGGACATTAATATTTTAAACATAATAAGCACAGAACAAGTTATTATATTGCCAGATATAATCTACTAGTACTATGTTAATAGGATAATAAAACATTCTCTTTGGTTTAAATAAACAACCATCAAAGAATTAAAGAACTTTAGATACTATCTTCAAGTATTCTAGATCAGTTCCCTCATTTACATAATGGAAGCTTAGAGAAGTTAAGAAACTAGCTCAATCTCACATTGCATATCTAAAAGTAGGACCCAAGAATTCTGCTTCTGATCTCATATTCCTCCTCCTATCTTATTCTCTCTCTCCTATCTCAGTTGAGAGCATAGTCATTCACATCTATTCACATACTTCTGATGTTATACTGGAATGATTTCATATTTATCTATAACTATATGGATAGAGACTTACATAAATTTGTACATCTTATCATTAACCATAGAGAATTAAAACTGTGAATAGGGGTAATGTTAGTAAAATGTGGAGCTAAAGAATAAAAGCCTTTTTATAATGTTAGGAAGTTTTTAATCAGTGAAAAATAGTTAATATGATAATGTCAAACCAAAAGAATATTTTTTCTAACTGGAAGGCAGTAAATTTCCACATCATACTGAAGGGTGAACTGCTCCTTCTATTACAAACCTCCTGCTCACATCTTTCAAACTATAATTATGTTCTGTTAGGGGGTCTAGAAATCAATTTCATTGGTTATGATCAGAACATTTTTAAATGAAATAGAAAAGAATAAAATATCAGAGTGTATTACTCACAGTAATATTGTTTTAAGAAACCACTGATTTTGCTTTATACATGTCCATAAGAACAGAATCATAATATAAAATATACTGCTTTCTCTAGGTTGCAGTCTGTGATGTTTGAAAGCTATTGTTCTACCTACTGCTAGCTGCTGTTTGAAATTTAAATGTCAGCACAGTTTTTAGCAACTGAAATGGCTTTTCTTCATTATGTTAAAACTATTACAACTAATTCCATAGAGTTACTCAGAATAAAAGAATTTGAAACAGCAACAGAACAAAACTTGTGGAACACAATTTAATCAGAAAACTTTGATTTTAAAATGTACAAAGTGTAGGGCACCTGGGTAGCTCAGTCAGTTGAGTGTCTGCCTTTGGGTCAGGTTATGATCCCAGGACTTTGGGATGGAGTCCTGAGTCTAGCTCCGCACTCAGCGGGGGAGGTCTGCTTTTCCCTCTCCCTCTGCTCCTCCCCCTGCTTGTGCTCTTTGTCAAATAAATAAACAAAACCTTTAAAAAAATAAAATAAAATGTACAAAGTCTTTAACATATTAATATTCCTGGGATATTATTTGCCAAGAGTTTGATTGTTTTCCCCAAAAACAATTTCAGCTTTAGGGCTTGTCTTATAGATAAGAAAATGAATGACTCAAGAACACTAATAGTTGAGAAATAAAAATAAAATTAGTCCTTTAGAATTTCGGCTTTATATGTACCTATAATTCTTTTAAGTATTTCTACCACTGAATATTTTCCAACAATCTTATCACTCTATTTTTTAAAATGTTGTATGTCTTTTGACTGTGAAGTGAATTTCAAGAAGGAAGTTCAACTTGAAAACACTGGTGCCCTGAATATTTTTGTCATCTTTACAAAGAAAAGTGCTCTCCAGGGCAACTTCCTTTGGATTCAGTGCTTCAGCCAATATGCTAGGAGCAAAAGATATGGTGTTATTCTACTATTGTATTTCTTAAAGAACTATTTTAAAAACAAGTCAGTCCAAGACGTAAAGTGTGTATGTGTGCACACGCACGTGTTTATGCGTACACGCATGCGGCTTAGATTTGTTAGCTTCCCAGGGGTGAGAAAATAAGTTTGGTAAATTTCCAAATATCTTAGTATTTTTCATAAAGAAGTCAAAGTACAACCATAGTTATCACAATTTAGAAAAAGAAAATCTTTACTTGTGAAATGCTCTGGACTTCCTTCTTATATTCCCCTTCTCTTGTCTTTCAAAAGGACACAAAGGGGCAGCCTGGGTGGCTCAGCGGTTTAGGGCCACCTTCAGCCCAGGGCGTGATCATGGAAACCGGGGATTGAGTCCCACATCAGGCTCCCTGCATGGAGCCTGCTTCTCGCTCTGCCTGTGTCTCTGCCTCTCTCTCTCTCTGTGTCTCATGAATAAATAAAATCTTTAAAAAAATAAAAAAAAAACAACAAAAGGACACAAAGATGACAAGTATGTTTATCACCAATACTTGAATATAGAAAAACTTTAATTGTTCTTTATTTTTAAAAATTTTATTTATTTGACAGAAGGAGAACACAAGCAGGGAGAGCAGCATGCAGAGGGAGAGGGAGAAGCAAGCTCTTTAGAGAACAGGGAGCTTGTTGTGGGGCTCAATCCCAGGACCCTGGGATCATGACCTGAGCTGAAGGTGGACACTTGACCATCTGAGCCACCCAGGCGCCCCTCATTGCACTTGAAGAAACAAAAGAGTACTGTCTTCTATGAAACCTCAGAATATTTCAAGGAAAATATTTCACACAGGCCAATTCCAAGTGTTTCAGAATTGGGTTTCAATTCTGGTTCTACTAGTGTCCAGCACAAGCTTAGGTAACTTTACTTCCCTGAACTTAAGTTTTCTCATCTGTACAATAAGAGACTAATTTCTTTTTTTTTTTTAAGATTTTATTTATTCATGAAAGACACAAGGTGGGCGGGGGGGGGGGCAGAGACACAGGCGGAGTGAGAGACAGGCTCCACTCAGGGAGCCCAATATGGGACTGGATCCCAGGACTTCGGGACCATGCCCAGGGGCAAAGACAGATGCCCAACCGTTGAGCCACCCAGGTGTCCTGAGAGACTTTAATTTCTAAGATCCTTTCTAAGATTCTAAAGAACCTTGTATGTAAAACATTTCATAAAACTTGTTTTATAAAAAATTAAGGAGAAAGGATTTTTTTAAAAAAGATTTTATTTATTTATTCATGAGAGACACAGAAAGAATCAGAGATATAGGCAGAGGGAGAAGCAGGCTCCCTGCTGGGAGCCTGAAGCAGGACTTGATCCTAGGACCCCAGGATCAGACCTGGGGATGTTCAACCACTGAGCCACCCAGGTGCCCCATGGAGAAAGGATATTTATGCATAAACGGAAATTGGGCTAGTTGAAAAAAAATTTTTGGTGTCATATTTTTTCAAAAGTTGACAGGAAAAGTACATCCTGGGTTCAGTTTCATGGATGTATATGAAGCCTGTTACTGCATTTTCCAGGGACATGTTGATGAGTCCACAGCCAGTGGAGCCTCCTTAGATGAGAGGAAGGCCCACATGGGAAAAAAATATTTTAGATGAAGACAGAAAAATGTTTTCCTATTACTGGTACCTTAAATATTATATCCATTTTTGATTTTAGATCAGAGTTCAACAAGTTTAAGCTATAGGCTCATGCATATTTTTGTTCTTTGGCTCTCATCATTTACATTCTACTTGTATTTTAATTTTTCATAGCTCTGACTCATTTATATTTCATCACTACTTTACACTATAGGTTTGATTTCATTTTATTATCATTATTCTTTAGAAAATTCACTATAAGGGGTGCCTGGGAGACTCAGTCAGTTAAGCATCTATCTGCCTTTGCCTCAGGTCATGATCGCAGACCTGCAATCGCACGCAGACTTCTTTCTGGGATTGAGCCCCAAGTCAGGTTCCCTGATCAGTGGGGAGTCTGCTTCTCCCTCTTCCTCTGACCCTCCTCTTCCCTTGTGTTCTCTCTCTCGGTCATAAATCAATCAATCAATCAATCAATCAATCTTAAAACAAATTCTTTGTAGGACGATGCCTTCAAAAAATTGAGAGATCTGAATAATTTTAGCTTGAAAAAACAAAAGTATTTTCATGGTCAAACAGTGTCTTATGGAAGAGAATATAGATTTCTGTTGCTACAAAGGACAGAAATAAGATCAGCATGTGGAAATTACCGATAGATTTCAATTCATTGTGATGAAAATTTCTTAAGAGTTATTGTTAAAAAGCAATAGGCTATTGTTAAAAAGGAATAGGCTGCCTCACAAAGCATCAAGTTTTCTATCATGTCAGTATATTTGAACAGAACTTAACCACTGATGGAGACGTCCCTTGAGTGAGTGGGAGGATGGGCCAGATGTAATCTAAAACTTCCCACATCTTTGAGATTGTAATAAAATACATAGTACAGCAAGAAAAACAATACATAAGTTCTTACAGCATTACATTATCATTGATGGCAACAGTATTATTGGTAATCATAATAATAGCACTAATGGCCATAATAACACAGTATAGGACTTTACTTGCTTTTATCTGGGGCAGTATCAAAAGACAGCATATGTAAGTATTATTTCTCATCAGAGTTTTACAGATAAGAAAATTAGAATCTTTCAAAGTGAAATAACATATAAGGGTTATAAAAGTGCCTAAGCTGACAATTACTCAGCAAAAATTAAGGAGGCCACTGCCTAACCAACTGTGGTTAACTAACAAATGTTAACACTGGTATAGGTGAGGCTTAGAAGTATTGGGATGTATGGCTAGTCAAGTTTTGGCTAAGGAAGAGCTGGCTAAGATGCTAAGGATATTGAATTTGACCTTCTGATGTTTAACAAAATGTTAAACATTTTGAGGAGTCTACTGAGCACTCAACTCACGAATTTCCTATTTTATAAGAGGATAGAGAACTTTCAGGGACTCTCTTCTCTTTTGCACTTCCTCCCCTATCTATATTATTCTTTCAGACCACCTACTCCAAATAGCAACATAAACTACCACAAGCAGCTCTGAGCTAGCTCCCATCTTTACTTTTGTAACCAGAGAAAAGATCCAATTTGAAGCTCCTGTGAAAGGATGCTGATTAGCCTAAATCGCCCATACATCAATCACTGGGCTAGTAAAGGGTGAAATATCCCACTTGGAGTTATTCCCACCATGTGGCTAAATTATTATTAAAACTTGTGGTTGTGTTATTATTAAAAGCAGGAAAACACATTCCTACCTACAAAGTTTTCTGGGTGGGTTATGTAGAGCAGTATCAATTTTCCTTTTTCCCATCTGTTTGCTTCAGACTGCCCTCTTGATGCTTAACTTGTGACCTTTACATGCCTATCATGTAAAACTCAGTACTTGGATATATCAAAAAGTGGTAGAGAGTTTTTTTTTAAGATTTTATTTATTTATTCATGAGAGACCCAGAGAGAGAGGCAGAGACATAGGCAGAGGAGAAGCAGGCTCCATGCAGTATCACACCCTGGGCCGAAGGCGGGGGCTAAACCGCTGAGCCACCCAGGGATCCCCCCAAAATTTGAACTTCGAGTATTAACAAAGTGTTCGGTCGGGGTTTAGTCAAATTCTCATGCAGGGTGAACTAAAGGGCATTCTTCTGTAATCCCTAAATGAGGAAAGGAAATACTATGAGTCTTTATCATCCACAGTTCAAATTATTTTTCAAGAGTGGAGATAGGGGTTGACTAGTCAACTACATTTGTAAATAAATAAAGTGCAATATAATTGTTATAATAGAAATAAGTCCCAAAAAGGGTGAAAGAAAGGCAAGTCTGTCTTAGAAAGTTATGAAAGGTTCTATCAAGGAGGTAGGTATTTAATTCAACTGAGAACCAAAGGATCTGGAAAGAATGTGATAGGATCACAGAAAAGCAAGGAGTTCAGAATGGCTACTGTGGAGTAGACGGGCAAGAATGGCAGATGATGTTAACAGTCTGAGGCCAGATCATGAAAGGCCCTGCTGGTGAAGGAAGTTCCTGAAAAATTCTTGGCAAAGGAATATTGCGATCATATTTTCATGTTAGACGAATTATTAATAGAATGTAGTAGGTTGCACTGCAGAGGGAAATAACAAGAGGCTACTGCAATTGTCCAAGGGAGATGAGTCAGGAGAGGTGTTAAATACTAGATGGACCAAGACAGTGAGAGTGAAGATTGAAGAAGCCTGGATTTGAGGGATACTTAAGGAGATAAGTGTCAATAGAATTTGATATTAGGTTAGAGGAAGTGAAGGAAATGTAATATAAGGGTACTCATGGATTTCTGGATTTGGGTAACTACGCGTCATTATCTGAAATAGGGTACGAAAATGGGCTAGTTTCCAGATGGGTGGAGAGAGTCATGGTATCAGGAATAAAGAATGTTAAAGATAGCAATGTAAATTTGAGACCTATGTAAGGTATCTGTGTGATATCCAAACGAAGATATTGTTGCTTAAAATAGTCTAACTTTAAGATATACATCTGGGTGTCCTTGGTGCACTGCGATACCTAGTAGCTAAGTTCATGATGGAAAAGAGGTTGCTGAAGGATACAACAGTAAAGTCAGACAGCAAAAGAAAATGGAGAGTTTGGGAACAGCGAAGGCCTTAAAAACATTTAAAATGTAACAGATGTAACCGCAGAACCAAGAAATAATGGTATCAGGGAAACCAAGAGGAGAGTTAATGGTGTTACTTTTTTTTTTTTTTAAAGATTTTATTTATTTATTCATGAGAGACAGAGTGAGGCAGAGACACAGGCAGAGGGAGAAGCAGGCTCCATGCAGGGAGCCCGATGTGGGACTCGATCCCGGGTCTCCAGGATCACGCCCTGGGCTGAAGGCGGCGCTAAACCGCTGAGCCACCGGGGTTGCCTAAGTGTTCCTATTTTTTAATGCAGTTTTTTTAAATGCTCCTCCTCCAGAAGTTTAAAATTTCTTGAAGGCGGAACTGTGCCTTAACTTTCACTGTATTTCCTTTGGCGCTTAATTCAGTGAAGGGAATATAGCAAATGCTCAATAAATACTCATCAGTCTCAAGCAAAATGCACCCATATCAATGTAAGATGTTTCCTCTTTCTAATTCTTCAAATAAACTTTTAGTGACCTATAAGCTTACTTAAATCGTCACAACCTGTACGTTCTACCTGTACCAGCTTTGAAATGAGTTCCGACATTGTGTTTCCTACTTACGGAGGGATCTTTGCTACTCAAGATGGCAGTGGGGTTTGTTTTGTTTGTTTGTTTGTTTTTTTTAATTCTATTCTTAAAAAAACTATCACAAAACAAAGCTCAGCCCAATTCCCCAGCAGTAGCTGGTAACTTCAGACCTGTTCTAAAGCAGAGTAAGGAGGCAGCCCAATGTTCCTTAACCACAATTGACTATTAACCGAGTCAACACGCTTATTCAAGCTTTCATTTTGTTACTAGTCACGGAACCACCGGTTGGGGAGCAGATGCACTCAAGCCCATCCCTGGAAGCCATTCAGGGCAAGCAGACCGCGGGGATCCGCAGAGAGCTCCCGGAGCTGCGGGTCCGCACGCCGTTTGGGTGCCGGGCGCCACAGAGGGTTCTGCTCGGGTAACGACACCTAACCCGGCCCTCGGTGGGTCCGCCTTCCTGAGCTGAGGAAATACCTCATATACTGACCAAGAAGCCAGGAGCAATCACCTCCGCTTCTGGAGAACCAGCCCCTCCTTCCTTCCACCACGAGACGGCCACCCCGCGCGAGCCCTTCCCACGAGCGCAGCCCCCGCTCTCGCCCGAGGGGAAACGGGCCAGCTCCGGCTCTCGCGGGATCTCGCGCCTTGGAGTAAGTCAAGCGGATCGCGCGCCCCATCGAACCCCCGCGGGAATACAGCTCGCCGGGTCCGGAACGCCGGGAAGTCGAGGGCGGGGCGGGGTCAGCTCGGTCGGTGAGCGTGGAGGCGGGGCCCTCCCCGGGGAGGCGGGGCGGGCGCCGGGCGGAGAGCGGGGCGGGTCTCCCCGGACCTGTTGATCGCAGGTGCCGCTGCCCCGACTGGCCCTGGGTGTTGGGGCGTGTGCGCATGCTCCTTGCGCGGGGTCGAGCTCTGCGCGGCGAGGCCGGACGCCTCCGCTTCAGTTCCCGGTGAGCGGCGGCGGCGGCGGCGGCGGCGGCTGGTAGTGTCCGCCGGGGCTGGCTCGAGGCGGAGGGCGCCAGCGGGAGGTAGCCCCGCGGAAGTGGAAGGCCCCGTATTTCTTTACCTGGATCGCACACGCTACGCTCGTGAGGAGGGCAGAGCTCCAGGTGAGTCTCCAAAACTAGTCCCTGGATCGAGCCCCCACGACCTGCGACCCCCGCTCCGGGCCCGAGTGGAGACCGTCGTTCCAGCCCCAGACCTTGTCTCCCTCCTGGCAGCCCTGCGACATCCTCTGCCCCCAGCTCCGAGGACTTTTTTTTTTTTTTTTTTTTTTACCCGGGTTCAGTCACCCGAGGTCACGCCGCATTCCCGTCTCCTCCTCGCCGGGTCCCGGCCCCGGAGGAGATGCCCGCGGCCGGGCTGGAGGCGTGCGGGAGGCGGGAGGCGGGAGGCGGGAGGAGGAGCCGTGTTTACCGGGTCGTGGCGGTTCCTTGCAGGCGTGTCTGACGGCTGCTCCAGCAGAGCCCGGAGTCCGGCTGCCGGGTCGCTTAGCGCGTTGGGGTTGTGCGTATTACTTGGGCTTGGCCCCCGCCCGTCACCTGCGGCGCAGCCACTGCCCCGCCCGAGCCGCAGCTTTTGAAAGGGGTCCGGATGGTTCCGGGGCGCTCCTGGGGGGAGAAGAGAGAGGACTGGATTCGTGAGAATCTTTGGGCTGGTGGCTTCTGGGTGGTAGTTGTAATTTACAAAGTTAATGTGTAGCTTCTAAACGGCGACTTATGGGACGTTTATCAGACTACTTTTAAACATCGTTGGTAACAGGAAGTACTTGTACAGGTGTGCTGGGGAGGCTTTCTGAAGCCTGCAATCCGAGCATGTTCTGAGGTTTTGTTATCCTGCTACAGGGTTTTCTGTATCAATGCAGAAGTCTGATTAATGCTTGCAAAATGTACTGCAAGGCTTTATTTGTTAGTAGAGTATGCCAAAATGTTTCCTTATCTGGGGGAAAAATATATATATATGTGTGTGTGTGTGTGTGTGTGTGTATCTCAAAGGATTTTCAAGGCTGCTTGTGAAGGATGTTTGAACTTGGGAAGTTCTGGGTGATTAGACTCAGATTCGCTTTTAATTCTGTTCTTTAAAGAAAAGCATCGTTAGTTCTCAGTATTTAAAAGGAGTTAGCGAGTGCTAACACAAATTCTGATCGAATGTACTTTTGGCTAAACTGAGATGCTTGCTTGTTAGTTTAGTTTTCTATTTTCAGTTCCCTGCTGATGGCCTAGGCTCCTCCATCCTGTGGAAGAGAAATTAAAGAACAAAACTTATTTTGCAAAAGTAATTTGTGATTTATCCGCCGTTGTCCTAAGAATTCCAAATAGACACACTCACTGTAGGTAAGAGTTAATTATAGTCTGGAAAAAATACAGTTTTTGTTTTTGTTTTACATTTTAGAGACTCTTAAAATGAGCTTCTTAAACAATTTGCCTACCTTCATGATTAGTGATAATAAACCATGAAAATGATTTATTTGAATTTGTTCATAAACCCATTGGTGGTTACTATGTGTATTTTTTCCAACAGTGTAAAAATAAGTGACCAAGAACAGACCTTTTTCTCTATCAATTTAAAACCTTTTTATAAATGTGTAGTGTTCATAGAAATTGACACTAATAGTCACTTCATTAATATTATTTTCTCTAGAAGATACAAAACATTTTTTTTTTTTTAAAAAAAAGATAGCTATTTTAATGTGAGGGGGTACCCTATTCCACCTAGTTCTTTTTTTTTTTAATTTTTATTTATTTATGATAGTCACACAGAGAGAGAGAGAGAGAGGCAGAGACACAGGCAGAGGGAGAAGCAGGCTCCATGCACCGGGAGCCCGACGTGGGATTCGATCCCGGGTCTCCAGGATCGCCCTGGGCCAAAGGCAGGCGCCAAACCGCTGTGCCACCCAGGGATCCCTCCACCTAGTTCTATTCCTTAAAAAAAAGAAAATCTCTTTTCAAAAACTCTTATGATTTTAGTATGTACATGATTCAAGATCTTTTGTATTAGTGTCAGTTGTTTCTTTTAAACTGTAGTATCAGGAAATACAGTTTCAGAATTATGATTTATTTATATATATATATTTAAAGATTTTATTCATTTATTAATGAGAGAGACACACACAGAGAGGCAGAGACACAGGCAGAGGGAGATGCAGGCCCCACGCGCAAGGAGCCTGATGCAGGACTTGATCCCGGGACTCCAGGATCATGCCCTGGGCCAAAGGCAGGCACTAAACCACTGAGCCACCCAGGGATTCCCCAGAATTATGATTTAGAAGCTTGTTTTAGTAAGACAAAGAGTTAAAAAATGAAAATTCTGATTTATTTTAGGATGATGTACACATTAAAAAGTCAAAATCAGAGTTATTTTTTCTGTTGAAACGAACTCACTTATGATGCTAGGGAGGATGTTGCTTGCTTTACCCTACAATTTTCCAAAAGTGTGTTTGAAATCCATAAAGTGGTAGATGAAGCTAACCTACCAAGACGTTTACTTATAACAATACTTAGCAGATCTTGTTATTTGACAGCTTTAACTATAAGGTGTTTCTTAATTATAAACCTCAAAGACAATCTACCACAAGGTCGTTTATGTAGTGCATCTGAAAGTATTTTGAGGGATTCCCGGGTGGCTCAGCGGTTGAGCGTCTGCCTTTGGCTCGGGTCATGATCTCCGGGTCCCGGGATCAAGTCCCACATCAGACTCCCTGTGAGGAGTCTGCTTCTCCCTCTGTCTATGTCTCTGCCTCTCTCTCTCTGTGTCTCTCATGAATAAATAAATAAATCTTAAAAAAAAAAAAAAAAAGTATTTTGAATCCAGAGTGTGCTAGGTCTGCTAGGATCCAAAAGATTGTCAGTCTAGCCTACTGGTTCTCATGAGTTCTTGGATTAAGAGAAGTGTACTAATTTATGTCATCTTTGGAGAACTAGCTAGAGATTAGTGATGATACAAATGAAGCATTAATACGTTGTTACTAATTTTATACAGATGTAAGGATTTTAGAAATGTTTGTGTTACGAAAGATGCACATAGTGGCAACAAGAAATGAATGCAACGTATTCTACCACAGATAAAATTTCCAAAGGTTATTTAAACTTTAAATAATTTTATATGATATCCTAATCTTGGCAAGTTGTTATGAGTTTCTCTTAAGATAATGGGAATATTATATATATAGAGAGAGACTATTTAGGGAAGAAGTGTCTAGTCTTTGCTTTTCTAAGTTAACCCATATCTTCTATCAGGAGTTCTTAAAGCAGGGTCTATGATTAGAGCTGTGGTCTGTGATTAGAACTGAATTTTAATATAATTGGTTTTCTTTGTGATCTTATGATTTTTTCTTTCTTTCAATCCTATGAATTTTATTTTATGCATTTACAAACATCAGTCTGAGGAGCCCATAGGCCTCATTAGAAGAGCCACCAAAAGTGTCTCTGACATTCAGAAGACTGCTTCACACCATTGCACCTGGTTGAAGAATTTTTGTTTTTGATTAAGTCACTTCAGATAAGTTGCTGCATATATTCATATTTGTAATTCATCAGAAAATAAAATATTATGCAACATAAACCATATTTCAGTCTCTTAGCTATCATTTCAGTTATCTGAGTTGTAGTTTTGAATCAGTTTGATATTTTTGAATACATTTTGTAAATGTAACTTCTGTTTACTTCTATTTTGTAAATACTGACCTGCAAAAATCAGTTTGAAGAAATACCGTTCCTTTGAAATTTGGAAACCTTTTTACTTTTTGTGATTTTCTGATTTAGCAAATTTATTCAATGAACATTTATTGATCTATTGTTATGCTAGACACTAGAGATTCAAAAATTAATAAGACATTAGTAAAAAATTTGAGTTCTTCCTTATCTGAGCCTTATCTCTGGCTGTTCCCAGTTTTCCCCCAACTGAACTGAGTTTCCAAAGATAAAATAGTCTTTTTTTTTTCTTGTACCCTTGCCTTTGCAAGAAGCTGCTTCTCCTCTTCCCATTTCCCTTTCAACTTCCCAGTCACCCATGCTACACCTGTATTTTTCTAATCCATCAAAAGACAGATTATTACTTTGTGTTGCCACTGTTCTTTGATCTGTATCATAGGAAGATCTATATACTGTGTTGCTGTAGCAGGAAGACAGAATAAGGGAATGTGGAGATTATGGTACATGTACCATCATCTAAGTGTAAGGAAAGTACCATATGGACAGCACAAAGGACGGTAGGCAGGCAGAGGAGCTTTCTAGGGGACCCAGAGACTGGATGAGAGCAATATTCAGGTACATTTTGGGTCCTCTAGCTATTTTTTATAGCTCGATGGATTATGTTATTTATGAATTAAAACTGTCGTTAAGGAAGTTTGGAGTTATTTTCTGAAAAGTTGTACATAGGTTGAATTTTTAAAAATTAAATCTCTGTTGTTTACATTGTTATATCAGTTACTTTCCATTTATTTTTTATACATTGCCTTCTAACGTTTTAACTCAGTTTCTCCTTCTCTAGTCCAAAAGTTTATAGATGAATGCTTAAAATAATAGTGTGATGAATCCACTTGTAAAATGAAGCATTCCCAAACATTTTCTTATAAATTAGAATTTTTCATGTTTTCTTAAAGTAGGATAGCTCTGTAGATGAAATCACTTATTTTCTACTAAGAATGACTTAATAACATATTAAAATTTAGAAATTGGTTACTTTATTGTACAATATATCTGACCTAACTAAGACTATAGTCAGGATTGATAAATCAGTTTAAGGAAATGTGGAAAGATAGCAAAATGAGGTATAAAATATCATGATACAGCTTTTACTTTCTATTCAAATGTTTGTTTATATTATTAAAAATAATTTTACCTCAAAGATAGTGTTGCTATCATAATTAGCTTACATTTATGAATGCTACTATGTTTTGGGCATTTATTAGGTGTTACATACAATGTTTATGATACTTATAACTATGAACCTTTTATGTAATTATAGATTATGTAACTGATAGGATTTTAATGATTGAATAGTTGAGTAATGTTCTCTGCTACTGGAAGTTTTATCAGATGGAATAAGTAATTGTGGGGCACATGAGATCAGAATCAGAACATAGATTCCGTTTTTGTCAAGAACCTATCAGGGCATTCTTTGTCCACTAGATGCTTTATGCCTTGGCTTCTTCTAGACTTCTTAGCCTGTGTAATAAACTCCCCCTCTCATGGTGACCTTCCCTGTTTTTAGGCAAGTAGACTCTTTGAACCCTAAGATTTTTTCCTCCTGTATAGTATGCTGTATAGGCCTGAAATAATCTTACCTCTTCATCAGTAGTCTTGACCTTGACCTAGCTGCCAGACAGGGAAATTGTCCTGAACTCTGATTGCCTAGGTCATTTTTGTTAGGAACACTGGTTTGTTGGTTAAGGTTTCACTTTATTGCCTGAGCTTCCTTCACTAAATATATTTTTTAAAGATTTTATTTATTTATTCATGAGAGACACACACAGAGAGAGGCAGAGATCTAGGCAGAGAGAAAAACAGGCTCCATGCAGGGATCCTGATGTAGACTCGATCCTGGGACTCCAGGATCACGCCCTGGGCTGAAGGCAGACGCTCAGCTGCTGAGCCACCCAGGCATCCCCTTCACTAAATATTTAATGAGTACTTACTGTGTATTGTGCACTCGTTTACGTGCCTGGAATTCACTTTACATCCTAAGGTGTTTGGGAGGCAAAATAATAATAATCCTAATAAGTCAATTATATAGTATATAAGATGATGATGAATGCCAAGGAGAAAAGAAAAGGTCAAGCAGGCATGGAGATTGGGAGTGTGGAGTGGAGGTTGTGATGGATTGCAAGTTAGACCTCATTTAGAAAGTGATTTTGAACAAAGCAATCATGAAGGTGGAGCCAGGGAGAAGCCATGTGTGCATCAAGGAGAAGTGTATTCCCGGCAGATGAATAGCCAGAGTAAGGGCTTTAAAGCAGGTGTTTGCATGGCATATTCAGAAATAAGGAGTCTGATTCAACAGCAATAGAAAAAGTAAAGGCAAAGTAGTTAGAGATGGAGGTGAGGGGATGGGCAGGTGTGACATAGTAAGAGACTTATATTTGCTCTCTGGCCATTTCTTTTTTTTTGTTTTTTTTTTTAAGATTTTATTTATTTATTCCTGAGAAACACAGAGAAAGAGAGGCAGAGAGACATAGGCAGAGGGAGAAGCAGGCTCCATGCAGGGAGCCCAATGTGGGACTCAGTCCTGAGACTCTTGGATCATGTCCTGAGCCTAAGGCTGACGCTTAACCACTGAGCCACCCAGGCATCCCTCTGGCCCCATTTCTTGACGTACAGCTCCTAAAACCCTAGGAACATTTCTGGAAGTGATGGTTTTTTGCGTGCTAATGACTGTGGTTAGGAGCTCCTGGATAGCCTGAGGATGGGGGCTGGTTGCTAGGGGAACAAACTGTGTGATTAGAGAAATTGAGCTTTCAGCTTTCCCACCTTCCTTCACCTCTAGGGAGGTGAGTCTGGTGGAGGTTGAGCTAATCACTATGTCTGGAGGGGGCATGGACACTCCATGGCCCTTCCCACATACTTTGCCTATGCATCTCTTCCATCTGGCTGTTTCTGAGTATTTTTTAAAAATAAACCTGAAGTCTAGTCAGTAAGCTGAGTTCTGTGAGCCATGCTAACAAATCAACCAAATTAATCATCCATGGAAAAGGTTGTGGGAACCCCCAAATTATAGGCAGTTGACCAGAAGTACAAGTGATAATTGGGACATGTGATCAGTGTCTAAAGTGGGAGGGATGGTTTTATGGGAATTAGCCCTTGACTTGGGTTCTGACACTACCTTCAATTAGATAGTGTCAAAACTGAGTTATATAGTAGGACAGGGTACCCTGTTGGTATTGACTGAGAATTAGAGAATGGCTTGTTGTGGAAAAACCCGTCTGGTCTCAAGTGCTGTGAGAGTATAGAAGAAAATTATTTTTACTTTAGCAAGCAGTACAGGGCCTTGGAGACCATTATAAAGACTTTTTGGGCTTTAATATGAATGTAATAAAAACCCATTGAAAGGTTATCGGGAGAGGTATGACATTATGATTTAATTTTAGAAGGACTTTTTTGTCTATTCCTAAAGATAGGTTTTGAAGGGTAAGGGTAGAAGCTAGGAGATAATTAGGCTATTCTAGCAATCTAGGTAAGATTTGAAGATAGGTAAGATGAGCATAGAAGTGGAGGTGATGAGAATTGGTCACATTCTAATAGAAATATGTGAGAAAGAAGAGTCAGAGATCATGCCAAGATACTTGTTCTGAGCAACTGGAAAGACAAAGTTACCATCAACTGAGATGGGGAAGGAAGGTATAGATAAAGCTAGAATTCACTTTTGCACTTTGTTAAGGCAAAGAAATGTTAGATTATGCATGCTTTGGCATAATCCTCTTCAGGAGATGTATCTCAGAACAGATTGTTAAAACCCATTGTTTTTAATGTTCATGCTCTATATTCTGGATATACATGAACTCATATCTTTCTCTCATTAGTTACCACTGGAAACTAATGAGTAGGTAAAAACCAGAAGACAAAACATGTTTCTTTTTTTGAACAAAAAGAAATAAAGCAAAAAATTGAAGAACATTGGAGATTACTTAAAATTTGCTGGTTTTGTTGGTGGTGGTACAGTGTATTCTTACTACTTTAACCTCATTTCCTGTCTTTGTTTTATAAATTTTCTGGTATACTTTTCTCCAGTACCTCCAATTGCAGACTGACAGTGGTTTTGTACATCAAAGGACATCTATTCTTCAATTATATCTTCTTTAATCCTTCATCTTATAAAAGTGAAGATATTTCTATAGTAAATTAGATTTTTAATTGTTTCAACTTGCTATGCATCTTTACCTTACTATCTAGTTATTGAAAATTAAACCTTAAGTACTTTTACTAGCTAGATGAACAGTTGTAGTATATCTGTAAAAAGTCTTCAGTATATCCTTGAGTTGCTGTATTTCTTATTAGTGAAAATATGTTAAAATGAAATTTTACATTACAATTTGATGGCTAGGCCAGAATAGTTTCCATAGCTTTATTAGCAGCAGTTCTATACTTCTGTAGGATTATGGGTATTTCTAATTTTATTTATGCAGTACTTCTATGTTGTTTTAGAAATCTATATAATATTCTGTTTTATAATCAAAACCCAATAAATGTAAAAGAGCAAAAGAGTCTTGTGGATTTTTCAGCTATTATATTAGTTTTCTAGGGCTGCTATAACAAAGTACAACCAGCTGGATGGCATAAAACAATAGAATTTTATTCTCCCATAGCTCTGGAGGCTTAGAAGTCCAAAATCAAGGTTTGGCAGAGTTGGTTTCTTTTAAGGGCTCTGAGAAGAAGTCTTTTGTCCCCTTTCTAGTTTCTGGTGGTTGCTGTCAATCCTTGCTGTTCCCTGACTTGTAGCTGTATTGCTCCAATCCCTGACTGTCATTAAACAGTATATTCTCTGTGTGTTTCTCTTTTAATAATAATTGCTAGTCTTACTGGATTAGGGCCCACCTTGATGACCTCATCTTAACCCAATTACATCTGCAAAGGCCCTATTTCCAAATGTTCACAGACTCTGGAGGTTAGGACTTTGGTGTACACAATTCAACTTGTTTTTATAGTTTAATATTCACTTTTCAAATGAAGAGAAGGGAATACTTCCAAACTCATTTTATGAGGCCAACTTTACCCTGATACCAAAGATAAATAAGGATACTATTAGAAAATACAGGCCAATATCCCTGATGAATATAGATGGAAAAATTCCCAACAAAATATTAGCAAATCAAATTCAGTAGCACACTGAAAGTATCACATACCATGATCAAGTTGGATTTATACCTGGCATGCAAGGATGGTTGAACATTTGCAAATCAGTAAAAGTCATAAATCACGTTAAAAGCAGGAAAGATAAGATGCAGAAAAAGCATTTAACAAAATTCAATATCTTTTCAGTATGAAAATTCTCAACAAAATTGATACATAGGGAATATGTCTCAGTATAATAAAAGCAATATATGACAAGCCCACAGCTAACATTATTCTCAGCTGTGAAAAGTCAAAAGCCTTTCGTCTAGGATCAGAAAAAAAAAAGGTGCCCACTCTCACCATATATTTGACGTAGCACTGGAACAGTGCAACTAGTTAAAAAAAAGAAATAAATGGCATCCAAATAGGAAAGGAAGAAGTAAAACTATGGTTATTCGCAGATGACATATATGTGGAAAACCCAGAGACTCTACCTAAAACTTAGAACTAATACTTGAATTCAGTAAGTTGCAGGATACAAAATCAACATATAGAGATCAGTTACATTTTTGTTCAATTTTATCTGACCCTAAAATTGCTACATCAAGTTTCTTTTGGTGTATATGTTTCTGGTATATCATTTTAATTTTATTTTTGTGTGTATATACACATAATGCATAAATATAACTATAATATACATACTACAGGCTTTTTTAGTACGTGCTTTTTTTTTCCACTTTTATTTTCAAGCTTGGCTGTCCATCCCCATTTTAATAAGATGTATACACATTCTTCTTGCTCAGATGTTCATACGAAGCATATATATTTTTGCATATATTATTTTACCAAAATAGGATTATAGTACATTTCTGTATTTTGCCTTTGTCATTCAAAACACCTGTTATATAATTATGTCCCTATTTATGGACATTCGTTTTGTAAACAATTTTTATTTTATTAAAGATTTTATTTATTTATTCATGAGAGACACACAGAGAGAGAGAGGCAGAGAGAGACTCAGAGGAGAAGCAGGCTCCATGCAGGGAGCCCGACGCGGGACTCGATCCCGGGACTCCAGGACCGTGCCCTGGGCCAAAGGCAGGTGCCAAACTGCTGAGCCACCCAGGGAATCCCCTGGACATTCATTTTGTTTCTTACTTATTGCACTGACCAACTATATATATCTCAATAAGGTAGTGCTTTTTGGGGAGAAGGCATAGATTCTCAGATTTTATATTAAAATGTTTATTTTTAATTTTAGTTGTTGCTAGGTTGATATAATAGTGCTACAAGGGTATTATAGTATAATTACATTTTTTAATTAGTCAGCAATAAGGGAAAGTAGCTCTTTCCATTTATCTCCACCAAGACTGTTTCTTTTAAGTTTTTGCCAGCTGATTGAAAGAAACAAAGTGCCTCTTAATTATTTTGATTTTACCCCTGTGTTGAGGTCTCCAAGGTCTCTGGCATTCCCAGGTTTGCTTATTTTGTAGAATTACGAGGCCTCAACATGTAGTTGTACTTACTGCTATGCTTTTTTTAATTACAGCGAAAGGAAATAAAGCAAAATCAGCAAATGGAAAAGGATCATGGGAGGAAATCTGGTGAAAATCAGGCACAAGTTTTTCATAATTTTCTTCCAGTGGAGTCACATGAGACACATGAGTTCCTCCAGCAACAAATTGTGGTGACATCTGTAAAATGTCATCTACCAGAAAGCTGTTTAGAGACTCAGTGGTAGAGTCTTTATTGCGAAGTGGTTCACATAGTTATCCTCTACCTCATTTGTTATCAGAATTCCAGACTTCCAGAACGAAAGCAGGTGTTCAGGATAAACCACATTGTTTGCACAGTTTAGGCACAGTGACCAACTCTCACTTATTTTTGTAGTGGGAATCCTCCCAAAAATTTAAATTCCAAAAGCCTAAAACCTTGTGAGCAGGCTTTTCTAAGGATAGCAATCTTTGAGCTGCTATATTGTGTTTTTCTTTTTTTTCTTAAGTAGCTCTATTGAAATATAATTCACATGTCACACAATTCACTCATTGAAAGAGTACAGTTTCATTTTCAGTATATTTACAGGAAGGTAAACCTGTCACCACAATTTTAGAACATTTTCAGCACCTCAGAAAGAATCTTTGTACCCTTTAGCTCTCACTCTTCCTTTCTTATCTCTATAGCCCCACTTGTCCAGTGTAAGCAACCACTAATCTACGGGCTGTCTCTGTAGATTTCTCTGTTCTGGACATTTTGAATGCATGGAATTGTGACACATGGTCCTTCCTGATTGGCTTCTTTCACTTAGCAAAATGTTTTCAATGTTCATCCATATTGTAGCATGTGAAAGTACTTCATTTCTTTTTACAGCTGAATAATATTCCATTGTATGAATATGTATACACACATACACACTTACACCACATATTGTTTATCCATTCATTAGTTGATGAACATTTAGGTTGTTTCCACCTTTTGGCTGTTAGGAACTTTGCTGTGTTAGCTCTTTTCTGCATAACCTCCCAAATATTTATTGAAAGAGTAAATATAGAATTACATTTGCATTCCTGGAATAAAGCCTCCTTGATTATTATTCTTTTGAATAGTGTACATTATTCTTTTGACACTGATAGATTATGTTTGCTAGTGCTTTATTTATAAGTTTTGTATCCAAGTCACATTAGTCTGAGGTTTATATAGTTTTGATATTAAGGTTGTGTTAGCTTCATGAAATGATTTGGGAAATTTTGTATATTCTCTGTGGTCTGCAATAGTATAACATTAGAATTAACAATTCTTTAATGTTTAGATAAAATTGAACTTTGAATCCATCTGATCTAGATGCCTTTTTCAATGGGAGAACTTTTGTTTCCACATTATTCTAGTTTGTAAAAATGTTTTCCATTTTTTCTTGGATTAATTTTGTTAATATGTGTTTTGCTGGGAAATTACCTATTCCTTTGTTTTTTTTTTTATTTTTTTATTTTTTAAAGATTTTATTTATTTATTCATAGACACACAGAGAGAGTGACAGAGACACAGGCAGAGGAAGAAGCAGGCTCCATGCAGGGAGCCTGACATGGGACTCGATCCCTGGTCCCCAGGATCACACCCCAGGCTTCAGGCGGCGCCCAACCGCTGCGCCACCGGGGCTGCCCCTACCTATTCCTTTAGATTTTAAAAGTCCTTGCCATAAGACTTATGTGATACTCTTTTACAGTTCTTTTGGTTGCTTATGTATCTCTGGTTATTTCTCATTTATCTATCTCTTTAGTGTTTATATACCTGTTTTCATTTCTTTCCTTAATCAGGCTTGTGAAGATTTTATCTGTTATATTAGTTTTTACAAAAGTTTAGTTTATTTTTTTTTCCTGTTGTTTGCCTATAAATGGCTTGAAAATCTCTTTTTTCTCTTTCTCTTTTCGGTTTAAAACTTCATAATTTTCATCCTGCTTTCTTCCCCATATCATGTTTGGATTTTTTGAGTTGTCTATTTTCTTTGTTTCTCTGAGTTTTTTTGGTCTTTAATTCTGGAAAAGTCTTAGTCATTTCTGAAGTTATTAACCCAATTTACTTTATCTTTCTGGGAATCCTTTTAGATAGTATGGATTTCATCCATGCCTCTTAGCTTTTTCAGAATGTTTATATATTCTACTTCTTTATTCAATTTTTAGTGCTTTGTAGGAAAATTTCCTGACCTGAACTTACTTCTCATTAATATGGTTTTCACTTCTATTCATTTTGCTAGTTAACTCATTCTTTTTACAAAACTTTGGTAATTTTTTTTAAATTGTCATATTCAATTCGTGGATATTTATTAAGTTTATTTCAAATCTCTATTTCCTTTGGTCTGTTCACTCTGTTTTTCGTGTTATACAGCGTTCAGTTTGTGCCTGCCTTTCACAATGCTGGTCCTCTTCAAGTATCTGGTTCTCTTTTACCTGAAGTAGCAAGTTACAAACTAGTAATATTTACATGAGAAGGGTGAAAACACAAGGCTCTTATTTGTGTTTCTTTGGATGATTTCAGTGAGTAGTTGGGATGTTAAATAGAAGGGCTATTAGAATGATACAGCTTGAGAATTAGTTCCAAAAAGAACTTTCTGTTGCTGTGCCTAGTGGCATGATCTTCTCCAGATTGTACTGTTCTCTGTTCTATTTGTGAAGTAAGGGTGAGTGCAGAACACACAGGGGCCTTGCAGGTACCCACACTTGTTACCATTTCTCAAACTGACTGTGGGCTGTGCTCTAGTGCTTTTCTACTGTTATAATCTCCCTTACCCTCCAGAAGGCAATAGGTGGTAGCTGGACTTTCCTATTTTGTTGCATTGTGTGGGGTGGGAATTCTCTGCCCAGAGAAATGTGAGGAATGGAAAAGATCTTGAACCAGAAAGACTTCCAGTCTGTAACACTTGGCCCTCTCTATTTCTTAGCTACTGTTTCCCTCCCACTTTAGAAACCAGTTATTTTTGGTGTCCTTTTCTCCCTGCTTCTCATTAGGCTACCTGTTGCTTTTGTGTAATCTCCAGACTTGGGCTGGAGATAGGGAAACAGGAGCATATACTAGTTTGACATCTTGCACAAGAAGGCAAGCTGCAGTATTTTTAAATTACCGGTTCGTGTTTTGCTCTTCACCAAACTAAGCTCAGTAAAGGTAGGGATTGTTTTATTTACCTTAGGACAGTTCATGGTATAAACCTGGTGCCTAGTAAATGATGAAAGAATATCATCTCAAAAGGATTCTTTTTTTTAAAAAAATTATTTATTTATTCATAAGAGACACACAGAGGCAGAGACATAGGCAGAGGGAGAGAAGCAGGCTCCTGTGGGGAGCCTGATGTGGGACTTGATTCTAGGAGCCCGGGATCACCACGCAAGCCAAAGGCAGATGCTCAACCACTGAGCCACCCAGGCATCCCAAAAGGATTCTTTCATTAAAAATACAAATTTACGGGATGCCTGGGTGGCACACTGGTTGAGCATCTGCCTTGGCTTAGGTCGTGATCCTGGACTCCTGGGATCAAGTCCCGCATCAGGCTCCCCAGGGAGCCTGCTTTTCCCTCTGCATTATGTCTCTGCCTCTCTCTCTGTGTCTCTCATGGATAAATAAAATCTTAAAAAAAAAAAATACTACCAATATAGAGCTCCCTTAATGTTGTAAAATTATGCATTTGTTAAAAACTTAATTTGTATGTAAGATTTGGAGATCATTCAGATCACTTTAGAGAAGGTTGCAACTTACAGTTAAAAAGAAAACATTTAACATCGTATAGTGTTTTAGAATTTTTGAAACATTTAACCTATTTTAATCCAGGCTATTACTGTTGTCCCCATTTTATAGATAAAGAAGCTATACATCAGAGAGGACAAGGATTTATCTAAGACCAAACAAGTAATAAGTGATGAGCTGATTAATATGTGGGGCTGGAAACAAGCCTTGAGTTTAATTCTTTAGATAAGATGTTTCTTTATTCCTAGTGCTTTCCTGTTTTAGTGGGTATTTGACAAATGGTATTGAACTGATCTATGCCATTCTGTCTTTTCGTGCTGTGAAAATGAAACTCACTGACTTTAAAAGAATTTAAAGCCAAAGTCCTTACACGGGATTTTCAGTACCTGACAGATCTGTTTCCCATCCTTCCTTTTTATCTTCTTTTCTTTGTTTATATTTCTCCTACCATATTGGACTGATTACTATTTTTCCAACATGCCAAGCATGCTATTCCCTCTCTTAGAAATGTCTTCTCCCAGGTGGCATCTTTGCCTCCTTCAAATGTTTATGCAAAGGTAACCTGGTCAATTAGACTTTCCATGACTATCTTATTTAAAAGTGCAAACTCTCTCACATTATATGCATTTCCCATCCTCTTTCCTTGCATTATTTTTCTGTTAGCACTCAGCACATAACTCTTCTAGTACAAGTTACAATTTGTTATTCATTATATTAATGTCTGCCTTTCCTCATTAAATTAGTCCAGGATCTGGCACAGTACCTGGCTCAGTAAATGTTTGTTGAGTGAATGAACATAGGAAAGAAATTTAATTGGTTAAACAAGACTTTGTTAGTAATACTTGCTTTTAATGAAGTTTAAAGTCCTTTTCGTCAGGAGCATGCATTTGTGATTAATGCAGAAATGTACTTTAGCTCACTAGTATTTGTTTACCAATATATGGTTTCTTCTGAATTTTAATGTATACCAATTTATGTAAAATCTACAGTTTTTTTGAAAAATACCATGATTCTATGTAAGACAGGCAACAACATAGAGTCTTTGTACATGTATTTGTTTTAATAAACAAAGCAATTTAGTGTTGACAACAAAGTTGGTACTTTTAAAAATACTACCTGAGATCTAATTTACAGTTTTCTCTATAATATTTTCCTTATGAAACCAATGGCCACTGAAATTTTGAAGTAGGTAGCGATTGATGTACATTGGTATTTTAAAAAATTTTAATGAAGAATAATGCTTTTATCTTTATATTTTAGAACATTATTAGTTATAATCCTTTTGTGATTACATATTCAATATTTGTGTTCGTATAATAAAGTAGGAATTTTGTTCAGCCATTCTTGATTAGCCTTTACTTTTATCTAAACATTTATTTTCTTTCTTGTAGATTTGCTTTGAGGTCACATTGATAAGAAATATGGAGTCACCTTTGATAACTTCACCTATGAAAGAGAGAGTCTTCTTTCTTACTAAAAAAACATAAGGAAAACAATGACCAAAGGAATCATGCCGGATGCGAACTCAACATCTTTTTTATCATCTGTTTTTTAAACCATCACGACAAATGGCTTGTGTTTTAAGGAAAATTATTTCTTCATCAACATTATTTTTAGCAATTTAAAAAAAATATTTTTTTACCGTAAATATACAACTCTCATAAAATTTAATACATATAAAAATCTTTAAATTCCTGTTTATAATAGCTTCCTTTTTTAGAACTTGGATGTTTACCCCATTTTTGCTTGACAAAGTCGTCAGAAATTTATACCATCAGGAAGGATATGGACTTGGAAACTTATGTTACTGTAATTGACTGCAGTGAATTTAAGTGGACACTTCAAGACATCATCCCTTTTATCATCAGAAATATCACATAAATACATAATTCTTAACTTTGATGTAAACAAATTTTCTTGAAAATGGCATGGGTAAAATTCTTACGGAAACCTAGTGGCAATCTTGGAAAAGTTTATCAACCTGGAAGTATGCTATCCCTAGCCCCTACCAAAGGCTTGTTAAATGAACCAGGACAAAACAGCTGCTTTCTTAATAGTGCTGTACAGGTGAGACCATAATTTCTTGTTAAATTTACAAAAATGCTTTTCAGGAAGTCCTTTGTTTAGTGTTTCTTATATTGTAAGAATAAAGTTATTATTGCCTGGAATGACTTTTTAATATCACTTTTAATGGTATCAAAAATATTTTGACTTGGAATTTTGTTTTTTTAAATTATAAATAGGATTAGATATTTATTTAATATAAATGGGAATGATTTTTGCAACAGAATAATGTATTACTCTGATATAAAAATATCTTTTGACTTAAAATGTTTACTTAGTAAATTAAAATTATGTTTCTAAAGTAATTTTTTTGAATGAGCTCATCTTCCTTTCCTCCCCCCCCCCCTTTTTTTTTTTTTTTTTTTTTAATCCCCATAGAGAGCTTGGGTTGAAATAAGAATGCAGTTTTAATTCTCAGGACTCAAACTCCCTTCAGCCTCCATCCACTATGGCCTTAAATTGATTCTCTGGAATCATAATTTGGACACCACTGTTTTAGTGGAATTGAAGATTAATCCATTTTGCTTCAGTCCTTGTTGAAATTCTTTTAATTAACAAGTATGTACTAACCTGCTTTTCTTCTTTAGATAAATATCCTTTCTTATGTAAGATGTAGTCTTTATTCAGTAGTTCCAGATTTTGTGGGATCCTGTATCTTTCTGACCATTGACTTTATAGTACTAAAGAGGAGGAAGATTTAGAATAGTGGAGTGTTATTCTATTGACCATAGATTATACCTTAAAAGAATTTATTTAAAATAAATCACTTATACATTTTCCACTGGTTTTCCCCCCCTTCTGAAAACAGAGTAGAAAAAGAAATATTGGTTAATTAACTCATATGATAAGTGAACATACCTAGAATGCGTCAGGTGCTCAGACAGCTGACTCGGATTTGTTTTCTCAGTTGTTCTCTGTCAGATGTCAAATTTGAAAGTTCTATAAGGCACTCAGGGAAAGAGATCTAATTGGTATTAAGGCAGCATTCTAATAATACACATTGAGACCCTTAAATGGTGGTCACTGTTCTACTCTGGCCAAAAGATCCTACTGGCATTAAGTGCTATGAGAATTGCAAACAAATATTTATTGAATAGCATTGGATTTAGGGAAATACTGTATACCAAAAGACTTAGAATTAAGTGTTTTTGTTTAAATCAGGCTGTGGGAAAGGGCTTTATCACTTTAAATCTTTTTCTTTTTTTTTTTTTTTTTTTTAATTTATTTTTTTATTGGTGTTCAATTTACTCACATACAGAATAACACCCAGTGCCCGTCACCCATTCACTCCCACCCCCCGCCCTCCTCCCCTTCTACCACCCCTAGTTCGTTTCCCAGAGTTAGCAGTCTTTACGTTCTGTCTCCCTTTCTGATATTTCCCACACATTTCTTCTCCCTTCCCTTATTTTCCCTTTCACTATTATTTATATTCCCCAAATGAATGAGAACATATAATGTTTGTCCTTCTCCGACTGACTTACTTCACTCAGCATAATACCCTCCAGTTCCATCCACGTTGAAGCAAATGGTGGGTATTTGTCATTTCTAATAGCTGAGTAATATTCCATTGTATACATAAACCACATCTTCTTTATCCATTCATCTTTCTTTGGACACCGAGGCTCCTTCCACAGTTTGGCTATCGTGGCCATTGCTGCTAGAAACATCGGGGTGCAGGTGTCCCGGCGTTTCATTGCATTTGTATCTTTGGGGTAAATCCCCAACAGTGCAATTGCTGGGTCGTAGGGCAGGTCTATTTTTAACTGTTTGAGGAACCTCCACACAGTTTTCCAGAGTGGCTGCACCAGTTCACAGTCCCACCAACAGTGTAAGAGGGTTCCCTTTTCTCCGCATCCTCTCCAACATTTGTTGTTTCCTGCCTTGTTAATTTTCCCCATTCTCACTGGTGTGAGGTGGTATCTCATTGTAGTTTTCATTTGTATTTCCCTGATGGCAAGTGATGCAGAGCATTTTCTCATATGCATGTTGGCCATGTCTATGTCTTCCTCTGTGAGATTTCTGTTCATGTCTTTTGCCCATTTCATGATTGGATTGTTTGTTTCTTTGGTGTTGAGTTTAAGAAGTTCTTTATAGATCTTGGAAACTAGCCCTTTATCTGATATGTCATTTGCAAATATCTTCTCCCATTCTGTAGGTTGTCTTTGAGTTTTGTTGACTGTATCCTTTGCTGTGCAAAAGCTTCTTATCTTGATGAAGTCCCAATAGTTCATTTTTGCTTTTGTTTCTTTTGCCTTCGTGGATGTATCTTGCAAGAAGTTACTATGGCCGAGTTCAAAAAGGGTGTTGCCTGTGTTCTTCTCTAGGATTTTGACGGAATCTTGTCTCACATTTAGATCTTTCATCCATTTTGAGTTTATCTTTGTGTATGGTGCAAGAGAGTGGTCTAGTTTCATTCTTCTGCATGTGGATGTCCAATTTTCCCAGCACCATTTATTGAAGAGACTGTCTTTCTTCCAATGGATAGTCTTTCCTCCTTTATCGAATATTAGTTGCCCATAAAGTTCAGGGTCCACTTCTGGATTCTCTATTCTGTTCCACTGATCTATGTGTCTGTTTTTGTGCCAGTACCACACTGTCTTGATGACCACAGCTTTGTAGTACAACCTGAAATCTGGCATTGTGATGCCCCCAGCTATGGTTTTCTTTTTTAAAATTCCCCTGGCTATTCGGGGTCTTTTCTGATTCCACACAAATCTTAAAATAATTTGTTCTAACTCTCTGAAGAAAGTCCATGGTATTTTGATAGGGATTGCATTAAACGTGTATATTGCCCTTAAATCTTTTTCTATTAACCCTTTTCCAGTTCTTTTTTTACATTTATATATTTCCCTCTATTTCTGTCTCTTTGGCTCCCCAAATGCTGTGTGTAGGTAGTGAGATGGAAAGAATGTTGTAACAGAAAATTCTGAGTAAAGAAGGACACTTACTTGGTAAGGAAAATGAAGAAGTATTCCAATGATTAAATATATATATATATATATTTAAATGAACATTCCATTGATCTTTACCATGAAGGTTATTTATGTTCTTCTACATAGTTATGATCATTTCTGCTGTTTACCACTCCTTTGTGTAGACTCAGCATTCCATCTGGTATCACTTATTCTCCTTCAAGGACCTCTTTTAACATTTCTTGTACATCAAGTCTGTTGGTGAATTCTTTAGCTTTTGGGTTTCTGGAAAAAAATCTGTTTCACTTTTGTTTTTGAAAGATATTTTTACTCATTAAAGAAGTCTAAGTTGGTAGTTTTACTTGTTCAGTACTTTTAACGAATCTGGTCCTTTTGTCTTAGCTTGCATTATTTCTAATGAAAAACTGTTGTCATTCTTTGTACTTCTGTGTGTAACGTGTCCTTTTTCTTTGGGTCCTTTTAAGAATTCCCCGTTTCATTACTGTAAAGCAATTTGATATTGATGTGCCTTAACATAGTTTTCTTCATCTTTTTCTGTGTTTGGGTTTATTGAGCATCTTAGAACTGTGGGGTTTATAATTTTAATCAAATTTGGAAAGTCTTTGGCCATTCTTTCTTCAAATTTTTCTGTTTCTTGCCTCCTTTGAGGGACTGCAGTTATATAAAGTTGGTTGCCTGAGGTTGTCCTCCAGCTCACTGATGCTCTCTTAATTTTCACTTTCAGTCTTTTTTTCTTTCCCTCCATTTCATTTTGTATGGTTCCTATTACTGTGTTTTCAACTTCATTAATCTTTTCCTTTGCGATGTCTAATCTGCTGTTAATCCCATCCAGTGTATTTTAATTTCAGACATTGTAATTTTAACCTCTAGAAGTTTGATCTGGGTCTTTTAAAAATCTCTTTCAAGTCTATACTTAACATGTTTGGACTCTTCTATGAAATTTTGAACATAAAATACAGTTCTAATGATTGCTCTAATTGTCTAAGTCTGTCATTCTGCAAATTCTGAGTTTTAAATGATTTTTTTCCTAATTTGGGATATATTTTCTTGTTTCTTTTAATGCCTGGTGATTTTTTATTGAATGTCAGATGGTTTTGAGTTTTATCTTACTGGACAGTGGATATTTTTATATTCCTAGAAATATTCTTTAACTTTGTTCTGGGGATAGGGTTGCTTTATTTGAAAACAGTTTGATCACTTTACTTTTAAGCTTTGTTAAACAGTCCCAGAGTTGTGTTTCTTCCAAGATTAATTTGTCTACTCCTGAGTAAGACCCTTCTTTAGCCAGTGCTCTGTGAATTATGAAGCATTTTACATTGGCTCTTAGGAGCAGGCACAGTCCCGCAGGTATGAGCTCTTGGCACTATTTCCTCTAATTTTGGGACCAGCCTCAGGTAGTTTCCTCACAGTATTTGCCTGAATACTCGAGAGGGACCTTTTGGAGAGATGTGATGTTCACTCTTTGTGTAGCTCTCTCCTTAGCAGCACTCCTCCCTGCCAATTCTAGCTGCTTTGACATCCCCGAACTTCCACTTCTCTCTTCAACTCAGGAGATCTGCTGGCCCAGATGTTAAAGTGTCTGCCATAAAAACAAATTTGCAAAGCCAGTCTTCACTAACAAACAACTATTCAAATATAGATTTTCTGTTGGAAAAGGCCTGACTAAAAAAAAAAAAAAAAGGCCTGACTTCATTTTATAAAATGCGGACTATAAATATTATTATGCAATTTGATTGAATAGTTTTAAAAACTGCTGAGAAATAAATTATAGAATATATCTAGTAAGAAATTACTAAAAGTGGACATCATTAAAGTGCACTGTTTTGAATAGTAGCTGCACTAATTTACATTCCCAACAACAGTGCATGAAGGTTCCCTTTAATCTACATCCTTACCAACACTTGTTATTTCTTGTCTTCTTTTTTTATAATAGGCAATCTGGTAGGTGTGAAGTGATATCTTATTGTGGTTTTGATTTGCATTTCCCTCTTGAACATATTTTCATGTGTCTGTTGGCTATCTATCTGTATGTCTTCTTTGGAAAAATGTCTATTCAAGTCCTCTGCCCATTTTTTAAATTAGGTTGTTGGTTGTTGATATTGATATTAAATTCTATAAGTCTTTATATATTTTGGATAACAACCCCTTATTGGTGTATATGAGTTGCAAATATCTTCCCCCATCGAATAGGTTGCCTTTTTGTTTTGTTGATGGTTTCCTTTGCTGTGTAAAAGCTTTTACTTTAATGTAATCCCATTTTTTTTTTTTAAGCTTTTTTGCCCTTACCTGAAGAGACTGGTCCAAAAAAATATTGCTGTTACTAAGACTGATGTCAGAGAGCATACTCTGTTTCTTTTCTTCTAGGAATTTTATGGTTTTAGGTTTTACATTCAAGTCTCTAATCCATTTTGAAGTTATTTTTGTGTGTCACGTAAATGTGGTTCAGTTTCATTCTTTCACACATAGCTGTCCAGTTTTCCCAACACCATTTATTGAAGAGACTGTATTTTCTCCATTGTATAGTCTTGGCTTCCTTTGTCATACATGAATTGACCATATAAGCATGGGTTTATTTCTGGGCTCTCTATTCTGTTCCATTGACTTATGTATCTGTTTTTCTGACAATACCATACCATTTTGATTACTTTAGCTTTGTAGTGTATTTTGAAATCAGGAGGCATGATGCCTCCAGCCATCTTCTTCTTTCTTAAGATTATTTTGGCTATTCAAGATCTTTTGTGGTGCTATACAAATTTTGAGATTATTTGTTCTGTGAAAAGTGTCATTGCTGTTTTGATAGGCATTGCATTGAATCTGTAGATTACTTTGGGTAGTATGGATATTTTAATACTCTTCCAATCCGTGAATATCTATTTGTGTCATTTTTTATTTCTTGAAACAGTGCTTTACAGCTTTTAGAGTACAGACTTCGTTTTATTGTGCTTCACTTTATTACACTTTGCAGATACTGTATTTTTTTTTTTTTTTTTTACATTTTAATGGTTTGTGGCAACTCTTTGTCAAACATGTCACTGTTTTTCTAATCGCATTTGCTCACTTTGTGTGGTTTTGTCACATTTTTGTAATTCTTGCAATATTTCAAACTTTGTTATTGGTACTATATTTGTGATGGTGGTCTGTGACTGCTGATCTTGATGTTACTATTGTAATTGTTTTGGGGCACCACAAACTACACCTATATATGATGGCAGACTTAATTGATAAATGTTGTATGTGTTCTAACTGCTTCAATTGACCAGTTGTTCCCCCATCTGTCTCCCTCTCCTTAGGCCTCTCTATTCTCTGAGACATAACAACATTGAAAATAGGCCAGTTAGTAACCCTACAGTGCCCTATAAGTGTTCAAGTGAAAGGAAGAGTTCATGTCCTCTTATTAATTTATGTTTTTTAAAAGATTTTATTTTTTTATTACTGAGAGAGTGTGCATGAGCATGAATGGGGGGAGAGAGAGAGGATAAGAATCTGAAGCAGACTCTGTGCTGAGCACAGAGCCTAACTTGGCCTCTGTGTGGCTTGATCTTACAACCCTGAGACCATGAACTGAGGCAAAATCAAGAGTTGGATACCCAACCAACTCAGCTACCCAGGCACTTCATGTCCTCTCACTTTAAAGCAAAAGCTAGAAATGATTAAGCTTAGTAAGTAAGACATATCAAAAGTCAAGATAGGCTGAAAGGAGGCCTCTTGTGCCAAACAGTTAGCCAAGTTGTGAATACAAAGAAAAATATCTTGAAGGAAATTAAAAGTGCTACTCCAGTGAAAACACAAATGATAAGAAAGTGAAACAGCCTTTTGCTGATATGGAAAAAGTATTACTCATCTGGATAGAAGATCAAAACAGCCATAACATTCCCTTAAGTCAAAGCCTAATTCAGAGAAAAACCTGAACTCTCTTCAATTCTATGAATGCTGAGAGAGGTAAGGAATCTGCAGAAGAGAAGTTCAAAGTTAGCAGAGATTGGTTCATGAGATTTAAGGAAAGAAGCCATCTCTGTAACAGAAAGTGCAAGGCAAAGCAGCAAGTGCTGATGTAGAAGCTGCAGCAAGCCATCCAGAAGATCTAGCTAGGATAATTCATGAAGGTGACTAACACTAAGCAATAGATTTTCAGTGTAGACAAAACAGCCTTCGATTGAAAGAAGATACCATCTAGGGCTTTCATAGCTAGAGAGGAGAAGTCAATGCCTGGCTTCAAAGCTTCAAAGGACAGGCTGGCTCTCTTGTTATGAGATAATGTAGGTGGTGACTTTAAATTGAAGCCAATACTTATTTGCCATTTTGAAATTTCTAGAGCCCTTAAAAATTAAGCTAAATCTACTCTGCTCATGCTCTGTAAATGGAACAACAAGGCCTGGATGGCAGCACACTGTTTACAACATGGTTTACTGAATCATCCTGCTGATGAAATTTACTGTTCAGAAAAAAAATAAAAAATCCTCTCAAAATATTACTGTTGATTGACAATGTACCTGGTCACCCAAGAGCTCTGATAGAAATGGACAATGCAAGTAATGTTGTTTTTATGCCTGCTAACACAATGTCCATTCTGCAGCTCATAGATCAAGGAGTAATTTTACTTTTAAGTCTTACTATTTAAGAAATTTCATAAAGCTATAGTTTTCATAGGGCTATAGGTTCCATAGGTAGTGATTTCTCTGATGGATCTGGGCAAAGTAAATTGAAAATGTTCTTGAAGAATGTGAATCTAGATGTTACTGAAATATTTAGGTTTCATGGAAAAAGGTCAAAATATCAACATTCATAGGAGTTTGGAAGAAGTTACTTCCAAGGTTCATGGATGACTTTGAGGGGTTTAAGACTTCAGTGGAGGAAGTAACTACAGATATGGTGGAAAAAGTAAGAGAACTAGAATTAGAAATAGAGCCTGAAAATGTGATTGAATTGCTGCAATCTCATGATAAAACTGTAATGGGTAAGAATAGCTTATGAATGAGCAAAGAAACTGGTTTCTTGAGATGGAATCTACTTTGTGAAGATGCTGTGTACATTGATGAAATGACAAAGGATTTAGAATATTTCAGTAAATTTAGTTAATAAAGCAGTTGCAGAGTTTGAGGATTGAGTCCAATTTTGAAAGTTCTGTGAGTAAAATTCTACCAAACATTGCATGCTATATAAAAATAGCTGATGAAAAGAAGAGTGAATCAAATTTCATTATTGTCTTATTTTAAGAAATTGTGACAGCCATCCAGCTTTCTACAACCACTACCCTGATCAGTTAGCAGCCATCAACATCAAGGCCAGATCTTCTTCCACCAAAATGATTACAAGTCTGAAAGCTAAAAAAAAAAAAAAAAAAACTCTGAAAGCTCAGATAATGGTTAACATTTTAGCAATTAAATATTTTTAAATTAAGGTATGTACGTTGTGTTTTAGTCATACAGCTCTTGCATGTTTAATGAACAACAATATAGTATAAACATAGCTTATGTATATGCACTGGGAAACTAAAAAGTTTGGCTAATTGCAGTATTAGCTTTAGTATGATGGCCTGGAATTGAACTTGCAATATATCAGAAGTATGCCTGTACAGGTCTTAAACCTCCTTTGTTAAATTTATTCCTAGGTATTTTATTCTTTTTGATGTAATTATAAATAGGATTGTTTTCTTAATTTCTCTTTCTGATGGCCTATTATTAGTATGTAGAAACACAACTAATTTCTTTATGTTAATTTTGTATTCTGTGATTTAATAGTTTTTTTGGTGGAGTCTTTAGGGTTTTCTATATATAGTATCATGTCATCTGCAAATAGTGACAGTTTTACTTCTTTTCAATTTGGATGCCTCATTTCTTTTTCTTGCCTAATTGCTGTGGCTAGGACTTCTTGAATAGCTGTGATGAGAGTGGGTGTTTTTGTCTTGTTCCTGATCTTAGAGGAAAAGCTTTCAGCTTTTTGCTGTTGAGTATGATATTCACTATGGGTTTGTCATATATGACCTTTATTATATTGAGGTATGTTTCTTTTATACTCATTTTGTTGGGAGTTTTTATCATAAATGATGTTGAATTTTTATCAAATGCTGTTTCTGTATAAAGATGATTATATGATTATTCTGGTTTTTAATGTGTAATACATTGATTGATTTATAGATGTTGAACCATCTTTGCATTCCTAGAATAAATCTCACTTGATAATGGCATATGATCCTCTTCATGTACTGTTGAATTTCATTTGCTAATATTTTGTTGAGGACTTCTGTATTTATGTTCATTGGTGATACTGGCCTATTATATTCCCTTTCCCTCTTTTCCCTCCCTCCCTCTCCTCTTTCCCTCTTCCTTCCTTCCTTCCTTCCTTCCTTCCTTCCTTCCTTCCTTCCTTCCTTCCTGTATCTTTGTCTAGTTTTAATACCAGGGTAATATTGGCAATGTTGGTAATATATGAGTTTGGAAGTATTTCTTCCTCTTTAGTTTTCTGGAATAATTTGAAAAGGATAATTACCAACTCTTTCTTTTTGTAAGATTTTAAAAATTTGAGAGAGTGAGAAAGAATGAGTACAGGGGGAGGGGCAGAGGAAGAGGTAGAAGCAGGCTCCCCACTGAGCAGGGTGCCTGACACAGGGCTAAATCCCAGGACCCCAGGATCACAACCTGAGCTGAAGGCAGATGCCCAACCAAT